>NW_022681468.1:74850989-75497239 GCF_009764315.1 Trachypithecus francoisi | reverse complement strand
GTGAGATTTACAGATAGATGTGGCATAGCCATTAGGCTGGGAAAATGATTCATGACATATATAAGCAATACTTTCAACTTTAGGGCTTTTTCTCAGTCTAAACCTATATTTGCAACAACTCTGGGTTGGCTCCTGGTTTTTACATGTATTTATGCTATAACAAATTTGTGTGCTAAATTATCTATATGGCATAATTTCACCAAGTATAATTTAGAATTAGGGTGGCCATTTGATGTAATTTGACATGAACAAAATTATTCAGTTGAGAGGTGATTTAAAGGCAGAAATGAAACAGAATCTCAAAGATCCAATGGTCTGCTTTCTTTTCTTTTCTTTTCTTTTTTTTTTTTTTTTTTACTGGTTTGAGGAAGACTTAATTGCAAAAAGAATTAATATTCAAAAATATCTTTCTTAAGAGGAAGGCAGAGGAAGAATTGAAACAGAAGAGGAAAATGCCATGTGATAACGGAAACAGAATTTTGAAGATGATAATGCTGCTGGCTTTAAAGATGAAAGAAGGGATCATACGCCAAGGAATGCGGCTCCAGAAGCTGGAGAAGGCAAGGAAACTGATTCTCCCTTAAAGCTTCCAGAAGGAACAAGCCCTGCCAATACTTTGACATGAGCCTAGGGAAACTGACTGGGGCTGGCCGGGCCTGGTAGTTCACGCCCGTAATTTCAGCACTTTGGGAGGCCTAGGTGGGTGGATCACCTGAGGTCAGGATTTGGAGAGCAGCCTGGCCAACATGGTGAAACCCCGTCTCTACTAAAAATACAAAAATTAGCTGAATGTGGTGGCACCCGCCTGTAGTCCCAGCTACTCGGGAGGCTGAGGCATGAAAACCACTTGAACCTGGGAGGTGTAGGTTGCAGTGAGCTGAGATCCCACCCCCTGCACTCCAGCCTGGGCAACAGAGTGAGACTCCGTCTAAAACAAACAAAAAAAAGAAAGAAAGAAATTGATCGTCTTCTAGCCTCCAGACTATAAGAAAATAAATGCGTGGTGTTATAAGCTACCAAGTTTGTAACTAATAAGAGACAAATATAGTTAGTTACCTAAAAATCCCCTATTCTATTTTTTCTAGCAATGTTATTGAGGTATAATTGACTTAAAATAAGTCATATATATTTAATAGTACAATTTGATAAGTTTTGACATATGTAAGCACCTATGAAATCTTCACCATGTTTAATCAAGACACTGAATATATACATTACTCCCCCTAATTTCCTTGTGCTCCTTTGTAATTTCTCCCCATTCCCCACCCAATCCCCAGGCAACCACATGTCTACTTTCTATCACTATAAATTAGTTAGTATTTTCTAGAGTCTTACATAAGCGAAACTATATAGTATGTATTTTTTCTGACTTTCACTAAGCATACTTGTTTTAAGATTGATTCTTTAAATAATATTATGTATCAATAGTTTATTTAATTTATTGTAATATTTATTGTATTGTTTATACATTTACCAGTTGTTAGACATTTTCCATTTTTGGTTATTTACAAAGTTGCTATGAACATATGTATGCAAGTCTTTGTTGGAATGACAGAATTTTAAGGTAAATGTGTATTTAACTTTTTAAGAAACTAGTGAACTGTTTTCAAAAGTGGTCATATCATTTTACATTTCCACACAATGTATGAGAATTCCAGCTCCTCTATATCCTTGCTAACATTTGATATAATTGGTCTTTTTAATTTTAGTCATTCTAATATTAGTTTAGATACTACAAAAGGAGAATGCCCCTTTTGTTACTATTTGCATGGAACAACCCTTTCCATCCTTTCACTGTTAACCTATTTGTATCTTTGAATCTAAAGTGAGTCTTTTATAGACAGTATATAGTTGGATCATGGTTTTTTTTGGATAGGATTCTGCCTATCTCTGTCTTTTGATTGGGGAGTTTAATCCATTTACATTTAGAATAATCATTGATATTTAATTCATTTACATTTAGAATAATCATTGATAATGAAGGACTTATTCCTTTATTTTGCTATTGTTTTCTATATATCTTAAAGCTTTTTTGTCCATTTCCTGCATTACTGTCTTTTGTGTTGAGTTGATATTTTGTAGTGAAATGTTTAAATGTCTTTCTCACATCATTTTGTATACATTCTTTAGCTATTTTCTTGTGGTTATCATGGGATTACATAACACCCTAAAGTTATAACACTCTAATTTGAATTTATAGCAGATTAACTTAAATAACATACACTGCTTCCTTAACAGCTCTATCCCCAACCCTTTTGATTGTCAATGTCATAAAATTAATTTTTATACACTATTTGTCCAAAAACATAAGCTAATAATTTTCTAACACATTAGCGTCTTAAATTACATCGAGAATAAAGCATGGAGTTGCAAACCATGATTATCATAACAGCTTTTAGACTAATACTTGTTTATTTTTAAATGTATCAGTCTTTTAAATCATTTAGAAAAAATGAAGTTATACATTATTTTTATAATACAATTTTGATTTGACAATTTTGTTTTAGTACTTAAAAACCTTAAGTGCATTGTCTTCTGGCCTCCAAAGTATCTGATGATAAATCTGCTGTTAATCTTAACACCCCTTGTGACAAGTCACTTCTCTCTTGCAGCTTTCAAAATTCTCTTTGTTTTGTCTTCCAACATTTTGATTATAATACCTTAGTGTGGGTCTCTGAGTTCATACATTGAGTTCGTTGAGCTTCTTGGATGTTTATATTCATATCGTCCATCAAATTTGGGAAGTTGTTAGCCACTACTTTTTCAGATATTCTTTCTTTTTCTTTCTCTTCTTTTTCTGGGAGTACCATAATGCCTGTGTTGTTTAGCTATATGGTGTCACATAGGTCTTTTGGGCTCAGTTCCATTTTCTTCAATCTTTTTCTTTCTGTTTCTCAGATTCAGTAATTTTCTTTGTTCTATTTTCAAGTTCACTGATTCTTTCTCCTGCCTGCCCAAATCTGCCTTTGAATACTTTTAGTGAATTTTTAAATTTCAGTTACTGTAATTTTCAGCTCCACAAATTTTTTTCTTTTTAGGTTTTTTATTTCTTTAATGATTTTTCCATTTTGTTCAGACATCATTTTGTTGACTGTCATTTCTTCCTTTGGTTCTTTGAGCATCTTTAAGACAGTTGTTTTAAAGTCTGTCTCTTTAGTAGATCTACCATCCAGTCTTTTTCAAAGATAGTTTATTTTTTTTTTTCCCTTTGAAAAAACCACAGTTTTCTGTTTCTTTGTATGCTTTGTGATTTTGTTGTTGCTCAAAACTGTATATTTGCATCTAATAATGTTGTACCTTTGGAAATTTGGTTCTCTCCCTTCCCTAGGTTTTGCTGGTGTTTTGGGTTTTATTATTTTTTTTGTTGCCATTATTGTTATAGGTTGTATCTGCGCTGAGCATCAGCCTGAGGTTTAAACTTAAGGCCTTCTCTGGTCTTTGCTGAGCCTGCACCTTCACCTGGGCATGTGTGGTGACTTTCTAATTTTCCTTACATATGCAGTTGCTTTTTATTATTATTATTATTATCATTATTATTATTATTATACTTTAAGTTCTAGGGTACATGTGCACAATGTGCAGGTTTGTTACATATGTATACATGTGCCATGTTGGCGTGCTGCATCCATTAACTCATCATTTACATTAGGTATATCTCCTAATTCTATCCCTCCCCCCTCCCCCCTCCCCACAATAGGCCCTGGTGTGTGATGTTCCCCTTCCTGTGTCCAAGTGATCTCATTGTTCAGTTCCTACCTATGAGTGAGAACATGTGGTGTTTGGTTTTCCGTTCTTGCGATAGTTTGCTGAGAATGATGGTTTCCAGCTGCATTCATGTCCCTACAAAGGACACGAACTCATCCTTTTTAATGGCTGCATAGTATTCCATGGTGTATATGTGCCACATTTTCTTTTTTTTTTTTAATTATACTTTAAGTTCTAGGGTACATGTGCATAACGTGCAGGTTTGTTACATATGTATACTTGTGCCATGTTGGTGTGCTGCACCCATCAACTCGTCAGCACCCATCAATTCATCATTTATATCAGGTATAACTCCCAATGCAATCCCTCCCCTCTCCCCCTCCCCATGATAGGCCCCGATGTGTAATGTTCCCCTTCCCGAGTCCAAGTGATGTCACTGTTCAGTTCCTACCTATGAGTGAGAACATGCGGTGTTTGGTTTTCTCTTCTTGTGATAGTTTGCTAAGAATGATGGTTTCCAGCTGCATCCATGTCCCTACAAAGGACGCAAACTCATCCTTTTTTATGGCTGCATAATATTCCATGGTGTATATGTGCCACATTTTCTTAATCCAGTCTGTCACAGATGGACATTTGGGTTGATTCCAAGTCTTTGCTATTGTGAATAGTGCCGCAATAAACATACGTGTGCATGTGTCTTTATAGCAGCATGATTTATAATCCTTTGGGTATATACCCAGTAGTGGGATGGCTGGGTCATATGGTACATCTAGTTCTAGATCCTTGAGGAATTGCCATACTGTTTTCCATAATGGTTGAACTAGTTTACAATCCCACCAACAGTGTAAAAGTGTTCCTATTTCTCCACATCCTCTCCAGCACCTGTTGTTTCCTGACTTTTGAATGATTGCCATTCTAACTGGTGTGAGATGGTATCTCATTGTGGTTTTGATTTGCATTTCTCTGATGGCGAGTGATGATGAGCATTTTTACATGTGTCTGTTGGCTGTATGAATGTCTTCTTTTGAGAAATGTCTGTTCATATCCTTTGCCCACTTTTTGATGGGGTTGTTTGTTTTTTTCTTGTAAATTTGTTTGAGTTCTTTGTAGGTTCTGGATATTAGCCCTTTGTCAAATGAGTAGATTGCAAAAATTTTCTCCCATCCTGTAGGTTGCCTGTTCACTCTGATGGTAGTTTCTTTTGCTGTGCAGAAGCTTTTTAGTTTAATTAGATCCCATTTGTCAATTTTGGCTTTTGCTGCCATTGCTTTTGGTGTGTTAGACATGAAGTCCTTGCCCATGCCTATGTCCTGAATGGTACTACCTAGATTTTCTTCTAGGGTTGTTATGGTATTAGGTCTAACATTTAAGTCTCTAATACATCTTGAATTAATTTTCGTATAAGGAGTAAGGAAAGGATCCTTTCCCCATTTCTTGTTTCTCTCAGGTTTGTCAAAGATCAGATGGCTGTAGATGTGTGGTATTATTTCTGAGGACTCTGTTCTGTTCCATTGGTCTATAGCTCTGTTGTGGTACCAGTACCATGCTGTTTTGGTTACTGTAGCCTTGTAGTATAGTTTGAAGTCAGGTAGCGTGATGCCTCCAGCTTTGTTCTTTTGACTTAGGATTGTCTTGGCAATGCGGGCTCTTTTTTGGTTCCATATGAACTTTAAAGCAGTTTTTTCCAATTCTGTGAAGAAAGTCATTGGTGGCATGATGGGGATGGCATTGAATCTATAAATAACCTTGGGCAGTATGGCCATTTTCACGATATTGATTCTTCCTATCCATGAGCATGGTATGTTCTTCCATTTGTTTGTGTCCTCTTTGATTTCACTGAGCAGTGGTTTGTTGTTCTCCTTGAAGAGGTCCTTTACTTCCCTTGTAAGTTGGATTCCTAGGTATTTTATTCTCTTTGAAGCAATTGTGAATGGAAGTTCATTCATGATTTGGCTCTCTGTTTGTCTGTTACTGGTGTATAAGAATGCTTGTGATTTTTGCACATTAATTTTGTATCCTGAGACTTTGCTAAAGTTGCTTATCAGCTTAAGGAGTTTTTGGGCTGAGACAATGGGGTTTTCTTTTTTTATTTATTTTTTTTTTATTTTTATTTATTTTTTTTTTTATTATACTTTAAGTTCTAGGGTACATGTGCATGACGTTTATATCATGTATAACTCCCCAATGCAATCCCTCCCTCCTCCCCCCTCCCCATGATAGGCCCCAGTGTGTGATGTTCCCCTTCCCGAGTCCAAGTGATCTCATTGTTCAGTTCCCACCTATGAGTGAGAACATGCGGTGTTTGGTTTTCTCTTCTTGTGATAGTTTGCTAAGAATGATGGTTTCCAGCTGCATCCATGTCCCTACAAAGGACGCAAACTCATCCTTTTTGATGGCTGCATAGTATTCCATGGTGTATATGTGCCACATTTTCTTAATCCAGTCTGTCACAGATGGACATTTGGGTTGATTCCAAGTCTTTGCTATTGTGAATAGTGCCGCAATAAACAAACGTGTGCATGTGTCTTTGTAGTAGAGTAATTTATAATCCTTTGGGTATATACCCAGTAGTGGGATGGCTGGGTCATATGGTACATCTAGTTCTAGATCCTTGAGGAATCGCCATACTGTTTTCCATAATGGTTGAACTAGTTTACAATCCCACCAACAGTGTAAAAGTGTTCCTATTTCTCCACATCCTCTCCAACACCTGTTGTTTCCTGACTTCTTAATGATTGCCATTCTAACTGGTGTGAGATGGTATCTCATTGTGGTTTTGATTTGCATTTCTCTGATGGCCAGTGATGATGAGCATTTTTTCATGTGTCTGTTGGCTGTATGGATGTCTTCTTTTGAGAAATGTCTGTTCATATCCTTTCCCCACTTTTTGATGGGGTTGTTTGCTTTTTTCTTGTATATTTGTTTGAGTTCTTGGTAGATTCTGGATATTAGCCCTTTGTCAGATGAGTAGGTTGCAAAAATTTTTTCCCATTCTGTAGGTTGCCTGTTCACTCTGATGGTAGTTTCTTTTGCTGTGCAGAAGCTCTTTAGTTTAATTAGATCCCATGTGTCAATTTTTGCTTTTGCTGCCGTTGCTTTTGGTGTTTTAGACATGAAGTCCTTGCCCATGCCTATGTCCTGAATGGTACTACCTAGATTTTCTTCTAGGGTTTTTATGGTATTAGGTCTAACATTTAAGTCTCTAATCCATCTTGAATTAATTTTCGTATAAGGGGTAAGGAAAGGATCCAGTTTCAGCTTTCTACTTATGGCTAGCCAATTTTCCCAGCACCATTTATTAAATAGGGAATCCTTTCCCCATTTCTTGTTTCTCTCAGGTTTGTCAAAGATCAGATGGCTGTAGATGTGTGGTATTATTTCTGAGGACTCTGTTCTGTTCCATTGGTCTATATCTCTGTTGTGGTACCAGTACCATGCTGTTTTGGTTACTGTAGCCTTGTAGTATAGTTTGAAGTCAGGTAGCGTGACGCCTCCAGCTTTGTCCTTTTGACTTAGGATTGTCTTGGCAATGCGGGCTCTTTTTTGGTTCCATATGAACTTTAAAGCCGTTTTTTCCAATTCTGTGAAGAAAGTCATTGGTAGCTTGATGGGGATGGCATTGAATCTATAAATCACCTTGGGCAGTATGGCCATTTTCATGATATTGATTCTTCCTATCCATGAGCATGGTATGTTCTTCCATTTGTTTGTGTCCTCTTTGATTTCACTGAGCAGTGGTTTGTAGTTCTCCTTGAAGAGGTCCTTTACATCCCTTGTAAGCTGGATTCCTAGGTATTTGATTCTCTTTGAAGCAATTGTGAATGGAAGTTGATTCCTGATTTGGCTCTCTGCTTGTCTGTTACTGGTGTATAAGAATGCTTGTGATTTTTGCACATTAATTTTGTATCCTGAGACTTTGCTGAAGTTGCTTATCAGCTTAAGCAGATTTTGGGCTGAGACAATGGGGTTTTCTAAATATACAATCATGTCATCTGCAAACAGGGACAATTTGACTTCTTCTTTTCCTAACTGGATACCCTTGATTTCTTTCTCTTGCCTGATTGCCCTAGCCAGAACTTCCAACACTATGTTGAATAGGAGTGGTGAGAGAGGGCATCCCTGTCTTGTGCCAGTTTTCAAAGGGAATTTTTCCAGTTTTTGCCCATTCAGTATGATATTAGCTGTGGGTTTGTCATAAATAGCTCTTATTATTTTGAGGTACGTTCCATCAATACCAAATTTATTGAGCGTTTTTAGCATAAAGGGCTGTTGAATTTTGTCAAAAGCCTTTTCTGCATCTATTGAGATAATCATGTGGTTCTTGTCTTTGGTTCTGTTTATATGCTGGATTACGTTTATTGATTTGCGAATGTTGAACCAGCCTTGCATCCCAGGGATGAAGCCCACTTGATCATGGTGGATAAGCTTTTTGATGTGCTGCTGAATCCGGTTTGCCAGTATTTTATTGAGGATTTTTGCATCGATGTTCATCAGGGATATTGGTCTAAAATTCTCTCTTTTTGTTGTGTCTCTGCCAGGCTTTGGTATCAGGATGATGTTGGCCTCATAAAATGAGTTAGGGAGGATTCCCTCTTTTTCTATTGATTGAAATAGTTTCAGAAGGAATGGTACCAGCTCCACCTTGTACCTCTGGTAGAATTCAGCTGTGAATCCATCTGGTCCTGGACTTTTTTTGGTGGGTAGGCTATTAATTGTTGCCTCAATTTCAGAGCCTGCTATTGGTCTATTCAGGGATTCAACTTCTTCCTGGTTAGTCTTGGGAGAGTGTAAGTGTCCAGGAAATTCGCCATTTCTTCTAGATTTTCTAGTTGATTTGCGTAGAGGTGTTTATAGTATTCTCTGATGGTAGTTTTTATTTCTGTGGGGTCGGTGGTGATATCCCCTTTATCATTTTTTATTGCGTCTATTTGATTCCTCTCTCTTTTCTTCTTTATTAGTCTAGCTAGCGGTCTGTCAATTTTGTTGATCTTTTCAAAAAACCAGCTCCTGGATTCATTGATTTTTTGGAGGGTTTTTTGTGTCTCTATCTCCTTCAGTTCTGCTCTGATCTTAGTTATTTCTTGCCTTCTGCTAGCTTTTGAATGTGTTTGCTCTTGCCTCTCTAGTTCTTTTAATTGTGATGTTAGAGTGTCAATTTTAGATCTCTCCTGCTTTCTCTTGTGGGCATTTAGTGCTATAAATTTCCCTCTACACACTGCTTTAAATGTGTCCCAGAGATTCTGGTATGTTGTATCTTTGTTCTCATTGGTTTCAAAGAACATCTTTATTTCTGCTTTCATTTCGTTATGTACCCAGTAGTCATTCAGGAGCAGGTTGTTCAGTTTCCATGTAGTTGAGCGGTTTGGATTGAGTTTCTTAGTCCTGAGTTCTAGTTTGATTGCACTGTGGTCTGAGAGACAGTTTGTTATAATTTCTGTTCTTGTACATTTGCTGAGGAGTGCTTTACTTCCAATTATGTGGTCAATTTTGGAATAAGTGCGATGTGGTGCTGAGAAGAATGTATATTCTGTTGATTTGGGGTGGAGAGTTCTATAGATGTCTATTAGGTCCGCTTGGTGCAGAGATGAGTTCAATTCCTGGATATCCTTGTTAACTTTCTGTCTCGTTGATCTGTCTAATGTTGACAGTGGAGTGTTGAAGTCTCCCATTATTATTGTATGGGAGTCTAAGTCTCTTTGTAGGTCTCTAAGGACTTGCTTTATGAATCTGGGTGCTCCTGTATTGGGTGCATATATATTTAGGAGAGTTAGCTCTTCCTGTTGAATTGATCCCTTTACCATGATGTAATGGCCTTCTTTGTCTCTTTTGATCTTTGATGGTTTAAAGTCTGTTTTATCAGAGACTAGGATTGCAACCCCTGCTTTTTTTTTGTTCTCCATTTGCTTGGTAGATCTTCCTCCATCCCTTTATTTTGAGCCTAGTGGAAGAATTGACAGCTAGATTAATTAATGCAGAGAAGATCATAAATGAAATGACAGAGATGAAAACCATGACACGAGAAATACGTGACAAATGCACAAGCTTCAGTAACCGACTCGATCAACTGGAAGAAAGAGTATCAGCGATTGAGGATCAAATGAATGAAATGAAGCGAGAAGAGAAACCAAAAGAAAAAAGAAGAAAAAGAAATGAACAAAGCCTGCAAGAAGTATGGGATTATGTAAAAAGACCAAATCTACGTCTGATTGGGGTGCCTGAAAGTGAGGGGGAAAATGGAACCAAGTTGGAAAACACTCTTCAGGATATCATCCAGGAGAACTTCCCCAACCTAGTAGGGCAGGCCAACATTCAAATTCAGGAAATACAGAGAACGCCACAAAGATACTCCTCCAGAAGAGCAACTCCAAGACACATAATTGCCAGATTCACCAAAGTTGAAATGAAGGAAAAAATCTTAAGGGCAGCCAGAGAGAAAGGTCGGGTTACCCACAAAGGGAAGCCCATCAGAATAACAGCAGACCTCTCGGCAGAAACTCTACAAGCCAGAAGAGAGTGGGGGCCAATATTCAACGTTCTTAAAGAAAAGAATTTTCAACCCAGAATTTCATATCCAGCCAAACTAAGCTTCATCAGTGAAGGAGAAATAAAATCCTTTACAGATAAGCAAATGCTTAGAGATTTTGTCACCACCAGGCCTGCCTTACAAGAGACCCTGAAGGAAGCCCTAAACATGGAAAGGAACAAGCGGTACCAGCCATTGCAAAAACATGCCAAAATGTAAAGACCATCGAGGCTAGGAAGAAACTGCATCAACTAACGAGCAAAATAACCAGTTAATATCATAATGACAGGATCAAGTTCACACATAACAATATTAACCTTAAATGTCAATGGACTAAATGCTCCAATTAAAAGACACAGACTGGCAAACTGGATCAAGAGTCAAGACCCATCAGTCTGCTGTATTCAGGAGACCCATCTCACATGCAGAGACATACATAGGCTCAAAATAAAGACAATGGGGTTTTCTAAATATACAATCATGTCATCTGCAAACAGGGACAATTTGACTTCTTCTTTTCCTAACTGGATACCCTTGATTTCTTTCTCTTGCCTGATTGCCCTAGCCAGAACTTCCAACACTATGTTGAATAGGAGTGGTGAGAGAGGGCATCCCTGTGCCAGTTTTCAAAGGGAATTTTTCCAGTTTTTGCCCATTCAGTATGATATTGGCTGTGGATTTGTCATAAATAGCTCTTATTATTTTGAGGTACGTTCCATCAATACCGAATTTATTGAGCGTTTTTAGCATGAAGGGCTGCTGAATTTTGTCAAAAGCCTTTTCTGCATCTATTGAGATAATCATGTGGTTCTTGTCTTTGGTTCTGTTTATATGCTGGATTACGTTTATTGATTTGTGAATGTTGAACCAGCCTTGCATCCCAGGGATGAAGCCCACTTGATCATGGTGGATAAGCTTTTTGATGTGCTGCTGAATCCGGTTTGCCAGTATTTTATTGAGGATTTTTGCATCGATGTTCATCAGGGATATTGGTCTAAAATTTTCTTTTTTTGTTGTGTCTCTGCCAGGTTTTGGTATCAGGATGATGTTGGCCTCATAAAATGAGTTAGGGAGGATTCCCTCTTTTTCTATTGATTGGAATAGTTTCAGAAGGAATGGTACCAGCTCCACCTTGTACCTCTGGTAGAATTCAGCTGTGAATCCATCTGGTCCTGGACTTTTTTTGGTGGGTAGGCTATTAATTGTTGCCTCAATTTCAGAGCCTGCTATTGGTCTATTCAGGGATTCAACTTCTTCCTGGTTTAGTCTTGGAAGAGTGTAAGTGTCCAGGAAATTATCCATTTCTTCTAGATTTTCTAGTTTATTTACATAGAGGTGTTTATAGTATTCTCTGATGGTAGTTTGTATTTCTGTGGGGTCAGTGGTGATATCCCCTTTATCATTTTTTATTGCGTCTATTTGATTCTTCTCTCTTTTCTTCTTTATTAGTCTTGCTAGCGGTCTATCAATTTTGTTGATTTTTTTCAAAAAACCAACTCCTGGATTCATTGATTTTTTGGAGGGTTTTTTGTGTCTCTATCTCCTTCAGTTCTGCTCTGATCTTAGTTATTTCTTGCCTTCTGCTAGCTTTTGAATGTGTTTGCTCTTGCTTCTCCAGTTCTTTTAATTGTGATGTTAGAGTGTCAATTTTAGATCTTTCCAGCTTTCTCTTGTGGGCAGTTAGTGCTATAAATTTCCCTCTACACACTGCTTTAAATGTGTCCCAGAGATTCTGGTATGTTGTATCTTTGTTCTCATTGGTTTCAAAGAACATCTTTATTTCTGCTTTCATTTCGTTATGTACCCCGTAGTCATTCAGGAGCAGGTTGTTCAGTTTCCATGTAGTTGAGCGGTTTTGATTGCGTTTCTTAGTCCTGAGTTCTAGTTTGATTGCACTGTGGTCTGAGAGACAGTTTGTTATAATTTCTGTTCTTGTACATTTGCTGAGGAGTGCTTTACTTCCAATTATGTGGTCAATTTTGGAATAAGTGTGATGTGGTGCTCAGAAGAATCGTATATTCTGTTGATTTGGGGTGGAGAGTTCTATAGATGTCTATTAGGTCCGCTTGGTGCAGAGATGAGTTCAATTCCTGGATATCCTTGTTAACTTTCTGTCTCGTTGACCTGTCTAATGTTGACAGTGGAGTGTTGAAGTCTCCCATTATTATTGTATGGCAGTCTAAGTCTCTTTGTAAGTCTCTAAGGACTTGCTTTATGAATCTGGGTGCTCCTGTATTGGGTGCATATATATTTAGGATAGTTAGCTCTTCCTGTTGAATTGATCCCTTTACCATTATGTAATGGCCTTCTTTGTCTCTTTTGATCTTTGATGGTTTAAAGTGCCACATTTTCTTAATCCAGTCTGTCACTGATGGACATTTGGGTTCTTTTACACTGTTGGTGGGACGGTAAACTAGTTCAACCATTGTGGAAAACAGTGTGGCGATTCCTCAAGGATCTAGAACTAGAAATACCATTTGACCCAGCCATCCCATTACTGGGTATATACCCAGAGGATTATAAATTATGTAGTTGCTTTTGAATGTCCTAGTCTTCAATGTCTGGCTTCCATAAGGGGAGAGAGAGAAAAATACCGGGAGAGAAAAGGCTTTGCTTCTTTAAATCTCCTGGATATTACTTTAGCCAGACGGGTGGGAGGGTTTGCAACAGTGGGGGTTAGTGCAACCGTAATGACCACCACCTCTTTTCCTATACCTCTGTGATGAGATGCAGCAACCAAGGATCCCAGCACAGATCCCCAGTATTTGTAGGACATAGTCCTTTTTGGCTCTTCTGGTTCCTGTTCTGGTTCCTACAAGCTGTGTGCAAGCTGTTCCAGAAACATATTCACAGCTGCCCACCATTGGGCTGAAGGGTGGGATTGTTATTTAAAATAACATTATGAAACTACATGCTAACATAAATATTTGTGTTTTCTAAAGCAAAAGTAATTTAGTGAGAAGAATGGCATTGTTTTACCTTTATATAAATCTCTCTGATGGATAATTTAATATAAAATCACTGGATTGACTGGGCATGGTGGCTAACGCCTGTAATCCCAGCACTTTGAGAGGCCAAGGCAGGCAGATCACAAGGTGAGGAGATCGAGACCATACTGGCTAACATGGTGAAACCCCGTCTCTACTAAAAATACAAAAAATTAGCCAGGTATGGTGATGGGTGCCTGTAGTTCCAGCTACTAGGGAGGCTGAGGCAGGAGAATCACTCAAACCCGGGAGGCAGAGGTTGCAGTGAGCTGAGATCACACCGCTGCACTCCAGCCTGGGTGGCAGAGCAAGACTCTGTCTCAAAAAAAAAAAAAAGGAGAAGAAGGAAAAAAAAAAAAGAAAATCACTGGATTTTCATTTCAGTTTCTGCATTCAGTCTGTTGCAATATCACACCCCATGCAGCCTCTGGAAAATTATATTGTACACTTGTGAAAGAATACGAGTGAAAAAGCAAATGGTCTTAGTATTATTTTGAAAACAGTTTGACCTCATGAACGACATTTTGAAAATTGTTGCTCTAATTCATCCTTCAGTCTAGTACTAAAAAGTCATCTCTGTACTAATATTAACAAAGCCTCTACCTAAAACTAGATGGTAACTGAGGTTCTTTATCAAACTAACATCCTACAGTTCTATAGATGAACAAGCAAATTTCTCACAAAAAAAAAAACAAACTTTGCTATCAGTTAATTGTTTTCTATTAATATTAGGTTTCTTATCACTGCTCTTCTCTCTTCTGGGGTGTGTGAATTGAAATATTGTAATAGAAAAAGAACAAGCTTTGTGTCCAACCAAACAAGCTATAGTTAAAATACCAGTTCTGCCTACTGTGGCCTTGGTCAAATTATTTAATGTCATTAAGCCCTAGTTTCATCACCTACTTTGTCAAGATTAAGTAAATCAACATTTAGTTTTAGCAGTGTGTTTTAAATGTAGAAAGTATTAAACAAATGTTAGTTCCCTTTATTTTTTTCCAATCATATGCCTTTTATTAGTTAACCTCACCTACAGGAAGCTTCATTGCCCCATTATGACCACTGTTGGAAGGCTAAAGTTTAATATCTGTTACTGTACAATACCTAAGAAGTGAGTCACCTTGGAGATACTACACTTGCAAACCCAAACAATTTAAAAATCGTACAGGGCTTAAATAGCAAACATTACATCAAACTGCCCTGAAATTCTATTTCAGCTACAAATATGACCTATTAGAGCTAGTTCATTATCATTATCTCTTTCTATAAACATGGATTAACTGAAATCACTACCAAGGTGGAATGTAGACAGCAGGTCACTGAAGAATGTATCATATGTTCTGAAGGGCAGAAAAAAGGAATATGAGGCTAAGGTCCACCTGGGAGGAGAGTTCCTTTGTGATTTTCAGTGGCTCACAAGCCTAAGGATACTGGTCATGGAATGCCAGATGCCATTGAAAGGAGAAGGAAGGGGATGTTAACTGTCTTACCCATTTGCCTAATTATAATTACCATTAAATGTCCTCTCACTTAAAGTTCATAAGAAACCTGTCAGGTAGTTATTATTATTTACATATTATAAATGTGTAGTGAAGCTCAAAGGATTGGGTGCTTCATACTCAGCTTGTAAGTAAAAGAGCTAGCACTTAAACCTCAGCCTGTTTTGCTTTCAAGTTCGCCTCTTAACATTGCACTACTTACTATCCTTGAAAACTGTTTCTTAATGAATGGCCCTAGGGGTTGAAGCTAAACTTTGAGCAAGTGCCTGCTTCCTAAGTGATGATTCTGTGCCCTAGACCTTTGTGAGAATTTGAAGTTTTCTTTCACCCCCAACAAAACACTCAGGTAAGAATTGGGCTTATTGTAACTGAGTCACTTTTTCAATTCAGTTGTGGAGTCATTTTCTGCAAGTATTCTGGGAGGGATTAAAAAATCAAAGTACACAAAATAAACTGAAAACAGTTTTGATTGCCAGCAATTGTATCCAAGAATGTTAAAGATTCAGTTCAAGCATGTTGTTCATTACTTGATTTATTCTGGGTGGCATTACCAACGTGTGTTCCTGCATTTGGAGTTACTCTTAACTGTAAAGAGGCTCTGATTTCTATGTAAACACTTCAGGCCAAAAGACAGCAATTTTAAAAAGCAATCCAGGCAATCATTTGTTTGAAACACCAACTTAGAGAGGAATAATGTTAACATAAACATACCACATCTTTGACCTATATTGAAACACATGTCTCATATTGGCTACAAGCAAACTTTGAGTCCTTTGTAAAATCCATACAGTTACCCAGCAGGCATGATGTCATTCCAAATCACGTGGTTACTATACCGCTACTTATTATCCAAACAACCCTGAAACAAAAGACCTGAAATTGGCTGTTTTGGATGCTGTTCCCTGCTGCCAGGAGGAGGTGTGTTTAACTTACAAGACACTGAACAGCAGTTAGATGAACTCTTTAGATCAAAAGATTCAAGTAAATAGACAACGAGGAAAAGACTTCTGTTTGATAGCAGACAACCTACTTTTCCAAAAATGTTTTTTAATTCAAGTTCACAAATTGATATAAAAAGACTGGTCAGGCAAATAAATGTAAGAAACATATTAGTAAACACAGAATGAAACTGTGCTCCAAAGAGTTAAAGAAACCAATAACACATTCTTGAATTTTGAAGGATAGTTAAAAAGAAACAACTTGCCTAAAAGCTGAAACTCCCTCTACCTGAGGGATTTTTAAAAAACTGGATGAAACAATGAATGAAAATATTGGAAACAATGTGGCCAACTGGAGTTTGCGCAGAGCAAGTTTATTGATGTCATAGCCTGAATTTCTACCACATTTCATATTAACTCCCCCTAAATTTGCACCTGTGACCCATTAGGAGGCATGCCTGAGGACTTTCCAGACCTCCCCTTTTCTTCCACCAATCACCTACTAGTCTCAGAATCACCCCCTAAACCTTTTCTAATAGAAGTAAAGCCAACATAGAGAGACAGCTTTAAGCTGGACTCCTGTCTTCTTGTGAGTTGACATATAACAAAAAGCTTTTCTTTTCTCAAAAGCCCAGTGTCATAGTACATTGGCTTTTAGTGCATCAGGCAGCAAGCCCTTTATGCTTGATAAAATGAATACAACTCCATTCAGAAACATATTAGCACTGCTGACAGCATAGCAGAAGCTTGGCGAATTATTATTCATCATGGGGTCGTACACTAATAATGGTCATGTACTTATTTCATACGATATTATCATTATGACTTCTACACAAGAAGTGATCAATAATATGAGCTATGGCTGGGGGTGGTGGTTCACACCTGTAATCTCAGCACTTTTGAAGGCCAAGGCAGGAGGATCACTTGAACCCAGGAATTCAAGACCAGCCGGAGCAAAATACGAGACCCCCCCATCTCCACAAAAATTAAAAAAAAAAAAAAAATCAGCTGGGCGTAGCAGTGTGTGCCTGTGGCCCCAGCTACTTGAAAGGCTGAAATGAGAGGATCACTTGAGCCCAGGCAGTTGAAACTGCAGTGAGCCATGGTCATATCCCTGCACTTCCAACCTGAGTGACAGAACAAGATCCTGTCTCAACAATTAATAATAATAATTATAATATAGGCTAATTTATTTTGGAATCATGGGATGAAAATTTTGTAGCATTAATGCCATAATTAGAAATACTAAGTGTATTCCAAAGTATTCAAATATTGCTGAGAATCATAGAGGAAGCCTAAGTAACAGACAAGGACAGTGAGCACAGAGAGGGGAAGAAGAAAAAAAGACCACTAAAGGAGGAAGTAAAAAACAAACCTGAGGTAAATACGGGAGCAGTAACAAGATCATGAGTAGAGTAGGAACGATTAAGATATAAAGTCAATTGGGGAGAAGAGAATTACCTCTATTTCATGCTTTTACATTCTTGTTAGACATTAGTGAAGTAGAAGTTTGGGAATAGAGTGCTACAGTGGCCTGTATTCTGAGGAGGAACTGATTGTGACATATTTTATGTGAGCCACATAAAATGCAGGTGTGAGCCACTGCACCCGGCCTCAAAGTATACTTCTTATAGTATGACTCTATTAGGGTTCTGAGTAGCAGAAAATTTAATTAAAAATTTTCATTCTAAGATCTCAGGGATGGTCTCTAATCAAGCAACAGATAAGTGAGGTGTTATCAGATAACAGGCAGAATATTAATAGGTATTGCTAAGGATAGAGGCTAGAGAAAAAGCTAGAAATTCATCCTCAAGGTGGAAGATAAAAGAAAAGTGAACAGACATTCAGGGATGGATCTGCCTCAAGTATGAGTCAAGTATCTGCTTCAAATGTAGGTAGGGGCTGAGAGTAAAAAAAAAAAGGCATTTGAAAGGCAGGAAGGTTACCAGAAGTTCAATATGGCTAACACAGGGGAGGAATGAGTTCCTGTAAAGGACAATTTAGTCCAAAAGTGTATACTAATTCTAGTGGGTGCTAATTTAAGAATGAATGCCAGGTTTATCAGCATTACAGTATAAGAGAGCATTGTTATTTCTCTAAAGAATACCATACCTTCTTCTTATTTGCATGTCTTTGGGGGTTCAATAGTCCTAACTTTGGAGGCAGTGGTTTAGGGGGCAAAGCAACACAACTTTGGATAGCCTCCTAACAGGATGGATGTACCCTAACTCATTCAATTATCTTCCACTTGACAGTTGTTTCCAGTTAGCAGTCACTATAAGTAATGCTTCAAAAAGCACTAGCATGCTTATTTCCATAGAAGAATCCCAAAGTTGAGAAAAGCCTGAGTTACTTTCCAAGAATTGTAGCAACATATGCTCCTGTAGATAAGAGTGTACATTTGGCCGGGCGCAGTGACTCACGCCTGTAATCCCAGCACTTTGGGAGGCCAAGGTGGGCAGATCACAAGGTCAGGAGTTCGAGATCAGCCTGACCAACATGGTGAAACCCCATCTCTACTAAAAAAATACAAAAATTAGCTGGGCATGGTGGCGCATGCCTATAATCTCAGCTACTCAGGATGCTGAGGCAGAAGAATTGCTTAAACCTGGGAGGTGGAGGTTGCAGTGAGTCAAGATTGTGCCACTGTACTCCAGCCTGGGTGACAGAACAAGACTCCGTCTCAAAAAAAAAAAAAGAAAAAGGAGGTGTACATTTTACCACCACACCCTCCCAGTGTGGGATATTGTGAATTGTTCTAATTTTTGCTAATCCAATAAAGCTGGTATTTGGTTGGTTGATTTGTATTCCCAAAAGTGAGGTAGTACAGTTGAGTATTTTTTGTGTCTTGTCCTCTTTCATTTCCTTTTCAGTGAATTACTTGTTCATTTCTTCTGCCCATTTTTATTGCTTTTTGAAAAGAAATTATAAAAGTTTTTACATTAGAATTGTTAACCTAGTGTCCTATGTTTTATAAATATTTTATCATTGTCTCTCATTTATCTTTCAATGTGTCATGGTGACTTTTGCTGTTTAAATATTTTAAACTTTAACATAATCAAATGTACTCATCTTTTATTTTACGGCTTCTAGGATTCCTGTCTTGCTCTGTCACCCAGGCTGGAGTGTAGTGGTGCATAGCTCACTGCAACCTCCAACTCTTGGGCTCAAGGGATCCTCCCACCTCTGTAGCTGGGACTACAGGTGCACACCACCACACCCAGATAAATTTTTTTAAAAATTGTTTTTCGTAGAGCCAGGGGTCTCGCCATGTTGCCCAGGCTGGTCTCAAACTCTTGGCTTGAAGTGATCTTCCTGCCTTGGCTTCTCAAAGTGCTGGGATTACAGGTAAGAGCTACTGCACCTGGCCCTGCCTTGTTTAAGAAGTCTCTTCTGCCCTAAAGTCACAGTTATCACTCTAAACTTCTCCCCAATATACTTTTGTTTTATTTTTTTAAATTTCAATCTTTAATCCTTCCAGAATTTATTTTGGTATGTGATAAAAGGTACAGGCCTAACTTTATATCTTCCATATAGCTAGCCAGTTATTTCCAGTTCTTGTTAATTTATGAATGAACCCATCCTTTTCCTGAAACGGAAATATCACCTTTATAATATATTAATATTCTCTATATAATTTCATTTTTCTGGGTTCTCTAAGTATTTTTCTTTTTTGTGCTAATACTATATTTTTGGTCTTTTTTTTTTTTTTTTTTTGGCTACTCTTTGTAGCAGCTTTGTGGTAAGCTTTTACTATCTAGTAAGACAAATTGTCTACTCCCAACCTCTGTTTTCTTTTTCTAATATGTCTTAACAATTCTTACATATTAATTTTCCTATATGAACATTGAAGTCACTTATGTTCTCAAATTATAAAGTAGCAGGTTCTATATCTTTCTTAAATTTTAAAACTATATTTAAAATTTAAAAATTATTTTAAATTAAATTGAATTCCAATTTAATTTTGTGAATTTCCTTTAAATTTCTACGCATTTTATCATTTTTGTTCCTCATGTTGGTTGTGGTAAAAATCTTTTAGAGTAGATTATAGGAACTCTTCTGCCAAAGCAGTTTATGTTGTTTCTTCCATGTAAAATTGATGACCCTTGGTCCCAGGAGTGTTTTTGTCTTGTTTTCTGCTGTATATGGATTGAATACGAAGAGGAAAGCAGGAAAGAGAGAAGGTTACATTAGCTATAACTCAAATTTTCTAAAAATTCAGTTTCCACCTAGTTCACATTACTGAGGGATTATCAGAGACTGAATAAAATTCTTAGTTTTATTCTTCATTTTTTGCAGCATCTATTAAGTGGAATACTTATGTTAATTTCACTTAATTTAAAATGTTTATAAGCTCACAGAAAGCCCGGTCTGATGGCCGGGTTTGTTAGATTTAAGTATATCCTGCAATGAATATTTTCTTTCAAAAGTCCGTAAGTTGTATTTACTCAGGCTGTTTGATTTAGTCAGTGGGTGTTTATTGAAGATCTTTTTTGTTCACAAAATGCTGTAACATTACTTGAATATTGTTTGTATTCAAAATCACCTATACTCACTCTGGGTGAAAAAAAAGAACATTTTAAATAGTACAAATAACCAGATAGGCCACTCAGTGAACACCAGCCCTAGACAATTAATACAATTAAGCCTGGCTAATCTTATGGGAAAAAAATGTGAATGACTTTACAGGACTCTCCACCACTGATGAGAACTGAATCTCATTATTCCAAGTGATGGCCAGGCTGCGGGGTGATAATGACTTTGACAACATTTTAGTGGAAGAAATTGAAGAATTCATTAAGGGTTGTAGAGAAGGACTGACCAAGGAGAACTCAGGTGACAAACTAATTACAAAAAAAAAAAACCTTGCCCATGGAGTTGTATAAAGAAAATAAGATATATGTATAATCTTTTGGGTGACTTTTCCGGGGCATTTTTAACTTTTGTGTACAGGGCAACTTGAGAATTTAATTCCTGTGAAGGATAAGACTTAATGGTGGGAAGGTGCCAAGAATTATGAAAGACATAGGAAAATATATGACATAGTTTCTGCCTTCAAGAAACTTCAAGGAGCAATATATTTAACGGGGTCATATTAGATATGTGGAACATAAAATAATACAATATATCATGAATGATAAAATATGTGGTCAAATCATTATATGTAATTGTAGAAAGAACTGCTGAATGAATGAATGGACATAGACTATCTAAACATTAGAAATTTATACGCTTATTAAACCTGATTTTGTATCTAGAATGTATTCAGTTTCTAACAATCTTCCTTAAAGAACAAAATTGTGAAATTAAAAACTTATTATCTTAAAAATACAACTGGTGATAAAGTGAAAGGTAAAAGTTCTCCATCTCTTCCTACTCCTATTTACCAGTCCCGTTCCCAGAGATGTTTACAGCTTATGTATCCATCCCCAAACTTTGTAACCATATACACACATACACTTTCAAAGGATACTACAGTCCTTAAACTTTTTTCAATATTTCATTTCAGTACCTGTTGATCTACTTCATTACTTTTAGTGCCCACAGTGTCAGTATATTAGATGCTAAAGTATCATAACTTACATATAACCCCTTATTTGTAGACACAGGTTCTTTTCTATCTTCCACTGTTAAAAACAGTACATCAGTTAATGGTTTCCACACCCCCTGTGCAGGTTCCCAGAAATCTAGTAAACCTTTCAAACTATATTTTTGACAAAGGCTAAAGGTATGCTGTCATGGTTTGGTTTGTACTGATCCGTTAGGTAATTCAATGCTATTAGATGTGAGAATGATCTGGTGGCAACATCAATCGCAGCCACAAAGGTCAGAGTTATTTAGTGCCCCTCACCCCCTAGCATTTCCAGTCCTTCCTTTAGTTTCTGGAAGTTTCCAGATAGATGTCTCTTCAGAAGCTTAAGAGGTTTTGGATGAAAGATATACTGTTGTCCTCGATAAAGGAAAAGATATTGTTGTTTCAATAATCTCACAGGACAATACTTAATAATCTCGTAAAGTGAGCCCTTATCAGAGGGGGAAATAAAATTTATTGCCTTCTAACACTTACCATCAAATAGTTTATTTGAGACCAGGAATTGGTCAGACCATTTATTTTGAACTTTTGGCTGAATACGGGTGAACCTGGCTTTTTGTTTTCCCCAAACCCGGGACAGAAAGAAATTAAAAGCCCTGACTGTGCCGGGATAGGACTGAGGAGGCCCAGGAAAGGCTGCACTAAGTATTTGGAGGATTTGTTTGTTTTCCTTCTTGCTGGTGCTGCTGTTTCCTCAAGGATGAAGGGAAAGATAAAACCCTCCCGGCTCGGTTCGTGCTTTCATTAGCCCCATTCCTCGAAGGTGACGAAACTTCAGCACATCTCTGTCCATTTCTGAAACAAGAGGATTCCCTCAAGAGCAAATAGGCGGAAACAACGACCCCGAGCGCGGAGTTTTTCTGAGCTCCTAAATAGGGAGACCAGACAAAACAAACAAGCCAAGGCGACACAGCCAGGTTACCTCCGGGCAGGAGGGCGGGAGCGCAAAAACCCTTCCACACAACCAGCGCCTCCTAGGGTTCCGCCCCCGGGGGCGGGGCTGACCGCTCTTTCCGGGTTTGCGAGCGGAAGTGGGCGAATTTGAATCCTGTGGGCCGTTGAATGTGGCTGCTCGCGATCGGCGTGCGGCGACGCAGAGCGGGCCAGGAAAAGTGGCACTGACGCTCTGGAACTTCTGCCCAGCTCGCCTTGGTGAGTAAATGGTGAACGAGAAGACGCAGAGCGTTCCAGAGTGAGAAGCGGGACCGTGGGGTGGGACAGGGTGTCAGGAGGCCGGACGGCGCAGCAGGGGCCTCGCAGTGGTTTTAGGGAAGTCTGGTGCTGGGTCCGGGCCTGGAGACTTTGGGTATTCGGGGCACTGGGGGCGTTTGCCGATCAGCGCTCTCGACTGTTGCGCACACCAGCCAGCCCTCAGTGTTGAGGATTCGGAGGCCCTGCCGGTCCCCCACGAGTAAACCTTGTTTATACGCATCCTCCGTGGCTTTTTTTTTAACCCGTAGTTTATTATATCCACCAATTCGACTCGAATGCTGAAGCTTCAACAGTCGTTAAATCTCACTGTGAAAGCGTTGCCACGTTTAAACAAATCTCTTTTTATGAAAGATGGAAGATTGGGGCAGGTTTAGAATGAAAAGATGCTCTACGTGGCTCCGAGTTCCTACTAAGAGAGATACCCGGAAAACCTTGATTAACTCTGGACTGCAGGAAAGTGACAGTCTTTGAAATGCCTGGGTGGCATTTAAACTGAAATTCGAGTATCCTTTGTATTTAAAACCCGGATATTTTTCTTTCACAGTTGGTATTTTTCATGTACCGCAAAAATCCGAGACTCTTGCTCATTTAAACCGGCTATAGTAACAGCGGTGGTGATTCTCTAGGGTCTTAGTTTGCAAACAATAGGGATAAGGTTCAGTTCCACCGCCCTGCCTTTTCGCCTCCCTCATTCATTGGCCAACTGGGTTATTATGGAGTCTTTTTGGAAGTACTCCACTAATGCTTTGAGCGTCTGTTTTCTTTGGGTTTTATTATTTTGGGCTTTTTTATTTTTACTGATGAACTATCTGAAATATGGAACTCTGTCTAACCCAGTAGTAAAGTTATGCCTTCTGGAATGGTTTAAAAGTGTGCCATAAACGTAAACTATAAATGGGAACTTTAAATGTGTACAAGTTTTATATCTTTATTAAAAATCGTCAGTTTTGTGTAGCTGAATACGAAAAGATATTTTAAGTTCCTCTTAAGATTTTAACACCAGGATATTGTACCATGTAAATGTATAAATATCTTTTTAGAAGTAGGACTTCATAATAATCAGAATAAAGACATTCCTTCCTCCAGTGCTGGCTATTCCAGCACACCCATTCTTCCTGCTATTGAACTTTTGTTTTAAGTGTTAGCCAGGAAGAATAGATGTAAATACTCGGTGTTTAGGATAGTTAAAATATGAGCATTTTTCATATAGTGTCTTTGTAACAAAGACATTGGCTATACTTCTCTAAGCCTTTCTGCTCAATTCAGTGCTGTCAACAAATGGTAATTTTTAAAAATTGATCGCTATATCCTAATCTCTTTCTTATTTTTCTACCTGTATTATTTTCATTGAATTTTTGCTCTTTCTTAAATCAGTGAGTTTCAGAATTTATTGTGTATACATTACCTTGAAGGATTTGTTCAATACTGATTCTTGCACTCCAGATCTCAGATTCCGAATCAGTAGGTCTGGAGGATGACATTGAAGAGTCTGCATATTTAACTGAAAGGTTAGAAAATTCTGTGAGTTTTAAAAACACTGATTTGATCTTTCCTAGAGAGGCATTATAATGTGTTGATTAAAGACCTGGAACTGGGGCCAGATTGCCTTGGTTTGAAGCCCATCTCCACCACTTGATAGCTAGGTGACCCTTAGCAAGCTGTTTAACCTCTCTCTGTGCTTCATTTCCCTTTACCATATAATGGGGTTACCTACTTTGTAGATTTATTGTGAGGGTTGAATGAGTTAATATATACAAAGACTTTAGAATAGTGTGTGCCACATAGCAGATGATACATAAGTCTCCAATTACATTGAGTTACTAAACTGTAAAAACCACATCACATACATTGATTAATCTTTACAATATCGCTGAGGTAGTTATTATCTTTAAATAAGAAAACAGGCTAAGAGTGGCTCAGTAATTTGTTCTCACACAACTGATAACACATTGGAACTGAAGTCGGAAATTAGATTTAACTCAAAAGTTTATGCTTTTTTAAAAAAGTAGTATTTCTTGCCTCTCTTCAGTCTCCCTCCAGATGTTGCTCCATAAAAATCTCTGATGGCTTCCCATTGTCTACCGTATATAATTCAAATTTCTTAGCTTTCCTTTTTATTTACAGAGCCCTTCGGAGTCTGGTACCAACTTCTCTTCCCAAGGACCATCTTCATAATATTATGCCACTCTCTTCCAACCTGCTGATGTTCCATCAATACTACTAGAATCCTCCAAATCTATCTCTTACTACATATTTATACATATTTAGCCATTGGCCTTTTTATTTCCCCATAAGATTTTACTCAAATGGGTTTAAAGACTTCTCCAGGCCATGATTCTTCGTCGGTGCAGTTTGCTTATAAATATATAGTGCAAGACTGCCCTTGTCCTTTTAATTTTTATGTCTACAGTGCACAGTGCAGAACAGTGAGTGTCATGATACTCTAAAACTGTGTATTTTGTGAGTACTTATTATTTTAACAATTTAACACATTTTGTCTTAGGTTAATGACCGAAAAAAGTTGTTGCTTTTTTTTTTTTTTAAGGCTTGGCTTTTTTCTGAGGTTGTAGCATATAATTCTTTGTAGTTTAGTAGAGATTTTAGTGATAGCATATGGTTTATAAACTTAATATGGAAAAATAAGTATTGAAATTATAGGCTCAGAAGACATTTCAAGTGGGAAAAAATCAGGAGCAATGTTTGTTAATATTCATGAATTTAAAATGCTTTATGCATATTTTCTCACTTAATTCTCACAACTATTTTATTATCTCTGTATTAAGATGAAGAAACTGAGGCACCAAAATATTTAGTAACTTTTAAAATGTGTTTTTAAAATACTTAACTTCCTCTTGGTACAGTTTTTGTTTTTGTTTTTTAATTATAAGAGTGGTATATGTTAGGTGTAATAAGAAGTATCTTAATTCAAAATGTTAGGAATTAAAAAACAGAAAACTTTTCCTTTTCAGTTTGAACAGTTAAGACAGTTACCTAATTTCCTTGCCCACAGCTTTTCTTTATAAACACCTGTCCAACAATGTAGGGACATCATTCTCATGACCAGTGGGTAGGGTTGGTCTAAGGAACATAAAGCCCATCCCATACCACTTCCCCAACAAAAGTGGTACAGGTATTTGTATCGGAGCTGCCTATCTGATGCAGGCTAGACCATTCTAGACCATTCATGTGATTTCTTGATTTTGGAGTTGGGATATCACAAGACTATTGGAAGCCAAGCTGGAAAGGTCTTATGTGTTGCTATGACAGTGGGATCATGAAGAAACATGAAAATGGACATATGGAGCCAATGGGTGTCAGGGTGGGGCAGGGGAGGGGAGGATGACACCTGTTTCCTGAGGACTAATTATATATTTATAACTTAATGTAAACTTGTAACTTTGTTGCCTCTGTGTGTGTGTGTGTGTGTGTGTGTGTGTGTGTGTGAGTGATATGGAGTCTCACTCTGTTGTCCAGGCTGGAATGCAGTGGTGCGATCTTGACTCACTACAACCTCCGCCTGTCCAGTTCCAGTGATTCTCCTGTCTCACCCTCCCGAGTAGTGGATTACAGGCAGCCGCCACCACGCCCAGATACTTTTTGTGATTTTAGTAGAGGCAGGGTTTCGCCATGTTGGTCAGGTTGGTCTCAAATTCCTGACCTCAGGTGATCTGCCCGCCTAGGCTTCCCAAAGTGCTGGGATTACAGGCGTGAGCCACCGTGCCCAGCCACTGCTTTTTATCTTACACTTATCTTTTTGTTTTAAATAAAAATTGTTAACTTTTAAACAAGTATCTGGTATACAATTTGTATGCAATAAAAGTCACCCATTTTAGGGGTGTAGTGCAATGAGTTTTAGTAAATGTATTCTCTTGTATGAATATACCACAGTTTGTTTTATCCATATACCATTGTTACAGTTTTTAGTTGTCACAAATAAAGTATTGACCTTTGTGATATCTTTTGTGAATAGTGCTGCTATGAATATATGTATGCAAGTTTTTGTTTGAATTGAAACATTTCAGTTCTTTTGGTTATATACCTAATGGAATTGCTGGGTGATATGGTAGTCTTGTTTAATATGTTGTGGAATTGCCAAACTGTTTTCCATCCTTGCTGCATCATTTCACTTTCCCACTAGCAATATGTAAGGGTTCTAATTTCTCCATATCATTGTTAACACTTACTATTTTAGTTTGTAAAAATAATTATTATAGCTACCGTAGTGGACGTGGAGTGGTATTTCATTGAGGCTTTGATTTACCTATCACTAATATAATGAGCGTTTTTTCTTTTTTTTTTTTTTTTTTTTTTTTTGAGACGGAGTCTCGCTCTGTCGCCCAGGCTGGAGTGCAGTGGCCGGATCTCAGCTCACTGCCAGCTCCGCCTCCCGGGTTTACACCATTCTCCTGCCTCAGCCTCCCGAGTAGCTGCCATTCTCCTGCCTCAGCCTCCCGAGTAGCTGGGATTACAGGCGCCCGCCACCTCGCCCGGCTAGTTTTTTGTATTTTTTTAGTAGAGACGGGGTTTCACCGTGCTCGCCAGGATGGTCTCGATCTCCTGACCTCGTGATCCGCCCGTCTCGGCCTCCCAAAGTGCTGGGATTACAGGCTTGAGCCACCGCGCCCGACTAATGAGCGTTTTTTTATGTGCTTGTTGGCCATTTGAATATTTTCTTTGGATAACTGTCTATTCAGATATTTTGTTCATTTTTAAGTTGGATTACTTGTCTTTTTATTGTCGCATTGTAAGAGTTTCTAATGTATTCTAGGTACTAGACCCTTATCAGGTTATATGATTTCTGAATATTTTTTCCCATTCTGTAGATTGTCATTAGATGCATAAGTTTTATATTTTGGTAAAGTTCAATTTATTGTTTTCTTGTTCTTGTGCTTTTGTTGTCATATCTCAGAAACCATTGCCAAATACAAGGTCATGAAAATTTACCCCTAGATTTTCATTTAAGAGATTTATAGTTCCGTCTTTTACATTTAGGTCTTGATCCATTTCGAGTTGATTTTTTTAATGCGTGTGAGGTAGGGGTTCAGCTTCATTCCTTTTTTTTTTTTTTTTTTTTTTGAGATGGAGTCTCGCTCTGTCACCCAGGCTGAAGTGCAATGGTGCAATCTCGGCTCACTGGAAGCTCCGCCTCCTGGGTTCATGCCATTCTCCTGCCTCAGCCTCACAAGTAGCTGGGACTATAGGCACCCACCACTACACCCGGCTAGTTTTTTTGTATTTTTAGTAGAGACTGGGTTTCACCACGTTATCCAGGATGGTCTCAATCTCCTGAGCTCATGATCTGCCTGCCTCGGCCTCCCAAAGTGCTGGGATTACAGGCGTGAGCCACCACACCCGGCCAACTTCATTCCTTTTTACATGGTTATCTGGTCGTCCTAGGACCATTTGTTGAAGAGACTGTTTTCTTCCCATTTAGTGGTCTTGGCACCCTTATTGAAAATCAGTTTACTATAGAGAATGTGAGTTTATTTATTGACTCTTTCTTCTTTTCCATTGATGTGTATGTCTGTCCTTGTGCCAGTACCACATTGTCTTGATTACTGTGGATTTGTAGTAAGTTTGGAATTGGAAAATTTGAATCTTCCAGCTTTTTCTTTTTGGGGATCATTTTGACTATTCAGGATTCCTTGCAGTTTAGGCTTAACTTTTCCATTCCTGCAAAAAAGGCCATTGGGATTTTGACAGGAATTGTATTAAATCTATAAATTGCTTTGGGGAGTATAACCATCTTAATGATACAGTTTTTCAACCCATGGATGCAAAATGTCTTTTCATTTATTTAGGGTTCTTTAATTTCTTTCAGCACTGTTTTGTAGTTTTCAGTGCACAAATCTTGCACCACCAGGGTTAAATTTATTACTAAGTAATTTTTATGCTATTGTAACTGGATTTGTTTACTTAATTTCCTTTTTGAATCGTTCATTGTTGTATAGAAATACAACTGATATTTGTGTGTTGATCTTGCATCCTGTAACTTAGCTGAATTCGTTTAGTAGCTCTAACAGTTTTTTTGTGAATTCTCTAGGAAATTCTACATATAAGATCATGCCTTCTTTGAATAGAGTTACTTCTTGCTTTCTTGCTTTATTATTCTGAATAGACCTTCTGGTTCAGTGTTGAGTAGAAGTGGTGGAAGTGTGTGTCTTTGTTTTGTTACAGATCTTAGGTGGAAAGTGTGCAGTCTTTCACCAATAATTTTGTTAATTACAGGTTTTTCCATAGATGCTGAGGAAGTTCCCTTATATTCCTAAATGTTTGAGTGTATTTATCATTGAGTATTGTATTTTGTCAGATGCTTTTTCTGCATCTATTGAGATGAGCATGTGACCTTTTCCTTTTTCTCAATTAAAATGCTATATTATATTGATTGATTTCCATATGTTGAACCACCTTTGCATTTCTGGGATAAATCCCACTTGATTGTGGTACAAAATTTTCTTTATCAGAATTCAGTTTGCTGGCAGTTTGTTAAGGATATATGTATCTATGTTCATAAGAGATATTGGCTTGTAGTTTTCTTTTCTGTGATGTCTTTTTCTGGCTTTGGTATCAGGGTATTGGTGGCTTCATAAAATGAGTTAGGAAGTGTCCTCATATCTTTTGGAGGGGTTTGAGAAAGAATGGGTGCCAATTTTTCTTTAAAGGTTTAGTAGGGTTTCAGCTACTCGGGAGACTGAGGCAGGAGAATTGCTTTAACCCGGGATGCGGAGGTTACAGTGAGTCAAGATAGCGCCACTGTACTCCAGCCTGGGCGACAGAGTGAGACTCCGTCTCGGGGGGATACAAAAAAAAAGGTTTAATAGGGTTCACCAGTGAACCCATCTGGGCTAGGACTTTTATTTGTTGGGAAGTTTTTCATTAGTGATTCAATCCCTTGTTTGTAGATTTGTTGAAATTTTCTATTTCTTCTTGTCACTTTTTGTTTATTTAACCTATTGTTTTAATTTGTTAACTAACTTCTTAGAGTACAATTGTTCGTAATAGTCCCATTTAATTCTTTTTATTTCTATTAGGTCTGTAGCAGTGTCCCACTTTGATTTCTTCTGATTTAGTAATTTGAGTCTTCTTTTTTCTCTGGCTCATCTAACTAAACATTTTCAATTTTGTCGATCTTTTCAAGCAATTTTTATTTCATTGATTCTCAATTTAAAATTTTTTATTATGTTATCTGGACTCTAAATTATTTCCTTCCTTCTGCTAGCTTTGGGTTTAGTTTGGTCTTTTTCTAGTTTCTTTGGGCAAAAAGTTGAGACATTGTTTTGGGGGCTTGATTTTATTTGTCTCTAAGTATTTTCTAATTTCCTTGTGATTTCTTTTTTGACGTTTTGTCTATTTAAAGTTGTGTTATTTAATCTGCATGTGTTTCTCAATTTTCCAGTTTTCCTTTTCTTACTGATTTCTGGTTTCATTCTGTAGTTATTGGAGAAGATATTTTGTGTGATTTCAGTCTTGTAAAATGTATTATTTTGTGGTCTAACATATGGTTGTCCATGGATATTGTTCCACGTGCATTTGAGAAGAATTTTTCATTCTGTTGTTGTAGGGTGTATATGTCTGTTAAGTCTAAACTATTTCTCCTTTCATTTCTGTCAAATTTTGCCTCATATATTTTGGGGCTCTTATTAGGTGGGTTTGTGTTTGTAATTGTCATGTCTTCTTGATGTCATGTCTTCTATAATTGTCATGTCTTAATGGATTGAGCTTTTTAGTCAGTCTTTAATGTCCTTTGAGTCCTTTAACAATCTTCAACTTAAAACCTATTTTGTCTGATATTAGTATAAACACCCAAGCTTACTTTTGATTACTGTTTGTATGAAGTATCTTATTCTGTCCTTTTACTTTCCATCTATTTGTGTTTTGTGATCTATAGCTTGACTCTAGTAGATAGTGTATGTATGGATTTAAAAAAAATTCATTCTGTCAACCTTTGCCTTTTAATTGAAGAGCGTAATTCATTTACATTTAATTACTGTTAAAGAAGAATTTCTGCCATTTTAGTATTTGTTTTCTATATGTCATATGTTTTCTGTTCCTCATGTCCTTCATTATTGCCTTTTGTTGACTTGATTTGTATAGTGTACCATTTTTATTCCCTTCTCATTACCTTTTCTGCACGTATTTTTTAGTTATATTCTTAGTGGCTATCTTGGGGATTACAATTAATATCTTAAACTTATAACAACCTAGTTTGAATTAGTACCCACTTAGCTTTCATAGTATACAAAAATTACACTTCTGTTTATCTCATCCTTATTCCTAAATGTTACTGTGTCAAATTACATTTTTATATTTTTTGCTAATTTTACATTTATACATAATGTGCCCAATAACATTGCTTTATATTTATTTTACGTGTTTTTCTTTTAAATTATATAGAAAAAAGAGAATTACCAAAAGTGCAATAATACTACTGGCTTATATATTTACTTCTGTAGTTACCTTTACTGGTGTTTTTATTTCTCATATGACTTTGAGTTACTGTCTGGTGTCCCATTAGCATCTCTAGTAGATCTACTAAAAGATTCCCTTTCACCCTAGACCCCAGGTCTACCAGACCTGAGAAACAGCCATTCTTATCTGTCTCCTGGATGATTTTCCAAAGAATATAATGTAAACTTTTAGGAAACTTTTTATTGAGGTATAATATATGTGCCAAATAAATTTTAAGTACAAAATTATGTTCATTGTAAAAAAAATTCAAACAATGCCAAAATTTATAAGAAATTAAAAGAAAAAGCCCCTACCCCATTCTCTCTTCCCAGGGATAACCACCATTAACAGTTAGGGACCTAGAAACTTTATGGTCTTTCTTGATCTCAGAAACTTCTGCTCTTTCTGAATTCCTTTCACCCTTCCTTCTCTCCATCGAATGACTTGTTCTACTTTACGTATAAGAACCCTAATAGGTAAGTATTATCATCTCCATTGGACACAAGGCAGAGCCAGGAGTTCAAACACAAAATGTATGATTCAAGTGTAGTGTTCTTTCTACCATGTTCCTCTGCGTGGGTCCTGTCTAGAATCTTAGAGTTTAATTGCTCTGTCACATAAGGTAGCAGATACATTGTCCTGTTAAGATATAACTGAGGCCTTATTTTTTTTAGACGGGAGAAGACCTGGTCCTGTGGCAGCTGTGACAGAATAGTCTTTATGGCCTGAACTGTAGTAAAAAAGATGCCACCTGGTTTAAGAAGGGTAGTTTGGATTGGGCTGGTTATTTAGAGCCTGACTTGGTCAGTGGAAGGGGCTAGGACTGGAATAAGAGCTGCCCACTGGGTCAGGGTTAGGACCAGCTGGTGAAGGGGGGGATTATATTACTGTCTGATTATCCAATCCAAGGAGATTTATATAATCCAACCAAATGGCAGAATCAGCAAGAGCAACTTCCAGAAGAAATTCCTGACATGCCCCAGACATCCCAGGCTTTCACACGCTGTTGTGCCTTTGTGCACACTCTACTTAGAATGCTTTTTCTGCCTTGTCTGCTCAGCATATTTATCTTTCACAATTACGTTATAATATCACCACCTCTATAAGACTACACTGCATGTATGTGAAATATTTGTTTACTTGCCTGCCTCCCATGTGAGTATGTGTACTGATCTTCACTATTGAAACATAGTTTTGCTGCAGATAGGATTCTTTGCTGACAGGTTTGGGTTTTTTTCCTGTCTTTCAGCACTTTAAATGTGTCATCTCACTGTCTTCTGGAACTCTATGGTTTCTAATGAGAAATTGGCTCTTAATCTTACTGGGGATATTTTGTATGTGTTAATCACTTCTTTCTTGCTGCTTTCAAGATTCTTTGTCTTTGTTTTTGTCAGTTGGACTATACTGTGTCTCAATGTGGAACTCCTAGAATTTGTCCTGATTAAAGATCTTGAGCTTCTTAAAAAAATGTATAGGCGGGGCGTGGTGGCTCAAGCCTGTAATCCCAGCACTTTGGGAGGCCGAGACGGGCGGATCACGAGGTCAGGAGATTGAGACCATCCTGGCTAATACGGTGAAACCCCGTCTCTACTTAAAAATACAAAAAACTAGCCGGGCGACGAGGCGGGCGCCTGTAGTCCCAGCTACTCGGGAGGCTGAGGCAGGAGAATGGCATAAACCCGGGAGGCGGAGCTTGCGGTGAGCTGAGATCCGGCCACTGCACTCCAGCCTGGGTGGCAGAGCAAGACTCCGTCTCAAAAAAAAAAAAAAAGTATAGATTGAAGTCTTACATGTATAGATTTCAGTCTTACATGAAATTTGGGAAGGTTTTGGCTATTATTTCTTCAAACATTCTTTCTGTTCCACTTTCTGTGGTCCTTCTTGGACTCCCATTAAGCATATATTGGTATGCTTGATAGTATCTCGTAGTCTCTTGGGCTCTGTTTCTTTTTCATTTTTTTTCTTCCTGCTCTTCAGTCTGGATAATTTCAACTAACCTGTCTTCAAGTTCACTGATTCTTTCTCCTGCCTGCTCAAACGTGCTGTTAAACCTCTATAATGAATTTATTATTTCAGTTATTATACTTTACAGCTGCAGAATTTCTATTTCCTTTTTTATAATTTCTGCTTCTTTATTGACATGCTCTATTTGTTGAGACATTGTTGATTGTGAGTTTTTTGCCAGGTTTTTCTGTGTTTCTAGGGAAGTACAGACCTGCAGAGCCCCTTGCTCCACCATTTTTGTTGATGTGTTCTGTATTACTGAGTTTGAAGAGTTTTTCAAAAAATATATTGTGGCTCTAACTAAGTCCTTTATCAGATTATGATTTGCAAATACTTTCTCAGTCTGAGGCTTGTCTTATTCTCTTAACAGTGTCTTTTGATGAGCAGATGATACTAACTTTAAGTGTAGTTTGTCTTTTTTTGTCTTGTGCTTTTGGTATTGTATCTAAGAAATCTTATATAACATAAAGTCACAGAAATTTTCTCCTGTGTGTTTTTTCTAGAAATTTTATAGTTTTACATTTTGTAGTTTTACATTTTGTATTTAGAACTGTAATTCATTTTGAGTTCATTTTTTGTGAGACTTAAGTGTTCTTGTGGGTGTTGTAGTGTTTTTTTTTTTTCTATTTTAATTTGCATTTCCTTTATGACCAGTCATGTTCATATTTTCTTTTGCTTGTTGGCTATGTTGGGGTTTTTTTTTTTTTTTTTTAAGTGTCTGGTCAAATCTTTTGTCCATTTTGTTCATTTTATTGTGATGTCTTCTGTTTGAGTTGTAAGCATTCTTTATACATTATGGATATAAATCCTTTGTCAGATGTATGTTTTGCCAGTGTTTTTTCCCCATCTGTGTTTTGCCTTTTTCCTTGCTTAACTATGTCTTTTGATTAGAAAGTTGTTAATTTTGATGTTTAATTCATCAGTGTTTTCTGTGATTCAGTTTCCTCAGAAATCTTTGCCAAACCCCAAGATCATGAAGAATCTTCCCTGTGTTTTCTTTTAGAAGTTTTTTTTTTCTTGTGATCCAATTTGAATTAAGTTTTAATATATGAGGTCAATGTTCTTCCCCCACCCTCTGCCCAAAACATTAAGTTATTTCAATACTATTTATTGAATAGACTACCATTTGAATACAGTGAATTACCTTGGTATCTTTGTTGAAAAGCAATTGTCTGGGTCTGTTTCTGGCCTTTCCCTGGTGTTCTATTGAGCTATATATCTGACTTTTCCCTTATGTTCTATTGAGCTATATGTCTGTTTTGATTAATATAGCTGTATAAGAAGGCATGAAATCACATAGTTGGAGACCACTGACTTTTTCTTTTTAAAAACGTTTTTGCTATTACAAGGTCTTCGCATTTTTATATAGGTTTTAGAATCAGCATGCCAGTTTCTTAAAAAAAAAAAACCTGCTGGGGGATTTTGGTTGGGATTGATCTTTCATTTCTCTCAGCAATGTTTTGTAGCTTTTCAGAGTGTAGTCTTTTTGCATATCTTTTACTAAGTTTTTACCCATTGCGAATAGAATTGTTCTCTAATTTTCTGATTAATTCTTGCTGCTATACAAATTTGCCTTGTTTCATTAGAACTTGTTAAAGTCACTTGTTCTTGTAAATGTGTTGGTAGGATTTTCTATGTAGATGACCATATGTGAAAACAGTTTTACTTCATCCTTCACAGTTTTGTCTTCTTTTCCCTTGGAGTACACTGTTGAATCAGAGATTAAGGTGAACATTTGTGGATTCCCTTTGCTAGGTTGAAAAAATTTATTTTACCCACAGTTTACTTTACAGTTTTGTTATGATTGGATATTGACATTTGACAGATGCCCTTTTGTATCTGTTGAGATTGCCTCACAGTACAATGTGGAAATTAATGCACATTTGTAGATGCCCTTTATTAGGTTGAGAAAATTCCCGTCTGGTTTCTGGTTTGTTTTACAGTTTTACCATGATTGGTTGTTGTATTTTGTCAGATGCTCTTTCTGCATCTATTGAGATAATAATACTTTTTTCCCCTTTATTTTATTAACATGGTGTATTACTTTAATTTTCAGATGATATCTAATCTTATATTTCTAAGATAAACCCAGTTAAGATATATTATCCTTTTTTTTTTAATTAAAAGAAAAACTACCGATGATTGACTAAATTTGCCAGGTACTCTCTCGTGGCATTTATGTGTTGCTTCTAATTCTTACAATAACCTGTAATTAGCTTCTAGCTTGAGGGATGATAAAATTGAGGCTGAGGTCTCAGGAAAAAATATATAGAACACGAAGGAAAGTCTAAACTTCATACCTTCAATGCTGTTTCTACTATACTATGCTACTTTTTGTAATAATTTATAGTTAAAAAATATTGAAGATCATATTGATGTTTTATGTACTTTTTTTTTTTTTCATGGAGGTCTCACTGTGTTGCTCAAGGTGAACTCAAATTCCTGGGCTCAAGCAATCCTCCTGCTTCAGCCTCTCAAGTAGCTGGGACTACAGGTACATACCACTGTGCCTGGCTTTTATGTACATTTTTGAGATATATATAGTTCCTAGAATGTGAATAATTGATTCATGAAAAACAATTCTAATAGCTTTTAACCTCTACCGTTCCATGTCTTTCTTCTAATTTTATCTTTGCTGTTACTGTGAACCCAAGTAACTAACAAATCTTTAAGAGTATTTTTTTTGTCTCCAAATTTGTAGGAGCACCTGAAGTGTATTAACTATCTATCCCCAGGTAGCATGGGTGTATTAGTCACAGTTCTCCAGAGAAACAGAAACAATAGGATATACATTTGTGTGTGTGTGTGTGTGTGTGTGTGTGAAGAGAAGGAGAGGGAAGGATTAATTTATAAGGTACTGACTCACATGATTATGTAGTGTGAACAGCCCCATTGTCTGCAAACTGGAGACCCAGGAAAGTCCTGCAGTGTAGTTTGAATGTCTGGAGCCAAAGAGCTGATGGTATAGGTGCCAGTTCCGATACGAAGGCCTGAAAACCAGGAACACCAAGGACGGAAGATTGATGTCCTACCTCAAGCAGTCAGACAGAGAGCAAACTTAACCTTTTTCTGCCTTCTGGTTTTATTCAGGCCCTCAGTGGACTACCTAATGTCTACCCACACTGAGGATGGCCATCTGCTTTACTTAGTTCACCAGTTCAAATGCTGATCTTTTCCAGAAACACTCTCACAGACACATCCAGACGTAAATTTAACCAGTTCTCTGGGCATCCTGTGGCCTGGTAAAGATAACACATAAAATTAACCATCACACTGGGTTAGTCTTGATCTTGAAATTTTTGGGAATGTTTTATATTACTTTTAATTCAATTATTTTTAAACCTTTTTTATTTTGAAATAATTCTAAAGTTACAGGAAAGTTGCAAGAAAAGTACAAATAACTACATATGCCCTTACCTAGATTAACCACTTTTTATTATTTTCCACATTCACTTTATCATTCTGCAGTGTTGTACATTTGCATGTACTTTCCCTTTTCTGAACCGTTGGAGAGTAGGTTGCATATATCTGGTCCCCCTACCCCCTTAATACTTCAGTATTTCCTAAGAACAGCAATAGTCTACTAAATAACCTAAGTATGGATACCAATTTCAGGAAACTTAGCATAAATACAATACTTTCAACAATATATTGTTTTGGTCAATTGCCTCAATGATATCCTTTGGAGCAGTTTTATTCCCCAGTACAGGATACAGACCAGGATCCTTCATGCATTTGTAGTAAATAAAATACAGTTCATTTTTTTTTAGGTTTGGGGGTACATGTGAAGGTTTGTTACATAGGTAAACAACATGTCACAGGGATTTGTTGCACATACTATTTCATCACCCAGGTTTTAATCCCAATAGCCAATAGTTATCTTTTCTGCTCCTTGCCCTCCTCCCACCCTCCTGCATCAGGTAGACGCCAGTGTCTCTTGTTTCCTTCTTTGTGTTCTTGAGTTCTTAACATGTAGCTCCCACTTACAAGTGATAACATGCGGTATTTGGTTTTTTGTTCCTGTGTTACTGTTCTAAGGATGATAGCCTCGGGCTCCATCCATGTTCCTGCAAAAGACATGATCTTATTCTTTTTTATGGCTGTGCAACATTTTATGGTGTATTTGTACCACATTTTCTTTATCCGTTCTGTCATTGATGAGCATTTAGGCTGATTCCACGTCTTTGCTATTGTGAATAGTGGTGCAGTAAACATTCGTGTGCATGTATCTTTATGGTAGAATGATTTATAGTCCCCTGGCTATATACCCAGTAATGAGATTGTTTTGTAAAATGGTAGTTCTGCTTTTAGCTCTTTGAGGAATTGCCATACTGCTTTCCACAGTGGTTGAACTAATTTACACTCCCACCAACAGCGTATAAGTGTTTCCTTTTCTCCACAACCTTACCCGCATCTGTTATTTTTTTGACTTTGTGATAGTAGCCATTCTGACTGGTGTGAGATGGTATCTCATTGTGGTTTTGATTTGCATTTCTCTAATGATTAGTGATGTTGAGCTTTTTTTCATATGCTTGTTGGCCACGTGTATGTCTTCTTTTGAGAAGTATCTGCTTATATCCTTTGGCCACTTTTTAATGGGGTTGTTTTTCTCTTGTAAATTAAAGTTCCTTATAAATGCTTTTGATGAAATTCAACACCCCTTCGTGTTAAAAACTCTCAATAAACTAAGTATTGAAGGAACATGCCTCAAAATAATGAGAGCCATCTGTGACAGACCCATAGCCAACATTATACTGATGGGCAAAAGCTAGAAGCATTCCTCTTGAAAACCGACACAAGACAAGGATACTCTCTCTCACCACTTCAACATATGTTGGGAGTCCTAGCCAGAGCAATCAGGCAAGAGAAAGAAATAAAGGGCATCCAAACAGGAAGACAGGAAGTCAAACTATCTCCGCAGAACATGATTCTGTATCTAGAAAACCCCTTAGTCTTGGCCCAAAAGCTTTTCCAGCTGATAAACAACTTCAGCAAAGTTGGAGGATGCAAAATCAGCATATAAAAATCACTAGCACTCCTATACACCAAAAACAGCCAAACCTAGAGCCAAATCAGAGGTGGCGGGCGCCTGTAGTCCCAGCTACTCGGGAGGCTGAGGCAGGAGAATGGCGTGAACCCGGGAGGCGGAGCTTGCAGTGAGCTGAGATCTGGCCACTGCACTCCAGCCTGGGCGACAGAGCGAGACTCCGTCTCAAAAAAAAAAAAGAAAGGCAATCCCATTCACAGTGGCTGCAGAAAGAATGAAATACCTAGGAATACAGCTAGCAAGGGAGGTGAAAGATCTCTACAGTGAAAATTACAAAGCACTGCTCAAAGAAATTAGAGAAAACACAAACAAATGGAAAAACATCCCATGCTCATGGATAGGAAGAATCAATACCATTAAAATGGCTATACTGCCCAGAACAATGTACAGATTCACTGTTATTCCTATCAAACTACCAATAACATCCTTCACAAAACTAGAAAAAGCTATTTTAAAATTCATGTGGAACCAAAAAAGAGCACAAATAGCCAAGGCAATCCTAAGCAAAAAAAACAAAGCTGGAGGCATCACATTACCCATCTTCAAACCATACTACAAGGCTACAGTAACCAAAACAGCGTAGTACTGGTACAGAAACAGGCACATAGACCAGTGGAACACAATAGAGAGCCCAGAAATGAGGCCGCACATCTACGACCATCTGATCTTTGACAAAACTGACAATAAACAAGCAATAGGGAAAAGACTCCCTGTTTATTAAATGGTGCTGGGATAACTGGCTAGCCATATGCAGAAGATTGAAGCTGGACCCCTTCCTAACACGATGCACAAAAACCAACTCAAGATGGATTAAAGACTTAAATGTAAAACCCAAAACTATAAAACCCTGGAAGACAACCTAGGCATTATCATCCTGGACATAGGAATGGGCAAAGATTTCATGACAAGGACTCCAAAACCAATCGTAACAAACGCAAAAGTTGACAAGTGGGATCTAGTTAAACTTAAGAGTTTCTGCACAGCAAAAGAAACTACCAACAGAGTAAACAGACAACTTACAGAATAGGAGAAAATATTTGCAAACTATGCGTCTGACAAGCATCATGTTTTATTATGCAGTGCAGAATCAGAAAAATTAATTCTTTGCTATGTATAGGACATCCAAAGACAACATTTCTGAGTTGTAAAGAGAAAGAATTTAGAGTACATTGAATAATGCAATGCACAGACTAAGTTGAACCTTTCTGATTAGTGATTTAAATCAAGTCATTTCTATAGCAAGAATGTTCATTTCTTAAAAATGCTAGATTAAAAAAATCAATCTATTTCTCTTTCAAGTGGCTGATTCCAGCATGTTTTCTGTATATTCAATGTCACCTTTTTCAGTAAGATTAGGCACTTAGAAAATGTTGGATGGGGCCAGGCACAGTGGCTCACGCCTGTAATCCCAGCACTTTGGGAGGCTGAGGCAGGCAGATGATGAGGTCAAGAGACTGAGACCATCCTGGCCAACATGGTGAAACCCTGTCTCTACTAAAAATATAAAAATTAGCTGGGTGTGGTGGGGCACGCCTGTAGTCCCAGCTACTTGGGAGGCTAAGGCAGAACAATCACTTGAACCCAGGAGGCAGAGGTTGCAGTAAGCCGAGATTGTGTCACTGCACTCCAGCCTGGCGGCAGAGTGAGACTCTATCTCAAAAAAAAAAAAGGAAAGAAAATGTTGGGTGGTTAGGATCTGTTTATTTATTCAAATGTTAGCCATTTGAATAAATTCCGGCTGGAATGAGAAGGAATTTGACTTACTTTTTTGTATTAGTTATCTGTTGTCATGTAACAAATAACTCCAGATAACTCCAGAACTTGCTGGTTTTAAATAATAAATGTTTAATTACTGATAGTTTCTGTTGATCAGGGATTTGGGAGTTGCTTTGCTGTGTGGTTCTGGTTTAGGGTCTTGTATGAAGTTGCTCTCAGGCTGTTAGCCAAATTGCAGTCGTATGAAGGCTTGATTGGGGTTGGAGGATTCACTTCTAACATGGTCTGTTCACATGACAGAAGGTAGACTGCCTCCATTCCTTACCAACTGGATGTCTCCATGGTGTATGCCATTTTTATGACATGGCAGCTGTCTTCCTCCATAGCATGTGATCCATGATAGTGAGGAGGAAGTCACAATGCCTTTTATGACATTGTCATTTCTGCCACAGTCTTTTTGGTTGAAGCAAGTTAGCAAGCACTAAGCACATCTACAATCAAGGAGAGGGGCAGGCCCTACCTTTTGAAGGAAGAAGTATGAAAGTGTATCACTGACTGATCAAGTAGAAGTAAGCAGTGGAGGACACTCAGAATACTTTTTGACAGAAGGTATTAATTAAATTGTTGATTTTCCAGGGAAGGGGATGGTTTTATTTTGTTTCTAAAGCCCAATCTGTTATTAAGACTTGGACTGTTATTAAAATATACACCTAGATATCATTTTTTAAAATTTTACTTGGGAAGTCTTAAAATTCATTTTCTTGAAGGAAAACATCTAAAACAAATTATAAAATTCAACTCTAAAATACGTGAATAGTATTTTTTGCTAAGGTTTTGTTTTAGAGACTTGTTTGAAATAAAGTGATCTTCATTCATAGTTAGAAACAAAAGTTATATTCCACATACTAGGGATTAGGAAGAAGGCTAATGTGAACTGATCAAAAGTATGAATTATGGATTGCCTTTAGAATATTCAACTTTTAGGTAACTTGATATTGTTATAATTTCAAGCTTAGAGAAAAGTTGTAAGAATAGCATAAGGAACTCCTATATATCCTTTATGTAGATTCAGTAATTGTTCATTTTGTGCCATTTGTGTTATTCTTTGTCTCATCCTAGCCCAGTCAGCCTAACACCACCAGGGATAAACCAGTAGTCTGATAAAATTAAATTTATTGACCCACTCCAGTGAGAGAGAGTGCAAAGGAGAGGAACCACAGGGCTTCTTACCAAATGGAGTTACAGTAGATTTCGTACAGGATTTTGGAGAAGGATAGCATTTAGGTAAAATTTAAATGCCCTACATTTTGTGGTGTCTAGGTTGAATGACAGTGTAGATGTAAATCTGTGTTGTCGAATGACTAAAACATCCTTTATAAATTAAACTTTTTGTGTTTACTCTAAGTGAAGTACTATTATGTGTTTATGGAATTTTCTGCAATAAATTCATGTATATGGATTGATTTATGATACGTTGAATTCATCACCAAAGGTTGAATTGTAGAGAAGTCCTTTAAGAGGGGGCATTTTATCTTCCTATTATATTTTATCAATTTTAAGATGGACTCACCCCTTCTACACACACACTTCTTTCCATATAGATATTCAGTCTTTCTAGTACCATTTGTTTAAAAGATTTTATTTTCCCTCGTTGAATTGCTTTGGTGTCTTTGTTGAAAATGACTGGAAAAATATGGATCTGTTTCTGAGTTTTATTGAGAACTGGTCTTAGATGTATCAGCATGTTTAAAATGATGTTCTATAGCTTGTGATCCTCAATCAATTTGTTCACTTAAGGCAGTTCTGTAGTTATTGTTTGAGAATGTATAAACATCAAAAGCCCCATCATATACCTGTAGAGAATTACTAGTGCCTCTAAAAGAAAGAAGAGAAAGAAAAAAAAAATCCAAGAGTGTTCCTTTAACCCTACATTAATAGTTGTGGAGTGGAGCTAGGAAAAATTGTAGTCTAGACCTACTTAACTCCAAAGCCCCCTTAAAACTGGGCTCTTAGTTGTTTTATACATTCTTTTAAGAATACCAATCTTGATGGCATAGAATATGATTTTGTAAGGAATAAAAAAATATTAAAGGCTTAAGAGTCAAAGCCATTTAAGAAATTTGGACTATGACTTTTTAGGAAAGCACAGAAATGCGTATGAGCGAATCTATGTTTAAATCCGAAACACTTTTTACAGTCAGTATGAAATATAAATTCTAATTGTAAGGAAGCATTGTATCAGTTTAATTTGGTTAATCAGTCTTCATAAAATAATCTGTGCCCTACATTTTGTGGTGTCTTAGATTTGATGAAATCTGATAACAGTTTTTATTTGTGGTTTTCACTCTTTGATATATAATATTCTGTATCATTTTTTGTGCTCTTTCATTATTTTCATGTGAAATGCCATGGTGTAACCTGCAGTCACTCAGCTATGGATTAGTGTATTCCCACTAACTAACTCCTTGACCTTGGACAGGTGTTTAACCTTTCTGAGAACTGGTTTTTGCAACTATAAATGAGGTTATATTTACCTAGTGGCATTAAGATGTTTATTCTTTTCCACTTAAATACCAAGAGATTGCACATACATTATACTTAAATTTCATTAACATTTCTAGTGCGCTAGAAATGTTCATATACCCTTGGTAAAGTGAAACGTTAATGTTATTAAGATGTCGTTCTTCCTTTCTTTGATCTTTTGGAAAAAAGTTATATTTCAGTAATGATTGTAAGTGTTTTTATTTGTGTAACTAGTGGGGAGTGAAGAGATAGGGACAGACCAATGTCTTTCAGTATGTAAATGGTTGAGCACCACTGTACTAGAAGAGGTAATGAGACAGTCAGGTGCCTGCAGTCCTGTATAGAATCCTGGCAAATGCAACAGCCACAAATATGGTATAGACTAATCAAGGATTGTTTTTGTTTTTTGTTGTTGTTTTTGAGACAGAGTTTCACTCTTGTTGCCAAAGCTAGAGTGTAATGATGAGATCTTGGCTCACTACAACCTTCACCTCCCGAGTTCAAGCAATTCTCCTGCCTCAGCCTTCCGAGTAGCTGGGATTACAGGCGCGTGCCACCATGCCCTGCTAACTTTTTGTATTTTTAGTAGAAACGGGGTTTCACCGTGTTAGCCAGGCTGGTCTCGAACTCCTGACCTCAGGTGATCCACCCGCCTCGGCCTCCCAAAGTGCTGGGACTACAGGTGTGAGCCATTGCACCCAGCCAAAGGATTGTTTTATAGGCTGCATAAATATGAATGGCATTGCTGTTGATGATGGTTTTTTTCTTTTTTCCTAAATGATGAACAATTCTGGCTAAAGCTTTGAATGAAAATTAAATAGAAATTTCCTTGATTGACGTAAGAGTTGTAGTTCTGGAAATATAATTTGTTAATATGTAAAATGGGCTTAGGTTCTAGGTTAAGATAATTACAAATAGTTTTTTTTTAACCTACCTGAATGTCCAGATGGAAATTTGAAAGTCTACACTATTGTTTGTTGTGTGGGATTGTTTGGTGCATTGCAAGATGTCCTATAATCCTGGCGTCTTTCCACTAAATACCAGTGGTCATCTTAATTGTTTTGACAACTAAAAAACATTCCCTTTAATTTTAAAAATGTTCCCCAACTCTTAACACCCCCGTTGAGAACTACTGGTCTTAGATGTATTAAAGGTAAGAAAAATTAAAGTACTAGAGTTTTATATGACTTATTTGTCATTATGCATTGACTACATTTAATAAAAGTTGTTAATTTGAGACTTTTACAATTAAGATGACTGTATTAATGTTATTTTTCCTAGTAAAATGAATGAAAATAAACCTGGTGACTCACAGAACCTTGGTAAGTAACTGTATTTAAAATAATTTTATTACAATGAGTTTTAAATATGTTACTCAAACATTAGGACTGAAGAGGAATGAATTCCCTGGCACATGCTTAGTTCGTTTGTCCACGTACTAAAGTATAATACTGCATATATTTATTTCAACAAAAACCTATGAGAAGACAATTTATTTGCCAAGTTTTATTTCTAATGTATATATACAAGATATGATTCGTATCTCAGTAAAACAATTATTTAAAGGAAAAAATGCAGATGAGAACAATTTAAACAGTGTGTAAAAGTTTAACATGAAAAGGAAAACTGGCCAGGTGCAGTGGCTCACGCCTGCAATTCCAGCACTTTAGGAGGCTGAAGCAGGCAAATCATTTGAGGTCAGGAGTTCAAGACCAGCCTGGCCAACATGACAAAACCTCATCTCCACTAAAAATACAAAAATTAGCCAGGAGGTACATGCCTGTAATCCCACCTACTCGCTAGGCCGAGGCAGGAGAATCACTTGAACCCGGGAGGCAGAAGTTGCAGTGAGCAGAGATCGCAACACTTCACTTCAGCCCTAAGTGACAGAGAGCGACCCTGTCTCAAAAAAAAAAAAAAAAAGGAAAAGGAAAACTTACCTCTACGTGCTCACAACAGTCTTCCCAAATAGATGCGGTCCATTTTGACCTTTGCTTTTAGTTGTTGTTTTCTTCATTTAGTATAAACAGTATCTGTTTATATGATGAGGAATTTAAATGATTACACACTTCTGCCACGCTCCCTCACCTACTGTATTTTAGATCTTTTTAAATTCCCTCTAAAATTAAAATAATATTCTTACAGCTCTATATCTTGACCATTACTTTTAGAGTATCTTTTGACACCACATTTTGTTGGAAAAGGAAATGTGTGCTCCTAAACCTCTTCTACTTTCTTTCCCTGCTTCTACCTCCAGACTTCTGTCAGCTATGCGAATAGTTCTGAAACTTTTAGTACTTCATGGACTACCTCTATGCATTTGCCAAATGCAAATACACACCTACTATTGATAGTTTTTCCTGAGATTGACTGTTTCTTTTCATGAATGTATTTAAGGTAGAAACTGCTTCATTATTGTAATAGAAACGAGTATCATTTACTACACTAGATGGCAATCTTAATGATAAATATAATGAAATCAGGACAATTTTACCAAATTTTAAACATTAAAAGCAGGAAGGTACAAATGAATATAAAAATAATTTACTTATAAAAATGCATGCCTGAAACCTAGTCTGTTCTGCGTTCAGGGCCCTCCGTACTGGGTAGAGGGAGACAGAGGTGGAAAGGAACAAATGGAAAACCACAGATCCACAGCATACAGCAGATGCACCTCCGTCCAGGGTTCATGGCAAGAATTTTCCCTCTTCTATAGTTTCAGCCAGTTCACAAGGACTCCTCTTTTGTAGATTCAGCTAATTCTACATAGTCCTCTTTCTCTTGAGCTTTATGCACACTTGCAGGTAAAAGTGTAGGTATTGGGGATGGAGTTAAGGTGGAGCTTACTGGTGTAGGATGTCCAATATGAACAAATGGCAATTTGCTGGCGTTAATGTGAACAGCTCCCTTGTATGGAAGGGAAGGAAGAGGAGCTGAAATATTTTAAGGGTTAGGAGAGAGACTTTGAGTTATGACTTATCCCTTTAAACTGGAGTGAGGGAGGGCAGAATAGTTAGGCTCTTTCCCTATATTAAATATGAGCTCATCCTATTTCTTTCAGTTCTAGAATCTATTTGGTGAGCCGCCTGTTCACAAATATAGTAACTTTTAACATGTGACATCTATTCTTGATTGCATGTATTATTCAAGGTAAATAATACTAGTTTCCATAACTGGTAAACCCTGACATCTTACTGGTTTAAAGCAATAGAAGTTTATTACTTGGTCAGATTGCAGTCCAGTATGCATGGGTTAAGGAAGATGGAGCAGTTAGGGAGTTTATGCGGCATGCAATCATTTAGAGATGCAAACATCCTTCGTCTTGTAGGGATCTACTTCTTAGGGATCCTGTCTTTTCTCTTCAGCTAGTGATTTTCAACTTGTTTCATTAGCATCTTAATAAAATTTTCTGTATAAATAAACATGTATCAGAAAAGATTAGTTATTTTAATTCTAACATTGAGTTCTGTCTATATGTCATATCCTGTTAATTATTTTAACATACACTGTCTTATTTAGTCCTCACTAAGGCGTAGTTTTTGAGGTAGCTACTATATCCTCATTTTTATGATGAGGAAATGGAGTCATAAAGCACTAGTGAAATAAGCTAGTCACAGAAAGACAATACTGCATAATCTCACTTATGTGTGGAATATAAAAAAGTCAAACTCATAGAAACAGTATAGTGTGGTTACCAGTGGTTGGGAGGATTGGGAGATGTTGGTGAAGGGATACAAAATTTTATAATAGACTGGTAGAATAAGTTCAAGACATCTATTATACAACATGGTGACTATAGTTGGTAACAATGTATTGTATACTTGAAAATTAGTAAGAGTAAATTTTAAGTATTCTCACCACAAATAAGTGGTAAATATGTGAAGTAATGCATATGATAATTAGCTCCATTTAGCTGTTCCACAGTATGTACATATATCAAAACATCATGCTAAACATTGTAAGTATATACAGTTTTCTAAAAAAGCATTAGTTGAGTCTTAACTCAGATCTCTGACTCTACAAGTTGTATTTGTGTGTGTGTTGGGAGGGGTGGATAAAATAGACATAAAATTCACACTTTAACTATTTTGAGGTGTTCAATTTGGTGGCATTTAGTACATTTACAATGTTGTGAAACCATCACCAGTATCTAATTCTAAAACATTTTAATCACCCTTAAAGGAAACCCTGTACCTATTAAGTAGTCACCCCTCATTTTCCCTGTCATCAGCTCTGGTAACCATTAGTCTGCTTTTTGTATGTCCCTTTGGATTTACTTATGTTGGATAAAGTAATCCATAAGTAAATTGAGTAATACTGTGACCCTTTGTGCTTGACTTCTTTCATTTAGCATAATATTTCTAGGTTTATTCATGCTATAGCATGTATTACTACTTTCATCCTTTTTATTGCTGAATAATATTCCATCATGGGCATACCATATTTTGTTTTTCCATTTATCCATCCTTTGATGGACATTTGGCTTATTTCTACTTAGCTATTGTGAATAGTGCTGCTATGAACATTAGTTTACAAGTATTTGTGTGAACATCTGTCTTCAGTTCTTTGATATATATATCCAGGAATAGAATTACTGTGTCATATGGTAACTCTTTGTTTAAATTTTGAAGAACTGCTGGACTATTTCCCAAGGCTCTACACCATTTTATATTTCTACTAGCAGTGTGTGATGGTTTTGATTTTTCCGGTCCTTTGTCAATACTTGTTATTGTCAGACATTTTGATTATAGCTATCCTCGTGAGTGTGAAGTGGTATCTCGTTGTGGTTATTATTTACATTTCTCTGTTGACTACTGACCAGTGATATTAAGGATCTTTTAATGTGTTTAATGGCTCTTTGTATATCTTCTTTGGAGAAATGTCTATTCAAAGCCTTTGCCTATTTTTAAATTGGATTGTTGGTGATTTTGTTGTTGAGTTATAAGAGGTTTATTTTTTTAATGCATTCTGGATACTAGATCCTTAGATATGTAGTTTTTCAAATATTTTCTTGCATTGTGTAGAGTGTCTTTCACTCTCTTGATAGTGTCTTTTTTTTTTTTTTTTTCATGGGGGACAGAGTCTTGCTCTGTCGCCCAGGCTGGAGTGCAGTGGCACAATCTTGGCTCACCACTGCAACCTCTACCTCCCAGGTTCAAGCAGTTCTCCTGCCTCAGTCTCCTGAGTAGCTGGGATTACAGGCACATACCACCATGCCCAGCTAATTTTGTATTTTTTTTTTAGTAGAGACAGGGTTTCGCCATGTTAGTCAGGCTGGTCTCAAACTCCTGATCTTGTGATCTGCCCGCCTGGGCCTCGCACAGTGCTAGGATTACAGGCATGAGCCACTGCACCCGGACGGTAGTGTCCTTTCAGTCACAAAAATTTTAAATTTTCATGAAGTCCAATTATCATTTTTTTCTTTTGTTACCGGTGCTTTTAGTGTCATGTGAACTCTGAGAAACTATTGCCAAATCCAAAGTCACACAGATTTACCCTTATTCTTTCTGCTAAGAACTTTATTTTAGGTCCTTGACTGTTTTTGAATTAATTTGTATATATGGTGCAAGGTAGGGGTTCATCTATGTTCTTTTACATGTAACTGGTTGTCCCAGCACTATTTGTTGAAGTGACTATTCTTTCACCTTTGAATGGTCTTGCACTCTTGTTGAAAATCATTTGACCATAGATGTATATATTTATTTCTGGACTCTTTTTCATTGATCTATGTTTATCCTTATGTCACTACCACACTGTTTTGCTTACTGTAGTTTTGTTGTAAGTTTTTAATCTTCTCCCCTGTTTTTTTGGTTAGTCTAAAGGTTTATCAATTTTGTTGATCTTTAAAAAGAACCAACTTTTTCTTTACTCCCTCTATTGTTTTTCCATTCTCTATTTTGATTATATCTACTCTAATCTTTATTTTTTTGTTTCTTCTGCTAGCTTTGGATTTAGTTTCTTCTTTTTTCTAGTTCTTTAATTGTAGGTCAGTTATTGATTTGGGATTTTCTTTTTTAATGTAGGCTTGCATGAGCCTAAAGATCAGCCAGAGGTGACAGCTTAGGATTTCTTGGGTCATTTCTGAGCATGTGTACATCTCTGGGCATGCATGTGGACTTCTAGATTCTCCAGTATTATGCAGAAGGTTTTCCAAACTTTTATTCCCTCATGTACCCTCTTTTCCCAGTTTCTTCTTTCCTACGCCTTTCAGTCTGTCTGCTGCTTTCCCTGTCTGTTTTCCCTTATCTTAGGCTGCTACAGCTAGTATATTTGTTTCAAATGTTTTTTGACAAACAGCAGAGGCTCCAGCCCTGAGAATGTTCTGAAGCAGGTGAAAGAAAGGCAAGCATCTGAGCTCATCCCTCAGGGAGCCATCATACAAGTCAAAACAATCACTTTTTTTTTAGAACAAGGTCCATTTTACCCCCTTGGACCAGTAATCTGTACCAGGAACATGGGCCACCCCAAAACCACTGCCCAGGTGGGCAGTGGGGAATGGTAGGTGGGTAAGTTAAAATGTTCTCATCAAAATTAGTAGTTTGTTTCTTTATTAAGCATTCTCCTAATTTTTGTAAGTTTTTATTTAGATTGTAGAGCTTCTAAAAAGTTAATTCTAATAGTTTTTGTCAGTTTAATCAGAGTTTTGTAGTTCCCCAGTCTGTCATTTTCAGTGAGGTTACTTCATAAATTGCCATTTTAACCGTACACTGGAATTCATCATTAAAGATTGGTGAAGAGCATAAAGTTGCATTAATATTTCAGAAGTAGGTGTTGGAAATTTTAAGTTACTGATGTCAATATTATATGATTTGCTCTCTCAGAAAGACTTTAACACAGAAATTGAGAGAAGCACCAGTTCCACAGGTTTTTTTGAAAAATTTAAATATAGTTTTATATCTATTTACTTTTTCACTGTTAGCTTGTGTTTTTTGTCGAAAAACTGATGACTGTCCTAATAAATATGGAGAAAAGAAAACTAAGGAGAAATGGAATCTCACTGTACATTACTACTGTTTGGTGAGTATAATTTATAATTAAATTTTAGAAATTTGGTATTCTAAAGAAGATAGTAAGATTCTGACACTGATTTCTGAGAATTGGATAAGTCATTTAACTTCTCCAGATCTCATTTTGTCTATCTCTAAAAATAGACTTTTTTTATATTGAATTCTAAGATTCTGAAGTTACTTGGTACATATAAAGACCTATCATTATTACTTGTTTGTTTGGTTTTTTTTTTCTTTCTTTCTGTTTAAGGCCTAAGTGAAAAAAGGAGAAAAGGATTAGGTCTATAAAGGGAGTATTTCTTTTACCACTTTCTTAGTTCATTTATTGCTAGTGATATATCTGAGAAAAGACTTGTTTGAGGGTTCAGGGAGTAGAATAAAAGTATTTTATTTCATACAGAACCTGAAAAGAAACCTTTTGGCTAAAGGTAATAAATATTTTTGGAAAAGGAAACCAGTTACTTTATGCATCACTCAGAAGAAAGCAAATGAGTGATTTCATACTCAGAATTAGTCTCTCCTTTGTTTCCCCTCCCCTCCACCAATTTTTCACCTCACTGAATTCGTGCCTTAAGATATTAGTGGCACGTTACTGCCTTAGCATGCCACATTACTACCTTGCATTAGTACATACAGTGTTTCTTGATACTGTATTGTTATCTGCTGCTTAACAAATTACTCTGAAATTTTAGCAGATAAAACGTTTGTCATCTCACACAGTATCTAAGGGTCAGGAATTTGGCTGAGCTGGATAGTTCGGGCTCAGAGTCTCATGAGGTTATCTTTGAGATGTCAGTCAGATTACAGCTGAAGACTTTATACTAGGTTGCAGGATCCATTCACCTCTGGTGGCTCTTTCATGTGGCTTTTGGCCTCAGTATCTCCTGACTATTGTCAGGAAACCTCAGCTCCTTATCTCCTGGGCCTCTTAGTAAATCAGGCTACTCATGGCATGGCATCTGGCTTCCCCCAAAGCAAGTGACGAGAGAGAGGGAGACAGTGAGAGAGAAATCAAGATGGAACCATATGACCTAGTCATCGCAACCACTCACTAATGTCTCTTTTGCTTTATTCTGTTGGAAACAAATCATTAAGTCTAGTAGCCCACACTCAAGGGGAATTAAGCCCCACATCTTGAAGGAAGAAGTAACAACAAATTATGGACATATTTTCAAATCTACCACCATCCATGTTAAAATTATTTCAGTGCTTCTTTGAGAAACCACCTAAAGTATTCCTTGGTCCTCTAAGACTACAGTCTTGTGCTTCAGTACCTCATAGGTTAAATAGAGTAGTACACTGGCCTGGGAACTTATTTAAAAGAGAACATGAAGTTGTCATTCCAAATATGTTTATAAGTTAGAGTCTATTACGTTTTGCAGTAAAAAGAAAATCTTTTCATTTTTGTATGTTTATTTTACTTTTTTTTAGTCAGGAAAGGAAGATTATATTATTTTACTTTTTATGCAGTAGAATTAGGAGAGCTGTTTTATCTGTCTGCAGGTTATGTTTTCATAACAAATTCTTAGTGTGTGTCACTTGTTATCACTTGTTTTTCTTTACGATATACTGGTTAAAATTCTAATCACAAATTTGCTCTACAAAGTGTTTTTGAATTATGTAATACATTTAGGTTGATCATATCAAAATTTCCCTTATGTTCTGTTTTATTCAATGAGTGTAATACTTTAAAAAAAAGTACTGACCCCAGACTCAACTTTTAATATTCTGTTTCATTATGAACAGAAAAGTATAGTGATGTTACAAATGGTAATAGAATGCTAGAGCGGAAAGAGACTTAGATACAATCTAATCCAATGTTCTTATTTTCATGTTTAAGGTTTGAGACATTAAATTACTTGCCTAGGGTTCCAGAAGTTTCAGCAGAGCCTGGCTTGCAAGCCAGGATTTCTTATTCACATTCTACACGTTTTCTGACTCAGGCTTTCTTAGCATATATAAACAATGAAGCTTAAGTCAAATTTTAAAAAAGTAAAACATTCATTACTGTCGCATTGCGGGATAAGGAAAAACTTTTAAAAAATCAAACGTTTTATGTTGTCTAGGGTTCGATAGGTTTTCTTTTAAATAATGCCTTAATGATTCAGAATTCAACTAGATTTACAGTTAGCCTGAAATGTCACTGAATTAATCTGAATTGTCACGATCTGTATTCACCACTCCTCTTTGTTAAGCTTAATTGTAGGCGTTCTTTCTTTCTTTGTTTCTTCCTCTAACCCACCTAACCACTCTCTGCCTTCCTTCCTATCTTCTTTTCTTTTTCTTTTTCTGTTACTTCCTGGAATACTTTTAGAAACATTAGGATATACAAGCTGATAATATACAATGCCTTCTGAATCAAACAATGTAAGTAAGCTCTTACTTTCACCGTGAAAAATAACTCCTATAGAGAACTACTTGAAATTTGAGCCATTTTATGTCTATTTTTTTATTAGACTTAATAGTATGGATATATATTTTTAATGCCCAACTAGTTTCTTAGAGAGTATTTTCTAACTGAGAATATATTCATAGTTGATGTCAAGTGGAATTTGGCAGAGAGGTAAAGAAGAAGAAGGAGTTTATGGTTTTCTAATAGAAGATATCAGGAAGGAAGTGAATAGAGCTTCTAAACTGGTAAGTAAATTATTTTATTATTAACTAAATGCCATAAATATTGCCAATACTTGGGAAGTATTTTCTGTTGGTTTCTGTACTAGAAATTTATGACTTTGATTATATGTTTCAATGCGTATTTTTGTCATTTAAATATGGTAAGTTTTAGGAGGACAGTTTATATTTTTGTCCATGAAAGAAAGCTTAATTGACCCTGGATAATACATGTGACAATACCGACTTCACTTCCTTATCTTATTCCAACATGTCCATCAGAATTGACCATCAGAATTATGATCTGATGCTCAGTCTTCTCTGACCATCAGAATTATGATCATAATTCCACTCTGCCATTCTGCAAACCTTCAATCCTGAGTCAACCCAACCATTTACTTTTTTATTCTTATACCTCAGTTGCTGAGATTGGAATGTTGGGTTGAGTTAGAAATTACACAGCTTTGCAGACTGGCAATTCATGATCTCCATGTCTCCTGACCCTTTTCTGACATTGTGTGGTTATATTCAGTGCCCCTTTCTATTCTCTAGGATAGGCATTCTAAACTTTAACTCCTTGCTTATTCAGCTATCATTTGTGCATCTTCTGTGTAGTAGCCACTATGCTGTATGCAGGGAAATGTCTCCATATGGTCTGAGTAAAAATAATGAGAAAGAATGAGATTTGAAGTATAGGGAGTTCTGTTTAGAGAATGCGATACTGGAATTAATGATTTTCATGGGGGAGCATTTTGGGTGATGAGGGGATTCATCATTACACTGGAGGGGAAATGAAGGACACTGACACATTATAGTTGAAGAAGTCAAAGAAAGATTGTCCCATAAATGCTGAAGTTGTTTAGACTTTGTTTCGACAGATGCCAAAGTCTTGAGGTGGAGGAGTGACTAGGAAGTTAGCAGATAACAGAAAGGTAAATGTCATTAGGCTCAAAGGTCCAAATTTTTCAAAGTGAGATAATCAAGTAGTGGCCTATAATATTGAACAGAGAACTAAAATAATGTTCTCTTTGTCCCCTTTCCTGCCCCTGTCCATGTCCCTCCCTGTGTCAAGTCTGGAAATTAAGGAGGATGGAAAAATAAACAGCTTTATTCAAGAAGGTCTACAAGGGAAGCACATAGAAACATTTATTATTTTAGTTGAGGCAAAGAAGTGGAAGCAGTTATTTTTGAAGATATCAAGAAGGTAGGAGAGTTAATGGTAAAAAGAGAGGTTCTAGGGCACAAGGAAAAACCTTGGGAGAAAGGTTAGCATGAATCTAAGGACTATGTGAAGTATTAAATGTGAGATATTAGTATCATAATTCCTAAACTTCCTGGTGATAGTGAGCTTGTGGTAAAAGGTGGTCTCTAAAGGTCCCCTTATGGTTTGAAACTACAGATTGAATATCCCTTATCCAAAATGCTTAGAACCAGAATTTTAGATTGAAATTTTAGATTTGAAATTTTTTTCAGATTTAGGAATATTTGCTTAACAGTTGAGCACCTCTAATCTGAAAATCTGAAACCCAAAATGCTCCAATGAGGATTTCCTTTGAGCATCATGTTGGCACTCAAAAAGTTTCCAATTTTGAAGCATTTTGGATTTTTGAATTAGGGATATTCAACCTGTCCTTATTTTCTTAAAACACCTGAATCCTCTCTATGTATATTGTGAACCCTTGAAAAGAAGAGTCCCATTTGTGAACTCAAACTAGAATTCCTTGTTGTCAGTTCATTGGGAGAGTTTCAGGTTGGCCAGGTATTCTCCAGTGACCTAGGTGGTGCTCAAAGGGGTCAGCAGTAACTCTGTAATCCCTGAATCAGTGAGCATTTTAATTGCAATCTTAAGGGTTCCAAGGTGTTTTAGGTACTGTTCTGTATTTTGCTAATGATTGATTCATTTAATCATTTTTCCATTTATATACCACTGTTATATTGCAGTTAGTGGCACTGGTAGTATATTCATTTCCTAGGGCTGCCATAGCAAATTGGCTGCTTAAAACAAGTTTATTCTCTCACCATTCCGGAGGCCAGAATTCTAAATCAAAGTGTCAAAAGGGTTGGTTTCTTCTAGAGGCACTGAGGGAGAATTAATTCCATGCTTCTCCTGTAGCTTCACATGGCTACTGGCAACCTTTGGAGTACCTTGGCTTGTGGCAGCATAACTCCAGTCTATTTCTGTCTTCACAGACCTTTCTCTGTATATGTCTGTGTCTTAAATCTCCCTCTCCTTTCTCTTGTAAAGACATCAGTTATTTGATTTAAGGACTACCCTAAATCCAGGATGATCTCATCTCAAGATCCTTAACTTAATTACATCTGCAAAGACCCTGTTTCCAAATAAATTCACATTCACAGTTACTGGGAGTCAGGACCTGAGCATAACTTTTTGGAGACCACTCTAAATCCACTATAGGTGTCTTAACACTTTTTCATTTGGTCAGAATAGAGTGATCTTAGGCATTTTTTTACAAATTGGTTTATAGTATTTTCCTATTCTTGATGAGTATTGCCTAACTTATGTGCTTTCTCTTGAGATTTCAATGAGATGTTTATGTATATAGCTTTTATGTTTGTAAACCCTTCAATTTAAAATATTTTAGTAGGAAGGAAAAGGGGCTTCTCTGTCTTATCCACATTTTAGGCAAGAGATGTTTTCTTTATCGAAATTGTTATAGGAGTGAATCTTTGTTGTCTTTAGATTGTTTCTGGGTAAAACAGTTTTTTCAGGAAATTTATTTAACATACCATTATCACAGCTGTTACATGAAGAAATAATTTTCAGATTCCCCACAAGGAGTATTTATTTATGTCTTGATCATATTATATTTTTTATGTTGTAACCCCTGTTTTCACATATTCTTCTAGAAATGCTGTGTTTGCAAGAAAAATGGTGCTTCAATTGGATGTGTTGCACCTCGATGTAAACGAAGTTATCATTTCCCATGTGGACTTCAGAGAGAATGTATTTTCCAGTTTACTGGCAATTTTGCGTGAGTTATTTAACTACTAAATTTGAAAGTTCAATGTTAAAGAATAGTGGAAAATACATATCCCAATGATACAATACTAGTATAAATTTTCTGTTTAGAGCATCAGAGTTTAGATATAACATTATATATTACCCTCCTACCCACCCTTATGGGGTCATTTCTGTGTGCCAAGTCTTGAGAATTACCATGTCTAGGATGGACCTAATGATTAGTATTCTTCTTCAAATTTCAGCTTTTGGACATAACATGAAATTGTTAATTTATCCATAATTCAGTGAAAATCTCCACCTTTACATAATTCTAGATTTCTTTGTCCCTCTTTAGAATTATTGTCGACTTACTCTTCACAGGGCTGTATGCATTTCTCACTGAGTAAATCAAAGGCATGTAAATTTGATTGAGACCACAAAATAAATATTATGCCCTAGGATACCCCTGAAAATATTTGCTTCCTGAGTACAACTTTAAACATCAAGATTTTGTGAATTTTGACATTTGGTATCATAAATGTTCTATTTCTTTTAGTATTTGGATTTTTGACCTATTTAATGGATTGTTACCATGTAAGAAAACTACAGTTTAGAAAACACAAATGGAGCTAAAGTGAATTGGTAATAAGTTATTAGTTGCATTTTATGTGTTATATGACTAAACTATTTTTTAGGCATAAGTTCCTGCCTTCTTTAATTTTATACGATTTTGAGCACAACAGTATGTACCCAGTAGTTGAGTACAATAATGTGTATACTGCATAGCTGGCAATATTACATAGGATTCTCAACATAATAATTAGTTTCTGAAATTCTGTATAAGTAAGTCTCACTACAGAAAATTTCAGATTTCGAAGGTTCAGCTCTCTCCTTGGTCATAGATTGTGAGACTTAATTTTTAAGTCTTCAGTCTGTTGTGGGTGAATTATGAGACAGATACAAATGAATTTTATTTAATATATGTGAATTACAGTGTTTTCCAAGTTTTGCTTTCAGTTCATGAGATTTTTTTTTTTTTTTTAATAATTTGCATTTTTAGGTCATTTTGTTGGAACCATCGACCTGTTCAAATAATTACATCTAATAATTATAGAGAGTCCTTACCTTGCACCATTTGCTTGGAATTTATTGAGCCTATTCCAAGTTATAACATATTACGAAGTCCTTGTTGTAAGAACGCTTGGTTTCATAGAGACTGTTTACAGGTAAGATACATGTTTTGTAAGCTTTCTCTGATTGATATAAAATTATGGCTTGCTGATTTAAATTTTAAATTAGAAAGAATTGATGTGTGTATTAGCTCTTATCACTTGTTAGTTTTAAAACAGCTTTAAAGCACTTAATTTGAAGCACATTATATACAAAATTCACCCTATTTAAGTATACAATTAAGATTCAAAAAATACTTTAGATGAAACTTTTTAGTGTATATTTATACTTACAGAATTTTGTTGTTTTTACCTAAGGATTCTGTTTGATTTCACAATGAATAAACTAGATTTTAATTCCTAAGTTTCATTTACATATTTAAGCTGGAAAACTAGGATATTTGAAATGATAAGAAGCTTGATAGCAAGTTAAGATATCTAAACATTAGTAGGCTTTTCTTCGCTTTGGTAAACACTTTACCATAACTTCCTTTTTTTTTTTTTTTTTTTTTTTGAGACGGAGTCTTGCTCTGTCGCCCGGGCGGGAGTGCAGTGGCCGGATCTCAGCTCACTGCAAGCTCTGCCTCCCGGGTTTACACCATTCTCCTGCCTCAGCCTCCCAAGTAGCTAGGACTACAGGCGCCCACCACCTTGTCTGGCTAGATTTTTGTATTTTTTTAGTAGAGACGGGGTTTCACTGTGTTAGCCAGGATGGTCTCAATCTCCTGACCTCGTGATCCACCTGTCTCGGCCTCCCAAAGTGCTGGGATTACAGGCTTGAGCCACCGCGCTCGGCCTTACCATAACTTCTTAACAGGGAGTTAATTACTGTCAATTAATTAAAAATATTGGTTCTTTGAGAGTCATCTTATGTATCAAACCTTATTACTACTTTTCAAGTAAATAGAATATGATAAAATACACATTAGACAATTTAATATTTTTTGATTCTGAAAATACTTGAAAACTTGAAAAAGATTCCAGTTATTAGTAACATCAAATATGTAATATGTACATGTGAAAGTGCCAGCTGATAAGCTTAAGTTTACTACTGTTTCTTAAATTTTATTATTGTTTAGTAAAATGAAAGATTATTATTACTAATTGTCCACAGACATATTTTTAAAAGTTAAAAGATGTAGACCGGGCGTGGTGGCTCACACCTGTAATCCCAGCACTTTGGAAGCACGAGGTGGGTGGATCACGACAAAGTCAGGAGATCAAGACCATCCTGGCTAACACGGTGAAACCCCGTCTGTACTAAAAATACAAAAAAAAAAAAAAAAAATTAGCTGGGCATAGTGACAGGCTCCAGCTACTAGGGAGGCTGAGGCAGGGGAATGGCATGAACCTGGGAGGTGGAGCTTGCAGTGAGCCAAGTTCGCGCCATTGCACTCCAGCCTGGGCCACAGAGTGAGACTCTGTCTCAGGAAAAAAAAAAAGATGTAAATTATCTTATTTCAATAAAATCTTAAAAATACTAACAGTACTAAAAGTAGTAAAGTTTGATGCCTTTTTTTTTTTTTTTTTTTGGTATGGACCTTGAACTTTTATACTTAGGATTATTCAGTTAAAAGTGCAGGATGAAGGCCTGGCACAGTGGCTCAAGCCTGTAATCCCAGCATTCTGAGAGGCCGAGGAGGGCGGATCACTTAAGGTCAGGAGTTCGAGACCAGCATGGCCAACATGGTGAAACCCTGTCTCTACTAAAAATACAAAAAAAGTTAGCTGGGCGTGGTGGTGCACACCAGTGATCCCATTTACTCGGGAGGCTGAGGCAGGAGAATCGCTTGAACCCAGGAGTTAGAGGTTGCAGTGTGCCGAGATAGCACCACTGCACTCCAGTCCGGGCGACAGAGCAAGATTCTATCTTAAAAAAAAAAAAAAAAAGCTGGATGAAGCCTGTTTTGTTGGGGAAATATTAGAAATTCATTTAATACTTGCAAAGAGGTGTTTATAAAAGGATCCTAGAGAGTGCAGTTAATAAACAACATTGTGAAGTGTTATCCTTACCTATTCATATTATATGAGAATCTTTAAAAAGTAATTTGTTTTAATTAAGGGTTTGTATTTAGATGAATATAATTGCTGCCAAATGTGTCGTCTTGTTAATTTTGTAGCAGTATGTTATTTTTCGTAAGATTTTTCTCATTTATATGTTAATAATTAAGCAAAGAAAGGTTCTCAAACTTGACCTAGTATCGTTAAGGCCTTTTGTGAACATTCTGAAAATACCGAGTTTTAATTTTGTCGTTAAAAAAGTAGAAATAATATTACTAACAAAAAAGACTAGGTCTACTTTATGCAAATATAACCGAAGATCACAGCCACATGGACACCGGTCTACAATAAATATCACTAAGCAATTATTACTATACTTGATTAGAGCATACTAAGGATGGGGCTAATTCTTGAGTCACTCTCTCTAAAGGAGTTCCAATAACTTTTGTACTCTGGTATTTTCTTAACTGAAATAGCACATGGAGTCTTATCCAATCTAGATAGCTGTATGTGGTTAAACAAATGTTATTATTTCTGACCACTGCAAATGCTATACATTGGGATTTTGGGAGAAGAGACTAGAGATTGATATCAAAGAAATTGGTAAAAACTTTCCACTCTGTGTCTAGAGAATTATCACTATTTTTGTTCAGCTTGGATTTTTCTATTGTTGCTCTAGTCTTGTTGGTATCTTCTATGTGTCTCATCCTGTTTTTTCCCCTCTCTACCAGATACTTCCTTTTATTGTATACCATATTTAGTTAAAGATCTTGGCATCTGTCTGCAATTGCTCAAATATCCTTTAGATTCAGAGATTTCAATAACCTGTTGTTTCCCTTCCATATATTGGGGGGGGGAGGGGGGGTCACTTGCTAATTGTCTGAACCTGGAATCCTCTTTATTAGCTTCTCTCTTCACCATCCATAAATCATTTTCCAAGTGTAATCAAGTCTACTTAGTATATTCTGTGTATCCTTTTTATTGTAATTCTACTCTCACTGCTTTAATTTCAGACACTTTTTTTGGTAGACCACTAGTTGGTCTTTCTCTGGGGCCTTATTGCCTATTTAATTTATTCTTCACACTGCTGGCTTTAACTTACCTACCTAGCCTCTACGTAGTTCAGTTTGGCAAGAATGTAATCCTTAAATATATTATTAATTGTACTTTCCTAACTGCACATTCTCTCTCTTGCTGGGGAAACTTCATATGTATTATTCCCCATCCTTGGAATGTCTTTTGTCCTATTTTCCTGGCAAACCTCTATTTCTTCTTCTAAACTTAGCTTGTGCTTTACTAACCTTCTGACGTATTTATCAGTATAGACTTAGGTACTCCTTCCTGTTTCCTTCATGTGTATACTTAAAATACACACATACTTTTACACAATATTGTAGTTTTATACCTGTATACCTACTCACTAGAATTCCTTGAAGTTGAATCTGTCATGTTTTATTTTTGGTACATAATATCAAAAAGTTTCCAATTTTGAAGCATTTTGGATTTTTGGATTAGGGATATTCAACCTGTCCTTATTTTCTTAAAACACCTGAATCCTCTCTATGTATATTGTGAACCCTTGAAAAGAAGAGTCCCATTTGTGAACTCAAACTAGAATTCCTTGTTGTCAGTTCATTGGGAGAGTTTCAGGTTGGCCAGGTATTCTCCAGTGACCTAGGTGGTGCTCAAAGGGGTCAGCAGTAACTCTGTAATCCCTGAATCAGTGAGCATTTTAATTGCAATCTTAGGGTTCCAAGGTGTTTTAGGTACTGTTCTGTATTTTGCTAATGATTGATTCATTTAATCATTTTTCCATTTATATACCACTGTTATATTGCAGTTAGTGGCACTGGTAGTATATTCATTTCCTAGGGCTGCCATAGCAAATTGGCTGCTTAAAACAAGTTTATTCTCTCACCATTCCGGAGGCCAGAATTCTAAATCAAAGTGTCAAAAGGGTTGGTTCCTTCTGGAGGCATGGTGTTTGGCATCTTTAAAGCAGGAGTTAACTGTATGTTAATTAAATGCATGCTACTAGTTTTTACTGGGGACTGGCTACTCTTTCCAGTAGGCTTACAGTTTCCTATTTCCTTCTGAGTACCCTCTGTCTGGTGCTTTGGTATCTATATTTGCTATAGCAATGAGGATAGGTTTTATACTTCTCTCGTTTTGGGAAGAAAGCTCTCTTAGCGTTTGAGTTAAAAATAGAACCAGTGATGATTTTTATGTAACATTTAAACGCCATTTCTAGGTGAAGTAACTCAGGAGTTTCATTTTTTTCTCACATTTTAGAGGACAACACAATATTTAGTAACATTACACAATAAGATTGAAAAAATATATGGGTGATGTAAAGCTAAGTATTAATTAGCTTTTTTTAAACCATTGGGGGAAAAAGAATTCTAGGTTTTAGCAGTGGGATAACTTAGGGATAACTTTGTCCTTTGTAAGGACAAAGTTTGAGAACCCACTGGCATAGAAAATGTCTTCATAATATATTGTTAAAAATAGCACATGTTCTGTTACATAATACATCACCTGATAACAGACTTAAATCATTAACAGTAGACTTTCTATTTTCCACTGTAGGTTCAAGCAATAAATGCGGGAGTGTTTTTCTTTAGGTGTACAATATGCAGTAATAGTGACATCTTTCAGAAAGAGATGTTGAGAATGGGAATTCATATTCCTGAAAAGTGAGTAACATTTAGCCTTATGATAAAAAGAGATGTTTTAAATGTAGGATTTAATAGCAATGGAAATGATCACCTATGTCTGATTCAGTGAGCATGGACAGGTAGCCATTTCAAATGGTGAAATGCAAAACCTCCTCCCCCAGATGGCCAGTTCATGGAAAGCAAGGACTGTGTCATAAATGTCTCATTCATTGATTTATACTCTCTTTATAAGTAGCTCGGCTATGTCTAATTTTGATTGATTGACTTTGTACACAATTATAAGAGACTTCAAAATGGTATGTATAAATTGAGAGAATCAAGATGTGATTTAAAATATGTAAGAATTTTGTTAATACTTAAGCATGAAGAATCCAGAAATAATGATAGTGAACTTAAAATTAAAAATCAAAAGTGAAATATTTAGAAAAATGTGTTGTAAAAAATTTATTAACTTTTCATTTATCATGAAAATTCATTGAGACTAATTTACTGTATGATAAAATAACACTAATGGATTTATATCTTAAAGAGAATCCTAAAAAGGACACGTTTTATTATTCTCCTAAGTATATAAAAGTTTTTATTTTAGGCCAGGCACGGTGGCTCACGCCTGTAATCTCTCCCCTCACTTTGGGAGGCCGAGGCGGGCAGATCACCCAAGGTCAGGAGTTCAAGACCAGCCTGGCCAACATGACGAAACCCCCATCTCTACTAAAAAATACAAAAACTAGCCAGGCATGGTGGCAGGCCCCTGTAATCCCAGCTACTTGGGAGGCTGAGGCAGGGAGAATTGCTTGAACCCAGGAGGCAGAGGAGAATTGCTGTTGACCCAAGATTGCACCACTACTCCAGCCTGGGCGAAAGAGCAAGACTCCATCTCAAAAAAAAAAGTTTTATTTTTAGAGTCATTCCTGATCCTCTTATGTAACATTATTTATAGGTCACAGCGTATTTTATATCTTGTTTCTTTCATAGAGATGCTTCCTGGGAATTAGAGGAAAACGCTTATCAAGAGCTTCTGCAGCACCATGAGCGTTGTGATGTTCGAAGATGTCGTTGCAAAGAAGGGCGAGACTATAATGCACCTGATAGGTATTTCTGAAAGTTCAGTTGTTCTTAGTGGTTCTTTGTTTAAACCTTCTGCTGAGAAAGTAGGTTTTATAGTTAGTGAAACGTAGTTTTGCTCTTAGGATGTTAGAAGTTTAAGCTGAGATGAGGGATATTTTCTAATGCACATTTACGTCTGTTTACAGAGAAATTTTTGCGGTTAGTATAGTTGTAACCTATTTCTCTGTTGTATTATCACGAGACTCTATTTTCTAGAGCCACACTGTTCTATCTGGTGGCCAATAGCTATACGTGGCTATTGAGCACTTGAAATTTCCCTTTTCCAAACTGCAAGGTGCTTGTAAATACATACCAAAGACTTAGTTCACTAGGGCTGCCATTAACAAAATACCACAGACTGGGGAGCTTAAAAGAAATTTATTTTCTCATAATTTTAGAGGCTGGAAGTTTAAGATCAAGGTATTGACAGGTTTGGTTTTTTCTGAGGCCTCTGTCCTTGGCTTGCAGATGGCTGTGTTCTAGCTGTGTCTACACGAGTTGTCCCTCTGGTGTGTTGTCTATGTCCTAATCTCTTTTATTTTTATAAGGACACCAGTCATATTGGTTTAGGGCCCACCCATCTGACTTTATTTTACTGTAATTACCTCTTCTTTTTGTTTGTTTGTTTTGAGATGGAGTCTTGCCCTGTTGCCCAGACTGGAGCGCAGTGGCACGATCTTGGCTTACTGCAACTTCCGCCTCTGGGCTTCAAGCGGTTCTCCTACCTCAGCCTCCCGAATAGTTGGGATTACAGGTGCATGCCACCTTGCCTGGCTAATTTTTGTATTTTTTTTAGTAGAGATGGGGTTTTACCATGTTGGTCAGCCTGGTCTCAAATGCCTGACCTCATGATCTGCCCACCTCGACCTCCCAAAGTGCTGGGATAACAGGCATGAGCCACCACACCCAGCCATAATTACCTCTAAAAGGCCTTATCTCCATGTACCTTCTGAGGTACTAGGATTTAAGATTTACTTCAACATGTGAAGTGCAGGGAGACACATTTCAGCCCATAGTCATTTTATTATGACTTAAAGAACTTATATGACCAAATAACTTAAAATTTGTTGTTAATAATTTTTATGTAGATTACATATTGAACAAAATGATAATATTTTGGAAATAAAAATATATTATTTAACTTTTTTATATTTTTTAATGTGGCTACTGGAAAATTTTAAATTACATATATGTTTTACGTTGTATTTCTATTGGACAGCACTGTTCTAGAGGGTAATTTAACTAGATTCATCTAGCACTGTTTCTTTTGGACCACTATAAAAAGAGTTTGACATTTGAAATTTATTGATTACTCTTTCGTAATGTCAGTGGCTCTTTTATTTAACAGTCATTTTGTGCATTTTAGGTACAAGGTACTGTGTTGCATAGTAGGAACCAAGAATATCTTCATTTTTTAAGATGTAGGATAAGAAGTAACAAATCCAGTTTACAAAATTTATATAGGAAATGTCAATAAATTGTTATCACTGTTATGTAATCTTACTTAACATAGTAAGCTCAGTGTATAGAGCAGAATATTGGGAGCCTTGTTTCATGAAACAAGGTTGAGTCAGCTACTACATAATTGTGAAGATTCAGCTAAGGTCTAGCCTGCTCTGGAAAGTTTCCTGTAAGCAGCTCTCCTCATTCTGATTCCCTACTCTGGGCTAGGGGTTCCCTTCATTGTGCTTGTTACAGTATAGTTGGCGTTATTTAAATTTAATGCTATTAAACCAAAAATTCTTAGAAGTCAGAAATCTCATTGAAGGTGTCAAGTAACTGTATTCTTGCCTGTGTTATTTATCTAGTGACCCTGATTATTCATTCATTAACACCAGTAATACCTCCCTCAAGAGTTTTGCTGAGGCATAGATGATATAATGTATATAGAATTTTAAGAAGCAGTACATTCATAATATTGATATTTTTCAAATTTATTTTAGGCTGTTCTTTGCCTATATGTATTTCTTGTATACCATTGGTCTCTCAATCAGTAGCTACAACTTTTTGTCCTAGGACAAAGATATTGTCTGTCTGAATGACTGCTTTGTAATCTCACACCCTCTCATCCTAGTGAGAGGAAGGCAGTTTTAGCGAAAAGCAGCGTAATTAGTTCTTAAGAGCATGTCTGAAGCTAGATAAACTGAAGTGGAAACCTCAGTCTGAGACTTGGCTAAAGTGAACTTGAGTGGACAAGTTATTGACCCCTCTGTGCCTTGATTTCCTCTTTAAAATGGAAGTAACAGTGTTTCTGTCTACCTTCCACAATTGTGAGAATTAAACTTTTCATATGAACACAGCGAGAACTGGACTTGGAGCATAATAAGCACTTAGGTTAGCTGTTTCTTCCTCCTTATTGTTGTCACTGGGCAGAGACTCACACATATAGAGGACACACACTAACATACGCACACCCACACAGAGGGATGATATGCCCCCACCTCTGGAGTAGGGATGATGTCTAGTTACCTCTCTTGCCACTCTCACTTTCATACACGCAGGGAGCTAAATCTGTTTCTAAACAGAGAAGGTGTAGTCATACCCAACGAAAAGGCTGGAGCCCCACACTATAGCCCACACCCATAGTCATGGAGAAAATATGAATATGAATATGTGATGGCATGCATCACATAACACAGTGGGGAAACATGGAGCTGGGAACAGATGACAGAGAATATAAATATGAATCAGGTAGGAGGTCTGGATTCTGTTGAACTGCACAATACCTGAGGTGTTTGAGCAAGTTTATTTTAGGAAATAGTCCTCACCTTGAAATTTACTGAATGTTTCTTCCATATCAGACACACTGACACAGCAGTCTCCCTGTAAGCATAGTCATCTCTAAGTAGAAAGGAAAATTTATTTTCTCCCTCTTAATCATATTTTGTCTGATGTTTATATTCTTTGTGTATGTGCATATGAGTGTGATAAGTTAGTTTTGGTTTTTACATTAGAGATATTTAGAGAAGCAGATAATCTTTTTCCTCCTTTAGAAAATCGATTGGGGGGGTGTGTGCGTGTGTGTGTGTGTGTGTGTGTAAGAAGGCAGGCCCTCTGGACATTGCTAGTGGTTGAAACTAGAATAAACAAAATGTAAGTATCTGCTTTTCTTTATGTCCTCAGCAAATGGGAAATAAAGCGCTGTCAGTGTTGTGGTTCCAGTGGCACACATTTAGCCTGCTCCTCACTACGGTCATGGGAGCAAAATTGGGAGTGTTTGGAATGTAGGGGTATTATCTACAATTCAGGTAATTTTGTAATTTTGAATAAAGTTTTTATTCAAATGTGTATTATTTAAAAGTTTTTACCGATATCTCTGTTATGCTAACATGGAAATTTAAATCTATAGGAGAGTTCCAAAAAGCCAAAAAACATGTATTACCCAACTCTAATAATGTGGGGATTACAGATTGTTTGTTGGAAGAGTCATCACCTAAATTACCCAGGCAGTCACCTGGATCCCAGAGTAAAGATCTACTGAGGTATGTATTTTGAATTGGAGAAATACATAAAAATCTATTAGGAGAAAATTGTGATAGGAAATGCCATACACGTTTAGAATATTAGGTGATCATACAGTAGTCTAGAAGAGTGTTTTTCAGCCTTCAGGACCCAGCGTTTGATCATGAAATCAATGCAACCAGCATTTTAAAGAAAATGAAATGGGATAGAATAGAATACAAAATACCAAAATGCATCATACTTGGGAAAAGTGTATCTATCCTAATTAATTTTTTTTGTGTATGGAGTAATGATGTAAAATATATTTTTTATTATAGATCACTTTCAAGATAGTTTGAAAAACACTCATCTGGAAAATGTGCTTAAAATGTTGTTTGATTATAGAGTAAGACAGGAAATTAAAATATCAAGCATACCATGTCACATTATTAAAAGGAAAGAATCCTATTTAATGTAGAATTTTTTTTTTCTTTTGTCTTTTTTTTAGAAATAAAGTCTCGCTCTGTTACCAGGCTGGAGTACAATGGCATGATCATGGCTCACTGCAGCCCCAACCTCCTGGGTGCAAGTGATCCTCCCACCTGAACCTACCAAGTCTCTGGAACTACAGATGCATGCCACCATGCTTAGCTAATTTTTAAATTTTTGTAGAGATGGACATCTTGCTATGTTGCCTAGGCTGGTCTTGAACTCCTGGTCTCAAGTAGTCTTCCCACCTTCGCCTCCCAAAATGTTGGGATTACAGGTGTGAGCTTTGATGTTATAATCATTGTTTGCTTGTTTACTGTCAATGTCAGGAGTCTAAATGTCAGCTCTTCCCTTTAGAAAGCTTAAGGCGTACATACCGTTATCACATTAATTTCTGTTCCCATAAGATAGCAAAATAGGCTGGGTGTCGTGGCTCACGCCTGTAATCCCAGCACTTTTGGGAGACCTAGGCAGGCGGATCACGAGGTCAAGAGATCGAGAACATCCTGGCCAACATGGTGAAACCCCATCTCTATTAAAAATACAAAAATTAGTTGGGCATCTATAGTCCCAGCTACTTGGGAGGCTGAAGCAGGAGAATCGCTTGAACCCAGGAGGCAGAGGTTACAGTGAGCCAAGATTGTGCCACTGTACTCCAGCCTGGTGACGGAGCCGAGACTCTCTCAAAAAAAAAAGATAGCAAAATAATAAGTTACTTTCAAAATCTTAATTAAATAAGGTTAGAATTACATCTTTATAATGTCGGGTATTTGTTCAGCTGTAGTTAAGATTTTTATGTTTATATAGATTTGCAAAAGAGTTTTTAGAGCCTTGCTTTACCCAATAGGGAAGAAGTAGAAAATTAGTCGCTGAGCATGATGAAATACTTTCTTGTTAAAAATAATTTCAGTTTGGGTATGGTGGTTCATACCTGTAATCCCAACAGTTTGGGAGGCTAAGGTGGGAGGATCATTTGATCCCTGGAGTTTGAAACCGGCCTGGGCAATGTTATGAGACTTCATCTCAACAAAAATATTTTAGGAAAATAACCAGATATGGTGGTGTGCACCTGTAGTCCTAGCTAGGCAAGAGGCTGAGGTGGGAAGATCATTTGAGCCCAGGAGGTCAAGCTGCAATGAGCTATGATCATGCTACTATACTCTCTCCTGAGTGGCACAGCAAGACCTTGTCTCTAAAAAAAAGTTTCAAGTTTAAAACCTTAGAAGATAGTAAAGATAATTTTTGTGAAGACATTTGATAACTGAATTTGTAGACAGGTAGAATATTAAGTACTCTTCAAAATTTGAAGAATATCTGTTTTACTATGCCACTTGTGTTAACTCTACGGAAAAATCTGTTACAAATATTGTTATACTTTTAGTATCAAAATAGATGTTCACATTATTTTAAAATAATTTTAATATTTAGATTTCCAAAGATGTTACACCAGGGAAGCTTGACTCCTTGCTCCTGCTTTAACATATAGTCATATTTAGAAGAATAGCATCAACATTCCCCTGATCAGGCAGGAGCAAGGAATCAACCTGCTATAAAAAAGGTATGTTTCTGAAGAATTGTCTTACTTCCAAAGGACTTTGGCTTTTATTCAACATGAGTTAATGACGAGAGGATGATATAAAAAAAGAAAAAGCAAAACCTGGCCCACACTAGGGCACTGTAATGTCTTGGGGTGGGACAAATTCATACTTGGTATAGAAAATGATCCATGGGCATTGCCCAAAACAGATTTATTTTTGAGAACATTAATTCCAGTTACAGATGGAGAAACTGAGGGAAGGAGTGATTGAGCTGGTTGGTTTATATAGTCACTTGGATTGTTAAAACAGATTGCTGGACTTCATGCTGACAGGTTCTGATTCTGTAGATGTGCTGTAGGGCTCAATAGTTTGCATTTCTAACAAGTTCTGGGGCAATGCTGCTGCTGGTCTGGGACCACACTTCGTCACTTACTGGTCTAGACTAAAAGGTACTATTTTAGGAATTGTGAATTCTGTTTATAATATTAGCTCTACTGTTAATTATGACTTTATGATTTAAAATACACTGTGTAATCTCTCAAAGACATTTTCTTTCATAGTAAGCAGAGATTACATTTGCTTTTTTAAAAAAAGGATATAGTAAACGTTAAGTAAACTAGAATTAAGAAACTTAATTATAGCCATTAGCCAGGAAAGTGAGAGTTTGGGCTTGCTTTCTTTCCTTCTTTCCTTCTTTCTTTCTTGTCATTTTTGAGACAGAGTTTCGCTCTTGTTGCCCAGGCTGGAGTGCAATGGCGCGATCTTGGCTCACCACAACCTCCCTTTCCCTGGTTTAAGTGATTCTCCTGCCTCAGCCACCCGAGTAGCTGGGATTACAGGCGTGCGCCACCACACCCAGCTTATTTTTTTTTGTTTGTTTGTTTGCTTGAGACGGAGTTTCGCTTTCTTGCCCAGACTGGAGTGCAGTGGCCGGATCTCAGCTCACTACAAGCTCCGCCTCCCGAGTTTACGCCATTCTCCTGCCTCAGCCTCCCAAGTAGCTGGGACTACAGGCGCCTGCCACCTCGCCTGGCTAGTTTTTTGTATTGTTTTAGTAGAGACAGGGTTTCACTGTCTTAGCCAGGGTGGTCTCGATCTCCTGACCTTGTGATCCGCACGTCTCGGCCTCCCAAAGTGCTGGGATTACAGGCTTGAGCCACCGCGCCCGGCCTTATTTTGTATTTTTAATAGAGAGACAGGTTTTCTCCCTGTGGGTCACGCTGGTCTCGAACTCCTGACCACAGGTGATCCGCCCTCCTCTGCCTCCCAAAGTGCTGGGATTATAGGTGTGAGACACCGCGCCCGGCCTGAGATTCTGATTATTAAACTGGAATTCACTGGTTGGTTAAATTTGAGATAATTATCTATCAACTTTCTTGTAAATGATTCTAATTTGGTAAAAGATTGGGGTGAGGAATCAAGAATTTAAAACTAAGATTATCAAATAATTGTTTTTGGTTCTAGTAGCAGCCATTGGTACGATTTTGGATGGAAGTTGGGGAAGAATAGCCTATTAATCTTTTTTTTTCCCTCGTCATGTTTTATTGGCTATATAACTGCTGTTTCACATAAAGTACTTTAAAGTACTTATCTCTATGTTTAAATTCATGTTTTATAGGCAAGGCAGCAAATTTAGAAGAAATGTATCAACACTATTAATAGAGTTAGGATTCCAAATTAAAAAAAAAACTAAAAGATTATATATCAACAAAGCCAATATCTGGACTAGTGCCTTAGATGCATTCAGAAATCGAAACTTTAATCCTTCATATGCAATTGAAGTAGCATATGTTATTGAAAATGATAATTTTGGAAGTGAGCATCCTGGATCAAAGCAAGAATTTCTGAGTCTCTTAATGCAACATCTTGAGAACTCATCATTGTTTGAAGGGTCCTTGTCAAAGAACTTGTCTCTAAATTCTCAAGGTAATTATTTTATTTATTGTTGTATATACCAAATATCACATGTATAGAAAAAGAGATAGATAGCTGGTTAGAATTGATATTTAATACCTGTGCTCTAAATATACAGTTCACTTTGTTAATAAACTACTGATAGAATCACAGGAAAGTGGGAAGGAGGAGTGACAGTTGAAAAAGTAAATTTTGTGGTGAAACATTTTTTATTTAAGAATATACATTCTTTATAGCAACATTCTTCTAAAAATTAATCCATAATTAAGTGTAACTTTATCTTCACTCTAATCTCATTTTAATAGAGTGGCCAAATGGGGATGATTATTTGAATTCTTCTTGTTTGTATATTTGGAATTTGCAGTTAACATAGAGTTTTTGTAACATAGTTTCCTGGTCCACATGTAACCAATTTTTCAGTATACTTTTGTTTGCAATAATTTTTTTTTTTTTTTTGCACAATTATGTATATGATAGTTTTCTGTCTTTACTATTGGTGAGAACTTAAGGTAATTATAACAGGCATCTCAAAACAGTGGGTAATTCTAGCATTCTCTTTTAGGGGAATAGGAAATTCGAAAGAAAATAAGAAGGCATTTCGTTTCATTTCATTTGAATTTCCTGCTATATTTTTTGTAAACATCTTCACCATTGCCTAAAGCATCATTTTTACTGTGTATGGTTCACACAGTTTAATTATAAACTCCCTTTAAAATAAAACATAAAAATAAATAAAAAGCTTTCCAAATAGTAATATTAACTCAAGGCAGCTTTGGTATGATGGAGAGTATGTGAATTTAAATCACAGAATCTGAAGTCAAGTTGGTACACATCTAGTTCTTTACATCCTTAGTTACTTACTCTCTCTGGATCTCAGTTTCTTCATCTGTAAAATGTGATTATGAATATGTAACTTGTAAGATTATTGCGCAGGTATTGTTAATGTCCCTTATTAATAAGTTGCTTTCAACAATTTAAAAATTAAGGAAAAATATGCTTGATTGTTTTGACACATCAGAGTTGCTAATACATTTGAAATGACAATTTTAATTCAAGCTCTGACAGTAAGGTAAGACAGCATATACTGTTGAGAGTAAATTTGTGCCTTTGGGAAAGATTATTTAGTGATACAGATCAAGAACCTTACAAATGTTCCTATCCTTTGACCTACTAATACCATATGTAGGAATCCTAATCAAATAAATATAAACAAGAATATTTGAGTAGATGTTGACTATAACATTATGTCTCATATAGTTGGAAATGTCACTTAGCGAGGATAGCCAGTAATAGGGGGATGATTTGCATTATAGTACATCTCTAAGTTAGTCTAAATACATTTATTAACTATAGATTTGAGTAATTTTGAGCAGTATGATAAAAAGTTTACAATAAAGTGGATAAAACATAAGTCAAATTGTTTTTGTATTTATATACACAAAGAGGTACAAATACAGTCATTTGTCACTTAGTAACGGGTATGTTCTGAGAAATGTGTCAGTAGGCAATTTCATGATTGTGCAAAGATCGTAAAGTGTACTTAACGGAAACCTGGTTGATGTAGCCTACTACACACCGAGGCTATATGGTAAAACCTGTTGGTTCTAGACTGCAAACCTGTATAACATGTTACTGTACTGAATACTGTAGACAATTGTAACACGATGGTAAGTATATGTATATCTAAATATACAAAAGGTAATGCATTGTGCTATAACAGTATAACATCACTAGGTCATAGGAGTTTTTCAGCTTCATTATAATCTTAGGGACCACCTTTAATGTATTTCATCCATTCTTGACCACAACATCCTAATATCGTGCATGACTATACACCAAAGTGTTTACAGTGGTTATAATGGTGGTATGTTTATTGTGTTTTATGTTTTTTACAATAGATTTTTATTTTATATTCAGAAAAATGTGTCTTTTTTTGTATTTTAGGTGAGATCTATATTTTCTACATAATGGTAGCTTCTAAGCATTATATTTATCTAATGCTTAGATTTTTGGACTAATTTTTAATATATATTTAAAATGATGGTGATCTTATAATAATAGAAGTGTATTTGATATATTTTCATCTGTATTTACAGCTCTGAAAGAGAATCTTTACTATGAAGCTGGCAAAATGCTTGCCATTTCTTTAGTTCACGGTGGTCCTTCACCTGGTTTCTTTTCTAAAACCTTGTTTAACTGCCTTGTTTATGGACCAGAAAATACCCAGCCAATTTTAGATGATGTTTCAGACTTTGATGTGGCACAGATTATAATCAGGGTAAGCAATGGATCTGTTTATTAAAATGCACACTACATTCTAGGTATCTTTTAATGTAAATGACTGATCTGCAATAAAATAATATCTATGAAGGAGTTAAGGATTGTAAACATATATTTCTGTTTACCAGTGGAGTTCTGAACCAGTTAAAAGATAGTTTTAAAAGTCAGATGGCGGCCGGGCGCGGTGGCTCAAGCCTGTAATCCCAGCACTTTGGGAGGCCGAGGCGGGTGGATCACGAGGTCAGGAGATCGAGACCCTCCTGGCTAACACGGTGAAACCCCGTCTCTACTAAAAATACAAAAAACTAGCCGGGCGCGGTGGCGGGCGCCTGTAGTCCCAGCTACTCGGAGGCTGAGGCGGGAGAATGGCGGGAACCCGGGAGGCGGAGCTTGCAGTGAGCCAAGATCGCGCCACTGCACTCCAGCCTGGGCGACACAGCAAGACTCCGCTCTCAAAAAAAAAAAAGTCAGATGGCTGGAGATTAAAGTGCAGGTTTAAAGTTGGTAAAACCAGTTGGATGATGTGATTTTGGTCTGTGTTCAACATGGCTTGTGAATACTCCTCAGAAATACATGGATTTGCCTGCTTTGCTAGAGACAACTTGAGGCAGATTCCCTATTGCATGCTAGAAAGCAGATGAAAGTGCACTTTGATGCAGGATCTGAAGAGAGGAAGGATTTGGCTTACCAGTTAGAATACTTGTCCTTCCTTCTATAGGGAAGTATGAATGATAGGTGGAGAGAAAGACCAGGCTGAATTTCTTCCAAAGGGGAACAAGTGGTAGGGATCAGGGAGGACTTAATGCATCCACCTAAAAGTAGTTACAATTTATTCAGCACTTATAATGGGTCCTGTACTAAACATGTCACATATACAAACACTCATTTATCATAATGCCACGTAAGTGTCATTGCCAACATGTTACTGCTTTAGAAACTGAGACAATGTAAGCCATTTAACTTTTCTTCCTTAACCTCCCTCCTACTTAAGCATACTCTATCCATTGTCTCAATTAACAGACAGTGTTAATGATTAAAAGCATAGGCCTTAGCTGGGCTTGGTGGCGCGTGCCTATATTCCCAGCTACTCTGGAGGTTGAGGCACAAGAATAACTTGAACCCAGCAGATTGAGGTTGCAGTGAGCCGAGCTCACACCACTGCACTCCAGCCTGGGCAACAGAGGGAGACACCGTCTCAAAAAATAAAATAAAGTAAAATAAAATAAAGCATAAATAGGCTCAGAAGTCAGATTTTACTTTGAATGCCAGCTCTTATAACTACTATATGCTGTGTCACTTTGGGCATGTTAATCTTACTCAACCCCAGTTTCTAAATCACAGAGTGAGCACTGCTGAAGTGTGAGTTGCTATAGTGTATTATAACAATTCTTTCATTTGCCCTAAGACTGCTTATCCTAACATTGTGTTTTAAATTGACCCCTTTAATTCTTTGTTTTTCCTTTTGTGTCCTCTTTACTAAAAAAAAAAGTGTATTTAAGCTTCATTGTCTCTACTTCCTATTTCCTCTTTATTTCTTGTAATCAGGCTTCTGTCCCTACCACAAGTCTCAAGTTAGCTAGTTCATAGTTTATATCCGAGGCTCTAAATATCCATGTCCAAAGGCCTTTTCTAATTTTTCATCTGCTGTGACTTCTGCAATTACCACTTAGAATTTCTCTGCAGTATTTTATTTAATATTGTACTTCCTCCTCCTTCTGATGATTCTCTCTTCTTTAATACTTCTTTCTTCTTTTTCTTCTTACCCCTGAAACAGCATTTTTCAGTGTTGTCTTAACAGTCCTCATTCTTTATTATTTGAAGAGCTTCTTATCTCCTGTAATCTTTCTGAATGATTCAAAGACCTGTATTTTTGAGCCCCTGGACTCATATACAGATAAGACCTGGGTCTTGTAGCACATTGAGTCCAACATGTTTAAGATGAAAATAGTATTTTTCCCAGAATTTTTTGTTTGATTGTTTTTGGGGTGGCTTTTTTGTTTTGTTTTTACCTATTTGCCTTTTCTTTCCAAGAGATTTCTTATTTCCAAGCTGTCCTGGAGAGTCATTTTCATACTCCTCCATTTTCCAGTTGTATGTCAAGTCACCTATCCCTAAGACTGACTTATTGTCAACCTTTACTTCCTATTTCTAGTGTGCCTTTTTTACCAAACTCAAATTTTCCCTAGGCTTAGACAATTAGAATGTTGTTCTAATATTCTTATTTGGGATGATTCTTCCAAAAGTACAGTTTTGACCATATTGCTTTCTTCCTCAGGAATCCCCCAATGGCTTCTCTGTTGAACAAAGTTTAAGCTCTTCATTAGGGCATTTAAGACCTTCACCTCTCTTCATGGCTTTATCTACTCCAGTTTCTGTACTTTTTATCCAGTGTTTATTCATTTAAGAAATACTATGTACTCTGTACTGTTTTGTTACTAAAGACAGAGTAGTGAGGCAAAGTCAGTACCTTCTTGGAGTTTACATTAAGAGAGAACATAGAAGATAAACAATAAATATAATATACCATCATGTAGTAAAATGTATGATAATGCTAAATAAAACAGAATATGGCCAGGTGCAGTGGCTCATGCCTGTAATCCCAACACTTTGGGAGGCCGAGGCGGGCATATCACCAGGGGTCAGGAGTTCGAGACCAGCCTGGCCAACATGGTGAAACCCCATCTTTACTAAAAATACAAAAAAATTAGCCGAGTGTGGTGGCGTGCGCCTGTAGTCCCAGATACTTGAAAGGCTCACTTGAGCCTGGGAGGCAGAGGTTGCAGTGAGCCAGGATCACACCACTGCACTCCAGCATGGGCAACAGAGCGAGACTCCATCCCAAATAAATATATACACAAATACATACATACATACATACATACATACATACATAAAACAGAATAAAAAAAGGAGATAGATAAGGGTTGGAGTATATATAAGTTAGGTTTTAGGCTAAACTTCTGTATCACGTAGACACAGAAAGACAGTGGCTCAAAAAAGGCAGATGTTTACTGCTCTGTAAAATCTATTGTCTAGATTTTAGGGTAAGAGGTGGCAAAAAAAAAATGGCCTGTAGGTCAAGTTCTGGCCTGTTGCCTGTTTGGTAAATAGTTACATTGGGCAACCATGTCCATTTGCTACTGATCTGACTGCTTTCACACTACAGTGGTAGAGTCGAGTAGCTGCAACAGATACCATATAGTTTGAAAAGCATAAAATGCTATCGGCGCTGTATACAGATACCCCTGTGTTTTCGAGATACATTGTGATTTACAAAACCATCTAAGGACTTCAGTTGCTCCCTCTCATTATCGGGTAACACTTAGCATTATTGTCTTCATCCACATGGTTGAAGCTTGCTCTTAAAAGAGAAAAGTGGAAGTTGAGAGCAGGGAAATTTGAGACATTGTTTTTACTTATATCCCATTGAACAGTCATGTAGCCCCACCTAGCTGCAGCAAAAGTTTGCCCAGCAGGGTTGAGGGTTTGCAGGGATGAGGCAACATACACCCAATTATTACTCTGACAGGGTGTAAAGATAGTATTTTGAGCATAATAGTCATGAAAAACTTCAGAGGTTTCAGCAGAGATTTTGAATGAATGAGAAGAAGTCATGTAAATCTCTAAGAATGTTTTAGGAAAAGGAAATTGTAAGTAAATTTTCTGTTAATGGATTGTTTCCTATTTTTAACGTTTTCCATCTGTACCTTTAAGAGCTTACCTGTATGAATGTGTCTTGCACATAAATGGCCAAGTATTTCTTTGTTTACGCTGTTCACTAAAATGCTCTTGGTAAAATTCTGTCCATCTTTTAATTTTCAGCTGATACTCTTTTTCATGAATTATCAGGTCATCTTTCTTGCCTATCTAGTGCTAGGTAACTTTTCTCTTTTTTTTTTTTTTTTATTTTCTTTTTAAGAGATAAGGTCTCAGTCTGTCACCCAGGCTGGAGTACATTGGTACGATCATAGCTCACTGAACCTCCAACTCCTGGGCTCAAAATCCTTCTACCTCAGCTTCCCGAGTAGCTAGGACTACAGGTATATACTTTTTTTTTTCTTTAGAGAAGGGGACTAGCTGTGTTGCCCAGGCTGTTCTTGAACTTCTGGCCTCAGGCAAGCCTCCCACCTCAGCCTCCCTAGTTGCTAGTCTTACCTAGTGCTATATAATTTTTCAGTGTCAGTTATTTCCTTTTTTACAAATAGTTTCGTTATACTCTGGATTTCTTGAAGGCAGAAATAGACAAATTTGTTCAACTGGATCATCAGACATTTATTCTAGAAAAATACTTCTTGGTTTACTTTCACTGCACCCATATGTACTCAGAAATTTGAGTATAAATTAATATCATTTGAAATGTGCATGTCTGGGCCGGGCGCGGTGGCTCAAGCCTGTAATCCCAGCACTTTGGGAGGCCGAGACGGGCGGATCACGAGGTCAGGAGATCGAGACCATCCTGGCTAACACGGTGAAACCCCGTCTCTACTAAAAAATACAAAAAACTAGCCGGGCGAGGTAGCGGGCGCCTGTAGTCCCAGCTATTCGGGAGGCTGAGGCAGGAGAATGGCGTAAACCCCGGAGGCGGAGTTTGCAGTGAGCTGAGATCCGGCCACTGCACTCCAGCCCGGGTGACAGAGCGAGACTCCGTCTCAAAAAAAAAAAAAAAAAAAAAAAAAGAAATGTGCATGTCACTCAAAAGTAAACGGGTAAAGTGGCTGTATTTTCTCCTTTGTTACAGATAAATACTGCAACAACTATAGCTGACTTAAAGTCAGTAATAAATGAATGCTATAACTACCTTGAGTTAATTGGATGTCTCAGACTTATAACGACATTAAGTGATAAATATATGTTAGTAAAAGACATACTTGTATACCATGTAATTCAGAGAGTCCAAGCACCCTTTGAAAGGTAAGTTGTTTCTGTTAATATATGGCTCTCTCAAATTACATGTTTAAAGTGGTTAATTATCTTGTAATGTGAGATATATTTGGTAATAAGTGAGATGTTTTTCTCAGAAAAAAATTTAAATGCTCTTTTAAAATAATAACTTAAGCTTTTTTGGGATGATTACTGTTCTGATCATTTAATAAGCATTGTGTAGGTTGGGCGCGGTGGTTCACTCACGACTGTAATCCCAGCACATTGGGAGGCTGGGACAAGTGGATCATTTGAGGTCAGGAGTTCGAGACCAGCCTGACCAACATGGTGAAACCCCGTCTCTACTAAAATACAAAAATTAGCCGGGCATGGTGGTGGGTGCCTGTAATCTCAGCTACTTGGGAGGCTAAGGCTAGAGAATTGCTTGAACCCAAGTGAGCCAAGATCATGCCACTGCACTCCAGCCTGGGTGACAGAGCAAGACCCCCTCTCAAAAAAAATAAAGAATTGTGTAGATGTATGATGCTTTCATAGAAATAATCACTATTTCAGATTATAAATTTTTTTCTAAAAAATATTCTTTTTAAAACTCTTACCACATGAGCCAACTATTCTCTGTGCATTCATTTAATAACTATTTATTGAGTACCTTTTATCTGCTGGGTAGTATATATATTGACCATTCTTTGATTAACAAAGTATGTATGATTTTTGCTGTCTTTTAGTTTAGAGCACTGGTATAAGTTAGACAACTTATGTATCTCCTTACACTCTTACAATTTTTTTAAATAATGGAAATACACATATACACATATGAAAGTAGTCTGTAATCACCATCCAGATCTAACACTAACCTGTGCCTGTCTTGTTCATCTATATCCTACCCTTGTTATTGACTCCAGTATTATTTTAAAGCCGATACCAGATATTATCTCAAACCTGATCAATTCATTTAAAAAAATGTAGTATCATTAATCCATAGATTTAAATATATTTGATGTGTTTAAAATCTTCATAGTTAATATCATTACTGAAGTTTATATGTCTTGGATCAGTATAAGTCTCTTTATGTTGTTGTTTTTAATCTTTTGATGTGAGCCTTAATGGTCTTTGTAAGCTTTTTTGCTATATTGTATCACAAGGTGTTTCAGACTCATTTTGTACATTTTAGCCTAAGGAACCTTTGTTATTTTTAATGGGAAATGGGTAATTCACAACCGCAGTCTGGATGCTAGAGAGTCTTAGTTTTGCTGGGTTGGTCATGGTATCTAGGACTTTTCAGTGAACCCAAATTAGAAAAGTCAAGGGTTTTTAAATCTATTTTTATCTATTTTTTTAAATCAAACTTTTTTTAAAGATCCATTATGAGTGTGTCCTGATACTTCTAATTCAGATTCCCTATTGCATGATTTTTACTTAACATTTTCTTTGTCCTGTGTTGAGAATTCCAGTTCTTAACGACTGGAGAATTTGAGTATGAAGTAACTATTCATGTGATTTATTCCACATTTCATAACCAATAGTCTCAGAATAACAGTGCTAACATTATCAAATTGTTGTGCTTATAAGTCATTGGAATATTTTCTGTGTGACTAAAAATTGGGCATAAATTGCATTTTCATTTTTTATTTTTAGTGATTAATTTTTATTAAAATTTCATTTTATTTTAAAATTATATAAAATGTTTTGTATAGTTCCAAAGTCAAATGTATAATAAGAATATACTGAAAGTATATTCAAAGAAGTATAGGTTTCATCCATTCTATGTCCATCTACCATTCAACCTTTTATGAAGTAACCATTTTGGCAATTTTTTTGTGGTTTATTCTTTTATTATTTGTTTTTCTTTTTAATGATAACAGATAAACATATGTGTGTTTTTAGCTCATTTTATGCTGCTATAACAATACCTGAGACTTGGTAATTTATAAAGAAAAGAAATTTATTTCTCACAGTTCTGGAGGCTGGGAAGTTCAAAGGCATAGTGCCAGTATCTGCTCAACATCTGGTGAGAGCTATCTTGCTGTGTCATAGCATTGTGGAAGAGCAAGTGAGCACTCAAGACAGAGATGTGCCCTGGAAATCAGGATGAACTCACCCTTTTTATCAGGAGCCCACTCCCACAATAATGATATTAATCCATTTATGAGGGCAGAGCCCTTGTGACCTAATCACCTCTTAAGGACCCTATCTCCCAATACTGTTATACTGGCCATTAAATTTCAACATGAGTTTCAAATGAGACATTGAAACCATAACATTCTCCTCCTGGCACTCTAAAACTCATGTCCCACTCACATACAAAATCCCACTCACATACAAGAGTATCTGAGGAGGTGAATAGGAAATTTAGGAAGTCAGGCAAAAATGGTATGTCTGTTCTTTGCTTATTAATGAAAATGTGCATTTTAAAATATTCAGTTGTTAACTTGCATTTCTTTTGTTAATCAGATGATTTTTGTTCATTTTCCCTATTATTGATCTTTCAGAAGAATTTGTATTCCTTGCATAAAATTAATTTTCTGTCATGTATATTAAATATCTGTCATTTGCTTTGTCTTAATTTCTTTTTAACAATACATAGGTTTTACATTTTTATGTAATGAAGATTTATCACTCTTGGTAATATCTGGGAAACTTAATTTTTATAATAATTAGCTTTGAAGTGTAAAACACTTCAGATTTTGTCATCTTTCTTACTAATAAAAACTTGTTAGTTTTGAAACTATAAATAGCCAAATAATGTAGGTATGTAAAATAGTCATTTTATATTAATGTATTTGCTTATGGATTTGAAAGTATCATGTATAGTATATCCATATCTTCTCTTTTTCCTCACATCTGAAAATATGATTGTCTCTTGTAGGGTTTTTTTTGGTTGTTTTTTAAAAATCATTAGCTGTTTTGAAAAAATGCCAGATAAATTAGCTGGAAATATATATTCCCTAATATAATACCAAACACACATATATGAATGTTGGCTCATTATTTTTCTTCTGTTAAGTTTTAAGCAGGGTCTGAAAACCCTTGGTGTTTTGGAGAAAATTCAGGCTTATCCAGAAGCATTTTGTAGCATCCTGTGTCATAAACCTGAGAGTCTTTCTGCAAAAATCCTTAGTGATCTTTTTACAGTACACACATTACCTGATGTAAAAGCTTTGGGGTTTTGGAACAGTTACTTACAGGCTGTTGAAGGTATGTGGATATTTTATTTTACTTTTAACGATCTCAGAATATTTGTTTCAGCATATTTGTTGGGGGTTTTATGTGTGTATGTTTTGCCTTTTGGTATTAATATTAAGATGCTAACTCCGTATTTACAAAAGAAAGTTATTTCAAAGCAAGTTTATATGACCAAGTTAAAAATGATGAGAAAAGTTTACAGAGTAAATTTATATTTTGTAATTTTTTTCTCTAGATAAGTTGAGATGAAAGGCATTCTTTCTAGAAAATATTATTGTCACAGCATAGAACAGTCTTAATCCTAATAATCTATTTCATCATTTTCAACTTGAAGTTAAACTAAATTATTCTTCTTCCACTGGTTAGGGCTATAACAATGATATTTATCATTGAGCATTAGCAGTGTAAAATCATTCTGCCTAATAGAGTGGAGAAGAATTTAACTTATAGTTGAAATTTTGTTTAGCTAGATTTTTGGTTTTTTACCATTTAGTTTTTCTGTCTGTATTTGTTGAACTATTGTATCAAATAGTGATGACCTAGAAGTGGTCAAATATACAATAAGTAGTTGTACTAAATGATTGTATTAGTCCTTCTACTTTGAGATTCATTTATGTACTGTTTACCTGTTACTATACCTGACTTTGTGATTTTAGTTTGCCCAAAACAAATGTGGGAGTCTATGCCTTTCAGTATTCCAAATCTGTTTGGAGAAGAATCTATGATGATAGCAATATATAACATGGATTTACTTTTGTTTCTTTTTCTCTTTTATTGGTAAATTTTTTCAGATGGTAAATCTACAACAACAATGGAAGACATTCTTATTTTTGCAACTGGTTGCAGTTCCATTCCTCCAGCTGGATTTAAACCCACTCCTTCAATTGAGTGTTTGCATGTGGATTTTCCTGTTGGAAACAAGTGTAATAACTGTTTAGCAATTCCAGTCACCAATACATATAAAGAGTTTCAAGAAAATATGGACTTCACCATAAGAAACACTCTAAAACTAGAAAAGGAAGAAAGTTCTCATTACATTGGACATTAAAATGTTTCCTTGAACGAAGAGAAGCTTTCTTTAAAAGCTGCTTGTTGATTACTCTCTTTTGTTTCACTAACCTTTTCATCATCACTTTGAACAAACTAGTTAGTTTCTTGGCCTAATAAAATTTATGATATTAATGTAAAGGAGTATTACGGCCACTTAGGCTAAAAAAAATTTTTTTTGTTAAAGCATACTAGTCAAAATAGGTGATAGTTTCTCATTTTCTTGATATACATACTTTATAAACCTCAATATAAATAAAATGGTTGTAAGGATTTTATTTAGGTATGGTAGCATGGTATATAAAAGTAAAAACTGTTTTATTCACATTTTTTGTAAATTAGGATTACATATAGAATGCCACAATTTTTCTAGGTTTATTCAATTTTCAAATTATTCCTCATTTTATTTTAAAGCATTAAGTAGAAAAGCTAATTGGTTAAATTTTGTTATATAAATCAGAGGCTTATATTCTGGGATTTGTGTTACTATGCATGCTTTTCTAGGATGTCACCGAATTAGTTGTTTAAAATGTTTTTAGATTACTGATTTATATTAAGATGACCCACACTGCAGTTAGATTATGCCTAGTTGGAAGTATTATATAAAAAGCAGAATTAAGCTGGGCACATGTGCCTGTAATCCCAGTTATAAGGGAGGCTGAGGTGGGAGAATCGAGATGCTCAGTCAGCCTGGGCAATATAGCAAGACTCCATCTCAAAAAAAAAAAAAGGCAGAATTGCACAAATTTTCTGGAATCGATGGACATTCCACGAGCTTAAACACTTTTGAGGTGGATAACATTTAGTTGAAAATACCTAAGAAAGTGTGTCTTCTTTAAAGCCTTGGCTTTAATCATGGGAAATTGTTGTTATTGTTGTTGTTTTCTGTATCCTGTGTTTGGTATTCTGTATATCTGATCCATAATCATTTTAGGTATTTAAGTGATCTCTGTGAATTGGTAGGTTTGACCATTTGACTGTTATTTATTATCAAGATGGTTGTATGCTAAGGTAAGTTGGCACCATAGCATTATACAGTTATCTTCATTGCTCCTGAATGATATCTGTTATATAAGCAGTGTATAAATAAAGTAAAAAGGATAGAATGAAAAACCCATTCTAATGTCACCGCTCAGAGATAAGTACTGTGTTTCTGTGTATCCTTCTATAAATGCTTTCCTTCTTTTCCTTTATTTTTTAACTTTAATAATGCTACTAAAAGACAATACCTAAAAGTAACTGTACTAACAATGTGCTAACAATGTGAAAATATATAGTCCCATAGTCATGTCCCCATATTTATACTCCCACAAAAGAAAAAAATTGGAAAACAAAGTCTGATGTCCTTAATCTATTATCAAATTTAAATGATGTAATGGTTGAGTTTTCCATGAAAGTAAATCATTATGATAGGTAAATCACTATGGGAAGTAAAATGTTTTAACCATATTTTTCTTAATACACAAAGCAGGTGTCAGCTGTTGTCATGTTCTCACCCTTCTTAAGAAATATCATTAAATTATTGATATTTTTTAAGAAAAGTAACAGAATAGATTTGAAAGAGATAATGTATCTCTTAATACCAAAGGACAACTAAAACATAATTCTAGTGTACTTTTCTTTGTTCCCTCATGTCTTTTTCAATCTATACACTAACATACCTAGCAAATTAGTTTTACTTTAACTTGAAATATTTAATAACATTAAACAAGGCATTTCTTTGTCTTTGGTTGAATTCTTTTGTCTTATCAATAGTAATTGAAAGATCAATTATCAAAGAGTTTGAATAGCTAGTATAAACCCCAAACTCGCCATACAATTTTTATTCCAAATATGTTGATAAAAAGATACTTTGTTTCTTTATCCACCTTGTTTTTATAACAGTTAAAAACCAATACAAACCAAAAAAACCTAGTTAAAGCTATTTTCTGGTTTGTAGTTTTAATTAATTTCCCCTAGGTTAGAAATTAAAACTGGTAAGTCACACACACATACTTTGTTAGGGTGGGGGTGGCAAGTGGAGAGGCAGTGTACTTGGGTTAGCTACAATTAAAAACAGTATTTCAATTCTTCATTTGACTTACTTTATATATAGACAGGGCCTTAGTGATAGGATGGTGTAAATAATTTAGGATATTCATGTTTTCAACTGAAGCATAAATATTTATTTTGCGAAATGTTTTCTGGTTTGAAGGATGTTCCATTATTAGGATTTTTAGATTAATCTGTATGGTCAAGGAATATCAGAGAAACCTGTAGGTTATTTATTTTCTGCAGTGTCATTTTGTCAAATGGTTGGTATTATAATTGTTCTTTTCTTATTCATTTTATAACCAGTGCATAATTCTTATTTTAGATTTTAAAAAAGAATTATGCTATAAATCTTTATAAATGTGTGTATATATTTCTTAAATATTGCAATTGCCTAAACATTGTATATTTTAAGGCTGTTTTCTCTTGCTCTCAATGTTGAGGAAAACTATAAATTGATCTATAATGCATCTATTGGTAATGGTTTTGGTTAGTTTGATATTCATTGTTTTTAAACAGTTTCCAATATGGAAACTCTATTTTAATACCTTTTATACAGTTCTCTACTATTCAAGATATTCTTTAAAATATCTCACCAGAAACTTATACTTTTCTACTTTAGTTTCTATAATTTGAGGAAGTGATTTTTTTTGTTTGGGTTAAGTAAAAAGCCTTTATTTGATTACCCAGCATGAGAATTCACCTCAGTTTCTATTTTATGCATTTGTAAATTTTTCCCCTAATTATATGGAAGCTATTGGAACTTCTGTATTCAGTACTAAATACTAAGTCAAGGGGAGTATATTAGGTAAGTTTTTTCAGTGACTGTGCCTTTAGCATTCAGTCATTATAAGAAAATGATCAGAACAAAATCATTACATTATAAGCATGTAATTCTTTTATATAGTGATTATCATGTACTGCATTGTTACTTTTAAAATAAGCTATTAAACTAGTTTTTATGGTTCAAGTAATGGAATACAAAGTTTCATGCTTCAAGTAATGCAATACAAAACATAACACATTTAATGATGAATTACTTGAATGTATATTATCTGTGGTTTAGGGAAATTTGGGTTGTCTTGAAGAGACTCAGTTTTCAAGTTCTGATTTTGACCATTATCTTTTCTAATTCCTAAACATATCCCAGTACCTACACTATGCCAAGTATTATGCTAGGCGATAGTTTATATGTCAGCCTATTTATATCCTTTTTAAAGACTGCCAGATTAACCAAAAAGTGTGACATTTATAACAAAGTTTTATAAATAAATAAATGTGTTTATGCCATTAAAGATAAACTGCCTATATAAACTAAGTAATTTATTGGGATTTAACAAGATTAAGACTCTGACAAAACTCCACATTTAGGAGATCCTATAAGCAAGCAGTTATTGTCTGACACCGAGGAACCTATAGAAATGAGGGAATCTGTGTTAAAACTATGTATCCTCTAACGTGAAATAGCTTACTAGAATAAATTATTTAAGCCAAAAATCTGGATTCAGATAAATGGCTATAGTAAATTAGGTTAATGAACAATCTGTAGCCATAGATTATTTTCAGTCTTTCTGATTCTAGTAAAACAAATACCTTATTCAGTCTCAGCCTTACAAGGGCTGTTTGTCTGTGGTTGCTGTTCTTCTGTGGGGTGTATTTTTCTATAAATGTATTGCCCACACTCTGTGCACTCGGTCAGGAGTTTTTATCATTTCATATGTATGCAGTGTACATCAGTTTTTAATTTGTCTTAGTGATTTTAACATGACTGATAGTCTTGGGAGGGAATCCGTGATGGAACTGAAGTGGCTCGATGATGGATTTGCATTTGAAAGTGGAAGGACCCAAATGAGCAAAATTGGGCTCTCAGATATTTTATATTTCATAGAGACTGTAGAATGCAGTAGAACTTTCCCATAGGGCAGAAATAGTTTCTGTTTAGTTGGAACACACCCAGATCATTAAAGATTCCTTCAAAATATTAGTAATAGTACTGAAGAAACACACGTATTCCAGTTAATTTTTTTTTTTTTTTTTTTTTTTTGAGACCGAGTCTCGCTCTTTCGCCCAGGCTGGAGTGCAGTGGCCGGATCTCTGCTCACTGCAAGCTCTGCCTCCCGGGTTTACGCCATTCTCCTGCCTCAGCCTCCCGAGTAGCTGGGATTACAGGCGCCCGCCACCATGCCCGGCTAATTTTTTTCTGTATTTTTTTAGTAGAGACGGGGTTTCACCGTATTAGCCAGGATGGTCTCGATCACCTGACCTCGTGATCCGCCCGTCTCGGCATCCCAAAGTGCTGGGATTACAGGCTTGAGCCACCGCGCCTGGCCTCCAGTTAATTTCTTAATGAATATGCCAATTAGCTATAAAAAAGATTACGTTTTTTTTTTTTTTTTTTTTTTTTTTTGAGACAGAATCCCACTCACCCAGGCTGGAGTGCAGTGGCGCCATCTCGGCTCACTGCATCCTCCGCCTCCCAGGTTCAAGCAGTTCTCCCTGCCTCAGCCTCCCCAGTAGCTGGGATTAAAGGTGCCCACCACCACGCCTAGCTAATTTGTATTTTTAGTAGCCACTGGGTTTCACCATGTTGACCAAGCTGGTTTCGGACTCCTGACCTCAGGTGATCTTCCCACCTCCACCTCCCAAAGTGCTGGGATTACAGGCGTGAGCCACCGCACTCAGCAGAGCTTATGTAATTCTTAAAAGGTAAAGATTGTAGGTTGAATGCTAGGATGTTTCCTAATAGCATTAAAAATAAGATAACCTATTTTAAATGTCACAAAAATAAAGTTTTTATTAATGAAAAAAGCCAGTGTTTCATACTATAAAACAATCTTACATAATCGGTAGGCTAACTTCATTTATATAATTTTGAAAGTTAAGTTTTTGAGGCACAGAGTCTGATTTCATTTCAGAATTTGGTGCAGCCTGGCCAACATGGTGAATCACCGTCTCTACCAAAAAAAAAAAATTTAGCTGGGCGTGGTGGCCCCTGTCTGAAGTGTCATCAATGAACTCTGGGGAAATGAGCTGTCATTGTGTATCTATTTTTGTCATACAGTAAAATCTATGGATTAAGTTAGAAATCCCATAAATTTTGCGGTCACGTGGCTTCAAGTGTACATTAAACAGCCAGCACAAGACCAGCCTGGCCAACATGGTGAATCCCCGTCTCTACCAAAAAAAAAAAAAAATTTAGCTGGGCGTGGTGGCCCCTATCTGTAGTCCCAACTACTGGGTTGGCTGAAGTGGAAGGATAGTTTGGGAGGATTGCTTGAGTCCAGGAGGTCGAGGCTACAGTGAGCTGAGACTCTGCCACTGCACTCCAGCCTGAGCGACAGAGTGAGATACTATCTCAAAAACAACAACAAAAAAACCCAGCACATCAGCCTGTGTGCCGCTGTAGTCCCTTGCTACTTAGGAGGCTGAAGGAGGAGGATCGTTTGACAGTCGGAATTTGAGGCTGCAGTGAGCCCTGATTGCGCACTTGAGCCTGGGCAACTTCCTTCCCACGGCAATGTTATTTTGCAATTACTACAAGGAAAGAAGAGAGATGCTAATTTCTCATTTTGTACCTCCCTGGATCCCCTGTCCATGCCGGCAGAACGCCACTATAAAGCTAGACTTTTTTTTTTTTTAAGAGATACGACTGAGAAATATGCCAGATTAAAGCTTCAATGCTTTCTGTTTCTCTGGAAAAAGGAGCAAAGGGAAGACTCCTGCTGCACTGAGAAACTAGAGCTAACGTTAAAATGTTGCCTGTGTTTCAGGAGCTTCATTTACTTCAGTCCTGTGGTCCTTATACTCCTAGAGTATTATCACCCCGTCAGTGCTCTGTAAGCCACCAAGCCAACAGTTCAGTAATTAGGTTCTTAGCACTACACGCTCCTACCCTAAGAGTTCAATTTAATGTTGCTACCATTTGAGAGAGTGTGGCTTGATAAGATAGGATAAAAACTCGTAGTATTTGGCTAACATTACAGGGCACTGAGTTAACCTGCACCGGCTCTCCCAGTTCTACCGAGTGGAGGTCTTCCTGGAGGAGGTGGAGTCCGGCCCTCAGGTACGCCCCTTGGCCCCGCCTTTCCGGGCTTTGCTTCCGGGCGGTAAGGGCAGCCACGTCATCCCCTCGCTCAGCTCTCCAGCCGGGCAGTGGCTCGTGGGAGCCAAGATGGCGTCGGCAGCGGCAGCGACAGCAGCAGCAGCAAGTATTCGGGAAAGGCAGACAGGTACTGACTTAATCTCTTCTCCTTGAAGCTTCATGACTGCCCCGACGACGTTCTTCCCCTTTGCTTGTCGCCCTCACTCGGTCGTGGTGCGTGCAGCTCGGAGAGCGATCTCCGGGAGTTTAATCCAGTCCCTAGAACATCAAGAGCCCCTCCCCTTTGAGTTTTTGGGGAGAAGATGCCATTAGCTTGACTCGGTTCCTCCTGTGGTGCAGGAGAAGGAGCTTTAGCGGTGGGCGGATTGCTGCGGCCTTGCTCTGATCTCCTTCCTAGTGGGCCTCAGAAGGCCATCACAACAAGATCTAGCAGCAGATAGCTTCTTATCTATGTTGCCACCTATGAGGTCTCCGAGTTTGTTTTTGTGCGTGGTTCAGTTCTGGTTTTGATTTTTGAGAGAACTCCCATTTTCTGGCACTTCCACCACAATTACAGAATTTAGGTATTTTCACAGCGGCCTGCTTTGCGCCACTTCTCTACTTCGAACCAGCCTTTTGGGAGTACCTGCAGAAAAATGCCTGGTGATAAAGATTTTCTCCTTCAGCTTACTGGAAGGCATTGAAGAATTGAATTAATAGCTTTCTCATTTTAAATGTTTGACAGATTATTGTTTTAAAATAATATTTTATCTTCAATAGAGCATGTTTCTATAGCTTGTATTTATGCAGAGAAATGTAAGAAGCTACATATTCTTGAGTTTTGGGGTTTTTTCCCTCTTAGAAATTAGTTTTGCCTTATTTGAAAACTTATGACAACTTGATTTATACCTGTTAGCTACAAACTAAAGGTTTAACTAGTTGTTTTAAAAGTTTTCAAGCCGTTTATTCTGAGGAGCTAATAGAAATAAGGCATCAAGAATGTGCATACTTGGAATTGTTTGCTGAAATTATGCCCTGTTGGATATAAATATGAATAGGAAAATGAATTTATAATTCATATGACCTACAGAAGGAATTTGGGCTGTACTTGATTCCTTTCTTTGGCATTTAAAGAAATTAAAGAAAAATGTTAGACTTCAATCTAGTAATGACACACAAAAGATACTGAGTTGCGTTCTGCTTTTCCCAGTAAATAGTTTAGTGTAACCTATCAGGTGAAGTCAGGCATAATCAAATATAGGGAAGTTCAAATAAGATTTGGGGCATACCTGCCATTCATTGTATCTGTTTAAGCAAATAGAAGCTCCATTTGTTTTAATACTGTGTTTCTGATGACTATACTACATGTTAAAATAACGTGTCAGTGAAACTGTACCAATACAAGAGAGCTTTTTGAAAAATAAATTTGCAGGGCAGTAAACTTGTATGCAGAAATTTTGTAGATCATTAAAATCTAATCGTTTGTATTTCTGCAGAAATAAACATAGTTGAAATTTTACAGAATTACTAGATAGATTGTGCCAGATCTATTTTTTATCAAATTTTTACTGTCATTGAATTCTGCCTCATTTTCAGAGGAAGGTAAATCCTTGTGTATATATTGTAATACAGAATTAGCTATTTCCCTCATGCCTATTGAGAATGTTTTGGGAAATAACTCACAATCCTCAAATATTCTAGATACGAGATACAATCCTCAAATTTCTAGATACTAGAATATTTGGGTGGATGAGATAATTTTTGGCATTTATTGAGCATTTACTATGGTTAGGCATTGCTTTAGGTGATTATGTATTATTATCTCCATTTTACAGGTGAAGAAAGTAAGATAGAGGTAAACTAACATGCCTGTTCTTGCTTTGCCTGCCTGAAAAATCTTTATTGATCATTTGAATGTCATCCCACAAGCTCACAAGCTATCTCCTTTCTTCCAGGTTTACTGTCCTCTCTATCCATACCTTCAGTTCAACAGGTAGAATCAGTTGCCTCCTGCTTTGTGTTACTGTTGTTCTTCATTGAATGCGTCTTCGTTACAGGTTCTTGCACATCTTCCCTGCTTCTCAACGTTGCAGGGTCCCATTAGTGTTAGCATCTAGCAACTTAGCTTTCAGTATTATCTCTATGTTGATGATTCCCAGGTTTATATCCCTAGTCTGGCCCTCCCATCTGAACTCAGTCTGCTCCATATCAGTTAATGGCAGTTCCATCCTTTTAGTTGCAGGTCAAAAACCTTGAAGTTTTCTTGACTTGTCTCTTTCATGTCTCATGTAAGATCTTTCAGTAAATCTGGTCAGTTCTACTCTGAAAATACATCCAGGATCTGACTGTTGTCTTTGCTATTTCCAGATCCTATCCACCATGAATTTCTGCAATAACCTATTTGGTCTCCTTGCTTTTACAATCCTGTTCTCCTTCATTATTTTTCACACAGTACCCAAACTGATCATGCCATGTGTTTGCTCAAAATCTTCCAGCTTCTTCCCATTTCAACTATGATAAAAGCCAAAGTGATCTTACAGTGTTCTACAAGGCCTTACCTCTACGATCTGGTTCCCATGTAGCTTTTGGACCTCACTCCCCATTTCTCTTCCCTCTCCTTTAACCCACCAGGAATGCTCCCACCTTCGAGCCTTTGTATTTGTTTCTTCTTTGTGGAATACTGTTTCAGAGAGAATCTCCATGGCTCACTCCCTCACTTCCTTTAGGTCTTTACTCAAATGTTACCTTCTCAGGAGGCCTTCCCCAATTACTCTGTTTAAAATTACATCCCAACTCCATCTTCCCCTTTCCCAATCTTACCTTTCTTCATAGCACTTACCATGATCTACATTCCATGTGTTTTACTTATTTTTTTTTTTTTTTTATTTTCCCTATCCCCCAATTCGAATGAAAGCTACTTGAGGACAGGCGATTTTATTCACTGTTTTCTTCAGTTGCTAGGTCCCCAATGACTACAGTGCCTGTGGTGAGCACTCATTAAACATGTTGAATGAATGAAAGTATAGTTGACAGTATTTGTTCAGTGCGTGTGTGAAGAAAACATTCCAGGTAAACGTGAAACGACATTAACCAAGCCTAGGAATATGGATACAGGTTGAGTATCCCTTATCCGAAATGCTCGGGACCAGGAGTGTTTTGGATTTTGGAATATTTGCAATATTACTGGTTGAGCATCCCAAATTTGAAAATCTGAGCACCAGCTTAAAACATTTTGATTTTGGAGCATTTCAGGTTTCAGATATTAAGAGTTGGGATGCTCAACATGTAGTATGTTTAGAGCCAGTAAGGAAAATGGTTTGTCATTTCAGTTAAAAGTCATGGTTTAAGCCTTGGGTAAACTCTGATAAAAGTAAAATTACGTTCTTGTAAACTCTGAACACAGGCCGTGTACTCCATTAACAAATCCACTGTATCCAAATACGTTTTAATAAGTTAGCCAAGGCTCAAAGTTGGAGAAAATCTCAGATTGGGCTGAGAAGGCAAATGTAGGATTATCTTATTTGCTGCTACTGGCCTCTTTCAGTTAGCTAAGGCCTAACTCTGCAGCATACTAAACACCTGATGCTTGCATGGCAGCCCAGGCTTTCATTCTTCCAAGTTACTAGGCTTCAAGAGTATGAACAGCTGTTCCAAGAAACAGGGTTTCCTCCCTCGTGGGCGTGAGTTCCAGGGTGATGGTGTCTTTATTGCCTGGAGGTGGAGGAAGAGCTCTGCAAATGCGCGGTGGGAGAGTTAATCCTGGAACCTCTTCCATGCCTACTGTGTTATTTCAGTTTTAAGTGTTAAGCTGTTTTTTTGTTTACATTGTATTAAATATGTTTAATATATTATAATACATTAAATAAAATACATTTTATTTAATATAACACCTGTGGGCCTCTGAAGTAGATATTAATTATTGGTAATGTGTATTATTGGCCGGACATGAGGTAATAACATTTTACCAAAAATTATGTCTGTAAGTGTATAGTAAATACACCTGATAGCAATAACTTAAGCATGCCCTGAGAATGACCCTGTGTTGCAGACACACCTGGATATGTGTTCCAAGCTAGGAAATCAGAAAATGGCCCACCTGGAGATTCATTGCTTGTCTATGAGAAACATCTGAGCCCCCAGCCCATCCGGTGAAACATAGGCCATGCAGTGGATCAAGGCCCCGAGTTTTGGGTTGAATGAAGGTTGCCAGGTGGAAGTTGTTAGGGAAATGTTAAGTGAAAATGCTGTATAAACCACATTTTTGCTATATAAACCGCTTTTTGTGTGCGGTTATGGTTCTGCCCAGCGCATCACCACTGAGTATACAGTTCTCCTATCCAGCCCACTGTCATTGGACTCCCCTCTGTGTGTTGCCCCCAGTAAAACCCCATGTCTCATTTCCTGGCTCCAGGTCTCTTCTTAGGCCTCTCAAACATGGTATCATTCCCATTGGAGGCAATAAGGGTTCAGCACAGCAGTATGTACACACACATAAGTATGCAAATGTATCACTGAAGTCCAGTCTCTTCAGTGATAGCAGTTTTAACAGCATTATACCTACCTCAGCAAACAAGCATTTAATAGAAGTTTTTCTTGTGAGTGAATGAATATGCTGTAAGTTGATATTTAGGTGATTTTAGTATTATATAGTTCTCTCATAGGACTTTGCAGTATAGGTTATTCTGTATTACTTAAAGCCTGATGCAAATGTTTTTAACAGTTAATCAACCAAGTGGATTTTAAGGTTGTCAGTTTTATAAAAATTAAATCAAGGTATTATAACTAGTATACTCTCTTGAATATTTGGCCATCTCAGTTTCACAAAGAAGTATATTAAGGGATTTTCATTTGCTGTAACACTGTTACAGATGAGTGATAAATAGCACAAAATACTGTAACAGACATAACTGTGATTTTTGATGTTGTATATTTGCTCAGCTGAAATTATCAGTTACCTACTATATGGGAAAGTCTGTTTTCCGAAGGGACAGAATTTTAAGCAACTTTTTAGTGAATCTGACAGGATAAATTGGTTGTAAAATATACTCTTACATAACTATAGACAGATCTGCTGTATGAAGGTTTTGTATATGAACCAATTGAATATGCCATGGATAATTTTGTTTTTAGAGAGACTGATCCAGGCCGGGCACGGTGGCTCACGCCTATAATCCCAGCACTTTGGGAGGCCGAGGCGGGCAGATCACCTGAGGTCGGGAGTTCTAGACCAGCCTGACCAACATGGAGAAACCTCATCTCTACTAAAAATACAAAATTAGCTGGGCCTGGCAGCGCATGCCTGTAATCCCAGCTGCTCAGGAGGCTGAAGCAGGAGAACTGCTTGAACCCGGGAGGCAGAGGTTGCAGTGAGCCGAGATTGCGCCATTGCAATCCAGCCTGAGCGACAGGAGCGAAACTCTGTCTCAGAAGAAAAAAAAGGAAAGAAAGAAAGAAGGACTGATCCTTCTCACTAGACCACTCAGACTTAAAAAAAAAAAAGGACTTATCTTAATCTATGCTTTCAGCCAGACAATACACAGGTAACAGCATCAGTGTATTGAGGCCATTGCAAGTTCTTCCTGAACATTTCCCACGATTTCATCTGGGGACAGATGCTTATTGTATTTTGGGAAATCTCCCAAAATGCCAATTAGCTGTCAATGGAATAGTCTTACAAGATCTGACGCCTAGTTCTACACATATAGTCATTTGGTTAATCAGTTTTACTAGATTTGATTAGTATATTTTGTTTTGGGGTAGTAAATAATAAATGATGGAGGAAAAATAAAATCCTAAAAAACAATGACAATATTTGATAAAACTTTTTATTTTCAGTGGCTTTGAAGCGTATGTTGAATTTCAATGTGCCTCATATTAAAAACAGCACAGGAGAACCAGTATGGAAGGTAAGAGTTTGTCTTGATCGGAACTGATTTCTGTTTTTCTCAGCCCTTATTGGTGGTAATTGGAGGGAATTTATTATAATATGGAAGAAGTAACACATATTAGTTATCATGAATGTTTTATCCTTATTTAACATGATCTCTTAATATGAGTCTTTTTGGCAGACCTTCTATGCAGTGAGACAGGTGGTAAAATAGTAATTTTCATCTAGGGAGTCCAGTTGATCTCTTTGGTAGGATGTCACTGATAGGTCTTTACCCTGGTTGATAATTTGTTCCTTAGCTTTTCAAGTCCAGACTTCGGATTTTATAAGTTTGCTTGGGGTTAGTCATATTCAGAGGGCCTGGATTATTTTAACAAACTCATGAGAAAATGATCTGTAAACTGTAATACCAGTTTATTAATTTATGAGATATGAAACTGTTAATTGAATCAGAAAGCAATCTACAAACTTTTCCTTTGAGAAATAATGGAGAGCCTTTAAAAATTCCCATTCTTTAGGCTTCTTCATTTTAAACTTCATGCAGACTCTCTTTCTTCAGATGTTATAATACAGTTGATTGGGTTTAAACTTACTGGTTAACAGTCTCTTTATATTTCTCTCTTGCTAAAAATTAAGAACGAATCAACATATTTAGAATTTAGGGTGTTTTGAAAACTCTTTTGAGTCTTTATAAGTCCTTTGGGTTAACTCTAAAAGTTGTTAAAATTGTCTATTGATTTGATAGCTTAAGCTCCAGAGTATTCCCTAATTTTCTCCTTCTTATTCCTTTGTGGGCATCTTCCTATTGCCTCTTGCATAAACTCTACTTGTTTGTTTCTAAGACCAATATTGAGCTTTTGGTAGAAATAGTTTGAGAATTTCTTGGGTACAAATTTTTGTCAGATACTTTTCCTACCCATCACTTTTTATATCATTAAAATTAATAATACACATATATTGAGATTAAAAGAGGGAACATTTTTGAAAGATGCAACATGAACCTTTTATAACCAGAGCAGAAAGATTTTTAGTCTCTCTAAAGGAAATTCTGGCATTCAAGAAAACATGTTTTCATAACAACATGTTTCATTCTCTCATTAGCAATTTCTTACTCCATAAATAATTATTGAGGTAGTTGTGGAGAACGATTACCAGTTGAGGATCTCTTTTATTTGCCTTAACCGTGAAGCTAATTTTGAGTTAAAAAGCCTTGTTGGAGATCTTACCACGCCTCAAAACTATCTGTTTTAATACTTTGAGAATGTGAGGAAGTGTTTTAGAGACTTAATTATTTATTTATTTATTTATTTTGAGATGGAGTGTCGCTCTGTCGCCAGGCTGGAGTGCAGTGGAGCAATCTCGGCTCACTGCAACCTCCGCCTCCCAGGTTCAAGCAATTCTGCTTCCTCAGCCTCCCGAGTAGCTGGGATTACAGGTGCGTGCCACCACGCCCAGCTAAGTTTTGTATTTTTAGTAGGGAAAGGGTTTCACCATGTTGGCCAGGATGGTCTCCATCTCTTCACCTCATGATCCGCCTACCTCGGCCTCCCAAAGTGCTGAGATTACAGGCATGAGCCACTGTACCACAGCCAGGGACTTAATTTTTTTTGATGACTATCTTTTTAACCTGAGATGCTTAAAATACTAAATTTTTTTATTGTAGTCCTGGAACTCGTTATATATTAGTTTTCAAAGTGGCTAATTTTTACATATCTGTTTTTAGAAAAGATATATATGAACTAGAAAAAAAAATAAGGGTATGAACGTGAATTGACTTTAAGTTCAAGGTTGTTTATTATAGCTTAAGGATTTTATAGTCTCTATTTTTTTAAAACCTAGAAAAAAGAATTTTGTAAGAAGTAATGCTTTAAGAATGTATTAATCCCTGGATGGACGTTTGGGTAAATAATGATGGAAAATATTAAATTGAGGAAAGGATAATAATTCAGTATGTATGATTTGTTAAAATAAAATTTGCTTCAACGTTGTCTTAATATAGGTTCACTATTGGTTGTTCAATGCTAGTGATGACACATGGTTTTTTTAATAGGTACTCATTTATGACAGATTTGGCCAAGATATAATCTCTCCTCTGCTATCTGTGAAGGAGTTAAGAGACATGGGAATCACTCTGCATCTGTGAGTTTTTACGTATTTCTAATAGTGGCATTCATTTTCAAATACATTATTAAAAATTTCTTTGGCCACCCTGAAATCAAATTATTAAAGAACATTTATAGAGAAAAATAGTGTTAGATTGCAGTATTTATGTAGTGTTGAACATTTTTTCCCTATATCATCTTTTATTCAACCCCTTATTTCTGGGATTTAAAAAAATCTTCGGTCTGAGGCTTTATAATTTCAGAATTTAAATTTTCTCCCTTGTGTCTTTTCCTACAGACTTGGTTTACCCTCTATGTAAAACTGAAAAGAACTAGTAATCTTAAGGTCTCTTCCAGCTCTAAAAGTGATTTGTTCCTTTAATTTAAATACACAGATTCTCCTTGACCTACAATGGGGTTACATACTTATAAACCCATCGTAAATTGAAAATTTTGTAAGTCAAAAAAATGCGTTTAATACACCTAACTTAACACAAACATCATAGGTTAGCCTCTCCTACCTTCAGCATGCTCAGAACACTTACATTAGCCTACAGCTGGGCAAAGTCAGATCCAACACATAGCCTCCTTTATAATAAACTGTCGAGGCCGAGCACTGTGGCTCACGCCTGTAATCCCAGTGCTTTGGGAGGCCAAGGTGGGCGAATCACAAGGTCAGGAGTTCAAGACCAGCCTGGCCATGTGGTGAAACGCCATCTTTACTAAAAAAATAAAATACAAAAAATCAGCCAGGCATGGTGGCAGGCACCTGTAATCCCAACTACTCAGGAGGCTGAGGCAGGAGAATCACTTGAACCCGGGAGGCTGAGGTTGCAGTGAGCTGAGACTGCCACTGCACTCTAGCCTGGGCAACAGAGCAAGACTCTGTCTCAAAAGAAAAAAAATTAATTAATTAATTAATTAATTAAATAAAAAAATAAAAATAAACTAGAATATCTCATGTAATTTATTGACTACAGTGCTGAAAGTTGAAAACAGAATGTTTTTATAGGTACTTAAAGTGTGATTTCTACTGAATATGCACCATCATAAAAGTCAGAAAATCCTAAGTTGAACCATTGTAAGTTAAGGACTCTCTATACTTTTTTTTAAAAAAGGAATATCTAATTCATCATGAATATGAAAAATTTAAGTGACTATGAAGTAATGACTGTTAATCACCATAGGAGGCTATCTATGTTGTCTTAACTGTTAAGTTTGTGTGATTATATTGCTTCTGATATGTTTAATAAAAATAAAACAAATTGCAGTACTTCATGGACTTGCCTAGTAGAACATTTGGAGAAGGGCTAGGCTCAGTGGCTCATGCCAGTAATCCCAGCACTTCTGGAGGCCGGGGTGGGCAGATCACTTGAGCTCAGGAGTTCGAGACCAGCCTGGCCAACATGGTGAAACCCTGTCTCTACTAAAAATATAAAAATTAGCTGGGCATGGTAGCGTACCCGCCTGTAATCCTAGCTACTTGGGAGGCTGAGGAAGGACGATTGCTTGAACCCAGGAGGCAGAGGTTGTAGTGAACCGAGATTGTGACACAACACTCTGACCTGGGCAGCTGAGCAAGATTCTGTAAAAAAAAAAAAAAATTTGGAGAAGGACTGTGTTCATGGATAGATAGTAATACTTTTGTATACTACAAGAGTCCAATTTTATGGTGTTCTAAGCTATTTGCATTTTGTTCTATTTATGATGTTATAACCAATTTTTATGATATTATATATTGAATTGAAATGTATTATTGAGAATATGGTTTTAGATTTTTGGTAAGTAACTTACCAGAATCTGGTTTGATCAGCTCAAATTCTTCAGTTGTATAATCAGCATTTGTTAAAATTAATAGACTATTACATTTTGTCAATTCCAAATGTCCTTTTTTATATTTCTGAAATTAGGATCTATCTTATCACTGATGATATGTCATAACTGGCAGCATTTTTATTTCTCAGTAGTATATAAAATATATTTTAAAATTTATGTTTTAAAATTACCGCCTTGAGTTTCATGAAATACGATATTTGATGAGTTTTCCTTTCATTTTTATGTCAGACTGAAATAAGCATACTTGCTTTGATAGCGTGTTAATTCTTATGGACTGAAGTAAAGTTTAACTTGATGCTATCCTTGGAAATTGTGGTTTATTAATAAACATTGAGTGCCATTGTCTCTGTACTAAGTGTTTAACTCCTTTATTTACTAATGGAAAGACTAAAGTTTAGAAGGCTTAAGTGATTGTCTCACATTTGTACAACCACTTAATAACAGAGCCATGGCCACATTGCTTGACCACTAATTCTGTGCTGTTTATCTACTGAACTGTAATGGCTTAGTAACAGTAACTAACAGAAGTGAGGCCTTACTCAGTACTTCATTCAGGGGTAATAGTATAGTCTACCAGTTTGAGAGTCTGGTAATCTCTGCCTAACTTGCTACTTGCTACCAGAGCATGGAAATATTACACAGCTACCATGGTGAACTGTTTTGTACTTTGCCTCCAACCATTCTCCTCTATTTGCTGGAGAATACTATATCAGTTACTTTATACTCTGCAAACTGGTTTAGGCTGATTTGTAGGAAACAGTAATTACACGTTTCCAGAATATGAAATGGTGGTTGTAGCCCATTAGGCAGTTGGACAAGCAGTGTAAAAAAAGAGACAACAACCTATGGCAACCATCACATTATCCTTCTTGATATCAATGGCAACAGTTATTAAACACAGACCAACTGGCAGCATGTGCTTCTTTCCTCTCCTTGATTATAGAAGGATGACTAGAGAGAGGTGAATATTCCTCATATAAGCATGGTTTGATGTTGGGATATCTGCATGGAAATTGTTTCTAAATTGTAAAAGGAGAAAACTGTAAAATGACTCAATCTGTAAGATGCTTACATTCTCTTATGAAACAATAAATAGGCAAAAATAGATTGTCTTTAAGTTTTAAGGAGACATTTATATACCTTTCATTTAAAAAATATATTTGATTTCATGTTTGGTTAAATTTTTTTGTAGCTTCTAAAGAATTGCTTCTAAAAATTTTTTCATTGCATCCCCTAGCTTTCTGATTTTCCCCTCAGAGAGCCACACTTTCCTCACACTCACCGTTCCCCTCTGACCACCACCATATTTCTATGAAAAGTGGGAATAAGATTGGTTTTGACTATGTTTTAGTTCTCATTCAAGGAGAATGTTGGTAGAAAAGAATGTCTGACCACTGGCAGTACTAAAAGTGTGAGCAGAATAGGACAAATGAGGACTAACAAGAAATTAGGGTCTTATCAATATTAATAAATAATATCAACACTGACATGGGAGAAAGCTAAGTTAACTCACTGATTAATTGCAACAAGAGCTTTTAGAGCGCTGGTTACTGTCCTTGAGCTAATGAACTCCCATTTTGAAGAATATTGTTTTAAACTATCTTTTTAGATAAGTGACTAAGAAAAAAATAAGTTTTAGCTCCTTATGTCTTCTAGGCTTTTGCACTCTGATCGAGATCCTATTCCAGATGTTCCTGCAGTATACTTTGTAATGCCAACTGAAGAAAATATTGACAGAATGTGTCAGGTAATACGGGTTCTTATTTTCTGGACTCCTGAATTTGGAAACAGATTTTTTTTTTCAAGAAAAATTCCTAGATGTCCAGGGTGACAAATCAGAAATTCCTATGCCTACTTTCTCACCCTGATTTTTGAGACTTTCTTTGAATTCCAAAGAGCCTGAAAGACTTAAAACTTTTGCTGAAGAAGTATTATACAGTAGTCCTCCCATATCCACAGTTTCACTTTCCACAGTTTCAGTTATCCACGGTAAACCAGGTACTGAATATATTACAGTAGTGAACATATTACAGTATTTTGAGAGAGCTACATTCATATAACTTTCATTGCAGAATATATTTTATAATTGCTCTATTTTATTTCTAGCTATTGTTGCTAATCTGTTACTGTGCCCAATTTATAAAGTATAAATTAAATTTTGTCATAAATATGTATATATAGGAAAAAACATACAGTTCAGTACTATCTGGTTTCAGGCATCCACTGGAGTCTTGGAAAATAACCCCTGCAAATAAGGGGAACCACTGTACTGGTCAAGTCTGAGTCTGGCTTTAACAAACAGAAAGCCTAGGTATATTGCCTTTCTAACTTATAAAGCATTTTCCTTTTCTAAAATAAGGGTGAGATTAGGAAGTCTACGCTGGTGCAGAAGCACTATAAGGTAATCAAAGACCCAGGCTCCTTCTATCACTGATTATTCATCTTTAGTTTGTTGGTTTTCCTTGTCTTGCTGGTTGCTGCTCCTGTAGGCATCAAATCTATGTTCACATCAAGAAGAAGAGGGAAATGGACTGTGCCAGCCCTGACTGTTGATTTTGATCAGGAAAGCTAAGCCTTTCCAGAAACTCCCAGAAGACCTTTATTTATTTCTCACTGGGTAGAATCAGTTACAAGGGTGGCTGCAAAAGTCAATATTTACATGAGTATATTGTCACCCCAAAGAAAATCTAGCAAGATTCTTTTAGCAAGGAAAAGGAGAAAAATAGATATTGGATAGGTAAGTAACAGTGTCTTCCACAGGTCATAGCATCTTTGTTATTGACTGTTGAATCAAATTGCTGTTTAAATTGTTAGTGAAGTTTGCAAATTTTGTGTCCTGTGTAGCTTTATGATGCCCAGCTTTCTCTTTTACCCTGCATAAACTCAAGTATGCTATTCATGAGAGAGGTACCACTTCTCTTCCATTTTTTCAATAACACCTTGATTGAAATTATAATTCACATACCATGCAATTCACCCATTTAAGGAGCACAAGTGTATGGTTCATTGGTTTTTAATATAGTCACAGAGTTTTGCAACCATCACCACAGTCAATTTAGAACATTGTCATTACCTCAAAAAGAAACCTGGTACCATTTATCACATCCTCAACCCTCCCCCATCCCCTTCCATCCCTAAGCTACCTTATGTTTCTGTATATTTGCCTACTCTGACCATTACATATGAATGAAATCCATATGTGGATTTCATTATGTGGTCTTTTGTACATGGCTGATTTCTCTTAGCATGTTTCCAAAGTGCATCCATATTGTAGCATGAATTGGTACCTTATTCCTTTTTGTGGCTGAGTATATTCCATTGTGTGGATATACCAAATTTTGTTCATCCATTTACCACTTGATGAACATTTGGATTGTTTCTACCTTATGGCTATTAATAATAATGTTGCCATAAATATTCATGTACAGGTTTCTCTGTGGACATGTTTTCAATTCTCTTGTGGCCATAAACACATAGGAATAGAATTGCATGGTCAAATGATAACTCTGTTTACCTTTTTAGAAACAGACTGTTTTCCAAAGTGTGCTTGCACCATTTTATAGTCCCACCAGTAGTGTATGAAGGTTCTGATTTCTCCAGATCCTTGCTGAACACTTACTATCCGATATTTTTATTGTAGCCATCCTAATAGGTTTGAGTGGCATCTCATTATACTTTTGATTTGCATTTCTATAATTGATATTAAGCATCTTTTAACATGCTTATTGGCCATTTGTATGTCTTTCGAGAAATATCTATTCAGATCATTCACCCAGTTTTTAATTGGGTTGTCTTTTTATTGTTGATAGAATTCTTTTTATATTTTGGATACTAGACATTCACAAGTTTATGATCTGTAAATATTTTCTCCCAGTCTATGGATTATCTTTTCATTCTCTTGATAATTTCCTTTGAAGCATAAACATTTTTAATTTTGATGAAGCCCAGTTTATCGTTTTTTTTTTTTTTTTTTCTTGAGTTGCTTATACTTTTGGTGTCATATTTAGGAAACCATTCCAGATTCTTGTGTTTTCTTCTAAGAATTTTATAGTTTCAGCTTTTACATATATGTCTTGATTCCACTTTGCATTATTTTTATATATGGTGGGATGTAGGTGTCCAACTTTATTCTTTTGCATGTGGCTATCCAGTAGTCCCAGTATAATTTATTAAAGAGAGTATTCTTTCCCTAGTGGATGATCTTGGCAACCTTGTCAAAAATCAGCTGACCATAGATACATTGTTTTATTTCTGGACCCTCGGTTCTATTGCATTGATATCTATGTCCGTCCTTATGCCTGTACCACACAGTGTTGACATCTTTCGCTTGATAGCAAGTTTTGAAATTGAATAATTGTATCCTCCAACTTTGTTCTTTTTTTCAGATTGTTTTAGCTTTTCTTGAATTTCCAAATTAAGATTAGCTTGTCATAAGTTTTGTGCTTTTGTTAAATTTTTTCTTTCATGTGTTTAATGCTTATTATGAATGGAATTCTTACTCCATTTTTAGGATTGTTCATTGCAATTGTATAAAAATTCAATTGATTTTTATATATTTATCTTGTATCCTGCAACCTTGCTGAACTTATGTGTCCTTTTGAAATGTATGCATCATTCTTTGACCACTTCCTTACCTTCTGGCACAATAATATGTTCCAATATAGCCTAGGATTTTACTTTCTCTGTCTCAGCCCAGGATTCAGACATTTTTCTCAGGAGCTCTGGTTGCTTTCTGTAAAGAATGGTATTTAGGAATCAGGATCTAGGCATTAGGTATACTCATTGTGACTAGAGTGTCACTGTTCTTAGGTCCTCTCAATGAAAAAAGTTAGGAAATTATGTATTTATACATACACTTTTATATCTATATTTATTTCTACAATTCTCCCTCTCTTCTCCTCACCTATCCAGATTAATAGATAACCTCCAAAGGTGTTTCAGCTTAGCAACACAGGATTCACTCTAGCATTTCCCTTTTCTCTTTACATATTTGTAACTCCTTTCTCAGAGTGAAGAAACATGGTTCCCAGTATTGTGAACATATTACTTATTTCTCAGTCCTCATACATAAATAATCTCTTGACCTTGATTGAACCACTACCCTGATCACCTTCCTCACAAAGGCTCCAACCCTTCAATTTTTCACATTTTCACATCACTGAAATCAGGTACTTCTTAAAATTGATCATGTCACAAAATTTTATTGGCATCATTAATTCTTAGTGTTACATAAAATGATGGTTCCTGTTACAGTCAGTGACATCTTACATTTGAGGAAATACAGTTATTTTGATATCTATTTGCTAAAAGTATAAGAAGATAAGTAAATTTGACTTAAGAATTTGCATAACTAAATTGCACTACTTTTGAGCAACTGAGAAGAAATACTTCTAGAATTGGTAATTGGAATTATAACTTGTCTGTGTGCAATGAAGGATTTGTTGTGTCATCACATATCCAAAACAGTTGAAGATTGTGTCTGCCAAATATAACAAGCGTTTTGCTATATTTGGATATTTTAAGAAGAATGCAGATAGGCTGTATGAAAGCAGTTTGTACTGTATTGTAATTAATGAGATTTTGTTGATAATATAATTTTATTACTTTATTAAGATACATTTTAGTTACATCTGATAACCAGATAACCAGTACTACTTCAAAGCTTTTTTCTCTTGGGATACTTTTTTGGATTGTCATTTAAATATCCTGTCTTTTAAATATAACTTTGCTCTTATGGTATTTGAAAAATGTATTCATGGTCCTCTTTATCATGTAAGAATGAAGTTTTCATTGTATTGATAGGATCTTCGAAATCAACTATATGAATCATATTATTTAAATTTTATATCTGCTATTTCAAGAAGTAAACTGGAAGATATTGCAAATGCAGCATTAGCAGCTAGTGCAGTAACACAAGTAGCCAAGGTAAGAGAGTTTGGTTGGTTGATGACATTTTGTCAATGTAAAATTTAACACTGTTCTGAAACCTGTAGTTGGCATAGGTATCTATAAATTATCTTCAAGTTGAACTAGGCAAAATAAGCCAAACTAAAGGAACCTATTATTTAATGAATTCGAAAGACAGAAATAAAAAGCAGAGTGAGTTTTGCTTTAGTCTGTCATTTGTATCATCTTTTTAGGCCAACTCAAATCATATGACAGTTGTATTGTCATAAACTGTATTGAAAGTATGTTGACATTGTTTTATCTGTAATCATTATAATCATCATACTATTTCCAGATCTTTTTTTACTTAGGAAAGAGGATTCAAAGTGCCCGTGTTACATATTGAGATCCAAAGTGCCTCTTTTGCATATTAAGAGAAAAAGAATCCATGCCAGGCCAGCAATTCTACATCATAGTGACATTTTAGTCATGTTCAGCTTCAGTTATAAATCAATTTGTAAAATATATTTCAGGTTATAATCCTGTTATGCTCTGTGTTTCTTGAATTTGGACAAGATGTGCATTAAAGTTCCAGACAACTACCTAGTGCAAGTAAAAGGCTAAACAACCATGCATATACTTTCTATTATTTTTCTACTGATAGATTTTTCATTCTTAGATTTAAATAGACCACCAATATTTCTGATTAGTTTTTGAGGCTTTTGCCTTTAATCTTTGTGCTCAAAATTTGTTAATAATATTTCTGATTGGTTTTTGAGGCTTATGCCTTTAATCTTTGTGCTCAGAATTTATTAACTTCACATAAAATAATGGGAACAACTTTTGTTTTCTTTCTTGTTTTGTTTTGAGACAGTGTCTCACTCGCCCAGGCTGGAATGCAGTGGTGCAATCTCTGCTTGCTGCAACTTTCACCTCCTGGGCTCGTACCACCCCACCCAGCTATTTTTTTTTTTTTTTTTTTTTTTTTATGTTGCGTAGGTCTCAAACTTATGGCCTCAAACAGTTCTCCCACCTCAGCCTTCCAAAGCTCTGGGATTACAGGTCCAAGCCGCCTCACTCAGCCTTAATTTGGTTAACTAAATTCAGTGTATTTCAAATAGTTCTCTTAATTTTACTTCTACTCTGCACTTCCAAAGAACTGGCATAACTTTTTCCCGCTTTTTTATAAAAGTTGGTGTAAAACAATTACTGTGACTTTCTTAGGAAAATGTGATGAAAATGATTGTTAAAATTGTTTTCTTCAAAATTGATATCCATTCCCATCACAACCACAATTTAAGTTCTTGTATCTGCTTAAATTGTTTTCTCAAAATGTTACTCTCCTCCTTCATATTTATTGCCCAAAGGCTTGTTTTTATTGCCTTAACTTATTCTTTACTCCTCATTCTTGTTCAGTTAGGCTGTTACACAGTACGATTTTTAGTTATTGAATGTAATTGCAATTTTTTTTCATTTCTACCATTGGTAGGTTAGAGCAAACTAAATTTACTTTCAATATGGCTATATTGTAAGATTGATTTGTAAACCTTTTCTTTTGTTTCTAGGTTTTTGACCAATATCTCAATTTTATTACTTTGGAAGATGATATGTTTGTGTTATGTAATCAAAATAAGGAGCTTGTTTCATATCGTGGTATGTAAAAATAGAAATGTTGCAATTCTTCGTTAACAAAATGAATGGTATACTATAAGAAAAAAAGTGAATATGTTTAGTGGACTTCAAAACTAGCCCGTTTACAGCAGTACAGCTATAGAAACTTTTTAAAAGCACACAGAGAAAACAAGGCTCAGACTGAATTTTATTACATTTAAACATTTAATAAACCTGTTTTTTAAACTCAAGGAAGTACCAATTCTCTGACCTTTTCTGTACCCCCACAGCAACTTGCATGAATGGTTCACTCATGGCAAGTAAGACAATATTTTAGTAGCAGAATTCAAATTTATCATCTAGTACTTTGATCTTGAACAAGAACAAGTTAGCTTACTTCTCTGTGCTTATAAAACACTGGAACCAGATGGTAAGTTCCCTGAGGGAAGAAAATGAATCTTTTGGTTTCATTGAGCTCTACAGCATCCGTTCTTGTGGAAATTCCTAAAAGGATACAAGTATTTGCTGAGTTGTTCGTGTGAGAGATTTTTGACAATGGTTATTATTCACAGAAGTCGATTTACAGTTGCATTTTAAATGAATTAGCAAGTTATTTAAGTTACATATTTTAAAACCTAGTTTTCCTGAAGCCTTTAAATTGAATATGAATTGTGTTACATTGTTTCTAAATCTGGTAAAGTAAAAAGCATCTTTATTTTTGATGGATTAACTCATATTGAACAGTCTAAATTTTCCTAGTCAGTCCCCTTTAACAAGCTTAATTGGAAAACTTGGTGTGTTGAATTCCCTTAAACATTTTAAATTTTATTAATAAATTCAGAATATTCAGTGGTTTTTTTTTTTTTTAGGTACTGTACTTCATATGCCAGACCAGACAAGTTTATAATTCTAACAAGCAAAATCTGCCCGTGTTTAAATAATTATTTAAAAATAATTAAATTTGTAATGAGTGTAAAATTTGTTAAATATTCATATACTTATAAGTTTAATTACATTTTTTGTACCTGCCAGCTTTTTTTAAAAGATCACGTTTGAGATTAATTGCAAATTTTAAAGTGTAATCACATGATTAATCACCCAGATTCTCAATAATGATAATAGTAATAGCTCACTCTATGCCAATCAGTGTTTTCAGCATGTTACAATATAAGCTAATTTAATCCTCAGAATAACTTTATGAAGCAGAAATTATTTCCATTTTTCAAGATGAGAAAACAGAGACATAGCTATTAAGTAACTTGATGAGAAAATGGTAGAGCCAGCTTACTAAACACAGGCAGTCTCACTCCAGAGATAACATTCTTTATCATTATGTAATCACATACCTAATTGTCTCAAATGTTACAATGCTTTAAAAATTTTAAACAGATATTCCTAAATATGATTATATTAATATCATGGTATTGATTTGTAAATCTTTTTCATTCTAAACTTTCCATGGATTGGGAGCAAGCAGATTTATTATCTTAGTCAAACTAAGGCTGCTATCTTATACAAAGCAAGACATTACCTCAAGTTGAGGTGAGGTTATTGGTTAGCAGTTTATGACTGTTAGGGTTACTTTTCATTCAGAAATGTGGAACTAGGGTATAGGACTCAAGGGCTGTATGCTTCTATATAGATTTTTCTAGTGCCAGTAATTAACAAAAATGTACTAGTGATTTAACTAAAAGGTTTGAAGTGTCTACAGATCACTTGTGCCACTGATGAATAAAATGAATTGGATGTGTTTCCTTGAATTAATATCCCCTGAATGCACATAATGCAAATTGTATGCTTTATGATATTTATTTCATCTGATTGAAATAGATGGTATTTGCAACACCTGAGTAATGTCCCATTTCCTTCTTTTAGATTCTGTATTGCCTGATTGAATTCTTTTATGTGTTGTCTGGGTGGGCCAGGCTTTCTGTAGATACTTGGAGTTATCCAGTTGAAGTCTGCTTTCCTCTTATGGTAACCATAAGTGGTATTAAATTTTATATGTGTTTTCACTTTCAGGATATTGGGACATTAAAAATACTTTGTAAATAATAGTTTAGACAATCTTTCAACATACAGTTATTGATCTTCATCAGATGCTGGGCCTTGATATTGTGAGAGGAAGATAAGTAAGTCAAGGTCTTTGTCAAAGACAGTCTACACAGCAATGTTTCTTAAAGCCTAGCCCCAAGGCCTATTTGCATTACAATTGCCTGAGGTGCTTGTCAACATTATAGGTGGTTCCCCCCGCACGCCCCCAAACAGAGTCTTGCTCTGTCACCCAGGCTGGAGTGCAGTGGTGTGATCTCAGCTCACTGCAACCTCTGCCTCCCAGGTTCAAGTGATCCTCCTGCCTCAGCCTCCCAAGTAACTGGAATTACAGGCGTGTGCCACCACATCTGGCTAATTTTTGTGTTTTTAGTAGAGACGTGGTTTCACCATGTTAGCCAGGCTAGTCTCAAACTCCTTACCTTAGGGGATCTGCCCACCTCAGCCTCCCAGAGTACTGGGATTACAGGTATGAGCCACCATGCCCAGCCTCAAAATTACAGGTTTTTTTAGAATTATTCATATACATACAGAATCCCTAAAGGAAAGGGATAAGAATCTTTAATCTTTAAAAACTTCCAGAGAATTTTTCCCCGTATTCCCTGAGTGATTCTTGGTAGAGTTTGGGAACTACTTATGTACACTGTTGTAGATCAGAAGAGAAATCTATATAACTTAATATAAAGAAAATGATATGTGATGTTGGTTGTGTCATAATTTACTTGCATTTCCTTTTCTGGCTGTAATTGGGTAACAGTAGTTTCTTGAGGCCATCTGGTGTTTATGAATAAAACTATGGAATATGATATTTATTTTCCTGTTTGCTCTGCAAAAATTTTGTAAGTTTACATCGTGGGGTTGTTTTTCTTATTAGTAGTCTCCTAATGTTTGATATTAAGGTAGTTTGTTGTAGTTATTTATTCTTCTCTTTGAGGTGGTATAATTTTTAACAGATATTTGTTCACTTAAAAGAAGTTTAAAGCAGGCAGGGTGTGGTGGCTCATGCCTATAATCCCTGCCCTTTGGGAAGCCAAGGTAGGAGGGTCGCTTGAGCCCAGGAGTTCAAGACCAGCCTGGGCAACATAGGGAGACCCATCTCTACAAAAAAAAATTGTTTAATTAGCAGGGCGTGTTAGCATGTGCCTGTGATCCCAGCTACTGTGAAGGCTGAGATGGGAGGATCACTTGAGCCCAGGAGGTTGAGGCTGCAGTAAGCCATGATCATGTCTCTGCACTCCCTCCTGGGTGACAGAGTAAGATCTTGTCTCAAAAAAAAAAAAAATGTTTAAACCAAAAGATTTCACTTACTGAGTTTTATTATGTATCACTTAAGAGTTCAGTAATAATTTTAGGAGTTTCATAAAGATGAGGCATAAGTTTGGCTCAACTTTTTCTCCTTTTTCTGTCATTTTAGCCATTAACAGGCCAGATATCACAGACACGGAAATGGAAACTGTTATGGACACTATAGTTGACAGCCTCTTCTGCTTTTTTGTTACTCTGGGTAAGTTTTCCAGTCTTTCTGGTTATTCTTCAAAGTAAATTATTTAACTAGTAATTTTAATGTATTACACTGTAATGTGATTCTTTCTAACTTACCTGGATCTCTAGAGGTTCTCGAGTGGAGTAAAATATGTATTCAATAGTATATAAAAACATTCTTCCAATAACTTGATGTGGTTCTCTTAACATTTAGCAGATCTTTTGAGTTGTCATTTTAGATGTCTTTGGTAATTATAATTTTCTGCTATATTTGAATGCCTTGGTGGTGACTTCACCACCTATGTGCCTGTTAATTTCCTTTTAATATTTCATTGTGAAAAATTTCAAACACATTTCTAAATAGAGAAATAAATGTTTGTTAACTGTTAAGTTCAGATGCCCAAGGCTCCAGAAAACTTTATGTATATAATACTAATCTACCTATACCTTCAAATTTATTTTTAATTTTTTTTTCGTATTTTCAACTTTTAGGTTTGGGGGATACACGTGCAAGTTTGTTACAGGGGTAAATTACGTGTCACTGGGGTTTGGTTTACAAATGAATTTGTCACCCAGGCTATGGGTGTGGTACCTGATGGGAGTTTTTTGACCCTCATCCTCCCTGCTCAGGTTGACCCCAATATCTGTTATTGTCATCTTTGTGTCTTTTCTTTTTGTTTAGCTCCCACTTAAAGTGAGAACATGAGGTATTTTGTTTTCTGTTTCTGTTAATTCCCTTAGAATAATGGCCTCTAGTTATATCTATGTTGCTGCTAAGCATATGATTTCACTCTTTTTTATGACTCTATAGTATTCCATGATGTACGTGTATCACAAATTCTTTATCCAATCCACCCTTGATAGGCATCTAGGTTGATTCCATGTCTTTGCTATTGTGAATATTACTGCAATGAACATATGGGTAATGTGTCTTTTTCATAGAATGATTTATGTTCTTTTGGCTGTATACCCAGTAATGGGATTGCTGAGTCAAGTGGTAGTTCTGTTTTAAGTTCTTTGAGAAGCCTTCAAATTGCTTTCCACAGTGGCTGAACTAATTTACATTCCCACCAACAGTGTATAAGTGTTCCCTTTCCTCTGTAACCTCACCAACATCTATTATTTTTTAACTTTTAATAATAGACCTTCTGACTGGTGTGAGATGGTAACTCATTGTGGTTTTAATTTTCATTTCTCTAATGATTAGTGATATTGAGCTTTTTTTCATATGCTTGCTGGCCATGTATGTCCTTTTTTTTTTTTTTTTTTCTTGAGAAGTGTCTGTTCATGTCCTTTGGCCATTTTTTAATGGGGTTGTCTGTTTTTGCTTGTCAATTTGTTTAAGTTCCTTAGAAATTCTGTTGGATGCATAGTTCGCAAATATTTTCTCCCATTCTGTAGGTTGTCCATTCACTTTGCTGATAGTTTCTTTTGCCCCGCAGAAGTTCTTTAGTTTAATTAGGTCCAATTTGTCTGTTTTGGTTTTCTGATTGTTTTTGGAGACTTCAACATGAAGTCTTTGCCAAGGCCTGTGTTCAGAATGGTGTCTAGGTTTTCTTCTAGGATTTTTATAGTTTGAGGTCTTACATTTAAGTCTTTAGTTGATTTTGAGTTTATTTTTGTACATGGTGAAAGGAAGGGGTTCAGTTTTAATCTCCTACATATAGGTAGCACCACTTACTGAATAGGGAGTTATCCCATCACCACTTACTGAATAGGAAGTTCTTTCCCTGTTGCTTGTTATTGTCAACATTATCAAAGATCAAATGGTTGTAAGGTGTGTGGCTTTATTTCTGGGTTCTCTAACCTGTCCCATTGGTCCGTGTGTGTGTTTTTGTACCATGCTGTTTTGGTTACTACAGTAAAAGCCATGTAGTAGTGTACTTTGAAGTCAGGATGTGTAATGCTCCCAGCTTTGTTCTTTTTGCTTAGATTTGCTTTGGCTGTTCAGGTTCTTTTTTGGTTCTGTATGACTTTTAGAAAAAGTTTTTCTAATTCTGTAAAAACTGACATTGGTAATTTGGTAGGAATAGCACTGAATTTGTAAATTGCTTTGGCAGTATGGCCATTTTAATATTGAATCTTCTTATCCATGAACATGGAATGTTTTTCCATTTGTTTGTGTCATCTCTGATTTCTTTCCGTTTTGTAATTCTTGTTGTAGAGCTCTTTCACCTCCCTAATTAGCTGTATTCCTAGGTATTTTACTCTTTTTTTGGCTATTGTGAATGGGATTGCATTTTTGATTTGGCTGTCAGCTTGGATATTGTTGGTGTATAGAAATGCTCCTGGTGTTTGTACATTGACTTTTGCATCCTGAAACTTTACTGAAGCTGCTTATTAGTTCTGGGAGCCTTTGGGCAGAGAATATGGAATTTGTGAGGTATAAGGTAACATAGTCTGCAAAGAGATAGTATGACTTCCTCTCTTTCTATTAGGATGTCTTTTATTTCTTTCTCTTGCCTGATTGCTTTGGCTACGACTTCCAGTACTATGTTAAATGGGAGTGGGTGTCCTTGTCTTATTCAGGTTCTCAGGGGGAATGCTTACAGCTTTTGCCCATTTATTATGACGTTGGCTGTGTGTTTGTCATAGATTGCTCATATTATTTTGAGGTATATTTCTTCATTGCCTAATTTGTTGAGGGTGGTTTTTTTGTTTGTTTGTTTGTTTTAGATGAAGTCTCGCTCTGTTGCTAGGCTGCAATGCAGTGGCACAACCTTGGCTCACTGCAACCTCCGCCTCCTGAGTTCAATCGGTTCTCCTGCCTCAGCCTCGCGAGTAACTGGGACTGCAGGCACATGCCACCACGCCCAGCTAATTTTTGTATTTTTAGTAGAGACGGGCTTTCACCATGTTGGTCAGGATGGTCTCAATCTCTTGACCTCATGTTCCACCTGCCTTGGCCTCCCAAAGTACCAGGATTACAGGCGTGAGCCCCCATGCCCAGCTGGGGGTTTTTTAAATAAAGTGATGGTGAATTTTTTCAAAAGCCTTTTTCGTGTCTGTTAAGGTGATCATATGGTTTTTGTTTTTAGTTCTTTTTATGTAGTGAAGCATATTTACTGATTTGCATGTATTGAATCAACCTTGCATCCTGGGAATAAAGCCTACTTGATCGTGGTGGATTCATTTTTTTTGGATTCAGTTTATTAATATTCTGTTGAAGGTTGTTGCACCTGTATTCATCAGGGGTATCAGACTGAAGTTTTATTTTTTTGTTCAGTCTCTGCTAGGTTTTGGTATGAGAATGATACGGGCCTCATTGAATGAGTTAGGGAAGAGTCCCTGCTCCTCGATTTTTTGGAATAATATCAGTAGTATTGGTACCAGCTCTTCTTTGTATATCTGTTAGAATTTTTTAATGTGAATCCATCTGGTCTAGGGCTTTTTCTGGTTCGTAGGTTTTTTCTTACTGATTCAGTTTTGGAATTTGTTATTCCAGAACTTCAGTTTCTTCCTTGTTAAATCTTGGCAGGTTGTATGTTTCCAGAAATTTATACATTTCTGTTAGGTTTTCTAGTTTGCGTTCATAGAGGTGTTTGTAATAGTCTCTGAGGGTTTTTTATATTTCTGTGGGATTGGTGATAATGTTGCCCTTGTCATTTCTCATTGTGTTTATTTGGATTGTCTCTCTTTTTTTCTTTGTTGACCTAACTAGTGGTCTACCTATCTTGTTTATCCTTTCAAAGAAACAACTTCTGATTTCCTTGATTCAAAATGTAAAGCACTGATGTAGATTGTCTAAAATTACTTGTGTTTAGTATCTAATATATGACTTTGTGCTTTACTATCACTAATAGATCAGTTTAAAAGCCTAATTGCAATTTTAATTTTTTAGACACTTGAAACCTTTTTGTTAAAATGATCCTCACACTAGATTAATAAAATCTCTATGTCACACACACAAAAAATAAGAGCTACCATGTATAGTCTTAAGATTTAGACAATGTTTAGACATGTAGAGAATTTATATGCAAATTGTATGACTCCCTCCTCTCAGGGATTTTTTTTCCCTTAATTTCCAGCTGTGAGCTCCAGTCTTTGATTCTTCAGCTCAGTAATTTTCCTGTTTTCTGCTTGAGTTCTTTCTCCTGTGTGCCATGTAATGTGTCAAGTACCCTCAGGAGAAAAGCTGGTTAAAAATATATATTATCTTACGTGATTCTCTTCTTTCAAGAGTTAACCCCTCCGGTTTCTGCCTGCTTTGAACTGCTTTCATTGCCCTCACATGGGTTCTTGTTGTTGTTGTTGTTTATATAAAGAAAGCACATGTGTACAACTTTTAGTGTTAAACAGACATAATTTTATTTCTATTTTGTCACCCTACAGAGTCTGTAAAATTTTGCCAAATGCTAGGAAGGTTGCACTGCAACCTCCACCCCCTGGGTTCAAGCGATTCTCCTGCCTCAGCCTCCCGAGTAGCTGGGATTATAGGCATGCTCTACCACGCCTGGATAATTTTTGTATTTTTAGCAGAGACGGGGTTTCACCATGTTGGCCAGGCTGGTCTTGAACTCCTGACCTCAGGTGATCTACCCGCCTCAGCCTCCCAAAGTTCTGGGATTACAGGCATATGCCACCATGCCTAGCCAGTGATTTACTTTTCAAAGGAGAAATTGAAATTATTGCCAATCTGACATAGAAGGATGTCAACACTAAATTGTTACATGGGGAAAAACAAGTTTTAGAACAGTATATATACTATCTTATTTTTGTTTTTTTACATATATACATGCACTTATTAGACTATATGTAGAAAACAACATGGAGGCATCCATTTCTAATTCTAATGGGGATTATTTGTGAGGGCTGGAATCAAGAGGGTTAAGTTTATACATTTCTAATGTTATTTAAATTTTTTATTACAAACATTTATAACTTTTGCTGTCAAAAGAAAACACAGTTTTTAAAAATTTGCTATTTTGTGTTTTTACTTTTGCAATTGACTGATATTTCCTACAGAATCTAAAATGGACAATTTCAGCATATAAATATTACAGTGTTCTCAGTTTGTCTTATGAGACTTTCAGTGCAATTGAACTTTTTATTTAGGATTTCAACCTATATGAATAATGTGTTTTCTATTGTTTAAATTGGTATTTATAAAAAATACAGTATTTTATTGTCAATTCGTAAAATAAACAAAAACTAGCAATCCCCAAATTGCTAAATTAGCTAAGCTCTTTTCATTCTTTTCTTTTAAGTCAAATTAATGTGAGTCCTGTGAGTAGAGTAAGCTTATGTATTGAAACTGCCGAGGCCAGGTGCAGAGGCTCACACCTGTTATTCCAGCATTTTAGGTGGTTGAGGTAGCAGGATCACTTAGACCAGCCTGGACAGCATAGAGAAAAAAAATTTCTGACATAGAGTCTCACTCTGATGCCCAGGCTGGAGTGCAGTGGTGTGATCATGACTCACTGCAGCCTCAGATTTTCCAGGCTCAGGTGATTCTCCCACCTCAACCTTTCCAGTTGCTGGGACGACAGGCACACACCACCATGCCCAGCAGATTTTTTGCAATTTTTGTAGAGACAGAGTTTTGCCAAAGTAGCCAGGCTTGGTGGCCTGTGCCTGCAGTCCCAACTACTCAGGAGGCTGAGGGGGAGGATGATTTGAGCCCAGCAGGTCAAGGCTAGCCATGATTGCACCACCACACTCCAGCCTCCTAGCCTGGGTGACAGAGTGACACCCCATCTCAAAAAAAAAAAAAAAAGAAAGAAGAAAAGAAACGAAACTGCCCGTGGGAGATGAAAATACTGATTTAGTCAATCCATTGGAAAAAGTGCAGTCACACTGATGGGTCAGCTCCATGTAGTTTTCTTCTGACTCCCTGTTATTTTCTTTATTAATAGGAAGGTTCATTTCTGAAACTTGCTTTTACCCTTGAAACTATAAATCTTTTATGTGAGCTTGTGGGGGAAATTATAAATCCTTTTATGTGTGCTTGTTGGGGGGAGGGTTGAAAAATTACCTTTTGAGTACAGTGTTCATTATTCGGATGATGGGTGCACTAAAAGCCCAGACTTCACCACTTTGCAATATATGCATGTAAGAAACCTGTACTTGTACACCCTAAATATATTTTTTAATTTTTTTAAATTTAAAAAAAGTGAAAAAATAAATACATAAAATCATGTATATAACGTGAAACTGTATGTATCTATCACATCTGTTATTTTTGATGCTGACGTATTTTATAAGTTTCTATTTTAATTAAGAGCCAAGATCATTTCTAACATTTGTTGTTAAAATAGGTGCTGTTCCTATAATCAGATGTTCAAGAGGAACAGCAGCAGAAATGGTAGCAGTGGTAAGTTCATGCAGATATCACATGGAGATAAATAACATTGTGTGAATTGTTTTTCCACAAGTAACACAAGTGTTTTGTTAATATTTAAATATATGATTGCTTGGTTGTAAGTACCAATAGCAAATATTTTTATCTTATTACATTGAGATTCCACCAAAGATAAAAAGTAATTGTTTACTTCCACGTGAGAAAGTAAAATTATTTATTCCAGTGTGCTATTCCAGTCCTATTTCTTTTTTTAAAACTAAAATGTATATTCCTCATTTAACCAAGCAGTGTTTTACACTTATTTGATCCCCCAGATTATTTAATATTTAACTTCATTTAACAAATATTTATTACTAATCATAACCATTTTTAAAATGGTGAAGTGCTTTTTGCTATCCCACTATATTGAAGTAAAATATTAAGTATAAAGTAAGTGTTCATAAATTTGCTTTAAAGATTAAGAAATGAGTAAGGGATTAGAGAAATTATAGAATTACTGAAAAAGAGGGAAGTATTTTGGAACTTTATTAGCTCAAGTGAATTACTGACTGGTGGAAGACTGCCTTCTTCCATACGTTCCATTTCTCTTCTGAGGCTTCTTGTACCCACCACTACTTTGTTCACTCCTACCCACCCAAGTCAACATTTTCTCCATATAGACACTTCCCTTGATAAAACAGTCATGCTTGGGAAAAGAGTGTGGGTTGTTACTGCAAAGCATTTCCCATAGCCAAATTAAAATTAGTCAATGGAAAGTTCTTATTAGTGAAATCAAGCCTGACTCACAGTAGAAAAGGCACTGATCTTTGTAAGTCCAAGTTACGATGATATTGAAGTGGTAAGAAGGAGCTAAAATATTTAGATTTTAGATTTGCTATTTGTAAAGAAATTCTGAGTTTCTTGGTAATGAAACTAAAAACACATTATGAATTAACCTCCATAAAGTTACATGAAACTGTTAAGAGTTAATCTACAATTTTATTTTTCAGAAACTAGACAAGAAACTTCGAGAAAATCTAAGAGATGCAAGAAATAGTCTTTTTACAGGTGATACACTTGGAGCTGGCCAATTCAGGTATTACTGTTATTAAATACACTTATAAGACTTAAAAATATTTGTAGAGTTTTTTTGTTACTGTTCTTTTATCACCTATAAGAAATTTTTCTGTGTATAAGACTGAAGGTCAGAAGCCGTTTTCTTTCAATTATTAAACTGCTTGGTAATTTTTCACAGAGTGAAAAACTTGTGATACTTATATCTGTTTCTACCTTTATTAATCTAATTTCCATTTTATACTTAAATACTAATAGTCTAAACTTGCAAAACTTTTTATCATTGTTAGCATTTCTAGCATGAGTAAGTAATGCCAATGTTTTTGGCTGCTTATTATTCAATAGAAATACTAAAAAACCCTATACATTATAGTATGTTTAACTTTTGATTGTTAATAGTAATGGAGTAAAGAAGTAAACACACTCAAATGGCTGAGAATTATTTAAAAAAGAGATTATATTCTGGAAAATTAATTCTTAACCCCAGTTTAGATGAATTAATAAATAAAGCCTGTGAGAATAAATAGATGCCGAGAGAAATAACTGCCCACTAGAAACAATAATTTCATAATAACCTTCTGTAGACTTCATTTCAAGTCAGTCTGGTGTCTCCTGCAGCTTTATAAACTACTTGTGTAATATGGAGTTCACACTAACACTGTATTTCAATTGTTTGGTTAACTGTCTCAGTTTCCAAGTTATTTTAAATGGTTCTGTGATTTCATTGCTGGTTTTAAATATTCTTCAAAATGTTTCTCATTAGGTAGAAGAAAAAAATCAATTTCTCATCTGATTTTTTTTTTTTCTTAACAGAACCTACCACTGTGTCATACCTTACTTAATAGTTCTCTTTTTATAGCTCTCTGGTATAGGCCTTAGAAACCAATATAAAGGCACTGTTTTATTTGGATAATTTTTTAAAATTTATTCACATTATCATAATATGGGCGTCTTGTTTCTCAACTTGTTGGATGTATTTCTTAATCATTTTCATTAGTGGTCACAACCTTGCTGGACTTTTGTTAAATACATTTGAATCCAACCGTAGGCTGGTGATTTTCAACTAAGAGCAGTTTTTGCCCGCCCATAGCCATTTGGTAATGTCTAGAGACATGTTTGGTTGTCATAACTGGTAGGTGTTACTAGAATCTTGTAGTATACATTGTAGGATGCTGCTAAACATCCTATAATGCACACCACAACCCCCTATAACAAGAAATTATCCAGCCCCAAATGTCAGTAGTGCTAGGGTTAAGAAACCCTGCAGTAGGCCGTCCTCCCTTACCTTCCGTCTAGCTCTGGTGTAATAAATCATAGTAGATTGTGAGGGTGCCACTCTGACTTTTTATCCCAGAGTCAATGCAGTTAGGAAAGTCCACTGTCCTATACCCAGAAGAGTGTAATGAGTCACTAAAATAATAAGCAGTCTATGGCAAAAGGAAACGTGTAAACAGATAGTGATGCCTTTTGAAAAGTGGTGTGCACTCCTGATATGATAGTGCCTCTAGAGCAGATCTCTAAAACTAATGTGGACACATGGTAACCAAATGACTGTGCCTCAGTTTGCTTTTGGTGGTAGTTTATTTCACATCTAAATTGTAATAATGGAGTAACAGTACACGAGGTGTCATATGCCTTCTCCGTTAAGGGGATAATAATATAATTAGGTACCATTATGGCATTATGTCTTCATTTTGTATATTATAGTGATATAGAGTTTTTTGAGGCTCTACTCCAGGGTCTGCTTTTTTGAATTTGTGTTTATAGGGAAATAATTATAATTTATGAAACTGTCAAACATTTGTGTAAATTTATAAGCTCCTACTCCCTTTGTTTTCCCTGAAGCTGACAATAACTATTCCTTATTGCCTTTTTTACAAAAATGTCAAAAACATCTGAATAGAAGCAGCTTATTGTTTTGTTAACTACACAATTTATTCTATAGAAATATTTACATAGATTTTTTTCCTTAAAGTTTCCTGGCAGGGCATGATAACTCACGCCTGTAATCCTAGTACTTTGGGAGGCCAAGGTGGGAGGATCACTTGAACCTAGGAGTTCAAGACCAACCTGGTCAATGCGGTTAAGATGCCCCCGTCTCTAAAAAAAAAAATTTTTTAATTAGCCAAGAGTGGTGGTGCACACCTGGAGTCTCAACTAATTGGGAGGCTGAGGTGGGAGGATTACTTGAGCCTGGAAGGTCAAGGCTGCAGTGACCTGTGATTGTGCCACTACAGTTCAACCTGGGTGACAGTCTCAAAAAAAAAATAAAGTTTCCTAAGTAAAATTTATAATCTAGCATCATACACAAGCTCTAAGTAGTCCAAAGCATTACTGTAATTGTGTGACAATGTTAAATTTGTTTTTTAAAAGCCAGCCCCCCCATCTCTATAAAAATGTTTAAAAATTAGCCAGGTGTGTGGTGGTGCACGCCTGTAGTCCCAGCTACTCCAGAAGCCGAGGCAGGAAGATTGCTTGAGCCCAGGAGTTCAAGGCTGCAGTTAGCTATGATTGCGCCAGTGCACTCCAGCCTAGGTGACAGAGCAAGAACCTGTCTCAACAAAAAGCAAAGTATTGTGGTGCTTGCTTCAGCAGCACATATACTAAAAAACAAAGTATTATGACTTGTCAATATTAGCATACTATTATTCATATCAAAATGGCATATACTGGAAAGTAGTAGAATATTTTAAATGTATATACTGGTATCAAGAGTTATGTAATTTTTTTTTTAATATATATTTACAGCTTCCAAAGGCCCTTATTAGTCCTTGTTGACAGAAACATAGATTTGGCAACTCCTTTACATCATACTTGGACATATCAAGCATTGGTGCATGATGTACTGGTAAGAGACTAAATACAGCACTTATTACTGAAATATAGTAACATGCAGTATTCCCCTTAATTTAAAATTAACATCATGGCTACAGAAACAAAAATGAGAAGGATGAAACTGAGACCTATGAACAAAACAAGTGATGGGATTTGGTATTACTGGGCATGGATGCTGGAAAATAGTGAACCATTGAAGTTTAAAAGTTTCAAATTTATGATCTTTGTAGGGTAAAGTAGTGGTTTTGTTGGCCATGGAAAAGAAAACAATTGAAGAAAATTGACTATCATGTTTTATTTTTAATTTTCAAACTGAATAAGTAAATAAATGTGTTCTCCCTTAGGAGAAAAGCTACAATTTCTCCCTTTTCTGTGGCAATCAGTTAAACCTCATTTTATGTAAAAAAAAAAAAAAAAAAAAAAGTATTTTTTATGTTATACTATATGTTTTCTGAAGTAATTCCACATATCTGATTTTATATTTATAGCAAAAATTTGTATTTATGCATATGTAAATTTAGCTGGTAAACGTTGTGTTTAGCATGTGACATACACAGGTGAATAAAACACGGCTTCAATCTTCAAAGGCAATGGAAAGAAAATAGCTAAACGAATAATTTCTCTATGAGACCCTATGTAATAGGGCCAGAATAGTCTCTATTTGATAGATAGACGTTAAAGAATTTGAACTCAAATCATTGGCTTTGTTAAAACTAACACTGTAGTTTACTAACTCCTAGCTCAGGACTCTAGGGATTATACTATATAATCATATTACGATTGTAAAGATTGCCCAAAATGTCATATAAACAGGAAATGAAGGACTGAGTGTAGTGGCTCACGCCTATAATCCCAGCACTTTGGGAGGCCAAGGCAGGTGGATCACATGAGACCAGGAGCGAAAGACCAGCCTGGCCAACGTGGCGAAACCCTGTCTCTATTGAAAATACAAAAATTAGCCAAGTGTGGTGGCACATGCCTGTAATCCCAACTATTTGGGTGGCTGAGGCTTGAGAATTGCTTGAACCCAGGAGGTGGAGGTTGCAATGAGCCAAGATTGTGCCACTGCCCTCCTGCCTGGGTGACAGAGCAAGACCTAGTCTTAAAAAAGAAAAAGGAAATGAAAGACATGCAATAGATGATTTGGTTTATTTCTTTAAAACCTGGATATTGGCTCAAAAGTGTTTATTTAAATAAATCAGATTTAGGGTTACTGATGGAAATTGGCAGTTCTCCTATGCCATGACTCTAGGATGAGTTGTCAAAGAAATAGCAGTCAGCTTTAGTTCAGTAGAGAGGGCAAGAAGAATCAAAGGGACTCTTGAATTAAACCCTAAGTAGTAGAACATGGAAGCTGGCTTTAGGAGGTCAAGTGAGAGGTGGGAGAGGAGGAATTCAATTCTACCAATATTTGAGTGCCTACTCTTTAACACACTTTCTAAACCCCGGCTTCAGTAGTAACAAAAACAATAGATTTCCTGTCTTTCTAGAGCTTACATTCTAGTAGGGGAAACAGGCAATAAATAAAATAAACTTGCAGCATTTCAGAAGGTGGAAGATACCCTGAAGGACAGTAAAGTAAATAATGGTGAACAGGAGTGAAATTTTAAAACAGGGAAGACCTCACTGATAAAGTGACATTTGAGTAAAGATCTAAAGGAGGTAAGGTAGTGAATTTTATAGCTATGTGGGAAAAGAACATAAGCAGAAGGATGCCTGATATGTTTGGAAAATGGCAAGGCAGCCAGATGGCTACAATGAAGTGAGGCAGGGGAAGAAGAGAAGGAGAAAAGGTTGAATAGGACCCAGGAAGCAATATAATACAGAACTCTAGGGGTTATAGTATGTAATTGTATCATTATTATAAAGGCCGTTGAAAGGACATTGATTTTAATTTGATGGAAATGGGGAACCACATAGGATTCTGGTATACATTTTAAGACTGTCACCCTAGCTGTTATATTGAAAATGGACTCCTTGGGGGAACAGGAAGAGCAAGGAGATCAGTTAGGAGGCTGTTGCAGTTATCTTAGCTGAGATGATAGCGGCTTATACCATGACAGAAATGGTAAGTGCTGTGATTTTGATACTGACTGTAAAGTATAGGATTTGCTGATGAGTTAGATGTGGGAGTTAGATGTAGAGAGAGAACTCAAAGATGACTCCAAGGTTTTAGCCTTTGCAAATGGCAGGACATTGTTGTTTAGTGGGATGAAAAAGGCAGTTTCCCCAGGGAAGATCAGATGTTTAGTTTTGGATATGTTAAATGTGAGATGCCAGCCAGGCATAGTGGCTCATACCCATACTCTCAGCACTTTGGGAGGCCAAGGCAGGAGGATCACTTGGGTCCAGGAGTTCAAGACCAGCCTGGCAACATAAGGAAGCACTATCTTTACAAAAAATAAAAATTGGTGAGTTGTGGTGGCACACCTACTCAAGAGACTGAGGTGGGAGGATCAGTTGATCCCTAGCAGGTTGAGGCTACTACAGTGAACTGTGATCACACCACTGTGCTCCAGCCTGGGTGATAAAGACCCCATCTCAAAAAAAAAGTGAGATGCCCATTAAGATATCAAAATGTGAATGTTGAGTAGGTAGTTACATGAGTCTGGAGTTCAGGAAGAAAGTCCGGTCCTCAGCTTCCCAAAATGCTGAGATTACAAGCATGAGCCACTGTGCCCGGATGGAAAATATTTTTAAATGAGGGAAATTACAATGTTTGTATACTAATGGGAATGATCCAAAGAGCAAAGTTAATGATGCAGGAGATAAGAGCGTCCTGCAGGTGGCATTAGTGAGCACTGTAGACCAGGATTTCTCAACCTTGGCATTATTGACATTTTGAACCTGATTATTCTTTGTTGGGGGGCAGGGGGAGCTGTCCTGTGCATAGTAGGATGCTTAGCATCATTCCTGGCCTTGACTCTCTAGGTTCCAGTGGAACTTCCTCAGTTGTGACAACCAAAACGTCTTCACACATCGCCAATTATACCCCAGGTAGCCGAAAGAGGCAATATTGCCCAATTGAGAACCATAGTTACAGTAGGCTGACGATATGAGTTTCAGAGCTAGAGTAGTTTTAGGAAAGAGGGCAAGTAAAGAGTCTGGGAGTATCAAGGAAGACACCTAATTCCAGTCTCATATCCAGTGGTATGAGCTGTGAGAGGTTAAATGAAAAAAAAAAAAAAAAAAAATCATGTTCCCATTTGAGAAAGCTGCAGGGGTTAGCCATTTGGAGTTCAATCAGAGCAAGAAAAAATGGGGAAAGTTTAGAGAGGATGTTCAGAATAGGAGATTTTGCTGATGACTGATTTCCCAACATAAAAAGTTGGGAATCTTTGAAGAGGTTGGTTATAATTAACTGTACAACTTAACGTGACTTAATTCTGTTCATTAATCCTAATGTAGTTTCTGGATGTGAACAAACTATAACTGAGATGTCATAAATTATAATCACACACATTTTTGTTGATTGTTAAACCTGCTACTTTTGAAGGTCCTCAGAGCTTTTAAAACACTTAATAATTATACCCTTTGCCTCCACAAGATGGAGTAACTAGATAGTAAATGTTAACTTACAATTGCAGTTTACTTTTTGTATTAAATGTCTTTGCCTGAAAATCTGCACCATTGATAATTGTTTATATGTTAGACCTTATAAACAACTATGAAAATTCACACAGCTTCCCTCTGTGTCAGAAAGATAAGTTTTCTCATTTTAAACGGGAAATGCACTCTTCTGGTAAAAGAAAAAACCAACAACAACAACAAAAAACAACTTTGCAGTACCCATCTCTTTTTATTGGGATATAAGAAGCAAAATTAGTAATTAGAAGCCCTGATTCTTTTTTATTATATCTTGGTTGCAGGAGAGTTGAATTTGATTGTTCAGCTGGAGAACTGTTGACTTTAGTCAAAGGGATAGACATTATTTTATCTCTGTTTTTTACTTGGCCTTTGTTTTTTCAAATCTTAGATTCTCTTTTTGAACCTTTTACCCTCTGCCACTGACTCTTATTATTTGAAACATTAAATCGGAAGTTATACTAATATACATAGGGACTTTAATTAAAGTTTACCTTTTTTTCCAGTCAAGAATTTAAAAAAAAGAAGTGGTTTCCAAATAAATACGTATTTTTTTAAAAGATTGTAAGAAAAGCATTTTATTTTTTATTTTATTTATTTATTTATTTATTTTTTTGAGATGGAGTCTCACCCTGTCGCCCCAGCTGGAGTGCAATGGTACAATCTCGGCTCACTGCAACCTTCGTCTCCCAGGTTCGAGTGATTCTCCTGCCTCAGCCTCCTGAGTAGCTGGGACTACAGGCGTGTGCAACCGTGCCCGGCTACTTTTTGTATGTTTAATAGAGATGGGGTTTCGCCATGTTAACCAGGCTGCTCTAGAATGCCTGACCTCAGGTGATCCACACGCCTCAGCCTTCCAAAGTGCTGGGATTACAGGCATGAGCTAATGCACCTAGCTAAGGTTATAAGAGAAGCATTTCAGGAACGCCTATTTCCTTAAAGATGTATGATTGCGGTGTAACAGATGCCTAGATATAGTTTTTTTTTTTTTTTTTTTTTTTTATTATACTTTAAGTTCTAGGGTACATGTGCATGACGTTTATATCATGTATAACTCCCCAATGCAATCCCTCCCTACTAGATATAGTTCAAGATTGATGCTTTGAGTCCAGGGTTAACATTCTATTGATCCTCTAATCTTTATTAACACAAAACCTCTTGGTCAGCACTATGTAGCCTAATTTCAAGCATTTGCCTAAAAGTCAAAAGTGTAATGTAAACTTTTACTCATTTAATCCAAGCAAATACATATTTTAATGTACTTGATAGGAAGTATCTACTGAAGGTCTGTAGGCTATGTAAAAGCCCAGAAGATATCCCTGATTTTATTCACTTTTTAAAAATAGCACTGTTTCAGTATATCTCCATATTTGTTGCTGTGTCTGAACTTGGACTGAATTTTTATTTAATCTAAGGGAGAAAAAGAGTATGTACTATTTGCTGATCTAACTTTAGCTGCTATCGTTTTTATTTTTTTGCCTTATATTCTAGTTGCATAACATTTGTGTATATTTATGATGGAACATTTTACAAAGATTTAATACTGTATTTTATATAATCAAATATATTCAAAATATTTGCATTTCAGCATAATATAGGATCATATAATCAATTAATAATTATATAATCAATTTAAGATATTAGATGTTTTTTCTTTTTATATTTAAGTCTTATAAATTATATATTTTACATTTACATCACATCTCAATTCAGACTAACCACATTGAAGGTACTCAGTAGCCACCTGTGACTACTGGCAACTGTATTAGACAGTACAATTCTAAATCATAAGGCCCAAATTCTTTACTACTTTTAGAGATTGAATGAATTGCTTATGAGCTGAAATTATCACATGAAGACTGGTAGAAATGTTTACATATTGCCAGCAGTGTATCTGGTGGGTGGAAGGGTTCCACCTCATGAGTCCTAGGGTTGTAAACAGCTCTGCTTTAATAAAAATGAACAAGCTTCCCAAATATATTGCTGATGCTGTAAAGAATACCTTGGCCTCTGAATTAAGATAGGTTAGGTTGTGCTACTTAGTCTAACCCTCTAACCTCAGTGGGATAAAATAATAAAGATTTTTTTTTCTTGGTCATAGTATTTATTGTTCCTTATCCAGTATGGATGAGCAAAACAATTGTGGGTTGTACTTCATTTTTTTGGTACTGTTATAAATGAAATTTTTAAAACTTTTACTAGGGAATATTTCAAATAACACAAATACAGAGAATACTATAATGAACTCATATTTACATTGTTGAGCTTCCCTGGTATTATATGATCTAAGGATGAATACTTCAGTGTGTATCTATTTTTTAAAGTTATAATCTTACCCGACAAAATTAATGATAATTTCCTGGTAAAATACCCGCTCTGTATTCATTGTTTCAAAGATGCTTCTTTACAGTTGGCTTGTTCAAATAAGGATCCAGAAATACATCTATACATGGCATTAGTTGATATATCTCTTAAATCTCTCAGTTCCTCCCTCCTCACTTCTTTTTAATTGCCATTTTTTGATTGAAAGAATTAGGTCCTTTTTCTATAGAATTTCCTACATTTTGGCATTTGGCTGATTATATCCTTTTGTATTCTCAATACTTCCTGTAAACTAATTGATTGTAGAAATTGATTAGATCTCATTCAATTCTTTGTCAAGGCCACTTTACTAGCAGTGTTCTTTAGTTTCTGTTTTATTCTTTAGTTTCTGTTTTATTACATCAAGAGGTACATAATGTCTGTTTGTCCTAATGTTAGTGAACAGATTGATCAGTAGGTTCAGGTATAGTCAGCATGATCCATCCATTAAGGGTTCTCCATAAATCTTTTACCTAAAGGTTTAAATGTCACTGATAATTATTCCCTCTTTGTTTTAATTACTGATGGCAAATGGTGATTATCTCATACTGTTATTCCTCCTCCATCTTTTTAGCCAACATGCTTATGTAAAGAACTTTTTTTTTTTTAATCACCTACTTAGGACAAATGCTTGATTGTCTTCATTTGTCAATTTTCAGAATTAGTGAGTACCCTAGTAATTTGCAGAGGCAATCAATGAAGTCATTTGTTTTAGTATCATTTTATGAACTAACAGATTTTTATATTTGAAATGTTTTTACACTGTTACGGTCATTTATTTTGATGCTTGAATTATCTCATTTTTGGCCTGTCATGTTGGCCTTGATATCTTCTTGACATAACCCCATCAGTCTTTGATAGTTTCTTTGCTTCCTAGTGTGAAAAATATCCTAAGCTAATCATGTTCATTTTCTGCCTCAGACCTGGATGCATCCATTTCTCAAAAAGCCTTTGGTTACTTTGAGTGACAAACAGTGGGTACCACAGTCTGGGCTATTAGGCTGTTTATTTCTACTGGGATACTTTTGCTTCCAGACATTTTCCATGGTGAAATTCTCTGAGGCTAAAGAACCCCTTTTTTAAATAACAAGTTGTAATATTGTGAAATTGTAAAATTACATTAGTGACTGTTGACTTTGCACACAATTTGAAAGCATCAGTGGAAGGCTGAGTCTTCCTGTTTCTTCCTAACAAACATGTTTTAATTCTTGCTCTACTTATGTTTCATTTGAGAGACTGATTTATGTGAACCAAAGAAACCAGATGACTGTAGAGCAGAAAATAATTAGATTTAAATTGTTAGATGGATTAAAATCACATATCATCACCATGACTGGGAATTTTGTTTCTTCAGCCACTCAGGAGAGCTGTGCCATTATAAATACATATTTACATCATTTTATTTTAGCTACAAGCCCATCTTAATATATATGTATCTGTTGTAGAGTGATGGATGTCAGATAACATCTGATGTGTAACTTGTTCTCTAGAGTAAAGCTTCTGATCTCTTCTCATTAGTTCCATAGTTATCCATGCTCTTTGAGAGTAGAAAATTGTTAATTAGTTGTGTATAATTGATTTCTCTGTAAGAAATGGAATTACAGTCTCTAGGAGCTTCTGTAAATTGTCATTAGAGGCATTATCACCACCGTATCAAATGTTGAAAAGAAACTGGTTTTGAAGCTTTTAGGAAGAGTAAAAATAAGTTTTAAATTCCCTTTTGCTTAGGTACCTAGTCTTTAACATTTTCTCTTACAGAAATTAGTTTTAGGGATGAGCTTTGAAAAATAAATTTTTCTCATAATGCTTTAATTTTCCCTAAATCCAATTGAAACTATTACAGGTATTAAAACCCTGATATATTAGTCTGTTGATCTATCTTATGAAGACAATGATCCTTATTCCTGTCTTAGAATTCTGTCTTCTATTTAATATATTATCATATTTTGTCTTTTGCCTGCCTTTGGCAAAAAGTGATGAAACTCATAGCTTTTGTTTTACAATTAAAATCTTAAGTATGAAAGAAATAATTGTGATTTACAGGAGGAATATTTGCCTGCTCTAGAGAAAATACACACAAATGTATTTGTGTGCATTAAACATTTTCTTTATCATTTCTTCTCTCATTGGTGTCAACCCTATTCCCGAAACTATTTAACTCCTAAGATGAAGATTTTCTCCAAAGAAAATACTTCTTTTTGGAGATGAGAATCCTCCCTAAGTTTGTGTGCAAGGATGAGACAATATAGGTGTGCTCATCTTCGAATGACTGATGAGACATTTCTTTAATGTGGAGAAAGGATAGAAGCCAAAGCCGTGGAAGATGTTGGTGGAGCCAATGGGTAGTTTCCTTTTCTCTTCCTCACATCCCTTAGTTCTGTTCAATTCCATCGTTATCAGGAAGTATTTATATGTGTTCCCATTTTTAAATAGATTCTCCCTTGTATTTTATTTCTCTTGTTGGTTTATTTGTTGGTTAAATTATTGCCAAAATAAAAAATATTTTTATTTTGCTTTGCCTGTGAACTACAAGTCGGCATAAATAGGTATTGCCTATATTATCCAGAGATTATTTTGTTAACATTAACTCTCTCTGGCTCTACTGATGTGCTCTTAACTTGGGAAAGGAAAACAAGACTGCCGAAGGCTTCTCAATGTTTTTAGCATTTCCTGATGGGATTTATTTATATGTAGTGATTTGGGGCACCTTTGTCCTATCTTCTAAGTTAGCAAAATGTGACTGTCAGTGGAAACAGATTAGACTCTACCATGTTAAAACTAATTCTGTTGTCTTTTATTTGTGTATAAATGTTCAGTTGCTTTAACATGATTGAGTACAGCACAGAATGTTTTAATTTCCTAACTTCAAAGATTGAAATTACCTTTATTTGCCTTGCTATTACGCAAACAATGGAAATATCCTTGCTATTCAATTATTTCTCAGAATTCTTAACATCTTTTATTCCTTTATTATTTTGTGTTTTAAGTATTCCATCAATACTTCAGTAATAACATGCTTTCCTACTTTTAAAGCAGGAATTTCGCTAGCAAGTTAACTTTTATTTTGAATGAGCTGTGTCATCACCATGGAAATAGTACTTCACTAGAAATTCTAGTTAATAAAACTTAAGTGTTTAAAGATGTTTCTCTTCAATATCTTTTATTTTGTTAGAGTTTTTTAAATCTAGGCTTCTTCCCCGATGTAGCTGTTATTGTTTAAAATAGTTTTCCAGAGTTGTGCTATTTTTACTTTCTTCCTATATGGATGATTTTTGTGCAAAGTGAAGTTTAGATACGAGGATGAGAAACTGAGAGGATGAAGTAAAGTCACTTTCTTGCCCTATCGTAATATGAGGGTCTATAGGAAAAACAATAATAGAGTGAAATATAACATACTATACTTTCGTCATTCCAACCATTTATTGTAACTCTCTAGTCTTTAAATTGCCTATTTATCACCTGAGGCTACCCATGTGCTGCACTACAGGGAATTTCGAGTGATAGAATCTAATTCCACTCACTTTCTTCTCGCTGTGATACAATTAAAACATAAGCTTAAAAGCACTGCCTCTGAAGTCGGACTGCTTAGTTTTAATCTTGGTTCTGCCACATATTTATGTATAACTTTGGACAATTTTTTTATACCTCAGTTCTTCTTGAATGGGAATTTTATTATTGCTTCTACATGTTATTGTAAGGATCAAATGACTTAATATAAGGTGCTAAGAATAGTACCTTGCAAATGAAAGATAGCTATGCTTCTAAACAAAAGGCAGCAGAAACTTCTGCAGACTTAAACATCCCTGACAGCTCTGAAGAGAGCAGTGGTTCTCCTAGCACAGTGTTTGAGCTCTGAGAACGGACAGACTGCCTCCTCAAGTGGGTCCCTGACCCCTGTGTAGCCTAACTTGGAGACACCTCCCAGTAGGGGCTGACTGACACGTCATACACCCAGGTGCCCCTCTGAGACAAAGCTTCCAGAGGAATGATCAGGCAGCAATATTTGTTGTTCTGCAATATTTGCTGTTCTTCTGCCTCTGCTGGTGATACCCAGGCAAACAGGGTCTGGAGTGGACCTCCAGCAAACTCCAACAGCCCTGTTAGACCTGAGGGACCTGTTAGAAGGAAAACTAACGAACAGAAAGGAATAGCATCAACATCAACAAAAAGGACATCCACACCAAAACTCCATCTGTAGGTCACCATCATCAAAGACTGAAGGTAGATAAAACCACAAAGGTGGGGAGAAAACAGAGCAGAAAAGCTGAAAATTCTAAAAACCAGAGCACTCTTTCTCCTCCAAAGGATTACAGCTCCTCGCCAGCAATGGAACAAAGCTGGACAGACAATGACTTGGACGAGTTGACAGAAGTAGGCTTCAGAAAGTCGGTAATAAGAAGCTTCTCCGAGCTAAAGGAGGATGTTTGAACCCACTGCAAGGAAGCTAAAAGCCTCGAAAAAAGATGAGACGAATGGCTAACTAGAATAAACAGTGTAGAGAAGACCTTAAATGACCTGATGGAGCTGAAAACCATGGCATGAGAACTACGTGACGCATGCACAAGCTTCAGTAGCCATTCGATCAAGTGGAAGAAAGGGTATCAGTGATTGAAGATCAAAGGAATGAAATGAAGCGAGAAGAGAAGTTTAGAAAAAAAAGTAAAAAGAAAGCCTCCAAGAAATGTGGGACTATGTGAAAAGACCAAATCTGTGTTTGATTGGTGTACCTGAAAGTGATGGGGAGAATGGAACCAAGTTGGAAAACACTCTTCAGGATATTATCCAGGAGAACTTCCCTAACCTAGCAAGGCAGGCCAACATTCAAATTCAGGAAATACAGAGACCACCATAAAGATACTCCTCGAGAAGAGCAACCCCAAGACACATAATTGTCAGATTCACCAAGTTTGAAATGAAGGAAAAAATGTTAAGGGCAGCCAGAGAGAAAGGTCAGGTTACCCAGAAAGGGAAGCCCATCAGACTAACAGCGGATCTCTCGGCAGAAACTACAAGCCAGAAGAAAGTGGGGGCCAATACTCAACATTCTTAAAGAAAAGAATTTTCAACTCAGAATTTCATATCCAGCCAAACTAAGCTTTGTAAGTGAAGGAGAAATAAAATCCTTTACAGACAAGCAAATGCTGAGAGATTTTGTCTTTACCAGGCCTGCCTTATAAGAGCTCCTGAAGGAAGCACTAAACATGGAAAGGAACCACTGGTAACAGCCACTGCTAAAGCATGCCAAATTGTAAAGACCATTGATGCTAGGAAGAAACTGCATCAACTAACAGGCAGAATAGCCAGCTAACATCATAATGACAGGATCAAATTCACACATAACAATATTAACCTTAAATATAAATGGGCTAAACGCCCCAATTAAAATACACAGACTGGCAAACTGGATAAAGAGTCAAGACCCATCAGTGTGCTGTATTCAGGAGACCCATCTCATGTGCAGAGACACACATAGGCTCAAAATAAAGGGATGGAGGAAGATCTACCAAGCAAATGGAAAGCAGAAAAAAAAAAAAAAAAAAGCAGGGGTTGCAATCCTAGTTTCTGATAAAACAGACTTTAAACCAACAAAGATCAAAAGAGACAAGGCCGTTACATAATGGTAAAGGGATCAATTCATCAAGAAGAGCTAACTATCCTGAATATATATGACCCAATACAGGAGCACCCAGATTCATAAGGCAACTCCTTAGAGACTTACAAAGAGACTTAGACTCCCATACAATAATAATGGGAGACTTTAACACCCCGCTGTCAACATTAGACAGATCAACGAGACAGAAAGTTAACAAGGATATCCAGGAATTGAACTCAGCTCTGCACCAAGCAGACCTAATAGACATCTACAGAACTCTGCACCCCAAAGCAACAGAATATACATTCTTCAGTAGTTCAGTAAACTATTGAGAGGTTTTAGCATGAAGGGCTGTTGAATTTTGTCGAAGGTCTTTTCTGCGTCTATTGAGGAAATGCGCTCACTGGTTAGCAGAGAAATGCAAATCAAAACCACAATGAGATACCATCTCACACCAGTTAGAATGGTGATCATTAAAAAGTCAGGAAACAACAAATGCTGGAGAGGATGTGGAGAAATAGGAAGGCTTTTACACTGTTGGTGGGAGTGGAAACTAGTTCAACCATTGTGGAAGACAGTGTGGCGATCCCTCAAGGATCTAGAACTAGAAATACCATTTGACCCAGTGATCCCATTACTGGGTATGTACCCAAAGGATTATAAATCATGCTATGATAAAGACACATGCACATGTATGTTTATTGCAACACTATTCACAATAGCAAAGACTTGGAACCAACCCAGATGTCCATCAATGATAGACTGGATTAAAAAAATGTGACACATATACAGCATGGAATACTATGCAGCCATAAAAAAGGATGAGTTCATGTCCTTTGTAGTGAGATGAATGAAGCTGGAAACCATCATTCTGAGCAAACTATCACAAGGACAGAAAACCAAACACTGCATGTTCTCAATCATAGCTGGGAATTGAACAATGAGAACACTTGGACACGGGGGTGAACATCACACACTGGGGCCTGTTGGGGGATGGGAGGCTCGGCAGGGGATAGCTTTAGGAGAAATACCTAATGTAAATGATGAGTTAATGGGTGCAGCAAACCAACGGCCCATGTATACATATGTAACAAACCTGCACACTGTGCACATGTACCCTAGAACTTAAAGTATAATTAAGAAAAAAAGATAGCTATGCTTTTTGTGATTTTTCTCTTGATGGACTCCACATACAAGTAAAAGAAGGCTGCCTCATTGCTTCTTAACGTACTAGATAGAAAATAGACATGTTAGGCCAGACACGGTGGCTCACGCCTGTAATCCCAGCACTTTGGGAGGCCGAGGCGGGCAGATCCCAAGGTCAAGAGATCGAGACCATCCTGGCCAACGTGGTGAAACCCTGTCTCTACTAAAAATACAAAAAGTAGCTGGGCATGGTGGCATGTGCCTGTAGTCCCAACTACTCGAGAGGCTAAGGCGGGAGACTCACTTGAACCAGGAGGCAGAGGTTGCAGTGAGCCGAGATGACACCACTGCTCTCCAGTCTGGCGACAGAGTGAGACTCCATCTCAAAAAAAAAAAAAAGAAAGAAAGAAAATAGACGTGTTACTCCACTATGACAATTAGACATCTGTAATTTTTCAAATCCTGTTTTTTATGTCAAAAAGAAAAATGGCAAGGAAATAAACTTATAAAACATTTATTTGAGAAAGTTACAAGGTTTATGTTAAGAATCTAGAGTCAGTATTGATAACCTTGTTTTATCTAAAGGAGATTGAATTGCATTCAGTATATTTAATTTGCTAAGACCTAGAATAGTCATTAATTTAAAATATATACAGATACCTTAGAACTAAGATAATTATATTTCAGTCATGCTGGATAATTTCTCCATACTGTATCTTCCTTCTTAATCATTTACTTGTTGATAGCCATGTTTTATTTCTCACTATTCTTTAGTTGGCATTGAACCATAAAATGCTGCTATTTGTGAGGGAACCCATAGATGTAATGCAAGAAGTCGGGAGAAAGATAAAAAAGATACTTACTTTTATTTTACTTTTATATACAAAAAACTAATGGTTTTTTGTGGGTTTTGTTTGGTTGGGTTTGGGGGTTTTTTTTGTTTTTTACAGAAAGGGTACAAAAGCCTCACATGAATAAAATTAGTCATAGGCAAGAAAGTTTAGCAACTACTGGCCTGACTTAAAGTTTATGTGAAAGAGGTGCATCGCTTATTATTATAGCGTCTATTGTAATTTTTAAAAGTGCAATTCAGTCAAGTGACGCATCAGAATGTTGACTCTCTAAGAGTTTAAAAATATTTACGATAATGTTTATTACTGGAAATGAACAAGCATCAGGAGGCTTGGTTACATAAGTTGATTTAGCCAAACATTGGACTACTGTGTAGTTATGATAAAAGTGAAGTAGACGTACGTATACAGATACAGAAAGAGCTGTAAAATGCATTATTAGATGAAAAAAGATATGTGTACACTGTAATCCCATTTTAAATAAAATTAAGAGGATATACATGTGCTATTATATGCATCAATATTTTTCTAGGAGGGTACACAAGCATATTAACATGTTTTTCTGTTTCTTGTTTGAAATTTTAATCATATACATTTAATACTTTCATTAAAATACACACAATTACATTTGTATGTAACAAAAGATTGGGAGGAGGTCTTTTAAATTTCAGATCTATGTTTTGTCTTTGGAAACATTAGAAAGGGCAACAAGATTCTATTTTGATGAGACTTAGAAAAGTTATTTAACATAAGATTACTTTTTCCTAGGATTTCCATTTAAACAGGGTTAATTTGGAAGAATCTTCAGGAGTGGAAAACTCTCCAGCTGGTGCTAGACCGAAGAGAAAAAACAAGAAGTCTTATGATTTAACTCCGGTTGATAAATTTTGGCAAAAACATAAAGGAAGGTAAGCAAAATATCAATAAGTAAAAGATCCATTTTTTTAAAAGAGAAATTAAGGTGTCATCCACCTTAATGAATTTGAGAAAAAATTCAAAAGGGTTCTGTAAGTTCATTCACCCAATGAGTGGGAGCTATAATTAGATAGTCCGTAGACAGTTGTCTTTATTTCTCCATTTCTCACTGATTCCTAGGTTGTTTTTTGTTAATTATTGTTTTATAGGGACTGCTTCTCCTTTCAATGAGATCATCCCATATGATTTTGAAGATATTACAGATAGTCTTTTTCACTTCTGTTGCTGTCTCCACTGACTCTATAAGACCATTTCTGCCTTTCACTGAAATTGGTTTTTGTGATTTTGGGGATGATTTTTTCCTTTTTGTTCCATGTTGCCCTCTTGTAAAACTTGTTTTAGATACTTGTGGAGAGAGTATCAAAGCCTGAAGCCTAGAAATGTATTCAAAGTACATTAGAAATAATGAGTGATAAAGCTGCATGAATTTGCTGTGTGATTTACTGTGGGCAGATACACATATCCCATGTGATGCTATGCCTCCTTACAGTTTAGGGTACTTCATAGGCTCAGTTACTGCTGTGAAAGTTATCTAGTGATCATTATGGCTAGAGCAATCATTGTAAACAAACAAAAATATTATTCCTCAGAGAAAAAGAATACTGTTCATCAACAATTACGAAAATACGATTTTTAAAAAATATTTCAAAATGTGTGTGTGTCCTTGATACAGCTGTTCTTTTTGGCCTTATATTTATTGTTTAAAGAGAAGTAGAATATAGACTTAGTTCAACATGCTGGGTTTTCAATGTGTTTTATCTTTTTTTTACTTACAACTTTTTTTAAAGCTGGAAAATCAAATCGCCATAACAAAGATTTGACTTTCTCTGCGGAGAAAAGTCACTATCTTTCTCTTTCTCACTATGGCAGTTTTAGGTACTATTTTAATTAATTTTAATTAATTTTATTTTAAATAAAACTCTTCCCTTTGGGATTCCATAATCTACATTTCCCTCCAGAATGGTGAAGTACAAGAAATTACTTTTATTAGAGAGGCATTATTTATAGAGAATACAGAATATTTTGAAGTTGGCATTCCCTAATATAGAAAAGCTTAAGAAAAAAATCTCTTTATTCAAATATGGAAATTTTGAATTTTCTTTTGGAACATATGTTTTAAGAACAATCTGTGAGGTCAGTTGAATAGTAAGAATTTTAACCTCATATTCATTAAGTAGGAGTAGTTCTTTTGCTCTGCATCTTACTACAGTAGTAACATGGACACAAAGACACTTGGAGATAGCATAAACAAGTGACTTAAACCTCTCTGAGCTTCACTTTCCTCATCAGTAAAATAGGGAGATGATAATTCTACCTATTGCCCTATTTCAGAAGGTTTTTAAGAAGATTGAGATAATGAATTTAAAGGAGTAATTTGCCCAAGTCATCCAGCTTTCGTTGGTAAAGCCAGGGATGAAACCCAGGTCTTGCAGACCATAAAGCACCCAGTCTTAACCATGAATGGTTAAGTTATGATAGTTACCTCAACAGATTCATCAGGACTAAATGAGGTTGCAGTGAGCCAAGATTGCACTCCAGCCTGGGCTACAAGAGTGAAACTCCATCTTAAAAAAAAAAAGAAAAGAAAAGATAAATTCTTAGCATGGTGTTTGATGTACAGTAAAATCGCTCAATAAATGTGAACAATTATTCTCTATTAACTCTGAGACCTAAAGATATCAGAGATTTTGAGTATTATCCAGTTAAACTCGCACATTTGACAGATAAAGCTAGGGCCCTGGGAGGGTGAGAGCTTGCCTATAAAGGAAGTGTCCATTATAATTGGATGGAACAAAGGTTTCTGACTCCCCAGTGCAATGCTGAGGCCTCAGTGCTATTTTGCCAACGTAGACTCAGCTGAAACTGGAGTAAATACCTGTGGTTGTGAGGTGAAATTGAACTATGTTCCTCAGAATCCTTTCTGAACTCCTGTTTCTGCTAATCTCCGTTGGATAAAATGTGCTCATTATTAGTGAGGTATTTTCAGATGTCAGAGCTGAGGAAGAGGGGAAAGGTTCTTGTTCCATTGTTAATGAGACATGACCTCTTCTTTCTTAAAGGAGAAAAAGCTTCTGGCCTCCCCCTAGGCTGTAGATGAAAAATATTCATTTTAAGAAACATTTCATGATCAACATGTATTCACCTACAGTTTGTCAAGATTAGTACAGTGTTTTCTACATGAGCTGCTCATGATTGCAGATCACTTCTGCCTAAAGTCTGTGTAAGTTACTGCTAAACCACAGTGTCCTAGAAGAAAACATCAGGTATTAGGCCACCAAAACTGTGGCCCAAATGCTATTTTCACCAGTAGTGTTCTGGGATATTATGAGTTCTGAGTTACAAGAATTTTTTCACAGTTACTTGCAGGTGATATTTTTAAATGGTGTCTTTGTAGTTGTATGGACCCTTTGACATTATGTATTAATTTGGGTAGGAACATTTAATGGATATTTGATATACCATGACTTGTCTTCCATTGATTTTCAGTCATGTAAATATTTTACCTTTTCTTCTAAAAACATAGGTGAAGAGAATGTATGATATTGTTAATGAAAAATAGAAATGAAATTAAATTTTAGATGTAAAGTATTATATGCATTTTAAAGAAAGTATTTATTATATAGATATCAGAAAGATATGTAGTTGTATTTATGCTGAATGTTTTCTGCCTTTGTTATATATAACATATTCAAATCCAAATAAGTATGTTTAAAATAGTAAATCTTCATTGTGTGTATTTTAGAATTCACACAAAAATCTGTCTTTTAATGTCATACTCATAGTTCTTGTGCAATACTGTTTTAGTCCATTCCCAGAAGTTGCAGAATCAGTTCAGCAAGAACTAGAATCTTACAGAGCACAGGAAGATGAGGTCAAACGACTTAAAAGCATCATGGTAAGATTCTGTTTGCTTTCTAAGAATTATAGGAAAGAGGAGGGTTATCTGTTAGATAAAGAGATTTGGGTTTTTTTCCTTATAAAAATTCAAGGCCATTTAATGCTTTTATAACAAAAATATTTTCAACTTGCATAAGTGATCAAAAAGAAATCTAAATATTGAGAAGAAAATTAAATATTAATATAAATATGATTTGAAAAAATATATAATGTAGCTTCATTTTAGAGATATATGTTCCAATGCTGCTAATTCTACCATACTTCGATGCAACTTCAGATTTCAGCTCTATTATTTATTGCTATGTGACCTGTGGCACGTCTCTGGGCCTGTCTCCTTATCCAAAAAATACCAGCTGATCACTTAGTCATCTAACCATTAGACTGGCCATTACTAGAACTTTTATGTAATTGTCATAAATATATATGCTTGCACCTCAGAAGAGGAGAATTGCTATTCTAGGTGACTTTAAAATCTTACTGTATATCAATAATCTTAGGAATGTGTTGATTTTTATGGTTGGGACTGGGATTTTTGAGTAGCTATTGGGACCTTTTTTCTTTACAAGGGACTAGAAGGTGAAGATGAAGGAGCCATAAGTATGCTTTCTGACAATACCGCTAAGCTAACATCAGCTGTTAGGTAAGTGAGCAATATATCCTCTTTGAAGTCTTTCTGTTGATAGGATTTATTTATTTATTTTTATTTAACTAAAATATTGTTAATATTTTTACCTAGTAGGAAACTGTAGGCAATAGTAAATATAACTTTGAATTTAAAGAACTAAGTTATATTTAACTAAATGTTTAAGCTGATTTTAGTTCCCACTTAGATATAGGAGATCATTCATTCATTTCACCAGTTAGAACTGTGTAATGGGGTAATTTTATAAGGAAAATACTATTAATCATAAAGTAGGGCAAGTGATTATTAATTTTATTATTGATACTCTTTTCTTCACTAAAAGTTAAGCGGTGTTTTTCTGTACTTTGAATGCCATTTAGGAGGGAGGAGGCTGGGCGCGGTGGCTCATGCCTGTAATCCCAGTACTTTGGGAGGCCAAAGCAGGCAGATCACAAGGTCAAGAGATTAAGACCATCCTGGCCAACATGGTGAAACTCCATCTCTACTAAAAAAAAATTTGAAAATTAGCCGGGAATGGTGGTGCATGCCTGTAGTCCCAGCTACTCAGGAGGCTAAGGCAGGAGAATCACTTGAACCCAGGAGGCGGAGGTTGCAGTGAGTCGAGATCGTGCCATTGCACTCCAGCCCATGCGACAGATAGAGACTCTGTCTCAAAAAAAAGAAGGAGGGAGGAAATGTGTTTCAGAAATACAGATAAAACATATTTCCATTAATTTGATTTTGTTTAAACCTCCAAAATTTGGAATCAGAAAGTAAAATGGTAGAAATAATATTTGGGAGCCAGATTTTTTAAAATAAGCATTTCACCTGTATTAATAGATACTGTAGGTATTCAAGCCTAGAGATTAAATTAGTTGATAGTTTAACTTGTCATCTTGTCACTGTTTCAATGTTCTGAGTTTCCACAGAGTAAACACCAGACATGGGATAAAGTCTGCATCATTTTAGAAAATTTATTGGTTAATATTTAATTTTTTGATACTTGCAGTTCTTTGCCAGAACTCCTTGAGAAAAAAAGACTTATTGATCTCCATACAAATGTTGCCACTGCTGTTTTAGAACATATAAAGGTAAATTTAACTTTTTCTCCCCACAGTATGACTTGGGTTTACATAGGATTTTATGCTTTGTAAGATGCTTTTATATCATTATCTTATTGAGCCCCCACTGTAACATGAAGTATAATTATGGAAGACAGCAGTATTATAGTTTTTTTTTTTTTTGTAAATAAACCTAGGAATCCAGAAAGATAAGTGATTTCCAAGGTCACATGTTTAGTAAATAGAAGTGGGAATCTATGATATTTTCATTATGTTGCACTGCCTCAATATCACTGCTATACATACTGCTGTATTAATAGTAGACTTGTGTCTCGGCATCAGTAATACAAATTTGGAAATCTCTTACCAGAGTTCTATCTAAAATATCCGTTAATCACATCACTTTTATTTATGTGACTTTGTTCTGAACCTTTTAAATTTAGATAAATCTGTTAGCATCATAGCTTCTTACTGTGTATCATTGAACTGTGATTTTGAAACAAATATGTTGGGAGTTCTATATATTGTTTTAGTTCTTTTTCTCACTACTGTGTTCATGACTACCCCATTTTCAGCTTACTTAATCAGTCCTCCAGTATTCTGCTGTTACTTGTTCTCCACACTTGGAGCTGAATTTCCATGGCAAATTGACCATATGCTAAAACTTGGCTAATATTGACCCCTACGTTCCATTTTATATGATGCATTTGAAACTGCTTAAAAAGCTGAATATAATTGCTGGCTGTCAGACATGTTGATAACACCTGGAATTTATTGAGAAGGGACTTAAAGGCATTATTTAAATAATTTTAAAAGCCATAAAAGCATTAGAAAGGCATTAACATAGATAATGGGCATCCTGCAGCATGCAGTTTAAACCTGCATAATTTCTATTACGCGAACAACCTAATTTTTTTCTTTGTTTCACATCGTGGTACTTGATATTTTTCCGGTTCATACAGGAATAGTAGCAAAACTGCAGTCTGTAGGTGATTCTGCTGATGTTTTCACTTCTCTATGTAGCGTCTCTGTGAAATGGCAAAAGGGTGTTCAGATCTGTTTGCCTGAGGTCATTGTCTCTTGTGGAGGTGATACAGATACAAATATAGATATATAGATATATCATCAGGTGAAATACAACAGAGAGCTATATTGAGAATTTCCTTCAGATCGGAGACTAGAGCTTACAGTTTGAGAAAATTTTAGTTAATTTACTTATCCAATCATGTTTATTGAGTGGCTCTATGTATATTGTACTAGGCCCTGAAGATACTGTAGTAAACAAGACAGACAAGTTCTCTTTTCTCTTGGAGCTTATATTGTAGTGACAGTAAATGGAGTAAGCAAATTAGAAAACAAGATAACTTCAGGCATTTCAGTGATATGAGAACAACAAAACCTGGGTAGGGTGATGTGAGGCAATGGGATGTGAGAATGGCTGAGAGGCCTACTCTGGAGTAAGTGGTGAGCGAAATCACCTTTGATGAGGTGATGTTTGAGTTGAGACAGGAATCACAGGAAGGAGCCAATTAGTGAAGATCTCAGGGCCAACCATGCCAGGCAGAGGGAATAAGAAGTGCAAAGGCCCTACAACAAACAAATTCGGTGTGTTTGAGAACGTAGAAGAAGACAAATGTGCTTTATTGAGGAGGGAAAGAGTGGTGGGTAGGATATGGGATCAAAAAAAAGTAGAAACGTAAGTATGATAACTCATTAGAGGTTAATGACATGATCTGATTTATGTTTTAAAATGAAGACTGTGGAGGATAAGGGACGATGAGTTCTGGAAATAAAAGTGGAACTATAAGAAAACTATTATAGATGTCTAGGTGAAAAATGATTTATAAGACATAATTTACTTGTGAAATTTTTTATGGTGCTTATTTATAATTTTACACTAATGATTTTAGGTGAGTTTTTCAGATCAGTTTTTGCTACCAGAGGCCATCTGTCTGAGATAGTTTAATATGCTACCGTGCCTGACCTAAACAATTCTACTTGAAGACTTCTTGGTCTTATAAAAGAAAGTGTTTCCTTTAGGGTTGCTAGTTCTCTGGCAGAGCATCTTACGCCAAGAAACTAATTTGTCATTCAAGATATTGAGTGGTTTTATATAAAAGATAGATTTTATTTATTTATTTATTTATTTTCGACAGGATCTCTCCCTGTCACCCAGGCTGGAATACAGTGGCACGATCATAGCTCACTGCAGCCTTAACCTTCTGGGCTCAAGGATCCTCCTGCCTTGCCTCCCTAGTAACTAAGACTATTGGTGCATTCCACCACACCCAGCCAGAAAAATAGATATTATTGAATCATTATCTTGCTAAAGATCCTTTTCTTCACAAGATTTGATTTAAACAAAGTGTGCTATTGAGGGCATTCGCTTTACAGAGGGAAAATAATGTCATCTGTAGAACACACTACTCCTAGTTGGGTCATTCTAAGAAGTCCAATTAGAAATCAGAAGTTTGCCAGGCACGGTGGCTCATGCCTGTGATCCCAGCACTTTGGGAGGCCGAGGTGGGCAGATCACAAGGTCAGGAGATCGAGACCATCCTGGCTAACCCCCATGGTGACATGGTAACTCTGTCACCATGCTGGAGTGCAGTGGCGCGCTCTCAGCTCACTGCAACCTCCACCTCCCGAGATCAAGCGATTCTTCTGCCTCAGCCTCCTGAGTAGCTGGGACTACAGACATGCGCCACCACGCCCAGCTAATTTTTGTATTTTTAGTTGAGACAGGGTTTCACCATGTTGGGCAGGATGGTCTCCATCTCTTGACCCTGTGATCCGCCCACCTCGGCCCCCTAAAGTACTAGGATTATGGATGTGAGCCACCGCGCCTGGCTGTAAATATTTTTTATTAGCTAGAAGATTGTGTCATGAAGAGGTCTCAGCATTTGTCTTCGTATTTGACTGTATTCGTTTTACATATTTCTTCTTTTGTTTAGAGTATAGCTGCTGCTTACATTTCCTTCAATCGTTTTCTAAAGAAGAAATTAATCTTTTTAGAAGTCCTGGCAGTTACCCTGCAATTGATGTTTGGGTGGAAAATTAGAGCACACCAGTTTGTCATAACTTTAAGAAACATTTTCACTTTATTGATATTCTGAGGATTTTAGTGATTTGGGTAATTTGGGTCTAATAAAGAGTAAATTGTTGAATACTCATTTGTTTTGAGTAATCTGTATTTTTAAACCCTTTCTTTAGTTGTTTTTTTCATCCCTAATAGAAGTGCAACTTTCCCACTTGCTGGTCGTTAAAGAATGGCTTCTGGGATTACTTACATAATTTTTAGACAGCCTATTTTAATTATTCTTAGCTCACCTATGTAGCTAATCTGAATAAAGTACTCTTTAGCTCCAGATACCTAAAGAAAAGTAACCTACTTGTAAGGCATAGTTGATGAGATGAGAGAGGAAATGGTATCATGTGTTCTTCCCCCCAGTGTTCCCACCTTACAGGAAGAGCCCACATCTCAATGTTCCAACCAACTGGATATAGCTGGTAAAGAATAAGCTATCAGTAAACTTTGTGAGGCAAGGCTTAATTGTTACTGGATCCTCATTTTTGTTTTACTGGTTCTTATAGACAGTCTTATAGGGACTGAATTAGATCTAAAGACATCATCTGATTAGGTGATGATGTCTGTACTCTAAAGAAGGCTTAACCCTTGTTGGCAGTGCTAGCTTTTCACTAGTGTTCCTTCTGAGGACTGATTTTTTATTTTTATTTTTTGGTTCAACTGCCTTATATTTTTATGGGGAAGATAAGCTTTCAAAATAAAGTAGAAACTCTCTTAACTGATCTCCACTTAGTCAACACACCAAATTAACTGTTGCCCTCTGTAAACCATAGTGGCCAGTAGCCACATTATTAACATATTGACAACTCATAACAATTTCCTTATTATCCTGTGCCTTTTTTCTGCTCTCACGATTGGATTTTTGTTGTTGTTGTTGTTGTTGTTGTTTTTGCTTACTAATGAGTTATTTGTGTCTTAATGCATTTGTGTCAATTGTATGAGTATGAAAAGAAGAGTGTTTCTATAAAACTAAGTTGCATATCTTAGACTCAGTGGACATGATGGTTTAAATATTGTTTGAATTAGGTGTAGGTAAAAAACCTTCACCATAAAAGATTGGAAAACCTCAGAAAATACTATATTGTACTGAAATTGCTTTGCAATGTCTCTGAAGTTTTTTATTCCACTCCAAAAGAAGCGAACCTGGAAATCATAGGTGATTTCCAACAGGTGTGCTTTATGCAAGAAAGAAAAAAAAATGTCAGTCAGTGAATCTCTATACTCAAAGAGGAAGTCTTGGACATAGATCAGTGATTGACAGACTGTATATTTTAGATCTTAAAACATACAGCATAGATCCTGTTTTATTCTTCACATAAACTGACTTTTTTTTTTTTTTTTAAACATTAACTGACTTTGATTCACTGATCACTATTGCTCCTGATCACATTAGAGGTCTTTTACTATACTAGAAGTCAGAACATTTCTCTGGCTGGATTTTGTGCTGATTTGTTTAAAATGATCTCTTGTCCAGTATACATATCAAGTGAAAGTTCTCATTACCTTGGTGTCTTTTCTTCAAGACAGAGGAAAAATATATTCTGTATCAGAAAGTTCACAGTGGATGAGCTATCACTTGTCTTTTATCTCTTCTCATCTCAAAATAAGATTAATTACTATGAGAATCTGAAGTGTTTTGTTTTTTATTGCAAGTATGACAAGAGATAGCTCTCCAGTGAGTGGAATATCCTTCAACTCCTTACTGTGAATTTCTGGAACTACTTCTACATCTCAAAAAAAAAAAAAAAAAGAAGTATGAAATCAACTTTCTCTTGCTCTTGGCTCTCACTTCCCTAATACCTACTTTTCTGAGGATGAAGCACTGTCATTTAGCAAGACCCAGTTTAATAGATTAATGAAGATTAAATTCAGAGGAATAAAGACATCTCAAAACTCAATAATGAGAAAGCAAACAACCTGTATTAGCCAGAGTTCCCCAGAGAAACAGAACTAATCCTTGGCTGAAAATACGAACATAAGATGTGGGGTGTTTTTTTTTCTTTTAAAAGGAGAATAAACTTTTTTTTTTCACTGTTATGTTAGATATTTAACAGAATAGGTATATTCCTGCATTCTACAGAGGAATTGAATCTCAAAAATACTGAATACTTGGCTTAAGACTATCTACTAAAGCCTGAATTTTAACTTGGGTTTTTAAGTCCCGTGTTCTCTCTACCATGCTGTAGTTCCATAAAATATATCTACTAAAATTCAATGAGAATGGCTTGCTCTTTTGTAATCCCTTTGTAGTAACCATAGGATTAAGAATAATTTAAACTGAAAAAATAACAACCAAGCAAGGTGTGATGGCATGCACCTGTAATCCCGGCCACTCAGGCTGAGGTGGGAGGATCACTTGAGCCCAGGAGATCAAGTCCAGTTGACCAATATAGCAAGACCCTCATCTCATAAAAGATAAAAATAACAAAAATAGAGAGTAGTAGGGAACCTCTATAGTCTGTGATTTTTCTCTGTTGATTTCCTGTTTTTAATTTCACCGGTTCTGCTCTAATTTTTATTACTCATTTTCTTCTGCCTATTTTGGATTTAACTTGCTGTTCTTTTTCTAAGTATATATTTTAAGAGTTCAACATTCAGCTGGGCGCAGTGGCTTACGCCTGTAATCCCAGCACTTTGGGAGGCCAAGGCAGGCAGATCACTTCAGGCCAGGAGTTCGAGACCGGCCTGGCCGACATGGCAAAACCGCATCTCTACTAAAAATACAAAACTTAGCCGAACATGGTGACACATGCCTGTAGTCACTCAGGAGGCTGAGGCATGAGAATTGCTTGAACCCAGGAGGCACAGGTTGCAGTCAGCTGAGATGGTGCCACTGCACTCCAGCCTGAATGATAGAGTGAGACTCTGTCTCAAAAAAAAAAAAGCGCTCAACATACTGGTTGAATAAATGAAAACGAAATGATTTCTGAGAGCCATAGAAAACAAGACAACACTTTACAAATGTCACAGAAATATCATAAAGCAGTTTTCACTATTTCATGATAATAAGGTCACTTCTGTTTATATTTTTATACTTGCCATCTATAAAGATCACTTTGTGTACATTTTAAATTTTTTATTATATAGATCATTTTAGTCTGAATTTAAATATTTTTAGCAGAAGTCAATACATAGGATAAACTTACAGATTAAATATTGTGTTCATATTCTAAAATAGATTTAAGGCAGCTCCCTCAAATAGCACATAGAATGAAAACAATCCAATAAAAGCTCAAAAATAATTCAGTAAAAGCTCAATAGTTATAATGTTAATTCTCAAATTTTGCTTTGAATTTTCTCGCAGCCAAGATAGAGAGAGATGATTAAGATTAAAAAAAAAAAAACCTTCTGTCAGAAAGATTTTCTGTTTTTTATTCTAAGCAAACCATTTCTTAGCTTCACATTACAAAAGACATTGCTCATATTGGGCATTATCTAGAATAAATTAAGTGATGTGATGATGTAGTACTCAATATCAGTTACCCTTATAGATTTCATGTGACTGTTTCATACAGCAACTTTCATGAAAGCCAGGGATATAATATTAAATATAATTCCATGAGAGCAGTTCTATGAGTTACTGAGGTAGCAAAGTCTTAAGTTTGTTGCCCTCTAATTGTTCCTCTGTATACGTCCAATGGTTCCTCTGTATACGTCCTGTTGTTAAACTAAGAATAGAATTTTTAGTATCTGGAGTGGAAAGATTGCATATTCTTTGAATAATCTATAGTATCATTTTTTCATTTGGACTTTTGATAGGAGTGAGATAACAAGTTGAGGTTATACATTCTGATTTGGGCCTGGAATGCTAGAAATTTGATGCTCTTGGTTGAGAGAAAAAATGCATATATTTGGAAATGAGATAACCAACTAGTAAGATTGATAATCTGTTTTGGAAATTGAAGATATAACCAGGTTTCTCACCTTGATAGTATACTGTCCTATCTGTGCACAGAATAGAGGTAGAAGTAAAAAGAGGAATTTTATTCAAGATTTCTAAGTCACTATGGCACATGAGCCAAGTTCATTGTAGCTTGGGAACCCAACAAGTAAATATTTTTAGCCACTTGTATCATAGAACACCTTTAAATAAATTTTATGGACCATCTTGGTTTTTTGTAACGTAATTTTTCACATTGACAAACCCATGCATATAGTGGCAAGCCCACCAGTATGAATTGCAGCAAAATGCACACCTGAATAACTGAAAATAAATTAAAAATGGCTATTTTGTTATATTATACAAAGCAACAGATGATTATAATACAGCATTGCTGGTACTACCTACCTGGATATCCAAATACAGACCTGAAAGATGGCAGAAATTAAACATGTGAAGAAGTAAGAAAAAAACAGAATGGCTAGAATATAAACAGTCTTCAACTTAGGTGTAGGTTATATCCTGAAAGTCTGGTTCTAGGTGCATTGTAGCTTGGGATATACTTTTTTTAATGACTAAAATGTATTTATTTAATATACATCTCAAGGGCTCAATTGAGGCTCAATTTAAAAGACGAAAACAAAAATAATACCACAGCTCATGATACAGAGTCTATACAGAAATCACAAAAAAAGACAACACAAGGACAGGCTGAGCAGCCTGGGTCAGGGCTCCTGACTGGTGACCTGCTTTGAGTAGGTTTCTTGCAGATACTTCTTAAAAGCTGTGGGATTTTTCCAGAGTTTGGCAGCATGTGTGTTTAAGGGGCTATCAATGTTGGGTTCTCCTCGTAGGCTGGAGATGGAGAGTGTTCTGGATGGAGAGCAGAATGGTCCTGATGTCATACAGGGCAGACCACTTGTCTTTCAGGATGTCCAGGCATATGCATATGTTACCCTGGGTGTCCACACTGGGGTAGTAGCAGGGTGTGAGGAACTTCACCGTGGAAGCATTGTAAGGGTAGCCGCTGGGGAACTCTAGCGAGTGCTTATACCTCAGGTCTTCATATACTGGGCCAGCTGCTCCATGGATGGCTACCCATGTGAAAAGGTGGTCTGATTCAGGGAAGGCAGAAATGCCTTTGTCGCCACACATCATGAGTCATGAGTTCCTGCTGTTTTGCCCATGGGACCCTGCGCGGCACCCCAGCTTGGCTCGGCTCCTTTATAGGAGGCTGCGATGCTAGTGGCGGCTGGGTCGCGATTTGGGGAGGCCATCCACGTGATGCTGGCAGAGAGACAGGAATTTGGAGAGCTCACGACTGCAACTGTGGGAGTACACTTTCCTATAGATATTACGTGGTAAGTAGGTTTCTGTCTCACAAACCCTGTCTAATTCATAATCTGGAATATTCCTAATGTAGCATTGCAATAGAGAAAGGTTTATCATTCCCTCTACCTCCTGAGAAGTAGGGATAAAGGAGGTATAACTCTTTATTCCCTTCTGTCTTTCTTTTCACTGCTGAATGGTAATTGGGGATAGAATTGGGGTCTGAAGAAGAGGGAAGGCCAAGAAGGATCACTCTAGACTTGGTCATCAACCCAGTCATTAGACTGAGGTAAGAAATGGGAATTATCCACGTAGGTTTATTGCGGCACTATTCACAATAGCAAAGACTTACCATCCGTGACAGACTGGATTAAGAAAATGTGGCACATATACACCATGGAATACTATGCAGCCATAAAAAAGGATGAGTTTGTGTCCTTTGTAGGGACATGGATGCAGCTGGAAACCATCATTCTCAGCAAACTATCGCAAGAACAGAAAACCAGACACCGCATGTTCTCACTCATAGGTGGGAACTGAACAATGAGATCACTTGGGCACGGGAAGGGGAGCATCACACACCGGGTCCTATTATGGGGGGGGGGGGAGCGATAGCATTGGGAGTTATACCTGATGTAAATGACGAGTTGATGGTGCTGATGAGTTGATGGTGCAGCATACCAACACAGCACAAGTATACATATGTAACAAACCTGCACGTTGTGTACATGTACCCTAGAACTTAAAGTATAATTAAACAAAAAAGAAAAATTATGTCATCTGCAAAGACAAAAAAGAAATGGGAATTATCCACGTAGGTTTATTGCGGCACTATTCACAATAGCAAAGACTTACCATCCGTGACAGACGGATTAAGAAAATGTGGCACATATACACCATGGAATACTATGCAGCCATAAAAAAGGATGAGTTTGTGTCCTTTGTAGGGACATGGATGCAGCTGGAAACCATCATTCTCAGCAAACTATCGCAAGAACAGAAAACCAGACACCGCATGTTCTCACTCATAGGTGGGAACTGAACAATGAGATCACTTGGGCACGGGAAGGGGAGCATCACACACCGGGTCCTATTATGGGGGGGGGGGGAGCGATAGCATTGGGAGTTATACCTGATGTAAATGACGAGTTGATGGTGCTGATGAGTTGATGGTGCAGCATACCAACACAGCACAAGTATACATATGTAACAAACCTGCACGTTGTGTACATGTACCCTAGAACTTAAAGTATAATTAAACAAAAAAGAAAAATTATGTCATCTGCAAAGACAAAAAAGAAATGGGAATTATCCACGTAGGTTTATTGCGGCACTATTCACAATAGCAAAGACTTACCATCCGTGACAGACGGATTAAGAAAATGTGGCACATATACACCATGGAATACTATGCAGCCATAAAAAAGGATGAGTTTGTGTCCTTTGTAGGGACATGGATGCAGCTGGAAACCATCATTCTCAGCAAACTATCGCAAGAACAGAAAACCAGACACCGCATGTTCTCACTCATAGGTGGGAACTGAACAATGAGATCACTTGGGCACGGGAAGGGGAGCATCACACACCGGGTCCTATTATGGGGGGGGGGGGAGCGATAGCATTGGGAGTTATACCTGATGTAAATGACGAGTTGATGGGTGCTGATGAGTTGATGGGTGCAGCATACCAACACAGCACAAGTATACATATGTAACAAACCTGCACGTTGTGTACATGTACCCTAGAACTTAAAGTATAATTAAACAAAAAAGAAAAATTATGTCATCTGCAAAGACAAAAAAGAAATGGGAATTATCACTAGCGGTGAATAGAGTTCCAGAACAGTAGTGTCTATAGCTAGACTGGGGAGAGAAATAGTAAACAGAAGGAAAAATCCCTGCAATTAATTATATGAAGGAAAAGGGAATTTGTTTTGTGTCCTTTCTTGGTCATCTGGCAAATGTCCCAGGTTATGGATTTTCAAAAAGCAAACCATGTGTACTACCTGTACTTCTCAGATAAGTGTTTTTTAGAGACAAGTCTCACTATGTTGCCCAGGCTTCTGTTGAATTCCTGTACTCAAGTGATCCTCCTGCCTCAGCTTCCTGAATAGCTGGTATTACAGGTGCATGCCACGGTGTCCAGCTTTAGCATCAGATAAGTTTTAAGATTATTCCTTTTTGGTGAGAGAAGAGACAAACTAGTTTTAGAAAGTGCTCCCTTCCTTTGTTCTTTCCAAACCCTGTGGGCCGTGGCCAGTCAAATGTCTAACACAATCTGTATATGTGCGTATGTGTGCACAGCATGTTAGTGTTCATTTGATGTAATATAAATTGAGGCAATGTACTGAAAAATGAATTTAAAATCAGTCTGATTGTTTACCTAATGACCAAAATTTGGAGAAAAGCACTAGAATTTTTTTTAATGAGATTCCTCCCATAGAATGTCCTTGTAAAAGGATTTTTGAGAAATGGATGGCTCTCAGAGTTTATATTCATTATATATAATCTGTATTCCATGCTTTTGATTGTCTAGAGTGTTCCCCTTTTACTCACTTATTCTTAATATTTATTGAAGCTACCAAAGAATCTCAGTTTACCTTGATCTTGTTATTTTGTTTTATATTTTTAATTTGTTCATTTTTTATGTCACTCTTATTACCCAGACTGTATTCTTTTGAGCCCATGTTGTATAAGAAGAATTAATCTGTGGAATTACAGAATTTGTTTCTCTTAGTGTTTTTCCTCATTTCAGGAATTTGAGAAAAGGCCCATAGGAGGAAGCAATAAGTTGTTCTTGAGGGTAGTGTAATTTTCCCTATTATCTATGGTATACATTAGAGTATGACCTGGATTTGAATCTCAACTCTACTACTACTCCGGTAATCTTGAACAAATACATGTTTCTGTATGTCTGTTTCTTCATCTTTAAAGTGAGATTAATAATTCCTAGCTCATAGTTTTATTTGGAGAATTAAATGAGATAAAGTAAGTTAGTAATTTTTGAACCCTGTTCTCTGGTACCCTAGAGCTGTATGGAGACATTTAATGGATCACTTATATCTATTTTGTGTTTAGGGTTCTGCAGAAGATTTGGTGTGAGAAAGAGGGTCCTGAGGCTCTCTCTTTAAAAACACTTGAAAGCCATAGTTGTAAGTAAAGTGCCTTACACATGGTAGTTGCTGAAGAGATACTAGTTCTCTTATGCAGGTTAGAAAATCTGTATAGCACATCACTCCTTTTCCTCTTAGATGGTGCTCCCTCATAATCAGTATATTAAAGGGCTGTTACTTTTAACAGCTTTATTGAGATGTAACATACATACTTTGCAATTCATCAATTTAAAACATATCATTCAATAGGTTTTAGAATATTTACAGAGTTGTTGCAACCACAATCTAATTTTAAAGCATTTTTGTCACCTCTAAAAGAAACCCCCTACCTAGTGCCAATCACATTAAGTTGTTTTTGGACCCTATTTCCATTGTTCATTAGAAGTTGATGTTATAAGTAAGTTACTACATCTCAAAAGGAGCAAAATGAACCAAATGCCTGTACTTAACATAAGTCAGTGATTTTTTTTTTACTGATGTATATAGTTACAGAAATTAGATTCTGCTATGGCATTTAGCATATTTAGATTATTTATTTATTTATTTATTTAGAGACAGGGTCTCACTATGTTTCCCAGGCTAGTCTCAAACTCCCAAGGCTCAAGCGATCCTTTCACCTCAGCCTCCCACGTACCTGAGACTACAGGCATGTGCCATCGCACCTTAGCATACTGAGTTTTATATATTCAGTCACAAAAGACTAGATTATTTACGTTTTCCACTTCCAGAAGTTCATTCATCTACTTTCATGACTTTTAAAAATGATTGCTTGGTCTGTATACGTCCTGTTCTTGGTTTTGAAATTCAACAAATGCAAGTGCTTGTTATAAGCCAGGTGCTGTGTTAGACTCCTAGGATTAAACAGTTAATTAGACATGCTCTAAGGAGTTTACAGTTTTAGACACATAAACAAAGGACAGTAATATACTGTGATCTTTGTTATTATGATGAGGTGTATAAAGTGCTATTGATACACAGATAAAGGAGTAATGAGTTATTTTGGCCAAGGAGCACAGTGGGAGAGGGTCAGAAAGGGGAGAGAGCAGGGATTAAAGGAAGAGTTGCAGAAAAGCTACAGAGAAGGTAGATCTTGAAGGAATAGAATTCACTGAGTAGATGGTAGAAGAGGAATATATTCTGCAAAAGCTAAGAGAATAACTTGAGCCTAAGACTAGAGAATTAAAAGGGAACACAGTATTTAATGAAAAGTTAAAAGTTTAATGAAATAACTATTTGATGTGACTAGAGGAAACAATTTAGTGAGTAGTGATAAAATAGAAAAGGTTAGCTGGATCAGAGGGCCTGAAAGTTGGTTTAACACCTTATTTTAGCACCTTTCCCCTTCCATTCCTGACTTCACTCTGCAGATAACAGCTTTTCGCAAGCTAATATTCACATTAATAGTTTCTAGTATCATCATTGTCGTTCCCCAAAGTTTTCTTTTTCTTCTTTCACTACTTTGTATCCCATATCCTTTCTCTCATGTAAATTATTAAATACTCATCTTGTCCTTTCTGTTCCCACAGCCACTACTGTGGTCTTTTTCCTAGAATCTCTTATATTTCTTTTGTTCATTTTTAATATTATTGGTGGAACTTTCTCATTTCTAGGACTTTACTTTGTCTCTGTTTTAGTATTCAAAATAACTTTATAGAGTAGATAAAATAGTTCCTATATCAGAGAGTCTGAAGAATATGAAGGTCTGGAGATTTCATAGATAAGAGCTCACTGATAGGAAACACACTGATGTAGAATATATTGTTCAGTGAAAGGAAAGGGTGGAAAAGTACAGTATCATACTTCTTGTGTCAGGAAGGAGACGGATATTAGAATACAGACCCTTTGCTTATATTTGCACAAAGAAACTCTAAAAACCTAGAAGAAATAATATTAAAAAAAAATACCTATAGAAGCAGGTAGAAATGGGGTGGAAGACGACAGGGATGAAAAATAAGACTTCTCAGTATATGTCTTTTTATGTTGTATTCATTTTTGAACTGTCTGGATATTTAATCTATAAAACTTTGGCCTTGCATGCCACTCCAAGGGAGTGGGAGTGAGAGGACTCTGATTTCTTCTTGCTCCATATATGAAATTCACTCCTTAGTCTACTATTGAGATGTTTCTACCTTGTTGTGCCTTGGCATGATCTGTTTAACTGAAATGAACTATATCTGTGTCCCTAAGTCACTTTCAGACTTCAACTCAGAATGTATCACTTCCTCCTCAATTGGCTATTTATTTCATTCTGCCTTTTAGCATAATGTATTTATGTTGTATATTTGTATATTGGTTCTATGTTGGTATTCCTATAAATCCTAATTTATTTCATGGTTTCTACTCCCACTTTGATTGTTTACACCTTTAATTTTAAAAATTGATTTTTATAATTTCATGAATGGTTTCTACTCTCACTTGATTATTAACACCCTCAATAATATCTGAATTATCTGAAGCATAACTTAAGAGATATTTGATCATTTTTATTTGCTTTTCAGGATCTTAATATGTTAACTTTATTTAGATAATTTTAATCAACAAAATTTTCAATTAGGAGACGTCTCACACAGCAAAATTTTACTACGTTTCCATTATCTTAAAGATATTAAACAGGAAAACTAATAAGGAAAGTTTTAGTTTTTATTAAAAAAACAAAAAGAACAATAATTTAGTTAAGGTAACTTTCCATCCAGTTAATGTGAATGTATGTGGATTTGCACACTAAAGTAGTAAACATAACTTGACCACCTGACATGAATTTTGCATGGAGTACAATATGATTTGTATGCCAGTAACCAATACAATAAGTAAGAATTGTGTTTTTATCTTTGCTAATATGTGTATGGTATGCAGAATTACTGCTGAATTTATCCATCAAATATGGTAAACAAAATAATCTGGTTTTTTCCTATATTAAATATATATTCAAAAGTATTCAAAAGTAAGGCACTTTAAATTCTGTTAAGAAATGAAGGCCGGGCACAGTAGCTCGCACCTATAATCCCAGCATTTAGGGAGGCCGAGACAGGCAAGATTGCTTGAGCTCAGGAGTTCAAGACCAGCCTGCACAACATGGCAAAACCCCATCTCTATAAAAAATACAGAAAAATTAGCCAGGTGTGGTGGCACATACCTGTGGTCCCAGCTACTCGGGAGACTGAGGTGTGAGGATCACATGAGCCTGGGAAGTTGAGATTGCACCACTATACTTCAGCCTGGTACTTCTGAACTGTACTTTTGACCTGTCTCAAAGAACATGTCTTAAAATTGATCATAGAAAATAGAAATTTACAAGGTAAGTAGACCAGCATATATTTTAATGACTTATTATATTCTCATTTATTTTGAAACAGGCAAGAAAATTGGATGTATATTTTGAATATGAAGAAAAAATAATGAGCAAAACTACTCTGGATAAATCTCTTCTAGATATAATATCAGACCCTGATGGTAGGTACCAAAAATTTGAGGCTAATATAAGTTTCATATCTGATGAAACCAGCATTTTCAATTGAGTAAACTGAATAGAATTGTTTTTTTTCTGACAATCAGTGCTAATATCAAAATAATTAAATGAGCTATTTTCTGGGAAAATTTTACAACTTAGCAGCTCCTGTAGTGGAAAAATGATTTGCATTTCATTTCACTGAACTTTTATTTGATAGTATTTAAGCACTTTTTATATTCATTTGTTTAAGGTGGCATATGTAAAGCTTAATTTCTACTGGTTCCAGGAAGATTTGAAGGTATAACATTCAAAGCAGGTGTCTCTAAGTGATTCGCTTCCTAATTACTTTGGTCTACCCTCAGTTTCCTGAAAAGATGAATCTAAAACTAAATTCTGTTTTACATGTTTAGGGAATTTACGTTTAAAGAAACTCTATGGCCAGTCACTTTAAATATTTGTATGTTAGATTTTCTTAAAATATAACTATTTGTACTTAGAAAATATGATCTATGGAGGCCAATATGTTAAGTGAAATAAGCCAGGCACAAATCACGTGTTCTCACTCATTTGGAGGCTTAAAAAGTAGATCTTATGATGATAGAGTTACCAGAGGCCAGGAAAGGGAGAGAGGTGGGGGGATGGAGGGAACAAAAAAATATAAAACTTTTTTACCACTGAACTGTGCACTTAATAATCCCAGTACTTTGGGAGCTTGAGGCAGGAGGATCGCTTGAGCCCAGAAGTTTGAGACCAGCCTAGGCAATAAAGCAAGACCCCGTATACACACAAAAAAATGAAAAAAGTTAGCCAGGCAGGACAGCATGCCTCTGTAGTCCCAGCTGCTTGGGAGGCTGAGGATCCCTTGAGCCTAGGAGTACAATGTTGGAGTAAGTGGTAATCGCACAAATGTACTCCAGCCTGGGTGGCAGAGCAAGACCTTGTCTCAAAAAAAAAACCACAGGCAAAAATAGTCAAAAACATTTTAATGTAATCCAATTGTGGCTTTTAATTATAAAGATTGTGGGATCTACATAGAGTCTTAGACTCTGAAATTCCCTAAACTTTAGAGACCTATAGATCATTTCAGAATAATTTTGAATTCAAACTTCAGCTTTTTCCAAAACAAATGGAAAGCCTAGGACCCATTTTGCATATAAGCTATTTAAGCTGCATAATGATGGTTTTTGAGTTACAGTTTTGGTATGAAATTTAGACCGTAATCCAAATTAGAAAATAATTTAAAAGTCCAGACTGTTTTATGATTAAAGATTCTATTTATACAAACATCTGAGAAGCCATAACTATTGCTCACACTTTTAGAAAGCTAGATTTGTGGTGAGAACATAGCATTTTAAAGGTATATGCATTTTACAGTGAAAGAAATTCAACAAGTTATATGAAGTCCATCATTTCTGAGCTACTCCTTGTTATTTACAGTAACTTTCAAGTAAAGTTGAAACAAAAAAGCATGTTGACAGAAAGGCAATCAGTCCTGCTTTTTCATTTCCCCTTTCTCAAACGATTTATCCCTAAAGATACTAAGTAAGATAGAGCAAGGTAGGCATTCATACAAAGTAGCAGTCTAGTGCCACTTTGGTCCAGAATAAGATGTTGGAACCTGAGCAAGATGGCTAAGGGCATCCACTCATGGGATAAAGGGAGGATTAGTAATCTGGCATTAGATGTCAAAGTTCAGTAAAGGAAAGCAGAGTGTCCACATGTGGGAGTAGTCTAGTAAGGTGTGTGAGAACCCTAACAGATTGAGGAGGGTTACCCCCACACAGAAACAAACCAGCTTGGGCCTAGGTGAGGTGAGAAGTACGTCTAGGTATGTGGATGGGTCCACTGCAGGAAATCAGAGCTCAAGTGAAGTAAGAAGGGCATCCATGCAGCAAGGGGGTGGAAGCAGCGATGGGATATTTGTTACATACAGGTGACTGGCTAGATAAATATATTGGATAATTAAAGAAAGCCCAATTTCCCATTGTCAGAGAAGGAATTTATAAATATATAAAGGGAAAAAATTAGAATGAACCCTGTAGTGTTGGATTGGAATTAGAGGTGTTGGTGTGAACTTAGTGTTTTCACTATATATCTGTTCAGATACAGAAATAAATATAGATTGTATGTGGGAGCGGGGGTGGTGTGTACACTCATGTATTCCCTAGCTCTGCTAACTGACAGGGCCTGCAATACCCAACTAGTAAAGATGCTGGCTTATAAATACAATTTCCACTAGGACTCCTTGGAGAGGTGGCTGATTCCAGAGGTGGGGCAGGGAGCAAAAGTACAAAATGAGTCTGGAACATTTTTGTTGTATCAGAAGGCAGGGAAGGTACTCCAAAAATAATAGAACTTGTCAAAAGAACCCAGAAGTCAACTTGAAGATGACAATTTGAGCATCAAAATAAATAATAACATATTATAACCCACTGATAAAAGAGGATGCCAAGAGTCCATGTGGACATAACAAATGAATAAATTGAAATTTCATAGGATATTTATGCAGTTTCAGAATACCTCCCCACAAAATACTTATTAGCCGTAAGGGAGAAAAAGTAACCATGCAGTGGAGAAGCCTGATAAATATCTTATTAGGTAACCACAGTGAACATCGTAAGTAAAGAGACATAAAATAGTGGGAAAGTACTAAGCAGATTGTGCAGAGGAAGGAGCTCAGGAAAGACTGAGAGGTAAAGGGCTAGTAGGATTCAGTGCAAAGAACACAGCATCACTGTTGTGATATTCTTGCCTTGGTATAACCTAAATCTAATCATGAAGAAATATTAGACAAAATTTAATTGTGTGATATTCTAGGAAGAAACCAGCCTATAGTCTTAAAAAGTAACCAAGCTGCAAGTCAAGGAAAAATGGAGGAAGTGTTTCATACAGAAGAAGACTAAAGAGGCATGACAACTGTATGTGGCACGTGATTCTGAAATTGATCCTTTTTCCATAAAATGTACTGTAGACATAATTGGTAAAACTTGAAATAGGATCTGAGGATTAAATGGTGATGAATGTATCATGTAGTATATCACATCAATGTAATGTGTCAGTGTTAATATCACATTTTGCTAATTGTTTTACTGAGGCTGTGTTAGAGAATGTCTTTGACATTTAGGGGTGATGGGACAGCGGGTCAGCATCTTACTCTTAGAATTTCTGGGAGAACAAAAGTTCTCCAAACTGTACTTAAAACTTTTATCTAAAATACACCAGATTACTCCGTAAGGGAATTCTGACTTTAAAGTAGCAGTCAAAGGAGAAAGGTACGTGTGACAGGTTCCAGGCTGCAGCTACAGGCTTTAGAATAATCATAGTTGTAAAGGACACATGCTAACAATTTCAGTTTGGTTTCCCTGTGGTTATGTCATTATAACCATCAGTATGCTCCGCAGCCCTTACCATCAGATTGGTCTTGAAAACCTTAGCAGATGTTCTAAGGCAGTTATTAACACTGTAGCAGTTTTAAAGTATGTTTCCCCTTGAAGAAGAGTGGGAGCTGTTCCTTCTTTAAGCAAAGTAAGTATCTGCTATTAGAAAAGGCTATGCTAGATGCTGAAGATACTTAAAGCAAACTCGGGGACCCACAGGCCCTGAAAACTGAGGGAGGGGAACCTTCCTCTCGTATATTAGAATCTGTGGTCCCAAGTGGGTAGGACAAGCCTCATTACTCTTTTGCCCTTTGTCCTGTAGCTGGTCGATCATAGTTGGAGCAGTTATGGCAAGAAGTGCTCAGTGAAGCAGGGTGACCAAAGCCAAAGTTCTCTAGCTGGGGCACAAAAAAGGGAAGGCCAAGGAAATGGGAAAGTACCAGGGAGATTGTGGAGAGGAGGGAGCTCAGGAAAGTAACCTCGTAAAGTTGTTCATGAATTCCTGGGTTCACCCCTGAGCTGCACGTGTATGAAGCTGATCCTAAACAGCATTTCAAAGACTGAGAGGGGAAGAGTTAGAAGACTACCTCCCAGTCCCCGGACTGACCACTGGTTGGTGGGACAGATCCCAATAGCACTGCAAAAGGTTTTGAAAATAGAATCGATGATGAAAGAATAACCTACAGAAGGCTGGTAAGAACCTTAGCCTGTACTGAATCAGGCTAATTACCTGCTAAAACAAAAATATCAGTATTGTCCTAGGATTTAACAAGCCCTGGAGTCTCATAATCTAATATTCAAAATACCCCAAATACAATATTTATTTGTAGACATGAGAACTTTAGAGAACTTGATCTTTATTTTACCATTCTTTGTCATATTCAGGGAGTACAGATAATTAGAGAATGAGTGTTAGTGTTCCAAATCATATAAAAAATAAGTGTCTTGTCAGTCAGTATGTTTTGAAAAAAATCAACTAGTTTTTATTCTATAATAAAATACAACAATTCTGAGTTCTTGCATCTTAGGATACACTTTAAAGTGCAACTGAATATTATTTGTCAAGACCAGTGCTTCATCACATTTCCACCAAAGTGCACGTGATAGAAGAACAGACAATAAATAAGTTTCTCTGGATAGTCTTGGACTTTCGGTAGTAAGAGTAGTAACTCAGAGCACTGCAAGCAAGAAAGATATTTGTTTGAAATCTTATGTTTTGCCTTAAAATTTGAGGCAGATATATTCTATGTGATATAACAATTTTTTTTAATAAAAATACATGGTTTTCCCATTCTTATAGTAATATAAAAGCCTTCAGAAACACGTGTATTTAGGGGCCCCCAATTTGAGAAATATGGCTTTAGGCTCAGCTAGTTGATTTTGTTTAGCCAGCAAAGTTTCATAACCCAATTCCTAGGGTGACCATACATCTAGTTTCCCAGGATAGTCCCACTTTCATACCAGTTGTCCTTATGTAATTGTTAGTGGCACCCCTTTTGCTACCTCAGAAGTATCTGTTTTGAAAGTATATGATTACCCTGCTTATATCCTTTCCTTTCATTGTGAGTTTATATCTAAAAGGGAAATCTCAACATTATACACAATTTGGAAGATACAATAGAGATGCTGTCATAATCACAGCCCTCTCATCCCACCTCATTTAATCTTTTCTATATCTGTATTTTACATGGTTGTAATTATAGTGCCTGTTACCTTAACTCAGTTAAATCAAGAGCCATGTTTTGTTTTGTCACATTTATATATGCCTTGAAATGTAACATACTTGCGTTGACTATAATACATAATAACCACAATTATGAAAATCTTTTTTTAACCTCTTTTCCCCTATGCAGCAGGAACTCCAGAAGATAAAATGAGGTTGTTTCTTATCTATTATATAAGCACACAGCAAGCACCTTCTGAGGTATGTCCTTTATTCAGTTATTGGGAGGAAGGGGAATGCTTATTTGTAGACTACTACAATTCAGATTTTAAAAATAGAAGTACAAGTCACTGCAGCTAAATATCTACTTTATTCCTTTAAAAGAAAAATGGCCAGGCATGGTGACTCACACCTGTAATCACAACACTTTGGGAGGCCGAGGCAGGCAGATCACTTTGAGCTCAGGAGTTTGAGACCAGTCTGGGCAACATGGCAAAACCCCGTCTCTATTAAAAATACAAAAATTAGCCAAGTGTGGTGGCATGCACCTGTAATCCCAGCTACTGGGGAGGCTGAGGCAGGAGAACAGCTTGAACCTGGGAGGCAGAGGTTGCAGTAAGCTGAGATCACGCTACTGTACTCCAGCCTGGGCGACAGAGCAATACTCCATCTCAAATAAAAGAAAAGAAAAGAAATAAAAGAAAAACAATTTGTTAAGGCTGCTTCTATGTACTGCTGTATTTTATAGCAACTTTATTGTTACCAGGGGAAACTACCCGTGAAACATCTGACTACTTTTAAGTTGTTGGAATGTGAACTGAATTTAAGCGGCCAAAATTCTTATTTTTGGAAAATAACTATTCTAAACTAAGTTAATCAGATTTGCTGTGCTTTTTGAAAGGTTAACCTTATTTTAAGATTGTTTTAAAACTAATGTCCAACATAGAAAATATAGTCTATTCTATAAAAGAAAGTGGTGATTTTGGTAATTGGTATCAGACTTCTTACTGGGTTAGAGACTGTTGACTCTAATTATTTAACTGTATTGTTTTACTGGATGAGCAAGAAGCATAAGAACCTCAAGATGACATTTAGAATATGGTTGTTCTAAACTCCATTCCTTTGCCGGTAGCAGTTTTTTTTTTTTTTTTTAATATCTGGTAAATTGATAGGGTTTCTGTTGGTCAAAAATCTTTTGCATATTAAAATAGCAAAACTAAACCTGCTGTTTGCTCTCAGCCATTCTACTTTACCTTGGGAACACAAAGCTTCACTTCTAATTTTTTAAGAAAGTGTGGTTTTCTTTTTATAAGTATCTCTTTCAGGCTAAGATGGGAAGATTACCTGAGGTCAGGGGTTTGAGACCAGCCTGGCCAACATGGTGAAACCCCATCTCTACTAAAAATACAAAAATTAGCTGGGTGTGGTGGCGCGTGCCTGTAATCTCAGCTACTCAGGAGGCTGAGGCAGGAGAATGCCTTGAACCTGGAAGGCAGAGGTTGCAGTGAGCCAAGATTGCGCCACTGCACTCTAGCCTGGACAATAAGAGTGGAACTCTATCTCAAAAAAAAAGTACCTCTCTCATCAACAGAGTTTTACCTATATATCTCAGGGGATTCTGATAGCTTAATTATAATATTTTTCTTAAGAATATATGATTCTAAAACTTAATTCAGTATTCCCTTAATTTAACCACATTATTTTTATTTACTTTTGGTAAGGATTATGTCTTTTCATAAATGTAAGTGATCATTAAGATAGGCTCCTTTAAGTTACACAAATTCAGCCAGACTTATCAGGAAATGAGTAAGGGAAGAGTTGAAAAAAAAAGTTTTTTTTGAAGTGCAGGACACCTGTTGTCCAGTTAATGAATCTGGACCCCTAGAATGAAAATGAGATGAGCAACCCAAATCTGCAGCTCCCCTCAGTTGGTATCATTCCCCTTGTGTTTCTGGTTTAGAAATATTCTTGGGCAAACCAAATCATTTAGTGCGTGTCCCAAAGAAAAGCAGTCTATCCCAGCAGTAAAGGAAAAAATAACATTGTTAGACTTACTGAGAAATTTTAAAATACTGTATTTTCATAGGTGATTTGGGAGCCTCTTAAAGGTAATTTTCATTATATGCGATTTTCTTGTCTTGGGTGCTCACGTGGGTACTCATTTAAGACGTGACTCCACTCTACTTGGGTGCCAAGAATTTAAACTCATGCCTTTGGTCTTACTTTTTAATTAATCAAATAACATCTTTCATGAAAGTAAAATTTTTTGTCATATAGTTCTTTTCTTATTTCAGGCTGATTTGGAGCAATATAAAAAAGCTTTAACTGATGCAGGATGCAACCTTAATCCTTTACAATATATCAAACAGTGGAAGTAAGTTTTATTTTCTTCTTTAATTCCTGTCATTTAAAGGAGTACAGTTGAGGCTTCATTCCCAAGAAGATGGGAATGCTAATAAGAAAACTGAACAATGCCTTGGTGGTTTTATATATCCAGTGGCATAAATATTTCCTTACCTGGCCCACCCTGTTTACAACTTAAAATTACATAAAACAGTGATGCCTTTCTTTCCTGGGTAAGCTTTATAGTTTCTTTACTGATAAGGTGAGAAAGTCAAAGACTGAAATGTCTGGAGTCAAATGTCTCCAAGGCATTAAGAGGAAATTTTAATTTGACTAATAATCCAAGAAAGGCAAATTAACATAATGCAAACATTTAGAAAATACCATGCCAAGGATACAGGAAAATTCATGTGTGCATTTTATACTCTGCTATTAGGAATATAAATTGTCAAAATTTTTCTGGATAGTATAAAGAGTTCTTTAAAAATAACTCTGACCTAGTACTTCTCTTAAGGATTTATCCCAAAGAAGTAATTGAAGCTAAGATTTTAGATACAATTGTAATAATGAAATTTTTAAAAGCAATCTAAATGTCTAGCAGTAGTATTAGTAAGTGAATTGTGGCATTTCTGTAAGATAAATACAGTTGAGTCATTAAAAATCAGAAGGCTTACTTAGTGACATTGGGAAGTGCTCATGTTATATTGTAAAGTAAAAAAAAAAATTATAACACTCTTTATTGATTTGTTTGATAAATATTTCTTAATAGCGAGCATGATAAACAAGGCCCCAGCTGTCAGTGAATTTACATTTGTGTTGAGGAAACAATTAACAAATAAGCAAATAAATGAACAGAATAATGTTAAACTATGTTAAATGACATAGGAAATAAAACTTAAGTGATAAGATTTTAACCTGCTGGGGGTGATAGCTAAATTTGCTTAGGAGATCAGGGAAAGCATCTAGTAGATAGTCACATTTGAGCCAAAACTTAAATGACATTTTTTACAGTATGATCCTTGTTTATCCATTTTTTCATCCATATGTATGTGTTCATATAAGCATATACATACAAACATGTAATTACAGAGTTGAAATGGCATACAACTAAATGTTAATAGTAGATAACTCCAAGTAGTAGAATTTTTTTTCCTTTTGGGTGCTTTTCTTTATTTTCCAAATTTTCTACAAAAAGTATTACCTTCAAAATAGTTTTTAAAATAATTTTTTAAGATGAAAGGATTAAATATGCTTTCTGATCACAATTATATAAAAAAAATAAGCATAGCAAGAGAATTATACCAAATTGTTAACAGTAGTTATCTCTTAAGTGGTGAGATTACAAGTGTTTTTATTATCTATACTTTTGAAACTTACTTTTGTCTGTGTTCTTGTAATAAGAAAAAAACACACAACAAACCTTTGTTTAAAAGGAAAACTGAAAACTGTCTTTCCCAATTTTTATAATACAGGTTGAATCCCCCTTATCCAAAATGCTTGCAACCAGAAGTGTTTTGGATTTTGGATTTTTTCAGATTTTGGAATATTTGCATATATATAAAATGAGATATTTGGGGATGGGACACAAGTCTAAACAAAAACATCAATTATTGTCTCATATACATAGCCTACAGGTAATTTTATCAATATTCTTAAGTTGTGCATTTGAACTGCAACCTGACACGAGGTCAGATGTGGAATTTTCTACTTGTGGCATCGTGTCTGCAGTACAAGTAAACATTAGTGTATATTCTTTCATTCTTTATATATATGACAGATTTTTTTTCTAGAGACGAGGTATTGCTCTGCCACCCAGGCTGGAGTGCAGTGATACAATCATAGCTCACTGTAACCTCACACTCCTGGGCTCATGATCCTTCCATTTCAGCCTCCTTAGTAGCTAGGACTACAGGTGTGCACCACTGCACCCAGCCAGATATTTTTTAAAACTGGGAAATCATTTTTAGAGATACAGTTTTGTATTCTAGTTCTTAATAGCTTTCGTCATGCCAGTTCATGGAAGTATTTACTGTTTGCCTAATATTAAACCATATAAATGTACTGTTATTTATTTAACCCTTCTTTGTTGTTTAGATATTGTTTCTAGTGGAAAACTATTTTTTTTGTTGTTGTTAATGCAGAAATTCTAATCCACTGCTGATTCACATCCTCCTTTCTGAACTGAAATTTTTGTTTGAGATTTCTCTGTTGTTGGCAGATTTTGTCAAGATTGAAATTGAATATTTTTAGCATTTCTACTACCACATCTTAGTGATTTACATTTTTTTCCCTTATAAAATTTTCTTTAGGTACTCTTTTTTTCCCAGTTACAAAGCATTTAAAATAAGAATCATTATGAAAGAATATTGACTGGCATAAAATGTTTATGGTGTGCTACTAAAATGTGTTATAAAACAGTATATACAATATGATGCTAATTTTGGTTTTTAAATCATATATGTTAAATAGGCATGTGTCCTAAGATTAGAAGACTACACCAGCATCTTAACAGGGGTTACCTCAAAGTGGTAGGATTCTTCTGGAAGCATTTTATATTTTCTGGATTCTCTACAGTGAAAATACTCTCAGAATAAAGATATTTTTAAAGCACATCTAAATGCCATCTTTCTGCCCATCCTTCATCGTATTGTTTAGTTACAGAGATTCTGGACATTTAGAAAGAGTTGAAAATAATATATGCAATTAAGTATAAAAGTCTGGTGTAGAATATAACTAAAGGGAAAAATCATTGAGTGGTAGAGTTAGAAGTGTTAACAAATAAAGTGGTTTTGAACTTAGTCTTAAAAGGAAATATACAGTTTCTATTGAATAAGGTAGTGAATGTATACTCCTAAAGGACAGCATGAGCAAAGGCATGTACCTGGAAACAAGGGAGCATAGAATGTAGGAAAGAGTAAAAAGAGTAAATTATTATATGATTGTTCTTTTAAGCTATCAAGTCTCTATATCAGTTCTTTTTATTTAAATGATCACATAGAAATGAAGAAAAATATGAAGTTTGGAAAACTAATGCATTTGGGCCATGATGGCAACACTGCATTCCAGCCTGGGTGACAGAGTGAGATCTTGTCTCAAAAAATAATAATTCAGTGTTTTAGTACTAATTGTAGTACAGTTATATTAGTTTAAAAATTCTCTTTTCAGAAAATGTCTGCACCGTAGAAGTTAGTCAATAGATATTTTAATACCATGACACCCAGAGTTAGCTCTAATAATTAGCTTTTAAGTACAACTTCCTTCTTTTATAGGGCTTTTACCAAGATGGCCTCAGCTCCTGCCAGCTATGGCAGCACTACCACTAAACCAATGGGGTAAGTATTTTTAATAAATCTGTTGCATCTTTGTACTCAAAACCTTAGACTTTCATGCCTTAAAAACACAATGTCTGACACTTTGAATGCGGAAAATGTCACCATACCTTTGGTGACATTTAGATGGCTGAAGTTCTCCTTTTTCTTTTCTATTTTTTAAAATTATTTTTCATTGGCATGTAATAATTGTTCATATTTATGAGGTACAGTGTGCTAATACATACCATGTGTAATTATCCAATCAGGGTAATTAGTATATCACCTCAAACATCATTTTTTAGTGTTGGGCACATTCAAATTCTCACTTTAAAATGTAAGTTAATGTCTTTTACATGGTATGAGCTAAAACTTAGATGACATTTTTTTACAGTATCATCCCTATATGTCCATTTATCCATCTGTGTGTATCTGTGTGGATGAGTATACACATACATACATTTAATTGCATAGCTGAAATGATATACATCTAAATGTTAATAGTGGGTAATTTTAAGGGGTATAGTTTTTTTTCTTTTGGGTACTTTTCTTTATTTTCCAAATTTCCAAATGGTTTTTATTCATATGCTTGTTTGTTATTATAACATATTTTTCATTTTCAGAAAACATTTGAAGGTTAAAACTATTTTAATATCAGTGTTGATAACTAATATAGACTTGCAGCTAGGCCTAGCTTCAGGATAGATTCAAGCAGTGCTGAATGATAGGAAGTCCTCAGGGTTAGGTATGACATCTTACTCCAGAGACCCCAGTGGAGTATGTGTGATTTTCAGAGAAACTGAACATCAGGGTAATTCTGACTACTCTTTTTGGTACCGTACAGTTTCCAATTCCTGCCTTACTTTTTAGAGCTAAAACAAAAGCACTCAGCCTTGTAAGTACTTGGCAAAAGGAATCCAGCTGGCCTCACCTTCAGACAGTGCTGCTCAGGTTAGCACACCCCCGCAGAGTTGCCTGGTGACAGGAATCACCCAGAGCCATTCATTCCAACAAGGATTACTTTCTCTTGCTTCTGTTAATGAAAAGATTTCCATCCTGTCCATCTCTTCATTTCAGAGTGGAGTAAGGCAAGACGAGGAAAAGGAAAAGATTTTTGGAAAATTACTTCCATGTATTTAATAAAATAGACTTTTCAGTTTCATCCCTTAAAAATCTTATTGAACATTAAAGCCTATTAGATTTCTTATGATTTTGCAGTTGGGATTTTGATAAATATGTTATAAGAAACTCTTGGGTGATCTGAAAGCTGTCCCTAGCCTTCTGAGATTTTAATGCAGGATTACTATTCTGTCTCACAAAACATTTTTTAATTGCATGTGAGAGACCGTTTGAACCACAGATATAAACCCAGAATGGCAAGGCACTTACTGGTGTTTTGTTGTTGTTCAAAATGTAGACAACATTCTTCAGAGTTGAGGCAAAACTCCGTAAGTCTGTTCTGTTTCACATTTTTATATGATAGATTTTATGTATAGGGAGGAGAGACAATATACAATGTAGGATTGGATCCAGCTGCTGATATAAGAGAATACAGTAATGTTTGACTTACTCATAGTACTTACTGGCATATATATTTTCAATATGTTCTTGTGGTTTGAACTCCTAAAGCACGTTGTCCAAGTTACTAGCTTTAAATTGTTTTTTTTTTTTTAGCATTAGACAATCAGGAAGGCAAGGAATTCTCTTTAAATTATAACTTGCAAAAAAAACTATAGCTAAGACTAGGAAATTAATATGTATATTTTGAGGGCAGCTCTTTATATTTTTTAATAATTATTGACTAATCAGAGTATTTTAATTACTATTTTATTGTTAAATAAAATTGCAGCAGTGATACCCATGGCAGCAGAAATTCTCAAGACCCTTCTGTTTAGTGAAAACAAAGGTGGTAGGTACAGCAAGCATCATCAGCATGTGGTGTGTAATCAGGTAAATATTTTATCTGTGACAGATTGGAGAGGCACTTTGTACTTAGAATGATCCTTCTCTTTTGCCCCCACCTAGTCTCTTATCACGAGTCATGAATACAGGATCGCAGTTTGTGATGGAAGGAGTGAAGAACCTAGTTTTGAAACAGCAAGTAAGTACGCTTGTTAGAAAACATACTGGTAACGTTTAAACATAAATGTTGACAGGCTAACTGCTCAAGTAAAGCAACTTCTGGATTTATTCAGGTAATAAATAGGAATCATAAGTTCTTTTTAAGTTCTGGGGTACATGTGCAGGATGTGCAGGTTTGTTACACAGGTAAACGTGTGCCATGGTGGTTTGCTGCACAGATCAACCCATCACCTAGGTATTAAGCCCTGCATCCATTAGCTCTCTTCCCTGTTGCTCTTCCCCAGCCCTTGACAGGCCCTGGTGTGTGTTGTTCCTCTCCCTGTGTCCATGTGTTCTCACTGTTGAGCTCCCATGCGGTATTTGGTTTTCTGTTCCAAGGAGTGCTTTATTAGTGTGTTTAAGACTCTGAGGTATTTTTACATGTGTAGCTCAGAGCTCTGTAATTGTATACTTTTTTTAAAAATTTGGATTTGGATTTGGACTTCACTTACATTTTGATTTGTCTTTACCATCAGGTTGTTGAAAGTACGTTAATTGAAAGAATGATCCTAACATATTTAGAATAGTGAACTGCTACATAATGAGTATCGTTTATTTTAACGTATAATCAGAATATTAATAAGCTAATGAACTTAACATCTAAAGTCCTATGTAAATTGGACTAAACAAAATAGTTTAAATAGAATTTATATTTGGGGATAATAAAATGGTACCTCGATTTCACATTTTCTTTCTTTTAGTCCTTCATTTTGTATATAGGACACTTTTAAATGACTTTTTTGTTTTTGTGATTTTTCTGTTGTAATATATAGATATTCTGCTTCAGTCATTAATTCATTTGGTGTCTTTTCAAAAGATTTGTTTTTTACTTTTAATTTTGGAAATTTTCAAATATGCATTATCAAATTCTCCTGAATCCTTCAATTAAGTCAGTATCCATTCTTGTTTCATCTATCCCATTTGTGTTTTTTATTTACTTTTACTAGAATATTTTAAGGCAAAACTGAGATGTTTTACACAGAAACTCAGTTTGCAATGAGAAGGGTTTTAGAGGCCAAATCAAAAGAATCAGTTATTCAGATCTGAATATTGTTTTTTTACCTGTATTCAGAAAACAAAACCTTTTCTTTCCTCCACATGTTTCTTTCTTACAATGTTTACTGGTGGTATTTTATATACATAATCTTTATTTGTGGTTTAATAAGTTATTTTTTTCTTTTTCTTTTTTTCTGAGACACGGTCTTGCTCTCTTGCCCAGGCTGGAGTGCAGTGGTGCTAGCTGGGACTACAGGCATGCACCACCACACCTGGCTAACCTTTGTATATTTTGTAGAGATGGGGTTTCGCTATGTCACCCAGGCAGGTCTTGAACTCCTGGGGCTCAAGTGATCCTCACACCTCAGCCTCTCAAGTGCTGGGATAACAGGTACAAGCCACTGTGTCTGGCCTCATTATCCCTTTTAGAAATTATTGTCAGTCCCTCTCATTCTACCTCCTGGTAAGGAGCTACTACCAAATACTTAATCTACTTTTTCTTACTCGTTCACAGTACTGCCCAGAATCAGCTTATCTTCACCCTCTTAGACTGTATGTGAAAAGGCACAATAGGAAGTTTGGGCACATTAGAGACAACTGTGCTATACTTTATGGCTTAGCCTGGGCCCGCTCTTATTTATCGTCAACTGTGGACAAAATGATTTTGTTTTATGAGACAAAGGGGGACCTCCAACTTCTATGGTAATGTCTGCCTTTTGCTAGATAGACTGGCCATTACATAACCATATGTAGTTTATTTTTAAGGAGAATTACATATTTTTCTTCACATGTCACTATTAGAAGTAAATCCCAATAGTAAGATTTCCCTAAACAAAGTATTTCTTATAACATATAACTCATAGTATTTAGAAGTTACAGATTTTAAGCTTTAGAATAATCATGGTTTTTGAACTTACTACCGTAGTGTAACATGGTATATATCCCCTATGATACCTGCAAAAGACATCTAAATTGGTCAATTCTTAAATATTTTATTGTGCTAACACAAAAGCTTATTTTATTTGGAGTGCATAAAATATAAAAACAATTCTTTGTGATCTTGTATCTCTGTTTTTTTTTAATATTGCAAATAACATACCGCTTTGACATAGGCAGTTTCTCACTTGCAAAAGTAAAATTTGAAATGATCAGTGGTCACCCCATCTCTATATTTTTGCCACCACTACCAGAAGAGCTATGCCATTAAAAAAAAAAGGTTCACAATTAGAGGAAATAGGTATTGACAGGGGGTAGGAATGGTTCTTTTTGTATTATCTTCAAGTAAAAATAATAGTCATACAATATAGTTCAATATAGTCTTTTTTTGTTGCTCTTTAAAAAGAGAAAAAATAGATGGTACTGAAAGACAAATACTTAGGCTTATCTAAGCTTTAAATGTTAGTTTTTTTCTGGGTACATCATCATCTCTGTTTACTTCTGCCCACATAACAAATTGCTAAGATTGAAATCTAGAATCAAGAGTGTAGACATTTCTAATTGTTCTTAATAAATATTACCAAATTATCCTCGAGTACGGAGTCTCTAGAAACATGTAAACTCAGAGAGGTCCATGTTAAAGCTCTATTACCCTTATATTCTAAAATTTAGAGGTACTGTGGTGGGAGGTCTTGGGCAGTTTGGGAACTGAGAGGTAAGAGGTATCAAAGAAGACACTGCTGAAGATCAGTTCTGTTTCACTCTTAGACTATTATGAGTAATTTATGCCTCTTAAATCTCTAAATATTGTTTTGGATCTTTGAATAAACAGTTTAAACTGTAAATTAATTAGACAGAATAGGATTAGCTACATCCAGTTTTCTAGGTCACTTATAAGAGCTTTTTATACCTTGTTTTATGGGCAGCATAAGTTTTGTGCATCACAAGTATCAACTATCGCATAAAACCAGTTGAATGTTATTCACAGATTTGGAATCTGTTTGTGTGAGGATAATTGTACAAGAATGTGAAGATGAATAATGTAGCATACAGTTGCATAATTTTAGACTTCTGTTTTACTTTATTTGGCCTGTTTGCAAAAATAATCCCTCCTTTAAAAATGAACAACACATACATTACAAGCAGTGAAAATCCATAGATTAAAAAAAGATTTAAAATACACATTTGCAATGTTTGGCCCTTAAGATTGTGATTTGAACAAGAAAACTATAAAACATGATTGTATACGTCGGGCACAGTGGCTCACACCTGTAATTGCTTGAGCCCAGGCATTCAAGACCATCCTGGGTAACATGGCAAAAGTCCATCTCTACAAAAAATAGAAAAAAATTACTTGAGCATGGTGGCACATGCTTGGGAGGCTGAGGTGGGAGGACCACTTGAGCCTGGGAGATGGATGATAATTTATACAACAGTGACTGGATATCAAGTTGTATAGTAATTATTTCATAACAAATACATATATCAAAACATCGTGTTGTACACCCAAAATATATACAATTTGTCAGTCATACCTCAATAAATCTGCAGAAGAGAATAAATCACTGCTAATTTATAATTACTTTAATTATTAAAGTATTTTAGGAGTGGTAATAGTGTTATGGGTTTCTTAAGAGTTTTTATATTTTGGATATGTGTACTGAAATATTTATGGCTAAAATGATTGTACATTGGAGACTTACTTTAAAACAACATAGGGGAATGGGTAGTAGGTGACAGTATAGGTGAAATAAGATTTGCCATGAGTTAATAATTGTGGAAACTAGGTGATAGAGGGATAGGTGTGTCTTAGTGAGTTCACATAATCTCGTTTTATTTATTGAGGGATAGATGTATCTTAGTGAATTCACATAATCTCGTTTTATTTATTTTATTGCCATGAACATGAAATGATTTTGTAAACTCATCTGTAAGATAAGGGTGTTAGATACACTCTGTAGATCCCAGTCTGGTTTATAATTTTAAATTTTGGAGACAGCCCATCTTATTTTCTCTCCTTCTAGCTTCACTTCACTGGCAACTTTCCACCCTTCTATCATTGATACATCTCTCATCTCCAGTGTTTCCAGTGTCCACACACGCCATCTAATTCTTTACTTGGCTAATAACTGCCTTCAAGATAAGCGTCCTCTTACAGGAGGTCCACATAGGGCTTTTTCATTCTCCAGGGCTCTGGTAGTCAAGACAGTAGCAAGTCTTGTCCCATCCCAACTGCCAGCTTTGACATCAGAGCATCATCTGAAGCCGAGGGCTTCAAGGGGAAAGTTAGAAATAGTCACCATAGATCAGTTGTCAATATAGGTCAACAAGTGGCTAATTCTAGGAGAACTCAAAGGAAGAAAAACTTCCTTATTTTGGTTATAGAACTATATTATATTTCTTAGTTGTCTTTGAGTTTCTGTGCATATTTTATTTTGTTTTGTAATACACCATCAGAAATAAAGTTAACATTGTTTTTACCTAAGCTTTCCAGTGACTAAAATCATAAAACATGACTAAAGTCATAAAATGACTTAGGATTTTTGGAAATAGATTTCTCACTATGTTTTTTCAGATAGTTTCTAGTTCATGTATTTGAAATTTGAAGAACTTTAATTTAGGATATTCCTGTGTATAGGACTCTGTCTCTCAAATCTATATCTATAATAGCTTTCTAATAAAAATTTAGTTGCAAACTGTACAATAATGTTTTCCATTTTATTTCTAAACAACAATTTTTAAGAACAAAATATGCTTGGGAATTCTTAAAACAATTGAGTTTTTCATTTGATAAAATTTTGTTTATACCCCTTTTACTGAAGCACACAGACTTTTTATGTTTGTAAAGACACATAAGATAACACACTATTTGTTGAGCAAAGAATATTGTATGGTTTTGTTTGGATGTTTTCCATATGCTGGTATGTTAGCTGCTAAAATCCAGTTTTCTTAACCAGTAAAACTTGATTAACCTGGTATGTAAATTATTCTAAATATATAATTGATTTTTGTTAATGATTAAGTCAATTCAGGCCTTTAGGCAAAGAATGGAGGCTAGCTAGAGCATTAGCTGGTGACAGATCTCAAAAGTTGTTTCCTGAAGTACTCTTTCCATTTTAAAGACGTTATGTATTTTTTAAAACCATTCTCTGTACCTGAAGCTTCCTTTAATATATGGGAGTATGTGAATATTGTATTGTATAGAAGTGGTAGATGATTTTGGTGTGTTATTTGGTTGTAAAAACCAGACAAAAACATAAGAAAGACTTGTCTCTGGGCTCCTTAATTTTTGAACAACTTTGCTGGAAAGAAATTTTTCTCATGTTACTTAATGACCTATTTGGCAGACTCGTCTTCAGATATAGCAGAACCATAAAACATAAAGTAAAATTTAATTGTATCCTTAGGAAAATCTCATTTTATACTAATTAAAGATTTATCATGGAATATTGGTATGAATATTCAAACTTCCAATTATTTTCACAAATATAAAAATAATATGACCCTTATGGTTTATTATTACATATAATCTTTTCTAAATTTTCCTCCATTGTATGTATCTAAGAGTACAATGCAGGAAGCTAAACACAGAATTCAGTGTAAATACAGAAATTGATATAAAGTTGTCAAGTTTAGTAAAATTTTACAAAACAATTTATAATGTTCTTTTGTTCTAGAATTTTTAAATTATTCTCGTTATGTTGCAAAGTACTTCATATCTGTTGTTGGTATTACTTGGAATACATAACTATAGTTTTTCTCCTTTGGATAAAGCATTTTAAAATCTTTATTTAAAGCACATTTAAATCTGCACCCACTTACTCTTTAGAGAAATTGGTTTAGACTCACTCTTAAGTGAACAGACTCAATTTTATTTGAAACAAAACTTAAAAGGTAAAATTTTGAGCCACCTTTTTTTAAAAAAAAAAATCTAAATAGTATTCAGGAAGTATATTCAGACAGCTTGAACATTTGATGCTTGTATTTATATTTGAAAGTACCTAGCCAACACAAATATCAGAGAGTAATGAAATAGCTTTAATTTTAATTTTACTTGCCTGAGACCATCTTAAAAGGTTTTTACTTTACCAGTCTAGGGAAGGTAGCAGTATCCTTAGTGACAGTCCATTTTAATTACAATAAAATGTTTTATGATCTAAGAAAACAGAAAATCCTTATATAATAGTAATATGTTATCTATAGATTTTAATCTGATTTATAAACAATCAGATTGAATGTTTTTGTCATATGAAGTCTCTGAAATACATAAAGTACAATAGATACAAGACTGTTCTCTTCAGAACATCCTGTACAATTCACAAAGGAAATATCAGTTCAAAATGAACAGAATAACACTTCATTAGGAATGCACTTTGAATAAACTTAATAGTCACCTACTAAATTTTCTAAATTTGACTTATGTTCAAAATAATAAAACTTGTCAGACTGAAATGTAACAGTATTTCTTATGCCACAGCCTGTAAACAAGTCAGGAGACAACCTTTTGCCAGCACCTGTGTTGTACATTTCATGTTCAAAGTGGAATCTGTTCCGTAAGATGATGCAGTACAACATTGAAAACTTGGAATTTATCCCAGGCAAAATAAAAATGGTCAATAAAGTTGTTCGTGTATCCATATCCCCATTTTCCAAAGTACAAAAAATACCTTTTTATTAGAAATGAATGAACTCTTACATCATTTAAAATCATACATTTGCACAAACTTTAAAAGTTACTTTATTTTTAAAGAAAACTTTTATAATCCACAGAGAGGAAATGAAAAAAATACAATGGGATTCTGGCCATGCATGGTGGGTCACGCCTGTAATCCCAGCATTTTGGGAAGCTGAGGTGGGTGGATCACCTAAAGTCAGGAGTTTGAGACCAACCTGGCCAACATGGTAAAACCCTGTCTCTACTAAAAATATAAAAATTAGCCAGGCATGGTGGCATGAGCCTGTATTCCCAGCTACTTGGGAGGCTGAGGCAGGCAGATCGCTTGAACCCAGAAGGCAGAGGCTGCAGTGAGCCGAGATTGTGCCACTGCACTCCATCTTGGGTGACAGCTAGGCTGCATCTCAAAAATTAAAAAAACATTAAAAAAAAAAGGTGGGGAGGGGGATTCTTCTTTGATCAAAACAAAAGCTTGCAGTTACTAGTATTAAAAGCAAACACCCAACAAAGTAAAAAGCCCAAACATGTATTTGTATTAAAACCTGAATACACCTACACATTTAAAGAAGCATTTTTACTTAGAATTATATTTTCCTATGGAAACTTGAGTAGTGCCAAGAGTATTTACATCTTTGACATCACTTTTACCATTCACAGACTACTTAATCTTAGAATGTGTTTAATTGAAAGGTAAGCATACTTAACTGTAGAATGATCAGGTGGTTTTGGTTTGATGTTCTAATATTTAACAAAATACTTTTCCACAGAATCTACCTGTTACTCGTATTTTGGACAATCTTATGGAGATGAAGTCAAACCCTGTGAGTACCATATAACATACTTTGTGTAAATTCCTGAATATGTCAAACTGACTAGTATGAAAGAGGATAAAATCAGATTGAGTTCCTTGTGAGCCTAGTCACAGCAGAATACATGAGAGAAAGGAAGAGTCCATGTTCTCAAGAAGCCTTTTTTAGCCATTATCACAGATTCTGGGAATTGGTTTTCTCAGCTGCTATACCCATTCTGGCCAGCTCTCATTCAAATGTCATGTCGATTATATTCTATTTGTATAATTAAATGTGAAATATATCCTAAGGAACAAATTTCTGTAAATGAAAAAAGAACCACTGAGCATTTGTCGATGTAGTATAAAGAGTACCAAACCAATTTAATTTTATAAAAGTTAAATCAGGAAAGCAGTGCACAGTAAAAATGTTAAGTGCATATGTTTACAGGGCACTAAATTATTTTGGGCTGCATAAGTCCATTGACAATGAAATCATTGGGTGAATAGACACATGGGTCAGTATCATGAGCATTGGCTTAAAGAATGGGTTTCTAAGCTATCTGTAGTTCGAAAAAGAATGTAAAAATCATCACAATCTGTTTCATAAAACATCCCATCCTGTTACTGTCACAACCAAAAGGTAGTTATTACCACAAGAATCTGGAATCAAAAACAGGCAGCATGATCCTACCCACATCAAAACCCTGGTTTGAGTTGATCTAAATCCCTATAGACTTGGCAGTGAGGTTTAGGATTCCAATCCTAAGAAAAAATGAGAACAGAATCTTCAGACGAGTGTGACATTTTTTGTAATTGTCAGAACATGACTGTAATAACAGAAGAAACTAACAAAAACAAATTTTAAAATTCACTGGTGTGAAAACAAAGATACAGTGTAATAAAACATCTCAAAAGGGCAGTTAGTATTATGAAAGGAATGGGAGAGTCGTTTATAATAAGCTAAAAAGGATTGGATTCTTCCATCTGGGAATCAATACAGATAAAGTGGTATACAATGAAATAATAATAGACTTTGTCACTACATTCTAGAATACATGAAGAAAAGGTTCTTCCTGAAAAGCCTAAGAGAGGTATACGGTTATGACTAATTGATTTAGAGAATACTGCTTCCTAATAGGCAATAAACTTCCACAAGATATTATGCCAAGCAACTATAAAGATTAGAAATATAAGTAAATCCAAAAATTTAGACAGGTGCCAAATACACAGGGGGGTTAAGAAATTTTGATACTGGGTTAAGAAATTTTGATATTGTCCAGGCATGGTTGCTTATGCCTGTAATACCAGCACTTTAGGTGGCCAAGGCTGGCGGATCACTTCAGCTCAGAAGTTTGAGACCAGCCTGGGCCACATGGTGAAACCCCATCTCTACAAAAAATACAAAAAATTAGCCTGGTGTGGTGATGTGCACCTGTAGTCCCAGCTACTTGGAAGGCTGAGGTGGGAGGATCACTTGAGCTTAGGAGGTTGAGGCTGCATTGTGCCAAGATTGTGCCACTGCACTCCATCCTGGGTGACAGAGTGAGACCCTGTCTCAAAAAAAAGAAAAAAAAAATTGTGATATTTTGTTACCCTAATCTTGAAGTTGAGATGAAAAATAATGACAGTAATAATAAAAATAATAGCTAACATTTATTGAGTACTTATCATGTTCCAGAAATCATTCAAAGCATTTTTCGGTGGCTCACACCTGTAATCCTAGGACTTTGGGAGGCCGAAGCAAGCGGATCACTTGAGGTCAGGAGTTCAAAACCAGCCTGGCCAACATGGTGAAACCCCGTCTCTACAAAATATTAGTGGGGCATGGTGGCACACACCTGTAATCCCAGCTACTCTGGAGGCTGAGGCAGGAGAATTGCTTGAACCCTGGAGGCAGAGTTTGCAGTAAGCCGAGATCACACCACTGCACTCCAGCCTGGGTGACAGAGCAAGACTCTGCCTCAAAAAAAAAAAAAACAAAAATGCATTTTTCACCTATTATCTCACCTAATCCTCATTAGAACTTTCTAAGTACTAGTATTATCGTTCTCATTTTATAGATGAGGACACTGTAGTGCAATGAAGTCAATTAACTTTCCCAAGGACACACAGCTAGTAAATGGCAGACTTAAGATTTTAACTAAAGGCCAAGTTTTTTACCATTATGCTGTATCAATTAGGGCAAGAATCATTCCCTTCATGGAATCCCAGAACTTAGTTAGAGAGTTAAAGAAACGTAAGTCATCTTAACAGTGGAGGAGAGGCAACCAAGAAATGTTGTGACTTCCCAAGTCACACTACTTTTAGTAGCAGAATTGGAACCAGAAACCTACTACTGCTATGTTCCTGCCTGGTGCTCATTCCAGCATACACATTGCTTCCACATTTTTCTGTCATAAACACATGGATGGCTACCTTGTGGATCTTACTGAAATGTTTCTCCAAGCTATGAAAGTTCATTGATGAGTTCCCTTGACTTTGACTTTATAACTCAAGGCATATTATTGCAGATGGATATTTTTTTACTTAACTAGGAAAAAGTAACTTTTTCTGTTTTGAAAGCATTTCTTCATCTGCTAGGTGAGGCGGTTGCCTGCATTCTCATTCCTTCTCCTCTTCCCAGATGGACAAATTGATTTGGAAGCAATGAAGAGATTAGCAAAATGCTAAAGAGATTAGCAAAGTATACTAATTTAGACCTGACAGATAATCGATTGTATCCATTTTAAATGCTGTAACCTAATTCTGGATGCATTTTTATCAGTTCATTTATTAAATGTTTTCCTTTCATTTCTTAATTGAATAAATTAAAATTAAGGCAAGATATCAGATAGGTTATCTTGCCTTTTAAGTCTGGCTGGTTGTGGTTTCTTGAAGGATCCTTACACTGTGTTTGGGTTTACTGAGAGTGCTATGATTGATTAGCAATGTCCACCATTGGGTACAGGACTGATTAGTACCAACATGTGTAGCGTATTTGTCATGAATCAGGTTTTGATAGGACTATCAACACTCTAGAAGAGAAGTGGTTTCTCTGGCATGGTAATTAAGAACTTGGGCATTGAAACTAGACTGCCTGGGTTCAAATCCTGTAGTTCCCATACCTACTAATCATGTAACTTTATAAAGTTACATAACTTTTCTGTACCCCAAACTGCCAATCTGAAAAATGAGGGTAACAGTAACGACCTGATAGACCATTATTGGGATTGAGTAATTTCATCTAAAGCACTTAGAATAAAAGTTAGCACATAGTAAATGTTCATTAAGTATTAGGGGGTTGTTATACATTCTGCAAAATGGATAGATTCGTTAAACAAACTGACCTTCTAAAGAGAAATTCCACAGTCATGGTAAAGTTCTATTTTTTTAATAGGAAACTGATGACTATAGATATTTTGATCCCAAAATGCTCCGGGGCAATGACAGGTAAGCAGCTTTTGTCTTGTTTAAATTGTTATGGATTTTTTCCCCTCAAGAATGGAAATAATTGATTTTTTTATTATATAGTACTACTTATTAAAAATCCAAACTATGTGGAAAACTCATAAGGAAACAGTATGTATAATCTCATTATCCAGAGATATCTCTAGTAATGATACTTAGCATTTAGATGTTTTTCCTTCCACATATACACACACACAAATCCATTCAGATGTTTACTGGTGTTTTTATGAAATCGTGGCAGTATTAGAAACTAATTGTGGGTGAGGGAAATTTGGATAACATGTGTTTTTAAATGAATATTCTTATTGGACCAATTGAAAAAAATAGGAGCTTTATATTGGATAGCAGTTGTTTGGTTGTTTTTTATTTAACTGGTCCATAAAATGAAAGTCTCTGGGAACCATTGCTATATAACACCTTGTGTCAATGAAACATTCTATAAATAAATTCTGCATTTTATCACAGACATTGGATGGTAAGATATCCTTATGGATATTATTTTTCATGATTTAATTAGCAGTGGTATGACAAATAGCCTATGAGATACAGAAAAAGAATAGGCAGAATTGGGGGTGGGGAGCCGGGAATAACTGCCTTGAAATGATTTGTCTGTAGATGAAGCTAGTGAGGCTAGTTTCTTGCCTCTTCCTTATGTTTGGGATCTTCAGAACTTTACATATGCTCTATCCCAAGCTTTCACATCTTTGTAGATGGTGTGAAAATAATCTAGTCACTAGATTAAATTGTTTGATAACTTGAAATCTTATTCCCTTTTCTGAATTTACCAGAAATAACAAGCAAAATTGCATAAGAACTGCCAATAGCAGCTGCTGTTGGCAAGAGAGAATTTGATAAAGAATGGATTACGGAAAGGGGGATGAGGATTGACTACTAATGGTACAGGACTTCTTCTGGGGTGATAAAAATGTTCTGAAATTAGACAGTGATGGTTGTACAACTCTAAATATACTAAAAACCACTGGTTGTACACTTTACAACTGTAGGTTAGCAACTTTTTCCTATATTGATGATTCTCCAGCTTACGTTTTTTTCCTTCCTTGCATTTAGCTATCAAGTAGATACACAGTTAGCCCTCAATATGCATGGGTTCCTCATCCATGGATTCAACCAACCAGGGTTCAAAAATATTTGGGGGGAAAAACGGATGATTGTATCTATACTGAGCATGTACAGACTTTTTTTTTCTTGTGTTTATTCTCTAAGCAATACCTAATATAATGTAAACTATATAGTTTGTTATACTGTTTACCTAGCATTTACATTGTATTAGGTATTATAAGTAATCTGGAGATTATTTAAAGTATATGGGAAGATGTGCATAGGTTATATGCAAACACTACACCATTTTACATAAGGTACTTGAGCATCTGTGGACTTTGGTGTCTATGGGGGTTCCTGGAACCAGTCCTTCATGGATATCAAGGGATACTTGGCTTCTTGAAAATTTACTGAGAAATGTTTAATCCTTAATGTAGTTTATGCATGGTAATGAAGAAGAATATTAGCATTGAAAAGACAGATAAGCTATCCCATCACAGTTAAATCTTGGTGATTAATAACTAGTAATACTATTCTATAAGTCTTATCTGTCCTCATCCATGTCTGCTCTTTAAGGAACTGAAACACTGAAGAGGCATTTCAGTCAGGTGGACTTGTAGCTGCTTCTGTGGATATTCAGACAGGCCATAGAAATAAGGAAAAGATTATAGAACTGTGTCATCAGCCTCTGAACAATTAAGGAAAGTTATAATAGCCCTCTTTTCTCAGTTGAGATTTTCAAAAATTACTTTTGGGAAAAATCTAAGTTGTCCTTTTAAGTCATATTGTACAGCCTGTTTTAGCACTTAAATGTAAGTCTAGACTCGCACAAGCTTTGAAAAATGTCTTTATTATGTATATTTTTATAATACTTTGGTGTCCAAGAGATCTTTAATAAATAAGCTACAGCAAAATTCAGATCCCTCCTTCCCTTCCCTGTTTGCTTCCTGAGTTGTTATTCTTCCCATACATGTATTTATACAGTTTTTCCACAAATGTAGATATCCACAAACTATATATAATACTGAGTGTGGTAAAAATTTACCACATAAAATATATGCCTTATCCATTCACCACATACCCAGACTTATACTTCTCCTCATGGGAGCTGCTGCTCATCTAGAATTTTTTTTTTTTTTTTGAGACGGAGTCTTGCTCTGTCACCCAGGCTGGAGTGCAGTGGCCGGATCTCAGCTCACTGCAAGTTCCGCCTCCCGGGTTTACGCCATTCTCCTGCCTCAGCCTCCCAAGGAGCTGGGACTATAGGCGCCCGCCACCTCGCCCGGCTAGTTTTTTTTGGATTTTTTAATAGAGACAGGGTTTCACCGGGTTAGCCAGGATGGTCTCGATCTCCGGACTTCGTGATCTGCCCGTCTCGGCCTCCCAAAGTGCTGGGATTACAGGCTTGAGCCACCACGCCCGGCCTAGAATTTTATTTTAAAGTAATAGGTTGACCCATTTCCTTTTAGACTCTGAGAGACCTCCCTCTTCTAGCTTCTTCCTATGAAACCCAGTTCACTACCTGGCTCTGCAAAATTAAAGGACCCACCCCTCTAAGGAAGTGAAGGAGATAGAATGGTAAATACTTATCTAATAGTGCATGTGTGTGTATTTCCCATACCTATTTTATTCATAATAAAAGCCATGGGTGAAATTTTCAGTACGGTTTTTCTTTATTACAGCTCAGTTCCCAGAAATAAGAATCCATTCCAAGAGGTAAGTTTCATATAAAAATTCTCTGTTCCTAGAAAGGAAAGATGAAAGGTGACCAATCTTGAAGACTGTCCATCCCAAATATGGCTTTATGATGATTAGTGTATGGTAGTTTTGATAAATCCAGCTGTGTATACCCAAGATTCTTATCAAAAAATTTGGCCTAGCAATTATATTTTTCTAATTTATAAAGCTGCTTATATTTATAATATTTTAAGCTTAAAAATAACTGACAAATAATTCACAGGAAATGAAGTCTTTCAGATTGCAGTGAGAGTTTTTTACATGTGTGGAACCTTTTTCTGAAATTGGATTCCAAACATTTGTGAAGATATCATGATTGTTTTCATTTGAAATACAAAGAAGCTTCTCCATAAAAAATACAGTAAATAACATATACTGGAAATTATAGTTATTTTCCTCTAAATTGTTTCTGAAAAATCTCTTCATACTACTCAAGAGACATTAGAAATTTATAAATTGACTTTTTAGAAACATTTCCTAATAATTAAAATAGCATCAGGTGCTTAGAATATGAATTTTGGCTAACATTTTTTAACCTTAATTTTAGAATAGGTTTCAGACTAAAAACCATGTTGCTTTTTTTTTATCTGTTTGCATTTTAGGCCATTGTTTTTGTGGTGGGAGGAGGCAACTACATTGAATATCAAAATCTTGTTGACTACATAAAGGTACATTTTATTTAGACTTTTTATTCTGTTGTTAGATGGTTTCATAGGTAGAACACTAGCATTCTCTGATGGCTATCCTGATCCTTTTACAACTTTTAAAAGGTAGTTTCAAAAATCATGCATATATGGTTTTTAAATGTTTATTGTTTTCCTATTCCTATCACACTCATTTCTGGCCTAAAATTGCACTTAATCTAGAAAACAATGTATCTTATTGATAAATGCACTTTGCAGCTACCTGTCTTAATATAACATCAAATGCTTAGAGACCTCAAGCAAGCTCTTCCAAAAAAAAAAAACAAAACTATCATGAAATGATTTACAAAACTCATTTATCTGAATAATATGCACTTTACTCCTGTTAACTTAAATCAGCAACATACTTCTAACAAATGGGGTTTTTTGTTTTGTTTTTTCAGCAAACAGGAGCTATAGAGGTAGCAAATGAAGGGGGGTGCAGGGAGTGGCAGACAACTAAGCAAAAAGGAAGGAAGGAAGGGACATACTTTGAAAAGGAAAAACACTATTTAAAATTCAGGGGCAACAGAATTAGCTATTTTTAGAATGTCATTTTGTAATCTTCATTTATTCACTTAACATTAAATAATGATCATTCTTTATGTCCTTATGCCTTAATAATGGTAGAGGGTTATGGTACAATGAAGACAAAAACACACAGCAGATGCCACAGAGCTCCAAAACAAATAACTATACTTGGGATTCTATCTTAGTTTCCTTTTTTTTTTTTTTTTTTTTTTTTTTTTTTTTTTTTATTATACTTTAAGTTCTAGGGTACATGTGCATGACGTTTATATCATGTATAACTCCCCAATGCAATCCCTCCCTCCTCCCCCCTCCCCATGATAGGCCCCAGTGTGTGATGTTCCCCTTCCCGAGTCCAAGTGATCTCATTGTTCAGTTCCCACCTATGAGTGAGAACATGCGGTGTTTGGTTTCTCTTCTTGTGATAGTTTGCTAAGAATGATGGTTTCCAGCTGCATCCATGTCCCTACAAAGGACGCAAACTCATCCTTTTTGATGGCTGCATAGTATTCCATGGTGTATATGTGCCACATTTTCTTAATCCAGTCTGTCACAGATGGACATTTGGGTTGATTCCAAGTCTTTGCTATTGTGAATAGTGCCGCAATAAACAAACGTGTGCATGTGTCTTTGTAGTAGAGTAATTTATAATCCTTTGGGTATATACCCAGTAGTGGGATGGCTGGGTCATATGGTACATCTAGTTCTAGATCCTTGAGGAATCGCCATACTGTTTTCCATAATGGTTGAACTAGTTTACAATCCCACCAACAGTGTAAAAGTGTTCCTATTTCTCCACATCCTCTCCAACACCTGTTGTTTCCTGACTTCTTAATGATTGCCATTCTAACTGGTGTGAGATGGTATCTCATTGTGGTTTTGATTTGCATTTCTCTGATGGCCAGTGATGATGAGCATTTTTTCATGTGTCTGTTGGCTGTATGGATGTCTTCTTTTGAGAAATGTCTGTTCATATCCTTTCCCCACTTTTTGATGGGGTTGTTTGCTTTTTTCTTGTATATTTGTTTGAGTTCTTGTAGATTCTGGATATTAGCCCTTTGTCAGATGAGTAGGTTGCAAAAATTTTTTCCCATTCTGTAGGTTGCCTGTTCACTCTGATGGTAGTTTCTTTGGCTGTGCAAAAGCTCTTTAGTTTAATTAGATCCCATGTGTCAATTTTTGCTTTTGCTGCCGTTGCTTTTGGTGTTTTAGACATGAAGTCCTTGCCCATGCCTATGTCCTGAATGGTACTACCTAGATTTTCTTCTAGGGTTTTTATGGTATTAGGTCTAACATTTAAGTCTCTAATCCATCTTGAATTAATTTTCGTATAAGGGGTAAGGAAAGGATCCAGTTTCAGCTTTCTACTTATGGCTAGCCAATTTTCCCAGCACCATTTATTAAATAGGGAATCCTTTCCCCATTTCTTGTTTCTCTCAGGTTTGTCAAAGATCAGATGGCTGTAGATGTGTGTATTATTTCTGAGGACTCTGTTCTGTTCCATTGGTCTATATCTCTGTTGTGGTACCAGTACCATGCTGTTTTGGTTACTGTAGCCTTGTAGTATAGTTTGAAGTCAGGTAGCGTGACGCCTCCAGCTTTGTCCTTTTGACTTAGGATTGTCTTGGCAATGCGGGCTCTTTTTTGGTTCCATATGAACTTTAAAGCCGTTTTTTCCAATTCTGTGAAGAAAGTCATTGGTAGCTTGATGGGGATGGCATTGAATCTATAAATCACCTTGGGCAGTATGGCCATTTTCACGATATTGATTCTTCCTATCCATGAGCATGGTATGTTCTTCCATTTGTTTGTGTCCTCTTTGATTTCACTGAGCAGTGGTTTGTAGTTCTCCTTGAAGAGGTCCTTTACATCCCTTGTAAGCTGGATTCCTAGGTATTTGATTCTCTTTGAAGCAATTGTGAATGGAAGTTCATTCCTGATTTGGCTCTCTGCTTGTCTGTTACTGGTGTATAAGAATGCTTGTGATTTTTGCACATTAATTTTGTATCCTGAGACTTTGCTGAAGTTGCTTATCAGCTTAAGGAGATTTTGGGCTGAGACAATGGGGTTTTCTAAATATACAATCATGTCATCTGCAAACAGGGACAATTTGACTTCTTCTTTTCCTAACTGGATACCCTTGATTTCTTTCTCTTGCCTGATTGCCCTAGCCAGAACTTCCAACACTATGTTGAATAGGAGTGGTGAGAGAGGGCATCCCTGTCTTGTGCCAGTTTTCAAAGGGAATTTTTCCAGTTTTTGCCCATTCAGTATGATATTAGCTGTGGGTTTGTCATAAATAGCTCTTATTATTTTGAGGTACGTTCCATCAATACCAAATTTATTGAGCGTTTTTAGCATAAAGGGCTGTTGAATTTTGTCAAAAGCCTTTTCTGCATCTATTGAGATAATCATGTGGTTCTTGTCTTTGGTTCTGTTTATATGCTGGATTACGTTTATTGATTTGCGAATGTTGAACCAGCCTTGCATCCCAGGGATGAAGCCCACTTGATCATGGTGGATAAGCTTTTTGATGTGCTGCTGAATCCGGTTTGCCAGTATTTTATTGAGGATTTTTGCATCGATGTTCATCAGGGATATTGGTCTAAAATTCTCTCTTTTTGTTGTGTCTCTGCCAGGCTTTGGTATCAGGATGATGTTGGCCTCATAAAAAGAGTTAGGGAGGATTCCCTCTTTTTCTATTGATTGAAATAGTTTCAGAAGGAATGGTACCAGCTCCACCTTGTACCTCTGGTAGAATTCAGCTGTGAATCCATCTGGTCCTGGACTTTTTTTGGTGGGTAGGCTATTAATTGTTGCCTCAATTTCAGAGCCTGCTATTGGTCTATTCAGGGATTCAACTTCTTCCTGGTTTAGTCTTGGGAGAGTGTAAGTGTCCAGGAAATTATCCATTTCTTCTAGATTTTCTAGTTGATTTGCGTAGAGGTGTTTATAGTATTCTCTGATGGTAGTTTGTATTTCTGTGGGGTCGGTGGTGATATCCCCTTTATCATTTTTTATTGCGTCTATTTGATTCCTCTCTCTTTTCTTCTTTATTAGTCTAGCTAGCGGTCTGTCAATTTTGTTGATCTTTTCAAAAAACCAACTCCTGGATTCATTGATTTTTTGGAGGGTTTTTTGTGTCTCTATCTCCTTCAGTTCTGCTCTGATCTTAGTTATTTCTTGCCTTCTGCTAGCTTTTGAATGTGTTTGCTCTTGCCTCTCTAGTTCTTTTAATTGTGATGTTAGAGTGTCAATTTTAGATCTCTCCTGCTTTCTCTTGTGGGCATTTAGTGCTATAAATTTCCTCTACACACTGCTTTAAATGTGTCCCAGAGATTCTGGTATGTTGTATCTTTGTTCTCATTGGTTTCAAAGAACATCTTTATTTCTGCTTTCATTTCGTTATGTACCCAGTAGTCATTCAGGAGCAGGTTGTTCAGTTTCCATGTAGTTGAGCGGTTTGGATTGAGTTTCTTAGTCCTGAGTTCTAGTTTGATTGCACTGTGGTCTGAGAGACAGTTTGTTATAATTTCTGTTCTTGTACATTTGCTGAGGAGTGCTTTACTTCCAATTATGTGGTCAATTTTGGAATAAGTGCGATGTGGTGCTGAGAAGAATGTATATTCTGTTGATTTGGGGTGGAGAGTTCTATAGATGTCTATTAGGTCCGCTTGGTGCAGAGATGAGTTCAATTCCTGGATATCCTTGTTAACTTTCTGTCTGGTTGATCTGTCTAATGTTGACAGTGGAGTGTTGAAGTCTCCCATTATTATTGTATGGGAGTCTAAGTCTCTTTGTAGGTCTCTAAGGACTTGCTTTATGAATCTGGGTGCTCCTGTATTGGGTGCATATATTTAGGAGAGTTAGCTCTTCCTGTTGAATTGATCCCTTTACCATGATGTAATGGCCTTCTTTGTCTCTTTTGATCTTTGATGGTTTAAAGTCTGTTTTATCAGAGACTAGGATTGCAACCCCTGCTTTTTTTTGTTCTCCATTTGCTTGGTAGATCTTCCTCCATCCCTTTATTTTGAGCCTATGTATGTCTCTGCATGTGAGATAGGTCTCCTGAATACAGCAGACTGATGGGTCTTGACTCTTGATCCAGTTTGCCAGTCTGTGTCTTTTAATTGGAGCATTTAGTCCATTGACATTTAAGGTTAATATTGTTATGTGTGAACTTGATCCTGTCATTATGATATTAACTGGTTATTTTGCTCGTTAGTTGATGCAGTTTCTTCCTAGCCTCGATGGTCTTTACATTTTGGCATATTTTTGCAATGGCTGGTACCGCTTGTTCCTTTCCATGTTTAGGGCTTCCTTCAGGGTCTCTTGTAAGGCAGGCCTGGTGGTGACAAAATCTCTAAGCATTTGCTTATCTGTAAAGGATTTTATTTCTCCTTCACTGATGAAGCTTAGTTTGGCTGGATATGAAATTCTGGGTTTAAAATTCTTTTCTTTAAGAACGTTGAATATTGGCCCCCACTCTCTTCTGGCTTGTAGAGTTTCTGCCGAGAGGTCTGCTGTTATTCTGATGGGCTTCCCTTTGTGGGTAACCCGACCTTTCTCTCTGGCTGCCCTTAAGATTTTTTCCTTCATTTCAACTTTGGTGAATCTGGCAATTATGTGTCTTGGAGTTGCTCTTCTGGAGGAGTATCTTTGTGGCGTTCTCTGTATTTCCTGAATTTGAATGTTGGCCTGCCCTACCAGGTTGGGGAAGTTCTCCTGGATGATATCCTGAAGAGTGTTTTCCAACTTGGTTCCATTTTCCCCCTCACTTTCAGGCACCCCAATCAGACGTAGATTTGGTCTTTTTACATAATCCCATACTTCTTGCAGGCTTTGTTCATTTCTTTTTCTTCTTTTTTCTTTTGGTTTCTCTTCTCGCTTCATTTCATTCATTTGATCCTCAATCGCTGATACTCTTTCTTCCAGTTGATCGAGTCGGTTACTGAAGCTTGTGCATTTGTCACGTATTTCTCGTGTCATGGTTTTCATCTCTGTCATTTCGTTTATGATCTTCTCTGCATTAATTAATCTAGCTGTCAATTCTTCCACTTTTTTTTCAAGATTTTTAGTTTCTTTGCGCTGGGTACGTAATTCCTCCTTTAGCTCTGAGAGGTTTGATGGAGTGACGCCTTCTTCTCTCATCTCGTCAAAGTCATTCTCTGACCAGCTTTGATCCGTTGCTGGCGATGGGCTGCGCTCCTTTGCAGGGGGAGATGCGCTCTTATTTTTTGAATTTCCAGCTTTTCTGCCCTGCTTCTTCCCCATCTTTGTGGTTTTATCTGTCTCTGGACTTTGGTGATGGTGACGTACGGATGGGGTTTTGGTATAGGTGTCCTTCCTGTTTGATAGTTTTCCGTCTGACAGTCAGAAGGACTGTCTGTTGGTCTGTTGGAGATTGCTTGAGGTCCACTCCAGACCCTGTTAGCCTGGGTATCAGCAGCAGAGGTTGCCGAAGATAGAATATTGCTGAACAGCGAGTGTACCTGTCTGATTCTTTCTTTGGAAGTTTCCTCTCAGGGGTGATGCCACCCTGTGAGGTGTGGGGTGTCAGACTGCCCCTAGTGGGGGATGTCTCCCAGCTAGGCTACTCAGGGGTCAGGGACCCACCTGAGCAGGCAGTCTGTCCGTTCTCGGATCTCAACCTCCGCGTTAGGAGATCCAGGGCTCTCCCCAAAGCTGTCAGACAGAGTCGTTGGCGTCTGCACCGCCCCCGCTCTTTCCCCTAATGGGCTGCAGCTGTGCGCTGTCCGCAGAGGTAGAGTCTACAGAGACAGGCAGGCTTCCTTGAGCTGCTGTGAGCTCCACCCAGTTCGAGCTTCCCAGCGGCTTTGTTTACCTACTTAAGCCTCAGCAATGGCGGGCGCCCCTCCCCCAGCCTCGCTGCTGCCTTGCGGATAGATCGCCGCAGACGGCTGTGGTAGCAGTGAGGGAGGCTCCGTGGGCGTGGGACCCTCCCGGCCAGGTGTGGGATATATTCTCCTGGTGTGCCTGTTTCCTTAAAGCGCAGTATTGGGGTGGGAGTTACCCGATTTTCCAGGTGTTGTGTGTCTCAGTTCCCCTGGCTAGGAAAAAGGGATTCCTTCCCCCTTGCGCTTCCAGGTGAGGCGATGCCTCGCCCTGCTTCAGCTCACGCTGGTCAGGCTGCAGCAGCTGACCATCACCGATTGTCCGGCACTCCCTAGAGAGATGACCCCAGTACCTCAGTTGAAAACGCAGAAATCACCGGTCTTCTGTGCCGCTCGCGCTGGGAGTTGGAGACTGGAGCTGCTCCTATTCGGCCATCTTGCTCCGCCCCCCTCTATCTTAGTTTCATAGGACACGCTTCATCTTTGCATCATGAACCACCAAGATATATGTGAGATACATTAGTTTCAGAAGAGCCCAGTCTTGTATAAAGGTTATTTTTTTTTTTTTTAACTTTTAAGTTCAGGGGTACAAGTGCAGTTTTGTTATATAGGTAAACTTGTGTCATGGGGTTTGTTGTACAGATTATTTCATCACTCAGGTATTAAGCCTAGTACCCATTTTTATTTTTCCAGATCCTCTCCCTCTTACCACCCTCTACCAGACCTCAGTATGTGTTGTTCCCCTCTGATGTGTCCATGTGTTCTCATCATTTAGCTCTCACTTAGATATCGTGCGGTATTTGGTTTTCTGTTCCTGAGTTAGTTTGCTGATGATAATGGCCTGCAGCCCCATCCATGTCCCTACAAAGAACATGATCTTATTATTTTTTATGCCTGCGTGGTATTCCACGGTGTATATGTACCACATTTTCTTTATCTAGTCTAACATCATTGGACATTTAGGTTGATTCCATGTCTTTGCTATCATGAATAGCGCTGCAAGTGAACATACCTGTGCGTGCATCTTTAGAATAGAATGATTATATCATTTGGGGTATATACCCCAAATCCCAGTAATGGGATTGCAGGGTCGAATGGTATTTCTGTCTTTAGGTCTTTGAGGAATCGCCACACTGCCTTCCACAATGACTAAATTTACAGTTGCATCAACATTCCAAACAGGGATGTGTATAAGTGTTCCTTTTTCTCCAAAACCTCACCAGCATCTTAAAGAAAGAAAAAAAAAAAAAAAAAAACATGCTGACTGGCGTAAGATGGTATTTCATTGTGGTTTTGATTTGCGTTTCTCTAATGATCAGTGGTGATGAGCTTTTTTTCATATGTTTTTGGCCACATGTATGTCTTCTTTTGAAAGTGTGCATGTCCTTTGCCCACTTTTTTATGGATTTTTTTTATTTTTATTTATTTATTTATTTATTTATTTTGAGACAGAGTCTCACTCCATTGCCCAGGTTGGAGTGCAGTGGTGCCATCTCGGCTCACAGCGACCTCTGCCTCCTAGATTCAAGTGATTCCCTGCCTCAGCCTTTCAAGTAGCTGGGATTACAGGCACGCCCTTCCACACCCAGCTAATTTTTTGTATTTTTAATAGACACAGAGTTACACCATGTTGGCCAGATTGGTCTCGAACTCCTGACCTCAAGTGATCCGCCCACCTCAGCCTCCTACAGTGCTGGGATTACAGGTGTGAGCCACCGCGTCTGGGCTGGGGTAGTTTTTTCTTGTAAAGCTCCTTATAGATGCTGGATATTAGACCTTTCCTGGATGCATAGTTTGCACAAACTTTCTACCATCCTATAGGTTTTCTGTTGATAATTTATTTTGCTATGTAGAAGCTCTTTAGTTTAATTGCATCCCATTTGTCAATTTTTGCTTTTGTTGCAGTTGCTTTTGGTGTCTTTGTCATGAAATCTCTGCCCGTTCCTGTGTCCAGTATGATACTGCCTAGGTTGTCTTCCAGGGTTTTGATAGTTTTGGGTTTAACATTTAAGTCTTTAATCCATCTTGAGTTGGTTTTTGTATATGGGTGTAAGGAAAAGGTCCGGTTTGAGTTTTCTGCATATGGCTAGCCAGTTATCCTAGCACCATTTATTGACTAGGGAGTCCTTTCTCCATTGCTTGTTTTTGTCAGGTTTGTGGAAGATCAGATGGTTGTAGGTATGCAGTCTTATTTCTTGGTTCTCTGTTCTGTTTGATTGGTCCATAGGTCTGTTTTTGTACCAGTACCATGCTGTTTTGGCTACTGTATAGCCTTATAGTATAGTTTGAAGTCGGATAGCATGATGCCTCCAGCTTTGTTCTTTTTCCTTATGATTGCCCTGGCTATTTTGGCTCTTTTTTGGTTCCATGGGAATTTTAAAATAGTTTTCTCTAGTTCTGTGAAGAATGTCAATGGCAATTTAATAGGAATAGCGTTTAATCTATCAACTGTTTTGGGCAGTATGGCCATTTTAATGGTATTTCTTCTTCCTATCCATGAGCGTGGAATGTTTTTCCATTTGTTTGTGTCATCTCTGATTTATTTGAGCAGTGGTTTGTAGTTCTCCTTGTAGAGATCTTTCACCTCCCTAGTTAGCTGTATTCTTGGGTACTTTATTTTTTTTGTGGCAATTGTGAATGGGCGCTTCTTCCTGATTTGGCTCTCGGCTTGACTGTTACTGTTGTATAGGAATGCTAGTGATTTTTGCACATTGATTTTGTTTCCTGAGACCTTACTGAAGTTGTTTATCAGCTTAAGAAGTTTTTGAGCTGAGACTGTGTGGGCTTTTCTAAATATAGGATCATGTCATCTGCATACAGAGACAGTTTGACTTCTTGTCTTCCTATTTGGATACCCTTTTCTTTCTCTTGCCTGATTGCCCTGGCCAGAACTTCCAATACTATGTTGAATAGCAGTGGTCAGAGAGGGCATCCTTATCTTGTGCCAGTTTTCAAGCGGGAGTGGTTAATACTCCTCTAGTTTCATAGCAGAAATTAAGTTGCATGACCAGGCTCAAAAGCAGAAACCAAGGGAACATTGACAGAAACCAGATGCAAACCATCTCTATAAACAGTGCTGACAAGCTAGTACAAGTTGCCCCCTAGTCTTGACCCTAGCACAGGACTCTATATTCATCACTACTTAGAACATTTCATTCAGGTTTGGCCAATAGTTAGCAACATGACTGGTTCCAGGTGTTCCCAGGGATAAACACATGGTTGCAATAGACACTTATGCATTCCACACACTCTTACCCTTAGTTAAGCTTTTTTAATCACTTGTCATCATTCTTCTTTTGGCATCTTTTACATTATATAACAGAAAAACAAGAAGATAAACACCAAAATACTAATCATTTGTAGTGACTGAAGTAGATTTATAACTTTTTTAAAAATTGCAGTTTACCATAGTCCAGTGAAAACGTGTTCTTAATCATGTACAAGCTTGACAGTTTTTACCTCTTTCTACCACAGAAAGTTCAATTTTGTGAAATTTTATAACAATTATTAGTCTAGTTCTTTCTCTGATAATCTGGCCTTTTACCAGAAGACCATCTTGTAGGGGTTTTAATTCAATTTCCTTATACATTTGGCTCATTCATTTGGTCATAGGATTTGTTCTTACGAACCTCACCAGTGATACCAGTATTGCACCACATAGCAATTACGTTATGATTTAGCTTGCTTAGAACCTCACCAATGATATCATTTGCACCAGGTAGCAATTACATTATGATTTAGATTGCTTACTACATGTTTTCTCATCTTTCTCAACAAAATCAACTCTTGCTTATATACCAAAATGTTATAATGGACTGAGGCACTGTAAGTTTCCCATAAATTCATTCTTTTTGCTAACTCTGCCAAGATACCAGGCCATTTTCCTTGCCCTACTTCAGCTTTTAATTGAGGAGCATACTTAATCCTTCTTGAGTTTGGGTGCATGTGTCTTCCCATCTTTATGTAACTGTTGAGTTTGTTTTATCATTTTTCCAGGCTGCTTGCCACCATTTCCCTTCCTCCTGAAATAACATTTCTTGTAAACAACCAATAGGTCATTAAGTCATCTTCCTCAGTATGTCTCTTTTCATTAAAGGCAAATTGGGCTTACCATGGGACTCATAGAACTGTGCCAGTGTTTCTGCCCAAATTGGTTTAACCACCAAATACGTTGTTGCCATTGAGTTTTTATTGCTTGAATATCGTTTGAATATATCTTTTGGATCCAAAATCTTTCAGGAACCTTTTGAGAGATGGTGGGGGAGGGGAGACAAAAGTTTTCAGTTCCCCGAGACAGTGTCATATCAGTAGTAATTATTCTCAGCAAAACAGCAGGGCTATCAATGGTAAGTGGGGAAGCCCACCTAGTTACCCCTTACTTGGTTTCAGTACCAAGAATTTTTTAACCTCAGTGCCTTCCACCCACAGAAACAAGGTCCATAGGCATTAGAGCACACGACACTATGACTAGTTGGAAATGCAGCAGTTATTTTATGTCTGTGTTTCTGGACACCTTTCTTAACAAATCATAACTGTGTTTAATAGTTACATGGTGGTCTGTGACTTCGTTGTTCAACAAAATTGTTTGTGTACCTTTCAGAGACAACAGTGTCCTAATTTTGCCTCCCCAAAGCGGTTCTGTACAATAGATAAAACCAACAGGAGCCAAAAGGCAAGCATTAGAATTATTCTGTGTTTATCCTCAAGATGTTATTAGCATCATCAAGATTCAGATAAAATTCTGCAGATTAAATTATTAAGATTATTAAATATCTTAGCTTCAAGTAAAGGAGACAATTTCATCAGGTCTTACGGGCATCTATAAATAGAGCTGAGAGCAGTTTCTTGCGCCCAGGCTTTTACAAGATACCAAAATAATGTTAACTTTCTCTTTTGCATTATTTACTTATTCACTCCCTTTCTGAGAGTAAAGACTTTTCCTTCTTTCTCCTGTCGTTAGTTTTTTACCCAGACCTCGACCCCTGAGTTAGCAACCATCAGATTCGGCAAGAGGAGCGGACGGCAGTGTGAGAGTGGCCAGTGCTTTCCCCCTTCGTCCATTCCCAGTCACATGAAGTTGGGGTGAATAACTACAAGTTTATAGGACTGTCTTGCCCACATGTGAGGAAAGATGCAAAAAAACATTAATTCCAAGCTTAGATCAGTGAAAATAAAAACAGTCCATTCCATCATTCCTCAGTTATATTTAGAGGTATTATCTTCATGTCATGTTTGCAACTGATCCTTCTTTCTGAGCTTGTAAATGTAATCCATATCCATGTTCTACATGATCAGAGAAAAAGGAAAATGTTCAGAAATATGGAGGAAATTGTTATCAGTTCCTGTGTTGTTATTCTACCCTCCTTTATTTTTCTTGAAGTATCTCTATAATCTATTTAGTGTTGATTCCCCCTTTAATTCCATGCCCTTTATGTTTTGACACACATTCCATCATGCAAGTAACTCTCTGTCATTAGCAATTTGAAAAGTGTTTCAAACATTTGCTCCAATACTTTGTGTTTGGTGAGGTATATGTTAGTGTATGGTAGATAATGGTGGTTAGCACATTGTTGAACTGCACCTGCAGTAAAGTGAGTTTCTTTATCAGATCATACATAAGTAGGAGGTCTAAATTGAAATGGTTTCTGCTGTGGCCTCTAGTAATGTTAAAGGTGATTCCTGCAGCTACCAGGTATACACATCCAAATGAGTGTCTTTTCTAGACAAGACCTGTTGCTGTCCACATGGAACCATAGATAATGGCCACCATAATTCTGTGTGAATGTATGTTTTCACTTCTTTTAAGTATATCCCTAAGAGTGGAATTGTTGGGTCACTTAGTAACTCTGTAGTCATTTGAAGAACTACAGACTATCTTCCAAAGCAGCTGCACCACTTTACATTCCCCCCAGCAGTGTATGAGGGTTCTCACTTCTCCACTTCATTACTAACACTTGCTTTTTTATCTATATTTTCCTGATGACTTACGAAGTCAAAAATGTTTTCACGTGTATATTGGCCATTTGTATATCTTTGGAGAAATGTCTGTTTAGATCCTTTGTCTTTTTTTTTTTTTTTTTTTGAGACGGAGTCTCGTTCTGTCGTCCAGGTTGGAGTGCAGTGGTGCAATCTCGGTTCACTGCAACCTCTGCCTCTGGGATTCAAGCGATTCTCCTGCCTCAGCCTCCCAAGTAACTGGGATTATAGGCACGTGCCACCACCACCCACCTTGGCCTCCCAAAGTGTTGGGATTACAGGCTTGAACCACCACGCCCGACCCCTCTGTCCATTTTTAATTGGGTTATTTTGCCTTTTTATTACTGAGTTGTAAGAATTCTCTATGTAATCTCGATACAATTCCCGTATCAGATATATGATTTCCAGATTTTTTCCCCCATTCTCTGGGTTGTCTTTTCTCCTTTTGTGATGGTGTCTTTTAAAGCGCAAAAGTTTATTTCAGCAAAGTCCAGTGTATCTCTTTTTTTCTTTTGTTGCCTGGGCTTTTTGTGGCATATCTAAGAATCCTTTGCCAAATCTAAGGTCATAAAGATTTGACCCTGAGTTTTCTTCTAAGAATTATATAATTTTTTAATATGGTATGAAGATCCAGCTTCATCTTTTTGCATATGGCTATCCAGTTGTTTCACCGCCTTCTGTTGAAAAGTCTATTCTGGCCAGGCGCGGTGGCTCACGCCTGTAATCCCAGCACTTTGGGAGGCCGAGGCGGGTGGATCACGAGGTCAGAAGATCGAGACCATCCTGGCTAACCCAGTGAAACCCTTCTCTATTGAAAATACAAGAAATTAGCCGGGCGCGCGGCAGGCACCTGTAGTCCCAGCTACTCGGGAGGCTGAGACAGGAGAATGGCGTGAACCCAGGAGGCAGAGCTTGCAGTGAGGCAAGATCGCGCCACTGCACTCCAGCCTGGGAGACAGAGCGAGACTCCATCTCAAAAAAAAAAAAAAATGTCTCTTCTTTCCCCCATGTAATGGTTTTGGCAATCTTGCTGAAAATCACTTGATGTGTATGGGTTTATTTCGGAACTCTCAGTTCCATTCTTCAAATCTATAGGTCTGTTCTTGTGCCAGTATTATACTGTGTTGATCATCATGGCTTTTTTAGTACTTTTTGAAATCAGGACACATGTGAGTCCTCCTACTTTATTGTTTCAGCTTTTCTGGGTCTTTTGCAATTTTTTATGAATCTTAGAATTTGTGAATGTCTACAAAGACTAAGTTCTTATAGGGAGCATACTTAAATCTGTAGATGAGTTTGGGGAGTATTTTCATCTTAATTAAGGCTTCTGGTCCATGAATATGGGATGTTTTTCCATTTATATCTGTAATTTCTTTCACTATGTTGTAGTCTTCAGAGTATATTTTTATGCTGTTATGAAAGATATTTTCTTAAGTTCATCTTTGGATTCTTCATTCGAAGTGCTTAAAAATCCAGCTGATTTTTATATGTTGATCTTATGTTTCACAGCCTTGCTGAGTGTATTCTAATTGTTTTTAATGGATTTTTAGAAGTTTCTATATACAAGATCATGTTATCTATAAATAGATATAGTGTTGCTTCTTTTCTGTCTTCTGCAACTGCCCTGGCTAGAACCTTCAATTCATCGTTGAATAGAAGAGGCAAGAGCAGACATCCTTGTCTTCTTTCTGATCACAGGGGCAAAGCATCTAGTCTTTGACCATTATATTATATATTATATTATTCATAGATGCCCTTTAGATCCATTAAATTTTTAGTAGCTACTAAGCCCCCCAGTTTAATTGTCCTGAGAGGATTTTTAAATCCCTTAGTTTTTGTCGTGAATAATCCTAATCTTTTCCCTACCATTCAGCCCTATTAAGAAGGAACTGAGCTAGTAGGTCTATGACAGCCTTCCTCACATCATTAGAAACCTCTGTCAGTACAGTCTCGGTGTATGAAACTAAACATGCGACTATGCCTACATGAGACCTGCAATACAGAATTAATTAACATGACCCTTGGTTTATAATAGTCCACGACATAAGGGGCAAGTGCCAGAAAATACTGCTGTAATTCTGATTTATTTAGTAATGTTGTTAATCTAACCCATAATGTAAATGCTATTTGGCATAACTTTGGTATAATTGGTAAAAAGTAATTTGACTGATTTTATCAAAACATTTGATAATACTGATATTGGCGAATTGGGAACTTGACTTAAAACCACAAGGTATTCTCTTGATAGAAGGTGATTGGTTAGAGAAAGAACTACATTGAGTTAATTTTACATTGAATCACTATATTGGTACATTTTATAAAGTTCAATTTTTTTTTTCTTTTTTTTTTTTTTGAGACGGAGTCTCATTCTGTCACCCTGGCTGGAGTACAGTGGCGTGATCTCAGCTCACTGCAACCTCCGCTTCCCAGCAATTCTCCTGCCTCAGCTTCCTGGGTAGCTGGGATTACAGGCACACACCACCACGCCTGGCTAATTTTTGTATTTTTAGTAGAGACGGGGTTTCACCATGCTGGCCAGGCTGGTCTCGAACTTCTGACCTTGTGAACCACTTGCACTGACCTCCCAAAGTGCTGGGATTACAGGCATGAGCCACTGCACCCAGCCCATAAAGTTCAATTGTTAACTGAGAGAGGAAGTAAAGGGGTCATCAAGCTTGTACATGATTAAGAACAAGTCTGCACTGGAATGTTTGGTAAACTACAGTTTCTTTAAAATTACACCTACACTTCATTGGATGGCTAAAAACAATTAGAAAAGAATGATGATGAGTAATTTGGTTAAGAAAGCTTGGCCCAGGGTGGGGACTGTACAAGTCAGGATTAATCTCAACTGGGCTACTGTACCCTTGTGCTTATCTCCAGGAATACTGGAATCCATGGTGCTGATGTTCGTTTAGCCAAACCTGAATGAAGTACTAACTAGTGATGAATTCTAGTCCTGGGCTAGAGACTACGATAAACTGGGGGCAACCTTGAGCTGGCTTGCCAGCATTGTTTAATAGAAAATGTAAAGATTGATTTTACATTTTGCACCTGGTTTCTGCAGTTGAGTCTGGTCATGCAGCCCAATTTTGCCTACCTGACCAGAGAGGCATAAAAGATCTCTCCTTGAACAAGAATCAGGTTCTCCTGGGAGCTATGCCTAGAAGTTCTGAACCCCTCTAATGTTTCCCTATGCCTGCTTTCTCCTTGTAGACTGTGACCTCTACCTTTAATTAATGCCTGTTAGCCACAAGAATCCCAATTATATGACCCATATACCATCTCATTTTGAAAAAAATCTGAGTTGTGGCTTTTTATTTATTCTCAGAGATGGCCAGCTAAGACATGTACTCAGCCACTAATGTTTGCTCAGCTTATACATCACAGAGTTGTGTGACAAAGCCATCATTCCTCTGTTCTTTGATGAATCATCAAATTACTTTGTGCTAGAATAAACTTTTTTTATATTACAAAAGAAATCTCATGAATTTACCTTCAGGTTCACAATACATACAAGAAATTAGCAAATCCCTAGTAGAGAAGTTTTGGCTGTTGTGATTGTGTTCCAGCATTGTAACTATTACTTTTATTCCTGAATTTGACAACATGGGATGAGATGTATTAACTTATAAATACTGTGTTGCTCAAGTGGGACTAAAAGCACAATCCATGCTACCTGCACCATAGTCCACTTTCAGCATATAGAAACTCGAATGTATTCAAGTAGTAGACATCCTACACTGAAAGAATGTTGTTCTAAGATTTTATAGGTAACTGTTGCTCCTGTGAAATTTGACAGTCAGATTCCTTCTATTTTTAGTGTAACAGGAAATGGCACCAATAGTATGCCATAATATATATTTTGGGGGACAAAAATACTATGCTCATTTCACCACTTTATTCGTCTTCATTTCATGCAATTTTTAGGTAGATGTGTACACTAAAATCCAACACTATCCCAAAGAATGTTAACAACAAAAAAACAGCATATTAATCTCTTTTCTTGGGAATATTGAATATATTTCTTGTTACTTGTATCTAAGTTCTGACTCTGATTTTTACAGGGAAAACAAGGTAAACACATTTTATATGGCTGCAGTGAGCTTTTTAATGCTACACAGTTCATAAAACAGGTAAAGTATATACCTTTGTTGTTTGTTGCTATTGGTATTTTTCAAAAGAGAGAAAGAAAACCTCTTACTCACCTGAACCAGCTGCAACCAAAGCCATCCAGCTATACCAAGATAAGGTGTTGTCATGAACGACTAAGAAAACCTTGATAAGTAATAACGTTTCCAGTAGGAGTTTGCCCATCCTTCCAGAACTGAAAGCCTTTTCTTTGGCTTTTAATGATCCTTTAGAAATACAAAAATATATCAGACGTGTCAGTAGTGTTTCACTCATGACATTTCTTTTTACATTTTCACGAAGTTAGCATTAATTTTTTTAATTCCCAGAGTTTTTGTTTTCCATCAATTGAACGTTAACTAATAATGTTTACATTTTTTTGCTATGACAATGTTTATTGCAATTCCATTTCCTTTTCTTTTTCTGGGTAGAGACAGTCTCTCGCTATGTTGCCCAGGCTGGTCTCAAACTCCTGGCCTCAAGTGATCCTCCCACCTCAGCCTCCCAAGTAGCTAGGATTACAGGCATGAGCCACCATGCCCAGCCTTCAGTTTTTAAATATCTACAAACGTTTAACATTTGAGTTAGTGGTGAACATTAAGATTTATTATTCTAGGAATGTAGTGAATAACATAGGAAGTGTAATTTATTAAGGGGTTTACAGATATGTTTGAATGTTTCTTTTGTGATCTTTTTTAAAAGTTTTATGTATGATTTTGTGTTTTATTTTGTTTCAGTTGTCACAACTTGGACAAAAGTAACACACAAAAACCTTACTATGATAATCTACTTGGATAATCTACTTGGAATGTGGATAAATGTAAAAAGAAAAGTTAGAAGAGCAGCATAACAGTGTCCTAACAGTGAAAATCAGTTATTTGTTAATTTTTAAGGAAATTCTATACTTAATATGTATTGATTAAAAGAATAAAACATTTCAGAAATAAAATGTCCACATTGTTCTTTTTCTCTGTTTGAGAAAGTACTTTGGAAGTAAGGCAAGCTCCATCTGAGTGTAATATTAAAATACTAATAACTAATAGGTTATGATTGAAGCTGTTGACATTTTAAGGTTATCATATACAAATTTTATTTGATTGGTTCATGAATCCCCTATTTGTATGCATTTTAATTAATTGTACAACTACTTTCTCATATTTTGTTGGGTATCCATGTTGCCTCTAGATTTTAGATGGAGATTTTAAGCCACTTTAATGTCTCTACTTCTGGCACACCTATGTACATTTTATCACATAAAGTCCCTCCTTCATATAGTGGTGATCAAGGCAACACTAACATGACTTGGAATGGACATATATACAAAACATTCATCTCAAAGTTCTAAATAATATGTAAAAGTTAATGTTAAACTTGATTCCAAGCTTCTTTGGTATGCAGTACTGACAAAGAGTATTGATCAGTCATACCGTTCAGCACGTCCATAAGATAAAAAGCCAATTGCTTGAAAGGAATAAAAATAAACGCTTCGTATTTTAAAGGCCAGGGAGCGTTCCCTTCTAATGAGCCGCATATCAACAGGAATCTCTAATGTTACAAACAATATACTGACAATACATGCAAGATTCACAGGTCAAGAAAAATAATTCTAGATAGGTAAGGGTCTGTTAATCTGACTTATTCCGGAGACAAAATGTAAAGTGGAGGAATGGAAGGACTGAGTATACATCAAGCAGTTTTTGTTAAGTAACATAAATAACGTTTATCCTGTGCAGCTAGCTAAAGTCATATCCCTAAAAAAGGAGCCTAGAAAGTACACAATCCCAAAACGGTAAGCCTCTACCTCACTGGGGTATGACCTGAACAAAAGAATCTCTAGTCAGGGTCCAGATTATATTTTTTTAACTTAATTCAGATACAAATAAGTAATCAGGGTACTGAAGTTTGATAACACCAGTAATTATAGCCTAGAAAAAAATGTTACAGCAAATGTTATCAAATACTAGCCTTGGCTGTTTTAAAAAAAAAAAAAAAAAAAAAGGCACTGCGGAAATGTGTTCAGGACAAACACAAAATGGCAGAGAATAGCTCACACCAAATACAGTATTTCCTCTCTTAGTGCCAGCAATGTGCGTCACACGTTTATTTCAGTGTTCATCAAGCTTGCAAAACTTCCACACTGCTCCTGACAGTGTACTAATAGTATTTGAAATGTAATTTCAGACTTCTCCTGCACATTAATTTGTTTAAATGTTATACTGAGTCTTTGAGACGTAAATGTAAATTTTCCATACATTAACATGTCAAAAATATCTATTTTCCAGAAATAAAGTATGACAGAGGGCTAGAGAGGAAAAAAAAGATGAAATTTAGGTATAAAAAGTCAAGATCCTTTCTGTAAAGAAAACACTGGGCCTGGCACGATGGCTCATGCCTGTAATCCCAGCACTTTGGATGGCCAAGGTGGGCCGATTGCCTGAGGTCAGGAGTTCGAAACCAGCCTGGCCAACGTGGTGAAACCCTGTCTCCACTAAAAATACAAAAATTAACTGGGTGTGGTGGTGGGTGCCTATAATCCCAGCTTACACAGGAGGCTGAGACAGGAGAATCTGTTGAACCTGGGAGGCAGAGGTTGCAGTGAGCCAAGATCACACCACTGCACTCCAGCCTGGGCCACAAGAGCAAAACTCCACCTCAAAAAAAAAAAAAAAAAAAAAAAAAAAAAATTAACTGGAGAAAGATTTTGTGAGTGTACAGATACAAAAGTTGTTAGAAAATACCTAAAGGATAGAAAAATATAAAAGCATATTTGAAAAAACCTAGAAGTTAAAAATAAAATACCTAAAATTTAGCTCAGTGGATGGGTTTAGCAACAGATGAAATGTGACTAAGAAGAAAATCTGAATCAGAAGATGGAGCAAAAGAAATTATCCACAGTGTAACACAGAGATAATGGGAGCAAAGGAAAATAAAATAGATGAGTAATGGGAAGGTCAACCAGACTAGGCAACAAAGGAAGCCCCCCACCGCCTACAAAAAATAAAATTACCCAGGCTTGGTGGCACGTGCCTGTGGTCCCACCACTCCAGCCTGGGAAACAGCAAGACCTTATCTAAAGATTGGGAAGGTCTAACAGTCATCTGGAGTTTCCAAAGGAGAAAAGAGATAAAATGTGGCAGTGATAACACTTGAGGAGATGATACCTAATAATTTTTCAAAATAGATAACCTCCTAGCAGGATAAAAAATAAAAAATTCACCCCTTGATATCATGAAACTGCAGAATACCAAAAACAACTCTTACAAAAACAGTACAAGAAAAATAAGCTTCACTTCTAAGGAGGGAGGAGGAGGAGAGCGCTGACTTCTCAGGTGCAACCGTGAGACATAAAATTGTGGAATGGCATCTTTGATGGAAGTAAACTGCCAGCTTATATGTTAATGTCTAGCAAAATGCTCTTAAGAGGACAAAGTACACAGAGACCAAAAAAAAAGTTTGCCACCAGCAGAATCTCACCAAAGGAATGTCTAAAGTATGTACTTCACATGGGAGAAAAGTGATTCCAGGTGTGAAAAGGAATGAAAATAAAACTTATGTAAAACTCAAAGAACATTGTTGTTTGAAACAACTTACGGTTTTTTAAAAAAAGAATTTACATACATCACAACCCAAACTGGAAGAACTCTTAATGATCCGAAACTAGGGTCTCCCAAATCCCAATTTTTCTTTGCCCTGACACACAACACACAAAATGCCTTGACCACTGTGTGACCTGGATAGCTTCATGTTTTCCCCTGCAAGCTTCGACATTCCCAGGCACTGATAAGTTTGTTTATATTGCCCAAAACACTGCAAAATAAAATGTAGACGCTAGCCCTGGCTCTCAGCTGTATTCCTTAAACCCCACATAAACTCCGTATCCCAATCCCCTTGTTGCAGACATAGTAGAACATCTGTTTTTCTTACTCCATCACAAGTACCACTCTAGCACCCTGTAAGTTGCCTAATACATATTTTGGACTGATTTTGGAATCCCAACCAGCACCATCTCAGAACAGTTGGGGGTAGTCACTTGGCAAGAACTTCACTGCCACTATTGGAGTAACCAACCACAGGTTTGGCCAGACAGTGTCATACGGTCCTTGATTGGATAAAATGTGGCAGTGATAACACTGGAGATGATACCTAATAATTTTGTAAAACAGATAAACCCATTTTGCCATCTCTTAAGTACTCATTAACTTTATGTGTTTGTATATATGTACATATGTATGTATGTATGAGACAGGGGCTTGCTCTGTTGCCCAGGCTGGAGTACAGCGGCGTGATTACACCTCACTGCAGCCTTAACCTCCCGGGCTATGGGAGGTATACGGGAAGGGGTGTGGAGCTTCTATGCCCTGTGTGGGGCACCACCCTTCCAGCTACCTCCCCATGTCCAGCAACCCAGAAGCTCTTCAAACTCTGTACTTACGGGTTTTTAACGGAGGCTTCATTAATATAGGCATGACTGATTAAATCACTGGCCATTGCTGATCAACTCAACCTTTAGTCCCTCTTCTATCCTTGGAGATCAAGGGATGGGGCTGAAAGTTCCAACCCTCGAATCACACGGTGAATTCCCCTAGCAACCAGCCCCCGTCCTGTGGCTACCAAGGAGCTCCCAGCTATCAGGCATCTCAGAACCTTACAAAAAGACATTACTTTGGCTATGACAAGGGTTTCTGGATCTGTGTGCCAGGAAATGGGAACAAAGACCAAATCTGTATTTCATATTACAAATCACAATATCACACTGTATGACCCAGCAATTCTGCTGCCAGACATCTTCTCAAAACAACTGAAAATGACTGAACAAAACTTGTACACCAATGTATTATGCACAATAGTCAAAAGGCGGAAACAACCCAAATATCCATCATTGAATGGATAAGATGCGATATATTCATTCAATGGAATATTTTTCAGCCATAGAAAAGAGTGAAGTACTGATACATGCTACAACATAGTTGAATCTTGAAAGCATTATGCGAAGTGAAAGAAACTAGACATAAAAGCTACATATTGTATTATCCCCTTTATATGAAATGTCCAGAACAGGCAAATGCATAAAGACAGAAAGCAGATTTGTGGTTGCAGCGGTTAGGGGAATAGAGGGTGGAGAGCGACTGCTTAATGGGTATGATGTTTCATTTGGGGTGATGAAAAAGTTCTGGAATTAGATAGTGGTGATGGTTCCACATTGTGAATATATGTAATGCACTGAATTGTAAACTTTAAAATACATTTTATGTGTATTTTACATCAATAACTTTATAATTATACTGGGGGATTCTTACATGGCATTCACAAACACGAAAAAGCAAAGATGTAAAATACTTGAAAGTACAAGTAACAAACCCTGCTAATTGACTACAATGAACCTGTACTCAACAATTACAGAACATATAATCTTCTGAAGCAGGTATGGAATATTTTTAAAATCTGATCTTACCATGAAGCAAGCCAAATATTTGACTAAAATAATTTTGAGCATATCTGAATCACAATGTAAGTTAGAAATCAATAACAGACTTTCAATTCAAAAGCCCACATTGGGCTTAGTTGAGACACAGTTCTAATTAACCCAGTAAGTTATAAATCAGGAAGTATTTTTAAATGAGTAAGTTGAACAACCACAAAAATACTACATATTAAAATGTGTTGATACAACTACAGAATTTTAAGGCCCATTTAGAGTTCAAAGACAAATTATAAAAATTAAGGTTGAAATAAATTGATACACTAAGCATCCATCACAAGAAGTTGGAAAAATAATAAAATCAACACGAAAAAGGTAGTAAAATGAAATAACGAAGCAGAAATTAATGAGTCAGAATCCAACGTGATAGAGAATGTTAAGGACTAAATTGTGTTACCACCCCCACCCCGTGGCATATTCACATGCTGAAGCTTTAATCTCCAATGTGACTACATTTACTTACAGATAGGGCTTTAGGAGGTAATTAAGGTTAAGTGAGGTCATAAAGATGAGGCACTAATCCAATAGGACTGGTATCCTTGTAAGAGGAGAGACACTAGACACGTCTCCCTCTCTCCACATGTGCACAGAAGAAAGGTGTGAGGACCCAGCAAGAAGGTGGATATCTGCAAGCCACCAAGAGACTTCACTGGGAATCAGCCCTGAGGGCACCTTGATCTTAGACTTCCAGCCTCTGAACTGTGAGAAAATAAATGTCTTCTTTTAGCAACCGAATCTGCACTATCTTGTCATGGCAGCCCAAGCTGATATAGAGAAGAACAAACTTCTGGCAAAACAGATGAAAAGAAAAAGAAAATGAAAAGATACAAAACTCCAACACTAGGAATGAAAAAAGGGACATTACTTCTCATCTTGTAGACATCGTATAAGTAAAATGAAACTACTTCATATTAAAAAATGAAACCACTGCTTTCTTCCAAGATGGAGTCATATGTACCAGGTTTAACCTCCCATCAGAAACAACTTTAAAACTGGACAAAATACACACAGCAACAGTTCTTAACACATTGGACATCAACAACAAGGACTGTGATTCCTGAGAGACAGGAAATAAATGGAAGCGTCCTTAGATTGCCTCCGCTTATTGCCTGGAGAAAGTTTCTGGACTGTGGTGCCAGAAGGGCGAACCCAGGTGGAGACCCCTTGTCTCCTTTAGTTGAGGTGGCAGTTCTGGGAGTCCAAGGTGACCAAGAGGGCTATAGTTTTCAAGGTGGAGTACCAGAAAGGAGAGCCCTACATAGCAAACTCAAGCTCAACAGAGGGTTCTCCTGTACTGTTAAGTGGAGAGCTTGACATGTGCAAGTGAGGAAGCTACCTGAGGCTGGGAGAAAAACCACCCAAAAACATTAGAAGGAATAGTCCTCAGATGGACCAGGAACCAACCAGAATATAAAAATGCGTAATTCACAGAGAATCGCATTTTAAAATTCACAAATATTTTGCCTTAGTAGCAAGGAAAATATAACCTTAGTCTAAGCACTGTTCTGGTCCTGCCTAACAAAGCTTGAAAGCAATGCCCAAAAGCATCAAACTCTTTCCAAGTAACTTAACTATATCCCAGACCAAAGCTCAAGAATAACTATAGGAATACAAAAATATCCAGCACCCAACAACGTAAAATTTGCGTTTAAAATCTAATCAAAACTTACCAGGAATGCAAAGCAACAGGCAAACACAAAACATAATGAGGGCTAAAAAAAATCCATTTAAACTTAACCAAAAACATCACAGATGCTATAATTAGTAGATGAGGATAGTAAAGTATTATAGCTATTTCATATGTTCAAGTTAGGGGAAGACTGACCTTTTTGAGTAGAAGCATGAAAGATATAACAAAGACCCAAATCAGACTTCTAAAGACAAAACCTACAATGTCTGTATTAGTCTTCTATTGGTGCTATAATAAATTATCACAAATGTAGTGGCTTAAAATACCACAAATATATTACCTTACAGTTCTAGGGGTAAGAAGTCCAAAATGGTTCTCACTGGGCCAAAATCCAGGAAGGGTGGCATTTTGCATTCCTGGGAAGTATTGATTAGATTTTAAATGCAAATTTTACCTTGTTGGGTGCTGGATATTTTCGTATTCCTATAGTTATTCTCAAGCTTGGGTCTGGGATGTAGTTAAGTTACTTGGAAACAGTTTGATGCTTGCGTTCTCCATGTTGTGAGCTAGTGATGGCCAGTCAAGTCTTTTTCACAATGATATTGTTTGGCTGTGTCCCCACCCAAATCTCATCTTGAATTGTAGCTCCTGTAATGCCCACATGTCATGGGAGGTACGCGGTGGGAGGTAATTGAATCATAGGGGTGGGTTTTTCCTATGCTGTTCCCATGGTAGTGAATAAGCCTCATGAGATCTGATGGTTTTATAAACAGGAGTTCCCCTGCATAAGCTCTCTTGCCTGCCACCATGTAAGGCATGCCTTTGTTCTTCCTTTGCCTTCCACCATGATTGTGAGGCCTCCCCAGTCATGTGGAACTGTGAGTCCATTAAACCTCTTTCCTTTATAAATTACCCAGTCTTGGGTATATCTTTATTAGCAGCATGAGAATGGACTAATACACACAGGTAGAACTCTGACAACAATTTTTCTGCCTGCCTCTTCCACATTTAAAGGACCCTCATGGTTACATTCGGTCCACCTAAATAATCCAGGATAATGTCTTTATAACACTCCACCCCCAAAACAGCAGAATACACACCCTTTTCAAGTACATTCAGAACATTTACTAAAGTATACCATATTTTGAACCTTTAAAAAGGTCTCAGTAAATTTTAAATTTACTTAAATTTTAGAATAAATCAATAACAGAAATCTGGAAAGTAGTTGTCACAGGTTAGCGCCCCAGAAGGCAGACTCAGACCACATTTAGCATGCAGGAAGGTTATTTATTAGGGAAGGTTATTGGCATGAGGAAGATGATGGGGACTAACACGTATGGCAAAAGGGATAGAAGCAGGAGTGGGCAGCAAAGGCCCAGCCCCCCAGTAGGAAGCTTCAGAGCTAAGATGGCCTGACTCATCCTGAATTGGAGTGAAGAGGTCGGTCCTTCATACCCCTTGCCAAGCAGTCACTGATACAGGCTGTCCCCAGGAAGCAGGTGTGTCTCTGGGCCAGGAGACTGCTTCTGGCCAGGCATATTCCCTGAGGAAGAGGAATGTGGCCAGTGCTGCACCCACTTTAGCTGAATGAAACAGGGAAAGGAAAAGAAGGGAAGGAGCTACCTTAAAGTGGAAAGAAGGGGTAGGGGTCACATACACCCGACCTTGCCTAGCAAAGCAGTGGTCATATCATCTGCCAAAGCCATCAAAGCAGTTGGTGCTCAGGACTCTAGGAGGGAACGTTGTGTGAAGACAAGGTTGAGAAGTTAAGCTACAGAGGAGATAATGTCCCTCTGTTTCCTTAGAAATGGAGAAGTCCTACTTGAACTATTTAACATTTGTTCAGAAATATTTTATCAGGTAGAAACTATACAAAAACCATACAAAGAAGATGGTCTCTTTTCATGTAGTCTTTGCATTTAAAAATCAGTTGGAAAGAAATAGCCTTATTAATGGGCTGGGCGTGGTGGCTCACATCTGTAATCCCAGCACTTTGGGAGGCCAAGGCAGGCAGGTCACTTGAGGTCAGGAGTTTGAGACCAGCCTGACCAACATGGAGAAACCCCATCTCTACTAAAAATACAAAAATCAGCATGCCTGTAATCCCAGCTACTCAGGAGGCTGAGGCAGGAGAATTGCTTGAACCCAGCAGGGGGAGATTACAGTGAGTCAAGATTGCACCACTGCACTCTAGCCCGGAGGACAGACGAGACTCTGTCTAAAGAAAGAAAGAAAGAGCCTTATAAATGAATGTATAGGATTTTTTGCAAGGTTGTCTTAAATTCACATAAACACTTTGTCTTGTAGATATAAAGAAGGTCATTGCCAAGGTTCTGAGAGCAAAACTTTTTCATGGGACCTATAAAAATTCTTGATCCTTAAAATATCTTTATAGGGAAGCCCTGGGTTTTTGGTTTGTTTGTTTTGTTTTGTTTTTGAGATGGAGTCTCACTCGGTCACCCAACCTGGAGTACAATGGTGCGATCTTGGCTCACTGCAACCTCTGCCTCCCGGGTTCAAGTGATTCTCCTGCCTCAGCCTCCCAAGTAGCTGGGATTACAGGCGCCTGCCATCATGCCCAGCCAATTTTTGTATTTTTAGTGGAGACAGGGTTTCACCAGTCTGACCAGGCTGGTCTCGAACTCCTGACCCCCGGTGATCCACCTGCCTCAGCCTCCCAAAGTGCTGGGATTACAGGTGTGAGCCACTGCGCCCAGCCACCCTATCCTTTCTCAAACTGTCTGCAGCTGAGCCCTGTCTGTCCTGGCGTGGGTCATCCGGCATGGCCATCCACAACACTGCCTGCTCGCTCAGGCTGGGCAGCTCAGCAGTCCTGTACCAACAAGCCCACAGTTTGGCTAATTCAGAAGCCAGTGTGATCTGCCTTCCAAAGGGTGACCCTCCTCAGAGGAACTGATCCCTCCCCTGAGAACACTCAGAGGAACTGATCCCTCCCCTGAGAACACTCAGAGCAGGGTGAAGAGCAGTAAGAAAGAGAACTCCTCCACCAGGAGATTCCCAAAATTACATCAATTAATCCTCAAACCGCACTGCCATGTAGGTGGTACAGCTCCAATTCTAGATACGGAAACAAGCTCAGAGAGAATAAGTACCGTGCTCAAGGTCATAGCTGGTACATGGTGGAGCCAAAGAGCAAATGCACATCTGTCTGCTCCAAATCCATCCCCTTTCCACTGCTCAGAATTCCCTGGCTGGGGAGGCAGGAGGCTGAGAGCCTTGACGGGCATCTGCTCACCAAGCAACCCGAGCCAGTCACTTTACCTCTCTGCTTCCTCCTGTATGCAACAACAGTTACACAGACGAGGAGCATCTGACAGGGCCCTGGAGGCAATGCAGCCCACCTGAACCAGCCAGCTCAGGCTGTTCAACAACATGAGCGCCTTGTCTAATGAGCTCTCCCACAGGGACTGGCAAGCTTAGACACTGCTGGGGAAAATTTGAGTACTTTTGGCACAAACATGGGAAAGATCAATTCACTCGGCATAAAATGGGGCTGTATGGTGGGGAAAAGGTAAAGAAAAGGCCAGGCGCGGTGGCTCGCGCCTATAATCCCAGCACTTTGGGAGGCCGAGGTGGGTGGATCACGAGGGCAGGAGCTCAAGACCATCCTGGCTAACACGGTGAAACCCCATCTCTACTAAAAATACAGAAAAATTAGCCCGGCGTGGTGGCGGGCACCTGTAGTCCCAGCTACTCGGGAGGCTGAGGCATAAGGATGGCATGAATCTGGGAGGCGGAGCTTGCAGTGAGCCAAGACTGTGCCACTGCACTCCAGCCTGGGCAACAGCGCAAGACTCCGTCTCAAGAAAAAAAATAAAAAGTAAAAAAAATAAAGAAAAAAGGGCTGAGAGGAAATACAAGTCAAAACATAAGTTTGCCTTAAAACAGAAACATCCATTTCATTACTGATCAGGTAGTTTTACATAGTGACAACCTGCAAGTCAGACTCACATCCTGATGTATTCAAAATTGTGAATTTTCAACTAATACCTTTCAAGTTTGCAATCTTTCAGTACTAGTCAAAAGAAGCTTGAAGCAGGATGTAAAGATTTGAATTCACTTAAATGCATCCAGGTCAGACTGGGGACACTTGGTGAATTTTTTTGAGGTTTTTTTGTTTTTGCTGTTTGTTTGTTTTCATCACAAGGCATGGGACACCCTGGCTTCAGGGGCTGAGGAGACTTCACTAATACGCTATGTGTATCAAGAAAATTAGAAACTGGATTTCTGATTTCTTCAAGCAACCACATCAAAATAAACATGCATTAAGCAGAGACAACTAGGGACTGTTCAACTTGAATTTGTTGAATTGCTCCAGGCTCAACAGAATTGTGGGATTTCAAACACTGATATCCGAAGAGATTCCTGGATGTTGGTGAATATGTATCAGTCTTTAAATATCTGTAGATGCTTTTACAGTGGAAACCACAGGATGTTTTTAGATTCTCAAGCATCAGCCCACCAATGTGGCTCAACTTCAAAAGGAACCGCTGATTGCACTAAGCTGATTGCAAGCTGTATGTACGAAGATGGCATGGTACCCTAAGAATCCAGAGACAGTGATGTGAACTCTGGGACCTCCTGGGATGATGGCTGACTGTAATAACAGTATGTGGATTTACCTGCCAGCATCATTTTCCCTGATTTTTGTCATCCCGATCTTTCTTTTCCCACTTTCATCCACTTGTCTCAGGTGGAGCTGACGCCATTCCTGACAACAGTAATTGGTTAGGGGATATGTAACCAAACCCAGTGAGTAAGAGGTAATTAGGCTCCTGCTGAGGTCATTGCTTCTGAGGCACAAGAGGGCCACTCTCCTGCTAAACTTAAACTGGAGGGCTTTAAACAGGAGGCTGTGGATATCACCCCAAGAAGTCTGAGAATGTGGAGCCCAGAGATGTCCTAGTGACATCATTTGAACACCCTGGGTCTATCCATTAGTGTAAAAAAAACTAACATGAGAGTTGCAGCCACAGAGGCAAAGAAAACCTTGAGACAGATGCAAAATCCAATAGATGATTTAAATATCCTAAAAGAGCCAAAGACATGCAAGCAAATATAAGAAACAATGGTTTTTAGACAATGGGCATCTGGACGCATAGGACGGTGAGCCCCCAGAGAGGAGAAACAAAGTGAGCCCTGTGATTTCCCCAGCTCACTTCCTGGAGAGGTTTTTCAGGCTACAGCAAAGGCAAGGCTAGCCCAGAGTCTCCCTGAATGTAGGGGAGAGAGTGGGGCATCCAGGGAGGTCAAGGAAGCTAGAATTCACAGGCAGAGTACCAGAGAGAAGAGAGGGACCCCAGAAGAGAGCTCCAGAGATGTGTAGAAGGTCCCCCTTGAGTATTCAGCTCATCAGTGCCTGTGTGTGAGGAAACTACCAAAGGCCAAAGAAAGAACCCCACAAAAGGGTGAAAGAGAAGCGAACAACCTTCTGTGGTCATGTGGGGCCAGCAACAGTGTCTGCTCCCACCAGCCAGAGTGGAAAGCCTCTCAACTCACAAGGGTATCCGGCAGAGGACTCAAAGGAGCTTTGCCTAAGTAATGGGAAAAATTAGCCCTAAACTAAATACTATTCTAGTCCCATCTGACAACCTTGAAAGCAAGACACAAAAAGATCAAACTGTTTCCAAATAACTTAACCATGTGCCAGAAAGCTCAAGAATAGAGGAATACAAAAATGTCTTATCGCCCAACAAAGTAAATGTCACAATGTCTGGAACCAAATTAAAACTTAACCAAATAAGAAACAGGACAATCAAACCCATAGTAAAGGGAAAAATTATCAATAGAGACAGTTCCAGAAAAGTCACAGATGTTAGAATTACTTGTCAATAAGGACTTTAAGTAGTATAGATTCCATTTACTCAAGGCAGAAAAATGTGAACATTTTAAAATAGAAATGTAGAAGATATAAGACCCAGATTGAACTCCTAGAAATTGAAAATTTTAATGTCTAAGATGAAAAATTTGCTAAGTATATTAATAGAATGTTTATAAATTGAACTTTGCCTATGAAGAACTGAGTTTTTTCAGTTTAGTTTTAATGAACCAAAAGTCAACGTTTTAAACAAAAATAGCTCCTAAATACTTTTTGTCACTAAAAACTTGCACTGACCTACAGCTCTCTCTTTCAATTACCTAAGTCAATAAATTCCCTTTTTGGATTAAGAAAGTTTGAAAGGATTTTCATTTGCAAAACAAGTCATGAGATAATTGCCAAATTCTGGCCAATAATCAGTCTAACTGGTTCTTTCACAGAACCACTATCTGGTGCCCAAACACATTAGTGACATAGACGTGGCTTCAGAATTGAGATGTGCCCACAGAATAAAAACCACAGTTCAAGAACTCCCTAGTCTGTTAGACACCAGAAGTCTCTTTGATTTTTATTATATTTGACCAATTACTTACACTAGGCCTACAACTATGAACCTTCCTCAGGTAAAAATTGATTAAGTTGGTTTTGTACTACCTTTTGTATCATGCTGTGAAAATGTGTTTTGAGTATTAATTCTGTTAATTTTAAAATTATACAGTTCATACTGTGTAATTCATACACAAATGAATTTCTAATCATGTATCCCCTACTTTACCTTGGATTAGATAATCGTCAAATGCCCCACTCTTATTAATATTCTAAGATTGCAAACAAACTCACAGAAAGCTGATTTATAAACTTGTAATTTGGGGTGGGTGGGGGTGGAGAACAGGGTCTCGCTCTGTTGCCCAGGCTGGAGTGCAGTGGTGCAATAACGGCTCACTGCAGCTTCGACCTCCCAGACTCAAGCTATCCTCCCAGCTCAGCCTCCCATGTAGCTGGGACTACAGGCATGCACCACAATGCCCAGCTAATTTTTTTTATTTTTTGAGACAGGATTTTGACATGTTGCCCAGGCTAGTCTTGAACTCCTGGGCTCAAGTGACGCTAATACTTCAGCCTCCCAAAGTGCTGGAATTATAGGTGTGAGCCACCACATCCAGCCTAAACTTGTAATTTATAAGTTAACATATACCAAGAATCAGCAATGATCAATCACATGGGTCACATCTCATAAGAGGCAGAAGGAAATTACAAAGAAGAGGAAATTAACAGTTTGAGCTTCTGTCATCTGTCAGGGGCTTTGTTAGGTGCTCTATATGTTAGTTCATTTAATCCTAACAAAAATCCTTGGAAAATATATACTACTATCCCTGCTTTACAGGTGAAGAAATGCAAGTCCAGAATTCAGCCACTGCCCAGGGTCATTCAGTTAGTAAGTGGTGGAATTTGAGCTGGTAAGATCCGAATCTAGAACCTTTTCCATTTGAAATGAGGAGTTTGAGGGCAGATAACTGAGTGACTAAGAAATACTCCCACAAATTATTTCAGCCTGCTGACTTGTCAAGGTATGTGTTTAATACCCTAGGTTAATTAGCAGACACTGGTACTTAAAGCAAATGTTTGATGGAAGAACAGGTGATAAATGAGGACAGATTCTAGTCACAAACCCTCATTTGTTGACTACTTCAAAAATCCAATGTGGCCATATGGCCTCATTCATTCATTCATTCATTCAACTAAACAAATATTAAATGCCTCTTATGTACAAGATACTCTAGGGATGCTAGAATTACAAAGATGGAAAGACAGGTTTATAACTTGCTTCATGTCCCAAAAGATTAGAGCCGTATCATAGCTGCTTCTGGCTGATGTAAAAAAAGAGGTACCATTTTCATAACTGAAGTTTCTAAATCATAATGTAAGATTGTAGGATGTAAGAAAACCCCTCAGCAGTAATCTAATTCTTATTAGGAGCAGTCAGACCTAGGACAGGTAACCTGTAGTGCACAAACGGTCCTCAGCCCTATCTGCTTCTCCTGAGAGCTATCTCGCCATACCCTAAGGGAATGAATAGAGCTGTCCTTGAAAGAGAAAGATGCTATTTCCAGCATCTTTACTAGATATTGGTGCTTTTTCAGCATCAGTTCAAAACATACCTTCACAGCCAGGCACGGTGGCTCACACCTGTAATCCCAGCACTTTGGGAGGCCGAGGTGGACAGATCACCTGAGGTCAGGAGTTCAAGATCAGCCTGGCCAACACAGCAAAACCCCATCTCCATTAACAAAAAAAAAAAAAATTAGCTGGGCATGGTGGCACATGCCTGTAATCCCAGCTACTCAGGAGGCTGAAGCAGGAGAATCACTTGAACCCGGGAGGCGGAGGTTGCAGTGAGCCGAGATCATGCCACTAAACTCCAGCCTAGGCAACACAGCAAGACTCCATCTCAAAAACAAAGAAACAAACAAACAAACAAAAACAAAAAAAAATACCTTCATTAAATAAATTACAGCACATCCGTACGATGGAACCCTGTGCAGCTGCCAAAAGCAATGAGGAAGTTTTTTCTTAGTGTTATGGGATGTATAACTCTAAGACCACAGATGTATTGTTCAATTTAAAAAGTAAAAAGGTACAGAACACTGGATATGGTGTGGTACCATATGTGTAAAAAAGAAAAAGAGTATATACACTTAATATATGTATAGAGTATCTCAGGAAGGATATCCAATACATTGATAATATTATTTTCCTGGAAAATATAGGTGCTTGGGGTGCAGGTATGGGAGGCAGGCATGGAGGTTATTCATTGTATACTTTTATGTATTTTAAATTTAGGACCATGTGTATAAAAAAACCTCCCATTATTAAGGAGACAATTTGAGCTCACCAAATCTTGCTGCAGATCTACTCGAATCTCTTAAGTTCCCACCTTATTTTATCTCTGTGTAGTATTTAACATTGTTACCTACTCCCTTCTTGAAATTCTTTTTGGGCATCCTTCGCTTAAAGTACCAAGGTAGAGTCATTTGATTTGCAGTCTGTTCCTGTCATTCCTGAGGTCCAGACATTCTGGGTAAGAATCAAGGTAAGAAAGAATGCAACTGGATGTGTCATAGAACACGCTGTAGAGAAGCACCTAGTTTTCCACATCTTGCCATCAGTGAAAACCTGAGAACGGATATTCATTACTAGAAGGGTCATTACTAGTGTCAGTATTTAAAAATATTTGTTCACAGCTGAGCACCTGGAGTCAGATTGAATGAATGCAGTCCCAGCCTCATCTCTTACTAGCTGTGTACTACTGAGCAGGGTACTTAACCTCTGTAAACACCAATCCCCTCATCTCTGGAAAAGGGGACATAATTGTCCAACCTCAAAAGGTTGCTATGCATATAAGATGACCTAATCCATAAAAGTGCTAGAGACAAGATTTGAAGCTCAATGCACATTAGCTCTTACTATGCCTGCATGTAAGTTCCATGAGGGCAGGGCTCCATGATGCACTCGGAGTTGCTAACTGTTCCCAGCAGAGGCCTTACTGCTCCAAGGTGCTGTGGGTCCAGTTGGAGTGGTTCTTACCAACAAGAATCCAGGCACCAGACTCTTGACAGTGAAACCATGGCAGTCTATGTGGTTACATCAGAAATGTGCCTAGACCTTTCTAATGCCTCAGAGGTTCTGGTGCCATTGCTGTTCAAGAAGCCCGCTACGGTCATGACGCAAGCTCTAGAGTGTAGGTGCGAGATTCTGTGGATAGCGAAGCAAGATTCCGTGTCCCATTCTGCACCTTTCCCAGGCTGCTAAAAGTTGGGGTCAAAGGTGCAGCCCCCATGAGTGCACAATCACATTTCTCCACTCAGGAAGGCAAGTGTCTCTCATTAGCCTTTGTGCAGGCAGTGGTTCAAATATCTCCTCTCTGAGGGCCGCAAAATGTTCCCAGTTGTCCTCAGGCTGTAGTAACAGGAAGGGAGGAAATAAGTCAACCAGTTTTCTCGATCCTTGGTGTCATGTGTGATTTGCTCTGCCTCCCACCTGGCACAGCGTCTGACGTGATCACCCCCATGTGGTCTGCATGGGAGATGCGTGCCAGCTGTAACCTTTCTCCTGGCTGCCCTCATGGCCAAGTGTGCCAGTGTCCACCCCCGTGCATCTGCCTTGGCACAGACTCTGAAGCCTGACATGACATCAAGAGGCTGCTCCAGGTCTCAACAAACACCAATACTCAGCCTTATGAGCCCTGGCGCCCAGGCTCCCAGAATTCAGAGAAATGTTTGGTGGCCAACAACCCTGATGCTGATAGCAGAGTGGATGTCGCCTCAGAGACAATCCTAGGGCTCCAGAGTGCTTCATGCTCAGGTTTCTAATGAGCTGCTTGTGTTTAGAGGAAAAGCAATCCAAAGATGAGGATGAAGGAGATCACTCTGAATCTGAAGCTGGTAAAAATAAAAATATTTTTCAAAAAGTAAAAATAAACTCCTGCCTCAAAGGGGCCTTTGTTCTTTGTCCTCTTCAGGGAATCGCCCTTCTCACCTCATGTTTTCTTTTCCTCCTCTGCTTGCTCACACACCTGACCTTTCGCATCAACAGGAAACTCCACAATCTGATAGATTTACCCCAGATAGACCCAGAAAATTGATGTCGAGGGAGAAGCAACATTGAAGGAGTTTTTCCCAACTCCTTTCAAATAATCCAATATAATCTGCCTTCTCACTGCGGTGGCCCTGTGCACACTGACTGGGGAGCTGTAGCCTCGTATCATTTGACCACTGGTCCAAGTCCCCATCTCAGCCTGTAGGAACTATGTCTTGTTTTTTAAAATTATGAGGACATTATTTCGTTTTGAAAGAAAAGAAAAAGAAGGGATGGTAATAAGTGAATAGAGAGCATCGGGGCTGACATCAGACCAGGTTTGGGAGCCATTGCCTTAGTATTCTCTCAGATAAAAGCTTCTGAAACTTAGAAAAGCTCGGGTATGGAGCTCCCAGGCCAACTGCTGAAACTCCCCCTATCACCTTCCACCAACCAGGCCTCCACCCAGGCCAGCAGTCCTTCAAGGTCAGGGTTATATTGGATGCATGAGACAGTTGCAGCCGTCTCAGGACAGCCAGGCCAGACGATAAGAAAGCTCAGGAAATTCCACCTCAATTGCAAGTCCAACTTTGGACACTGTGCTTCTTGTCATCACCATAATAGTAGCAATTTGCTTTGAAAGAAATGAGCATCATTAAAGAACAGGTGGTTCTAGAACTGCTGGTGTGTGTGTAGCGGCAAAAGTCTTCCTGCAGAGGAAATCTCACCAATTCTTCAGAAGTCTCCATTTTCATGGAGCCACTGAGGGTCCTGACAGAATGTTTATGAGCTCCACTTCCTGAAAAGCATCTCCTGTGTAGCACAGCATAGTACATGTGTGAACAGGATCCATGAATGACTTCGTGCAATACATAGGCCTTGTGTATGAGGTCCCACTAGCATCCTCCCAGATGAAGGGCGTGCACGATCCCATCAGGCAGCAGACACTAGGAATGCTTCATCAGCACAGGAAAACTGATGCATCAGATTGCGTCCTTTTGCCTTCTTTGGATTAAATCCAAACCTTCCTTTTGCCTGGCTGATGTGTTTTCTGGTGCCCCATATACCTACAGAAGTGGCCCATGGTCACCGGGTATGCAGAGGCCACAGCAGGGCTCAGGATTTCACGTCCTTTAAGTTTCAGTAGAGATTTCAGCTGAGTACAAAGGAAAATAGAAAATCACAACATCCTGAAAAAGTTCTGCCTACTCTTAACTACAGGGTACACAGTTCTGTAAGTTATATCAGCTACATATGCATACACACACAAAATAAATAACAAAGATCTTTCATGGAATTCCTCCTCAACAAACTTGTGCCTCATGTAAGAGTTACTAAAGCGATGAAAGCTGAACACAGACCACCTAAAAAGCCTTGAAAATGTTAGTATAATCAGTAACCAGTAAAAGTGGCAATTACTCAAGGAACTGAATATCTGTATATAATGTGTGTGTGTGTATATATATATATATACACATTTAAAATGTATATATACAAATAATGTATATATGTGTGTATATATATCCTGAATATTTATACTAGATAGGTAGGTAGATTATTAGATTAGACAGATGATTAGAGAGAGAACCAGAGAACAATAATTTCAAAGCAGCCCTGGCAGAGATGGAAATAATGGTTGCAGCAATCATTTGTTGAGCATCTCCCATGCACCAGGAGCTGGCCAAGCACTTTACACATGTGTCCAGGGGTTGCAGCTGGGCAGGGGGGAGGATTTCAGCATGCCGACTGTGGCGTTGAAGCACCACCCTGCAAGAGTTCCATGTGCACAACACAGCCACTGCCTCCTTGCCTATACCCAGCACCTCCTCAGATTCCCCCGAGCTGCAAGAGAGAGAACAGAATCCCTGTCCACAGTCTGTTCAGATGTGGGTAATGAACAAGAGTGGGAGCCATGGAGATGCTTGAGGAGGAAAGTCACCATTAAGTGATGAAGAAATATAGGAAAATCAGCCTTCTGGGGAACCTCTGGGGGTCCTGGAAAGGAAAGGTTCTGGGGTAAAAAGAGACTGTGTCACTAAAGCCCAAGCCATTCCGCTGGAAATACCCTGTTGGAAGGAGGCAGGGTGGTTAAAATGGAAGCCATGCTACCACTGTGGGTTCTGCCCACCTCAGAACCAGAACTGGTCATAATGGGGAAAAATTTCCTTCTGGATGGAGAGAGGAGTTTAGTGAAAAGATGGCCAGCAGGCTAGAAGGAAGACACCAAAACCACCACTCTCATAAAAAGAATGAGAGTCACAGAAAGCAGCCTGGACAAAGTGGAGGGGAAGCTCAGGCCTCACTGGGGGACTCCAAAATAGCCACAAGAACAAGGAGGACTGAGGGCCCCATCTCTGCCCTCAGGGGACATTAGAGGCATTAAGCAGCAGACCACATTGTACACTGAGCTGCTGAAGCCTGAACATTCTAGCTCCATATTCCGCTCCCTCTGCCTCCACAACCACCCCACAAGGTAGGCACTCACACACCCATTTCACCAGCAAGGAGAACTGAGGCGTGGAGAGGTTTTTCCTCCACCACCGGTCTAGAAAGGAAGTGGTAATCCTGGGGTTGGAAGCCGGGACTGGAACTCCAAGGACTGCTCTTCCCTGCATTTCCCATCCACTTAGCAGCATTTGGGTTACCTGGACCAAGACCCAGACATGTTTGGGGAGACAAGTGGAGTGTCTCTGTGAGCTCTGTGCTCCCATAGCTGGTTGATGATGGGAGGTGGAGTCTGACATCACGGTCATCCTCAATCCTTTGCACGTGATACACTTCACCTAACGTCAGCCTTGACGTGACACTAGGCTCATTGTCTTCCAGTCACAATAAAACTGCCCCAGCAAAAATTTTGAGTGACTATCTTGTTTGATCCTCACTGAGAGAGACTGTCGCACTTGTGGGCCCTGTGCCCCTAAGCGTGTTCTGGAACTCATCATCTACCACTGTAGCCATTGGCAGTTGGACCCAGTGGCACTTAAACCTATCAGCTGGCATGGGATAGTCTCAGCCCAAGAGGAGAATCTCATATTTGGAAGTGGCTGAGCCAGTAGAGCCTCTCTCAAGGAGTCTGGGGACAGGGTATGCAGAGGGGAGCAGCAGTTAGGAGAAGTATACAGCAGAATGCCATTCGGAGCAATCAGAACTAACAAGACTCAGAGTGACTGAATTCAGCTAATAGTAGAGAGTTAGAGTTGATTTAGGGAAGTCCAGATTCTGAGGGGAGATGTTAAAGTCACAGCATCTTCATTGACCTTTCAGGACTCATGAGTCCTATCTACAGGATTGTTCAGGGGCCCGACAGGCTTGGCAAGATGACTGTAATCTGGGTCTACGTGAATCCTCACAGTGAAGCCATCCAATCTCTGACTTAGTCAGAGGGGGAAGTCTCAGATCATGCAGCTAGCAACCATCAAAAGAATTACCCTGTGTTTGTTTTTGTTTGCCGGGGGGGGGGGGGGGGGGGCGGGATTTTGTTGAGACAGGGTCTTTCTTTGTCACCTAGGCCAGAATGCAGTGACTCAATCAGCTCACTGCAGCGTCAAATTCCTGGGTTCAAGTGATCTTCACACCTCAGCCTCCCAAGTAGCAGGGACTACAGGCATGCACCACCACGCCCAGCTAATCTCTTTATTTTTATTTTTTGTAGAGACAGAGTCTCACTATGTTGCCCAGACTAGTCTTAAACTCTTGGCCTCAAGTGAGCCTCCTGCGTCAGCCTCCCAACGCGTTGGGATTACAGGTGTGAGCCACCATGCCCAGTCAAATTACTCTATTAAACCAATCAACCAGGGTCAGTTTTGGTTTTATGGAAATATTTTGAGAATGGTTGCTTCTTCTAATACAGTCTTGAGACACAGCAGCACTAAAGAGGAAAGCAGACAATAGCTGCAGAGAGCAGCGCTTCCTGGGATCCCCTCTGGCTTGGCTTTTTCATGCTGCTATTGCCTTGTTGGTATTCCTGGTCCTCAACCCAATCTCATGAGCACTCCTTCTTAGCCTCCACGTCTCCATCAATTCATACACACTCATGAACTTGTTTCTTATCTGACAATGAGATTCTAACACTCCTGGGAGTTGGGCAGTAAAAAGCACTGATAACAAACTATTACATTAGCTGGAGCCTTCTACTGCCATCTTGAGAACACTGTTATGTCTCTGTCAGTTTTTGTCTACTTCCCAGGGCCAGTCGACAACCACACAAAAGCAATGGTGGTCTGGCTGCCTCTCCAGGCTCTGCAGAATATCCCATGCTATTCAAGGTTTGCCATTGGAGTTTTTACTCTCTGCTAAATTTGAACAAACACAATTCTGCTTCCCCACTTCCAAGACACACTGCTGGCCTTAATCAATAATCATGTTGTACTTTTCTCATGCCTGGGACTTGGGATGGCTTTGGGAATAGGAAAATCTCTGACCCCTCTGGTTTGCTACTGTTATTAGAAAGGCCTTAATGTATTTGAAACCTGATTTTTAAGAAAACAATATTTCTTCAGGTGTGAGACTATTAACGTGTTATTCCTAAGATAAAGTATTCTACTTACCACATCCAATCTTGACAACGTCTGTGACAGAATCTAAACAAAGGTCTGTAATATACAAACTTACACACTCATTAAACTACAAGGTATGAACTAAACTGTGAGCTACTCTAGAATATTGTGAAAGTTTTAATTATGTCAGTTTTCTCACAACCTAGCATGATGCCCGATAACACAAAAAAGCCTAAAAAATGATTGAATGACAGAGGAGAGAGAAAGAGAAGAGGAGAGAGGGCTGAATAAATGAACAAGCCATGGAGCCGTGTATCAGAGCTACGAATTTCACATTATAAATTTCCCAAACATATCCATTGCCAGGTGAAAAGATGTGCCTATTGTATTCCTGGCTTTTCCTGACTACCACAGTCTTCTTTGGGTCAGATAATCCATTGGAAGTGTAAATTCCGTGACGTAAAGAAAAACGGACCACATCATCAAAGTCCTCAGCTACCATGCAGGACAGGAACTCACCTATCCATGTTTATAGCAATGTGGCTATTCTCTTCGTGTTTTTAAGGATGCTGCTGTTTGAAGACATCACTGGGCTGCGCAGCCTTCCTGGGTGTCCTCTTAAATACCCCCACTCACCACTCTGAGTTATCCTAGAACAGCACCAACTCTGGCTATAATAAGCACATGAATTACTTTTTTGAGATGGAGTCTCACCCTGTCACCCAGACTGGAGTGCAGTGGTGCGATCTCGGCTCACTGCAACCTCACCTCCCAGGTTCAAGCAATTCTCCTGCCTCAGCCTCCTGAGTAGCTGGGATTACAGGTGCCCGCCATTACACCTGGCTAATTTTTGTATTTTTAGTAGAGACGGGGTTTCACCATGTTAGGCTGATCTAGAACTCCCAACCTCAGGTGATCTGCCCACCTCAGCCTCCCAAAGTGTGAGTTACTTTTAAGTATGAATTACTTGTAAGCTAACATTTGAATGTTAAATTATATAGGGGAAGCTTTTTTTTTGTAAGTGACTCTTCCTAGCCAAACCAGCTCTATTTTAACAGTTGGCAACACCATTATCTAGTGTTTCCAATGTGGCTAAAAAATTGCATACACTGCACTTTCAGCTGTTTCACTGAAGTTCAAAATCAACACTAACATGCAAAATAAAAACTAATTTTTATTGAGAAGAATTCCACAGAAGTCAGATGTCTTTGAATTAGATATCCAGTAGGAATGACCTTGAGAACAATCGAGACCTTCAACTATGCCTGATCTCTACCGGCTGAATGACATTAGGTAAGTAAAGTCATGTCCAAGTTGTCAGAAGGCCAATATAATTACCCGGAAAAGGATGTTAATTTCTCACAACGAGTGGGCAAGCAGATTGCCCCTCAAGGAGTCTGCATTCTAGAAAGAGGAGACAGAAAATAAGCAATAAAGTTGACAAGTTACCTATTATGTTAAAAGATTATAAATTCTGGTCAGGCACGGTGGCTCACACCTGTAATCCTAGCACTTTGGGGGGCTGAGGCAGGCAGATCACTTGAGATCAGGAGTTTGAGACTAGCCTGACCAAAATAGCAAAACCCCATCTCTACTAAAAAAAAGAAATACAAAAATTAGCCGGGCGTGATGACACATGCCTGCAATCCCAGCTACTGGGGGCTGAGGCATGAAACTCGCTTGAACCCAGGAGGCAGAGGTAGCAGTGAGCCAAGATTGTGCCACTGTACTCTAGCCTGGTGACAGAGTGAGACTCTGTCATATGAATATACACATATATGTGTCATATATGTCATATACACATCATATATGTGTCATATACATGTCATATACATCATATATACGTCATATGTCATATATAAATCATATATATGTCATATATGTCATATATACATCATATATACGTCATATATATGTTTTTTTTAGTAGAGCTTGATTTAGCTATGTTGGTCAGGCTAGTCTCAAACTCCTGGTCTCAAGTGATCTACCTGCCTCAGCCTCCCAAAGTGCTAGGATTACAGGTGTGAGCCACTGTGCCTGACCAGAATTTATAATCTTTTAACATAATAGGTAACTTGTCAACTTTATTGCTTATTTTCTGTCTCCTCTCTCTAGAATGCAGACTCATATAAATTCTATCGGAAAAAGAAAAGTTCTACAAGGTGACGGCTGGGAAATGTGTCAGGAAGAGTAGTGTTAAGTAGTACAGGGCAGCCTTCATTGAAAGGTCAGGGTTCAGCAAAGACTTGAAGGAGGTGAAACTTGGAAGAAATGCTGTGAAACTTCTTAAGACCGTTTGAGTCACTATGACCTCAGCACCAGAATAAATTGGTCTTCAGGATTGCAATAGAGACCCGGGGGCTAATGACAAGAAAGAAGGCAAATCCTAGCAGTTCTGTGCTCTTCATCAGGGTCAGGTGCAGGCCCTCCTTCTGCACCGCTGTTCAGCAATGCTCCCTGGTCACGCACTCCAGTGCTGTTTGAGAGCCGGGATGCTGAACAGGCATTTGGGTGACGAAGGCCCCTCTCCTTCTGCTGCCTCTCTAGTGTTTTTAGGTGCCCAGCATCATCCTCCATGGTCAATTTCAAGGGAAGCTTTCTATTAGGTTCATTCTTATTAAATAAATTTGTATATCCATACTTGAGATGATGTGTAATGGTGATGAAAATTGATATCAGGACATATTTCTACATTCACAAAACTGAACTTTGATCTGACAGTTTTACCACTGAACAGACTTAAACCACACCCACAGTCTATAATGGTTAATAGATCAAGTGATTACCCAACACTATAAAAATCATTTTAACAATACCATAAGCTTAGATTGACAGTATGTCTATAAATACCCATGCGCTTTGGATTTTACTATATTATACATTATTCAGACATTGCCTGCACTTGCACATTTTAAAAATATTTTGTAATGTTCTCCCTTGTCTCTGGCTCTCCAACAGATCTGGCTCACCTTAGCCCAAACTCACTGCTGTCGACTGAGATAGTCAAAAGCCTTCCAGTTCTCTCCGGGTGTTCCTGCAGTTTACTTCCTTTCACTAATTCCACATTCTCTTGTCCACCCTGGTTTCTCTCTTCAACCCATGTGAATTCAGAGCCCAGCACCTACACAGGTTTTTTATTGTGGTAAAATATACAACATAAAATTTATCATTTTAAAGTACACAATTCAGTGACATTTGCAATGTTATATAATCATCACCACTGTCTAGTTCCAGAGCTTTTTAATCGGAAAAACAGAAACAGAAATGGCATAACCATATGCAGTCACTACACATTTCCCATGGGCAATCACTCATCTGCTTTCTGTCTTTATAGATTTGCCTCCTCTAGGCCAGGTGCAATGGCTCATGCCTGTAATCCCAGTACTTTGGGAGGTGAAGGCACGCAGATCATTTGAGGTCAGGAGTTCAAGACCAGCCTGGGCAACATGGTGAAACCCCATATACACTAAAAATACAAAAATTAGCTGTGTGTGGTGGCCCACGCCTGTAATCCCAGCTACTAGGGAGGCTGAGGCAGAAGAATTGCTTGAACCCAGAGGTGGAGGTTGCTGTGAGCCAAGAGTGTACCACTGCAGTCCAGCCTGGGTGATAGAGTGAGATTCTGTCAAAAGGAAAGGAAAGGGAAGGGGAGGGAAGGGGAGGGGAGGGAAGGGGAGGGGAGGGGAGGGGAGGGAAGGGAAAAGATTTGCATTCTCTGAGTATTCCATATTAATGGAATGATAAATCGTTGGCTTTTGTATCTGGTTCCTTTCACTTAGGATAGTGCTTTCAAGGTTTATCCACATGTAGCATGTACAGTACTTCTTCCTTTCAATGACTGAATAATATTCCATTGTATGGATGTACCATATTTGTGGGTCCATTCATCCACTGATGGACAGTTGGAGTCTTTTTGTCTTTTGGCTTTTGTGAATGGTGCTGCTAAGGACATTCATGTTCACTTTTTTGTTTAAACACCTGCTTTTAATCCTTTTATATTAGATTTTATTTTTGAGCTTCTCACTCCAAGCATGATACAAAGTTGGTGACTTTACTGATGATGTGGGAGATAAGAAGGAAGACTTAAGAGGAGTCACATTACAAAGAAAGCCACCTTCCATCATCTCTTCAGCCCCAGGTTCTGAGTTTCCTGCAGGGGCCAGAGACAAATCTTTCACCTTTTCACTCAGATTTGTTCTCTTCCCAGTGAGGTCCCTTGAGGTATCAATTTTTACTCCAAAAAGGTTTATCAAGGAAATTCTTATAAACAAAAACAGCCTTCTTGCTGAAAGGAATTCTGCTGAATATAATTTTTTCTTTCATCTGGTTACATAAGGACCTTTGCAGAACTGGCATGGGTCTATAAGCTGATAAATCCAAGAAGCCAGAAGGCACAGATCAACAGGGATTTCCTATGGTGAGGGAGATACACTCACTGGCAGTACAGGTAAATATAGGTACCCTATTGATTATTTGCATACTAATAGTCGATGAAATTGGAACCTAAATCAAGAAAAGCATCTTTGGGATGTCTGATATAGACAGATGCAAGAGAGTATAAAGCTCCCAAACAGCCTGTAATCCCAGCACTTTGGGAGGCTGAGTCAGGCAGATCACAAGGTCAGGAGATTGAGACCATCCTGGCTAATGCGGTGAAACCCCGTCTCTACTAAAAATACAAGAAATTAGCCAGGCATGGTGGTGGGCTCCTGTAGTCCCAGCGACTCAGGAGGCTGAGGCAAGAGAATGGCGTGAACCTGGGAGATGGAGCTTGCAGTGAGCCAAGATGGCGCCACTGCACTCCAGCCTGGGCAGCAGAGCAAGACTCCATAAAAAAAAAACAAAAAAAAAAAACTCCCAAACAAATCAAAGCATCAAAGCAGTGGGACATTCTGACTGTTTGGTAAAGGTCTAGGTCCCAACACGTTTCACAGTTTGCCCCTGTTCTGGCCTTGTCTCCCCCAGCCAACCAACAAGGGATAGGACAAGATCACCAGAAAATCCAGTGTTTGGCTAGAATCAGAACAGAGGGGTTACTCAGCTTGTCACAGCTACTGAGATAGAAATGCTCAACAATTGTGCATTTAGCTGCAGACAATTTGAAAAAAAAGGACATTACTTTCCTGTCGAGTTTAAGTCAGTGAACTTATTGATTCCTACTATGTGCTGGACCCTCTGTGAAGCATCAGAGATACACTCCTGAGAATCAGACATGGCCCATCTCTCAAAGAATTCACATGTAGTAGGGAGAGAAAGAGAGCCAAAGAAACACTTGCTGTTGTGTAAAACTAGATTGAACACAAGTTGATACAGAAGATAGAGAAGTACTGGGATGATGGAATAACAAGCACATGACATGACATGAGGAGACTATTGTTTATACACAAGCCGTTTCAGGTCAGCCTCTTCTATCTTCTTTGTTGTGGAATATTTCAAGCCTTTATGATTCTCATGTGATCTCCTAAATTTATTTGCTAACTGGTCGTCCAGCCACTAGTCTATCCTTTCTACAGGGTACCCTCCAATCTGTCACCAGGCTTACTCACATAAAATTCAAACCTGATAATGGTGACCAATCACAGCACTTTCTATGAGCCAGGCATTAAGTGTTAAAAATTGCTAAATTGTGTTACAAATATTATTTCATTCTATCCTTATCTTACAAATGAGGAAACTGAATGACAGAGTTAAATAATGTGCTCAGTTATCCAGCTAGTAAAGTTAGTGATGAGCTAAGTGGCAGAGCTAGGATTCAAAACTAGTTGTGTCTGAATCCTATTTTGTACACCCTTAACTATTACCATACTTTGTCTCCTCTATTAGGAAAAAATATTAGTGGTGTAAAACTGATTTAAACAGAAAAGGGGGGTTATTAAAAGAATACCAAGTGTAGTAGATGTAGAAAACCACTTCAGATGTAGAAAACCACAAGAGAATGTTGTTCCCACCCTAAGAATATGAAAAAAGTAATAATTTAGTTTATAAAACTTTAAATTTTGTTGAGCCTATCACACCACAAGGACCTGCTAAAAGCTGTAGGTATGATGTGTAAACCAAGAAAAAACCTTCAGCGTTCTGGACTACTCCCAAAGTATAAGGTAACGGCCACTCACCACCAGAAGAAGTTGAAGTCTGTGGTGCACTTAAGGTAACCAAAGGAAAACAAAACTCAAGCCCAGCTAAACTGCTGACTAGATTGACTCAACTATCCACAGTAATGGCCTGACAGAATAAAAAGCATGCCCAATTCTGATTTACCTCAGTCTCTTCTGTTCTACACACAGTGTTCAGCAACCAGTGAAAAATTATACAAGTATCACAAAAGGCAAAAAAGAAAAGTAAAAACAACATTTTCAAGATACAAAGCAGTCAACAGAACCAGACCCATAAATGTCCCAGATGTTGAAACTATCAGAATAGAATTTTTTTTTTTTTTTTTTTTTGTGAGACAGGGTCTCACTCTGTCATCCAGGCTGGAGTGCAATGGTGCAATCATGGCTCACTGAAGCCTGACCTCCTGGGTTCAAGCAATCCTCTCACCTCAGCCTCAGGTAGCTGGCACTACAGGCACATGCCATCACACCTGGCTAATTTTTTTAAAAAAATTTTTTGTAGAAATGGGGTCTCCCTATGTTGCCCAGACTGGTCTTCAACTCCTGGGCTCAAGTGATCCTCCTCTGCCTCAGCCTCCCAAATTGCTGGGATTACAGGTATGAGTCATCACACCTGGCCTGGAATGGAATTTTAAAATAGCTATAATTAATGTGTTAAAAGCTAGTGGAAAAAGTGAACAACATCCATAAACAGATGGAAACTTTCAGCAGATCAATAGAAATTAATTTTTAAAATTCAAATGAATATTCTGGACATTAAAAGCAATATTGGAGAGGAAATGTTCCTTTAATAGATTTATCAGCAGACTAAATGCTCTAGAGAAAAGAATCAATGAACTTGAAACAGGTAAGTAGAAATTATGCAAACTGAAGCATCAGGAGGAAAAAGAGTAGAAAATAAGAGCACAGGATTAATTGAAGATGTAAAAGGAAAGGAGATAGAGAATTAGGGCAGAAGAAAATATTTGAAAAGATAATGGCCTTAAATTTTTCAAATTAGTGAACCACAGATCTAGGAAGCTCACAGAACCCCGAACAGAATTAGCAATTTTAAGACGCACACACTCCACACCCAACAGACACATCAAACTACTAAGAATCAATATCAAGAGATAAGCTAGACAGCATCCAGAGAAATATGAAAGATTACATAATAAGGAAGAAAGGTAAGATATACAGCAAACTTTTTGTCAAAAAATATGAACGTCAGAAGATAATAGAAGTGGCATTATTTATTTGCTGAAAGGAAAAAAAGGAGGAGTTAACACAGAATTCTATACCCAGCAAGCATCTTTAAAAAATAATGACATAAAGCCTTTTTCAGAAAAAAAATGAATTGCCAGCAGTAGTACACAACAAGAATATTAAAGACAGGAAGACTGTGAAGCCAGATGGAAATTTTGATTTATACAAAGAATTGAAGAATCCTGAAGATGGTAAAAAATGGAAGTAAAAAAAGTTTGCTCTTTTTAAATGATTATTGACCGTTTAAGACAAAACAGTAACTATATATTTTGAGGTCATAACATGTTTGGAAGTAAAAAACAAAACAATAGCACAACGAATGGAAGGGAGGAAATAAAAGCATATTTTTTATTTAAGAGAAGTGATAGAAGATGTTTTAAGGTCAAGTGTGAAGAGTTAAAGATGTACATTGTGAACCCAAGAGCAACCACTTTAAAAAAATATGTAACTTATAAGCAAATAGTAGAAATAAAATGTAATTACTGAAAATACCCAATAACTTGAAAAGAATAAAGGAAAAGAGGAGAATAAAAACAAAGTGGATGGGACAAGTGGAAAACTAGCAAGATAGGTAGATGTAAATTAACCACATGAATGATCACATGAAAAGTAAATGACCTGAGAATTAAAAGATAGAGATTGTCAGATTGAAAGAAAAATCTATTGACAAGGAGACTACTTTAGTATAAAGACATATATATATTACATGTTAAAGAATGGGAAAAGATATATTATACTCTACAAACACAAAACAAAAAGGAGCTAGAAAGACCATATTAATGTCAAAAAGACATCAGAACAAATAATATTTCCAGAGATAAAGCGAAGCATTAAATATAGATAAAAAGGTCAATTCACCAAGAAGACATAAGAATTTTGAATGTCTTTGCACCTAATAACAAAGGCTTCAAAATATATAAAAGACAACTGATGAAAATCAAAGGAAAAATAGACAAATCCACAGCTATATCTGGAGACTTCAACACACTCTTTTCTTAGTATTTGATAAAACAAGTACCAAGAAAATATTTGCAGTGATATAGATGACTTGAACAACACCATCAACTAATTTGACCTAACTATTAATAAATCCTCCACCCAAAAGCAGCAGAATAAACTTTTTTTTTTTAATTCACATGGAACGCTCATAAGGATAGACTATAGTTTGGGCCATAAAACAAATCAAGAAATTTTAAAGAACTGAAATTATACCAAGTATGTTCTTGGAACAGAGTAGAATTAAATGAGATACCAATAACAGAAATATATTTGGAAGATCCCCCCAAAGATTTGGGAACTAAACAATACATTTCTAGATAACCTTGGAGCCAAAAAAGAAATTATAAATAAATTAGTAAATATTTTCAATGGAATGAAAATGAAAGTACAACATATCAAAATTTTGTGGAATACAGTTAAAGCAGTGCCTGGAGATAAATTTATAGCATTAATCCCAGCATTTTGGGATGCTAAGGCAGGATAATCACTTGGTTGAAGACCAGCCTGGGCAACATGGCAGGACTCTACATCTACAAAATAAAAATAAAAATTAGCCAGGCTTAGTGGTGCATGACTATAGTTCCAATTACTTGGGAGGCTATGGTGGGAGGATCACTTGAGCCCAGGAGTTCAAGGCTACGGTGAGATATGATCATGCCACTGCACTCTAACCTGGGCAACAGTGAAGACTTGTCTCTTAAAAAAAGAAGAAAAGAAAAAGAAAAAAGGTCTTTAATCGATTATCTAATCTTTTACATTTATGAATTAGGAAAATATCGCTTCTCAGCCTCTTGGATAAGATCAAGTTTAAAAAACTAGGAAAAGAAGACCGGGTGAAAGAAAAGTAGGAAGAAGGGAGGAAATGATAAAATAAGAGCAGAAACCATGAAATGGGACACAGAAAAACCAGAAAATTCATGAAACCAAAAGCAAGTTCTTTGAAAAGTTCAATAAAATGTATAAACATTTTGCCAGGCTGTTCAAGAAAAAAGAAGGAAGATACAAACTATCGATACCAGAAATAAAAGAGGAAATATCACCACATATCCTACAAATATTAAAAGAATAATAAGGAAAAATAAAGAACAACTTTAGGCTAACTTAGATGCAGTGGATGATTTGCTCAAAATCAATTGTATATACTAACCACAAACAGTTGGAAATTTAAATTTAAAAACAATATCATTTACAAGAGTCTTATAAAACATGACATACTTAGGAATAAATCTAACAAAAAATGCATAAGATACATACATTGATTATAAAACATTACTGAGAGAAACTGAAGACCCTAATAAATAGATAAATCATATTCATAGTTCAGACTATCCAATATTATTATATTTCTATAACTTTCTGCAAAGACTTCTTAGGACACAAAAAGATCATGAACTATAAAAAGTTAATTATACCTCTTCAAAATTAAAAATTCAGCTCTTTGAAAAGTAGTGTTAAGAAAATAAAGACAAGCCACAGACTTGGAAAAATAGTTGGAAAACAAATATCTGATCATAGACTTGTATTAGAATAAAGAATTCCTATAATACAATGATAAATATGCAATACAATAAAAACTGGGCAAAATATTTAAACATGAATTTCACCAAAAATGATGTATGGATGCAAATAAGCACATGAAAAGATGTTCAACATTAATAGCTTTTAGAGAAATGCAAATTAAAGCCACCATGACATATCACTACACACCTACTAAAATGACTAAAATTATATGACTGACAATCCCAATTGCTGTTGAGGACTGCAGAGCAAATGGAACTTACATACATTGCTAGTGGGAATGCAAAAGGGTATAATCTTTGGAAAACAGTTTGGCAGTTTTTTATGAAGTTTTATACTTTCCATATGACCCAGTGATCTTTCCTAGGTATTTACCAAAGAGAAAAAAAAAATTGTATGAATGTTCACAGTATAATAGTGTTATTCCTAATAGCCCAAAACTGGAAAGAAACCAAATGTCCATCAACTAGTGAATATATAAACAAATGATGATATAACCAAACAATCTAATAACAACAATAAAAAGAAATAAACTGACATATACAACAACATGAATTAATCTCAAAAGCATTGTGCTAAAAAAAAAAAAAATCTCAGACACAACAGCTTCATGCCATATGATCCATTTATATGAGTGCTTGGAAAAGGCAAAGCTTCAGGAACAAAAATTCAAATTAGAGATTGCCGGGAGTGAATAGGGAGGGAGTTGACTTCAAAGGGACACCAGGGAACTTTCTGGCCTAATGGAAATAGTCTATATTTTATGGTGGTGATCACACAACTATATATGTCAAAACTCATTGAACTATAAACTTTAAAAGGGTACATCTTACTCTAAGTCAAACCTTAAAAGACATGACTTAAAATTTTTTTAAAACATTAGGCAGCACATTGGATCTCTTGGAGAGCTAAAAAGCCAGGTTTGGAAGCTATGCAGCCAGCAGCAATGCCCAAATTCATGCTGAGGAGATGGTGAGGGGAAAGCATCATTGCTCCTGCCAGGCAGAGACACACAAACTTCCATCACCACCCTGAACCAGTGGACACTTAACCCTGACCCTCAGGTGTTTGCCCTCTGCTGCTTCTAGAACCGATGGCTCCATCTCCAGAAATGGATCTTGCTTGAGGTCTCTGCTTCTTCATGTCACTATTCAGTCTGGAGTGGAGACATCTGATTGGCAGAGCCCCAGGTCATGTGCCCATTCCTGAACTTCGAGGAAGACTGGAAAGAGGGTACATCACACTTTCAGCACCTATAGCAGGGGCCTACTTGCATCGTAAGGTGGGGAACTCCTCTAACACAGAAAGCCAGTTCTCCACCATCTCTCCAGCATCATTCTTTGCTGGCCAGCCAAGAAGGGTGCAAAATGTTCACTCTACCTCCCATATCATAATCCTAAGAATTTTAGATGACTGTTCAGTGCTTGAAGGACAAAATCTGAATTCTTTTCTTGGCATACAAAGCCTGACCCTAATCTTTCTTTCTAACCTCAATGCCTACCTTTCGCTCTACCATCTGGCTGGCTTGCCTCACTCAGGAGCTGTTGCTGCCCCTCTCAAGCCCTTTATTCACATGGCTCTGGGGCTCTGCTATGCTTGAAATGTCCTCTCTCTTGTCTCCATCAGGGAAGCTCCTACTCATTTGTCAAAGCCCACTTCAGGGAAGCCTGCCCAAATCTATGGGTCACATCAACCAGGCCCTCTCTACACTCTGCTCTTTTATAGCATTTAGTAGGTACTAAATTAATAAATGGTTGGTGGGTGAGAATTATCCTTCTCCAAAATCAAAGCAGCAGCTCTTAAGAGCAAGATGTACTTTAAAATTTAAATAAATAAAATTTAAAACTCTACTTGCACAGTCAAAACAAGTAATGTTTTTGGTATTTTCCGGAAATTCTGAACAAACAGGTGACCTTTGGCCCAATATCCTTATTTTTCACTGTGTCCTGAAGGTTATCTCTGAGCAAATGAGTAAAGTTAAGACATATCTGACAATTTTCATTAAGCCAAGAAATACAGAGACACGAAACACACTCAGATCCCAAAGGGGCCCAAGACCAGGTCCAATCTAAGCCTAAGTGGAGATGGGAGCATGGTATGCAGCTGAAATTTGATGTGAAATGCTTCTCAGTGATAACTAGTAAAATCAGCAATTACATTGGAGATCCTAAATTACTCCCTGCAAAACAAACAAATGAAATATAGCTAGTGGGTACAGCTGATCTGAAACTCAAATAACTGCCTCGTTTTTATTTCTGTCCCCATTGAATGACACAGCCAATGACACGAGACATGAAGAAAAGGGAGTTCCAAGGAAAAGCATGCTGGGGATGACCCCCACCAGAATCCCTAGTGGTGCAGTGGGCAGATCCCACTGTCTCCCACATTTCACATCCCTAAATCGTGCCACTGGTACTTACACTAGGTGAGAATTCACTGATCAACTCCGTGTAACCTGGACCTCTAGTCTGCCTTGTATTCCTGTGTTTGGACATTCTTCCCTCTACAAAGGTCTCTTCACGTTAATTTATTCTTCTTTCCTTGTTTAAGATGGCAGGGTGCCCTTCGCTTTCTTTCATCTTTGCTTTTCTCTCTACAGTAGCCTCTGAGCATATAAGGTTTTTGAATCCCTTATTTGTGGATTTTTAAATTTTTGGTTTCATTTTTCAGGTTTCTTGAAGGCTGTGTGAAGCCCTCCACTCTCCCCACACATATAATATGTTGCCCTCTTTCTAGATGGGCTCCAGTAATGCTAATTTCAGCCAACTGGCAGGCAACGAGTGGAAGCTGATGGCCAGAAGATCGTAAGAAAAAAACAATTAGAGAAATTGTGTTCAGCCAGGTTAAAAAAGTCGCGGTGGACATCCGGAGAGGCCAGAGGTACCAGTCAGGAGCTGGAGTCACTGCTGCAAGGACCCCGACACCTCCTCCCACCTGCAACAAAGGAGCTCCATGGCTGCCATGCTAGGTCACCCCTGACCGTTCACCTCACAGGGCCTGAGAACAACTCTCAGGGGCAAGAGAAATGATCAAGGTACCCGGTTCCCAACAACCATTCCTAAGAACTTGTAGAGCAGAACATTAAAAACAACATTTTTTTTTTCCACAAGGGAGAAAGGCTAAAGTCATTAGCAAAGGAAAATCTCAAGAGATATCATTACTTTCCCAAACAACCTCTCTAGGCTTGGGAACACATACCGTACCCATTTTGTACCCAGAGAGAGAAAAAAAAAACTTTATAACCTTACAAAAAAGTTACATAAACAACCCTATCCTCTTTGTTGGTTCCTTTTTTAACAGGGATTGTTTTGAAAATAGATAATTTTACTGATCCTGGAGCCAAGAATTGTTGCTCTGTCTTAAGGAACTGTTGGATGCCCTTTTTGGCAGGATTGTTTATTTGTCTAAGATTATGCATGTTTGCTGGGGACATAAAAATGAGCTCCGGATTGGAGATGGCTGCACCTGAGTGGCAGGGCTTGTTGGAGCTGATGCATGGCCTGGCTCCCAAGGAGCTCCAGCCTGCTCACTCACCATTCACTCTTAGTTCCCTCAAATCAAGGCTCTCCCTTATCCAGGACACAGAGATGAGTGGGGAGGGCGGGGGCGAGGGGAGACGTTAACAATGTCTTTACAGTCATACTCATCAAGTAAGTGTCACAAAGACAAGGAACATAACTCCTGAAGTATGGGGAGGCAGGATGGCAAGAGGAAAGGGAAGATGAGAGAAAAGGTAAAGCACTGGGTAAAACTCAGCAAGATAGAGCTAGTTGTTTTGAGGTGATTATTTCCAGTAAACGGACATACCACAGAAAGAAATGGAGAAAGCTCCAAGAGCATGGTGGTTTGAAACGGGTACACGCCACAGGAACCTGGTTAGTTCTACTTCAACATTCCTGACTCAATCTCAAAAGAGATGTTTCCGATTATCCCAAAGGAAATGGTTAGAGAATCAATGCAGCACCGAAGTATGGTTACGATTATGCAAAATAATAGGATACAACCTAGTGGGAAGGTCTTGAACAGTGCATGAAGCTTATGCTTTGATGCAAATCTGCTTGAAATATAAGAATAGAAACTTCTCCTTCAAATGTACGCTCCTCGATGTAAAAACACAAAAGCTCTGAGACAGTTAAACTTCCTTCAAATAAGAATGCATCCCACAGATGTTCTTTGTGAGGCAGATATCTACAAAAAATTCTCCTACTAAAATCACAAGCCTCTGCAGTTTTTTTCTCTCGAATTATGGCCACTCAGATAGTAATTTTGATATTAAATGCTCCTCCCTAATAAAAGGACAAAAAGCAAAATCTTTGAGGACTTGTATGTAGTGTTTAATACCGTTTGTTTTTAAACCGTGTTTTCAATGTTCGATTCTTCTATGCAATACCACCTCAAAAATAACCAAGTTCTTTCCTTACATATTGAAACATCCCCAGAGTAGAGACTTGTTCACTGCTCTGACCCCTCTGCCAAGCACAGAGCCAAGCTCACAGTGGTGCCCAACAAATATTAGCTGAATTATCATTAATATGAACAAACATACACAAAATTACAACCACTTTCTGGGCAATGCCTTTCCTACAAATATTCTTCAGAGTAATTTCTGAGCAGAGGGGAATGTTCTTAAATTGGCACATCAAGATTCAGAAAATGAGCTGAAGCTCTGCACTTGTTGATTTACAAAAACACATCGATTTTATTAATTTTGAGCTGAGAATCAGCTTTGGAACATGAGAGGAGGCAGAAACGTGGGCTTGTTGATTCTTCAGAGACCCTGCCAGTCAGCAACTCCTGTACCTCAACACAACTGCATTCTTTGCTATTTTTCTTGGAAAACCTTGACAGTGTGCAGTGAGGGTGTCTTATCAGCTTCCAGGTGGAGGCAATGTGCCCAGCCACTTCAAACAGGGAAGTGGGGCAGGGGAAGGGACACCAGAGAAATGGAACCCAGGATGTGCCTGCTGAGGCTAGGGGCTTTGCAGATACAACATCAGACTATTTCCATGTCACCTGGACTTCCCACTGTCTCCTTTGATTTTTAAAAGCCTTAGAAGCACATATAACAGAGGGTTTTGTTTACCTTTAAGGATGAAATAACAGAAAAACAAACAAACAAGCAAATAGGCTGCACTACCTCTTCTCACTCTACCAAACCTGTGTTGACTCTTTGTGATCACATTGATTGAGACAAAAAAGAAGAAAAAAAGAGATTGTCCTACAGTCTAAAGCAGACATACCTTCTATGAGGATTCCATGCTCTCATGGTGTTTCAAATGCTGTTTTCTGCTGCTCTGAGATCATCCATCTCTCTCCCTTTCTTCTCTAGTGTTCAAGATTAATGTTCCCTTCCTTCGTCCCTTCCACATGCCGTGCTGAAAGAAATAAAGACCAAAACAAATACAAAAGGGTAGGAAAGAGTCAGAAATGTGACATTTCTTTTGGTCCTTATGTCTTCCCACATTGCGGCTGAGGCTCTGGGATTTCCCCAAGGACTGCTCTTCTGCACATATTGTTTTTCTGACACCTTTTTAAGTGGCTGTGCCCTTTCACACTGAGAGAAAACTGTTCCTGTATCCCTTCTCCCCAGCTGCTTCAAAATCTACGATAATCTCTACAACCTTCTGAAAACAAACAACTATATATTCTTTGATATACCAATAGGGTTCAGTTTAGCAGTGATTCACATATCGTACTGCATTTTGAACTGGCGGCTTCCATTTGTGAGCTACTGCTGAATACTCATCTCTTGAATTCTCCAACCTAATTTGCTGTTTTCTGTGCTGTTGAGAGGCATAATCCTCTTTCCATCTCAGTTACGTTTTCAGCACAGTCTGGAGGTCATCCTCCTTTCCTCTCTAAAATCCCAGGAAAAGCTCTCCTGGATTTTGGCTTCTCAATATCAGTGGTTGAGAAACATGCTGCAGCTTCAAACTACAAAATAGTTGGGGTGATCTTAGCTATATAACAGGCAGAGGAAAACGGCAAGGAATGCCAAGACTATGAAAGTTTTCAACAGAATTTGCAGAATTAGAATCTGAGAGCTACTAATTAAATTTGTTCATGCGTTCACACACTAATTCACACATATTCTGAGGGTATAATTCACTGCCATGCAATGTGCTAGAGGCTGAGGAATGTCCTTTATGATATATTTGGCAGCATAAAAATCTTCCCCACCATTGTCTGATTTCAAATATGAAATGTAGAGTGCTTCCTCTAACTTCATCTGTCCAACAATATTATGGTGCAATAGATTATATTTAATAAGTTCTATGCCATATCCCTTGGGGGGATACAAGTTTGACTGCATATATCCAGACACCGGGGAAGCAGCTTTCTCATTAGATGACGAGATTGTCAAGGCACTCTGCAACTGCCCTGTTCTGTTGACTGTATACAAACTTCAAGACAAACCACTGACCCAGGCCCATTCAAAGCATCAGCTTGTTAACGAGGACCGAAGCCTAAGTCTGGTTATGGTCACATAGCACCCAGATCATGTAAGGACTGGGCCAGCAGCACTTCCCGGTAACGCAGAGCTAAATGGTCCCACTGAACTCTGCTGCACAGACAGTATTTGGTGCAAAACACATGGGTCATCCAAGAAATATGAAGCCTAATTAAGGCGGCCAGAATTCCCTTTGAAAGGCCAGCAGACAGCATGGCGCCAGCATGGCATCAAGCTCCAGACCAACATCAACTTCTATAAATCAGTGGTAGGAGGATCTAACTTCTTTTAATGTAGGATAAAACTTGGACCCACCACAGATGTCACATCTGACTTCTTCCTCAGTCCCTCTAGTGTTCCCGGTCAGCACTCCTGACTATTAAATAACAGATCCAAAGTCACTTCAATCCTGGGATGTGATCAGTCCACCAAAACTGGAGCCACAATTTACTGTAGTGTAAGTCCATAGACCACACAGTCACAACAGAAAATCACAGCAGCAGTTACCTTGGGAGGCTACTAGCTGGGGGAGAGCATGTGAGTGTTTTTTAGGTGGTGGTAATAGAAGTGAGAGACACACACCATGCAATTACTAACTAGCACAGTGTCAATTTCACATTAATGTTTTCTCAGAAAGAAAACAAGAAAGTTTGGGTTGGGTTTCTTGATTTTTTTCTAGATAATTTAGGTGTTCAGTAAATCTTAAACACCATTATTCTGCTAAATACCTCCCCACCCTCCTCCTCTTCACCTCTCTGAAACAACTGATGACTAAGAGCAAATACCCAGCCAAACCAATAGTGGTATCATCAAATCGCGGTGACAAGGGCTTACCAGCACACCTGTGCTATATGATTTTTTTTAAGGTAACTGGACGATAATTACACACTAATAGAGGAAGGATTCCAAATGTCCAGGTTTTCATTCAAAGGCTTTTTCTGCTAGGTAATAGCAAAGGAAAGATATGTAAAATGAAGCCAGGCTAAACTACTTTACTGATGAGGCAGTCCTAATAAAGCCAGAAACCCGTAAGATTTAATTGAAAGTTATAAACTATGAAAGTAAAGACTCAGCTTAGTGTTACAGGGGTGGGAAAAGAAAGTGCACTAATTAAGACATACCGCCCTGTTATATTCAGGTGGTCCATTCAGAAATCACAGTTCTTAACCAAAAAGCAAGGACATTTACTTTCAGAAACATTCCAACAGAGAAATTCAGTACAATAAAAGAGATGGGGAAAGTGGAAAAACAAGTTCACAAGTTTGGTGCTTTGAGCTTGTATTGAATTCATAATTTTGAAAAACAAATGTATGATATTTCATTACATAAACCTAAAACTCATGGAATGGTAACACAAACTCACAATGAAAAAAGCCAAAGATAATGGTGAGCTATAAATTCCATTAGAGTACATCTAGTTTACCCACTCCCCCTTTATAGATAGAAAGAACAGAAGCCACACCTAGGGATGAGGACAAACCATAGGTTTGTCAACGACAGCAAGCTTAATGCCACACAAAACCCTAATACCTCTGAGATGGCTTCCTCGCTACACTGGCTTTGCCATCTTTCCAAAACTACATCTGGTTTGTAGAAGACTTGAAGATGGTCCAGAGAAGAGCAACAAAACTTTCTGGAAGAATGGGAAAGAGAAGCCACAAAGAAAGGATGAATAACAAATGGAACAATTCCGTAGCAGATGCAGTTACTAGGTAATGGTTTCTCTGATACCCCCAAAGGGTAAATACATGCCTCTCTACATACCTATACGATTGTTTTTTGAGCATCTTAATCATTTTTAAAAGTACAGTTCAGTGGCATTAAGTGCATTCACATTGTTGTGTTACCATCACTACCACCCATCCACAGAACTCTCTTCATCTTGAAATATTAAAACTCTGTTACCATTAAACAATAAATCCTCTTTCCCCCTTCTTCCAGCCCCTGGCAACCACCATTCTACTTCCTTTCTCTATGAATTTGACTACTCTAAGCACTTTATGTAAGTGGAATCATACAGTAGTTATCCTTTTGTGACTGGTTTTTTCACTTAGCTTAATGTCCTCAAGCTAAAGGATTGTTTTTAAGAAGGCATTTAATAACGATTAGCTGAGGATGCCCACCAGCTGTTTTCCATCTTCCATAAGAACAAAGAAAACAAGTTTAAATTGTTAAAGAGAAAATGAGTTTGAATTGCAAGGGTAGACAAAGTTGTCAGATACTAGAATATAAACTTTATAGACGTCTTTACTTAGAGAAGTGCTATAAACAATAATAGGTTTACATATATTGAGTTGACTTATTTCCTTATAAGATCTCTCAAAAATTATGAAATGAGGTCAGAGACAGGGGCTCACGCCTGTAATCCCAGCACTTTGGGAGGCTGAGGCAGAAGGATCACTTGAGCCCAGGAGTTCGAGACCAGCCTGGGCAACATAGGGAGACCCCCCTCCCCCCGCCCAACCAAAACAAAAACAAAACATTTAGCCAGGTGTGGTGGCACACAGCTACTCTCTGGTCCCAGCTACTCTGGAGGCTGAGGCAGGATTGCTTGAGCTCAGGAAGTCGAGTCTACATTGGGCCATGTTTGCTCCACTGCACTCCAGGCTGGGCAATAGAGAGACCCTGTCTCAAAAACTAAAATAATGAAATGAATTCAATAAGCCCTAACTGAGCCTTTGATTGTAATGGTGTGGGCACTGCTAAAGAAACAGAACATATCTGTTTCCTTGAAATGCAAACAATTTACTCTGGGAAACAATATAACTTTCTATAAAATTCTTATGGTACTTAACTATTTTTAACATAATCCAAGGATAGCAAATAGCTTTCAACTTCAAGCTCCAACTCTCATAAACTGTTAGAGGCTGCCTAAAGCTCTGTGATGAATTCTGCATCCAAAACAGAGCACAGAAAAAACACAGTGATTATCGTTTGTCCTGGGTCAAGAAGAAACCAGCAAGGGTTAGGGTGCCATAATCTTCCCATTCTTGTCAAAACTCTTATATTTTGTCAAGCATTATTGTTGCTTAGCACTGTTTAATACTTGTTTCATGTTTCTCTGGCTACCATGAGCTTAACAATGGTCATCAGTACTGCATTTTCTACTTATTTGCAACGCTCATAATGTGCATCAGATAAATATACGTGACGAACAGATACCAAGGCAATTACCTCATCCATTTACCTGTGCTGGGATCCTATCTTCCCTTCTCTTCTTTTGGTCTTTGTTCCGTCAATATTTCTTCTCTTTCCTTCATCTTTATCCTTTTCTTCATCCTTTCGTCCTCGTTTATCATATTCTTTTTAAGAGTCAGTGACTCTTTCCCACATAGCATATGAACATGCTTCACCTCTTCCATAATTGAAAAACAACTGCCATTCCTAAGCCTGTGTGTTCCCAAATTCTAGGTTTTCTTTTCTCTTGTCCTTCACATTGAAACATAAATACGGTGTTCTCAACTGGCTGCCGGGAGGTCATCATCACCCACCTCCTCTTTCAAGCACTGCAGTCAGGGCTTTACCTCATGTAACCACCTGAAACCGTTTTAATAACCATTTCTCCATTAGTGCCCAAATTCAATGCACTCTTTTTTGCCTTTATAGAGCTTGCTATCTGTGGCTATCAGATGCCCTTAACCCCTTCATCCTCATCATAAGTATTTCATCCCTTGACTTTGGTTACTTACATTCTCCTGGTTATTTCTCTTCCCTTTCTGGCTGCTCCTGACCACAATTTGAGTAGCTGTGTCTCCAAGAGTCAGTACCTCTTCTCCTCTCACCATACAAACACTTTCTGAGCATTCTCTTCAACAACCGTCACTTATCTCTGATTATCCAACTGTCTCCTACATAATCCAACTGGATAGTCCCCATACACTTCTTTTTTTTTTAGACAGAGTCTCTCTCTGTCACCCAGGCTGGAGTGCAATGGTATGATCTCCGCTCACTGCAACCTCCGCCTCCCAGGTTCAAGTAATTCTCCTGCCTCAGCCTGCCGACTAACTGGGATTACAGGTGCCCAACACCACACCCGCTAATTTTTGTATTTTTAGTAGAGATGGGGTTTCACCACGTGGCCAGGCTGGTCTCAAACTCCTGACCTTGGGTGCTCTGCCAACCTCGGCCTCCCAAAGTGCTGGGATTACAGGCATGAGCCACTGCGCCCCACCCCCCACCCCAGCCCCCATACACTTCTGTCTCAACGTATCCATGATTAAACTCAGCATCTTTCTTCCCCACATCAGCCACATAACTTATGTCCTGTCTTGAGAATCAGCCTCTTCATCAACACCGCTATTCCAACCAGTAAGCCAAGAGTCCTCCCAGAATCCTCCCTGTTCTCTATTCTCCACCGCAGGCAGCCCTTATCACTGTTCATGCCTCCTCCTTCATAGCTTTCACATTCTGGACTTTCCCTTCTCTCCATGCCCACTGTCAGTGTGCTAGCTCAGGCTTTCGTCATCTCTCACCCAGACAACGGTAACCAACCCATAACTTGTGTTCTTACCTCCATTAGTACAACCCTCCAAGCCCACAAATCTGCTCATATCGCTGCTTTGCTCAAAATTGTTTACTGGCTTCCCCATCCCGTATAGAACAAAATCTAGACAACTTGCAAGGCTTTTAAGGACGTTTGTGATTTGATCTGTGTGTAGAGCCTCTTCTCCTACCTGTATCCCTTTCTTTCTTTTGAAACAGAGTCTCGCTCTGTCGCCCAGGCTGGAGTGGAATGCAGTGGTGCAATCTCGGCTCACTGCAACCTCCGCCTCCCGGGTTCAAGCGATTCTCCTGCCTCAGCCTCCCCGGTGGCTAGGATTACAGGCGTGTGCCACCATGTCCGGCTAATTTTTGTATTTTTAGTAGAGATGTGGTTTCACCATGTTGACCAGGCGACTTTCAAACTCCTGACCTCAGGTGATTCATCTGCCTCTGCCTCCCAGTGTGCTGGCGTGAACCACCGCTCCCGGTCCCTTTATCCCTTTTTACTTTGGTTTCTGGGAACAATAAAGTCCTTGCCATTCCCAGAACACACAATTTTCTCACTTATATCTATGTCCTTGCACAGGCCCTTCCTTCTGCCTGGGCCCTGGTCCCTCCCTGTCCAGCTAGCACCCAGCCATCATCCTTCACATCTCAACTCCAAGAGAAAGTCCCCTGTATTGGCTAGGACTCTTTAAGCTACAAATGACAGAGCCTGGGGTCCCAGGGCAGGTCACAGATGTGGATCTGCATTGCCTCAGCCCATGCCCCAGCCTAGCCTCTCAAACCAAAAGGTTATTCCCTTCACTCTTCTGCTTCAGTCTAAATTTTGATTCAGTTGAGCTTCTTAAAGGGTGTTTTTAAAGACAACAGCTGTAGTGGTCTAGACTTTGAAATGAGGTATTAAAAAAATTTTCCTAGCTGTCTGTCCTGTTACTAGTTATATCAATAACTAGTATAATTTTATGGACACTTTCACTGTAATAGAAATAAGAGAAGCACATGAAAGAGCTTAAACTGAGTGAAAATAACTGATGAAATTAACAAGCAAATTAAATATTCCTGTTGAGCTCAGATTTTTTTGAAGTCATTAATAATGAGAATAAGTTGTTCCTAAAGGTGGCTTGGAAATTCTCTCTCATTTAGCTTTAAATTACTCTAAGATGCTGTCCTAGCAATAAAAAAAAATTTTAAAGAAAGAGACAAATAATCTCTGCAAAATCAATCAATTGACCCACCCAGGATAGTGAGAAGCCAAGTACAATTGTAAAACATCTGCGTAGGAAAAATAAAAAGCATCCTCCCTTGTCCATTTTTAGGTTTCTATAGAAAGAAATCTCAAGAATCTCTCCTTTTATCTACACCAGGGATCAGCAAACTAGAACCTGTGGGCCAAATCCAGCCCAACACCTGTTTTTTGTAAATAAAGTTTTATTGGAATACAATCATACCTGTTTGTTTATTTATGGTCTGTGGCTGCTTTTGCAGTACAACTGCAGGGTTGAGTAATTGAAACAGAAACTCCATGACTCACAAAACTAAAAATATATACTATCCAGCTTTTTACAAACAAAGTTTGCTGGCCCTGTCAACACAAATAGAAGAAGAATTTTCTTTATTTACCAGTGACCATGAAGAAGGGCTTTTGGTCTATGATTCAAGATTCCTACAATAACACAGAATTGCACCTATTTTCTCAAATCAAGTCATGGATTTCTATGGAGTCTCTTACTAGGATACCAAACTCTCTACTTGTCTTTTTTATTTTCGTAACTTTGGACAGCATATGAGGGATGTAATGACAGGCGACTAGTGTGTATATTAGATCCAAAACAATGACCTAGAACCTAAATTGATGAGACTACAGAGGCTGAAGGAAATGAGTAAATCCACTGTGTGTCCCCATCCCAAAAGACCCTGAAGGCACAAGTAACAGGCTCCAACAGCAACAGGTTAATGGGTCATTTACCAATTGTTTTCTATCCTTTAAATACATCTCTCACATTTTATCTACGCTTCATTGGGATTAAAGCAGTATTGATTTATGCTCAAATTATTAACCATCAGGAAATGCAAATCAAAACCACTGTGAGGTACCACTTCACACTCGGGATAGCTATATTCAAAAATAAAGATAATAATATGAGTTGGGGAGAATGTGGTGAAATCGGAATCCTCATACATTGCTGGTGGAATTGCAAAACGGTACAGCCTCTTTGGAAAGCAGTGTGGCAGTTCCTGAAAAGGTTAAACATAAAATTGCCATATGACCCAGCAATTCCACACTTAGATATATACCCAAGAGAAATGAAGACATATGTCCATACAAAAACTTGTACATAAATGTCAATAGCAGCCAAAAGATAGCAGCCATTCATAGGAGCCAAAAAACAGAGACAACCCAAATGCCCACTCAATGGACAAATAATAGATAGATAAAACCTGTTCTATCCATACAATGGGATATTATTCAGCAATAAAAAGAAATGAAGTGGTGATACATGCTACACCACAGATGAAACTTGAAATAGTATGCTAAGTGAAAGAAGTAACAAAGACCCTCTCCTTGACCAACTTTAGTCAGCTTCCTCTAAGTCCTTTTCTCAACTAAGCCTCAGCCTTGGGCCTTGTGCTCAGGACTGCATAGCCAGATTTAGCAAGAATCCTGTTAAGTCAATTTAGCAGAATCTCTCACCTTCAAAACCTGATTATCCTCAATATCTGACCAAATTCCTCATCTTCCATCATCCCGCACATGACATCTGATCATCACCTTAGCCTGCCTTCTGCAAGAATCCCATTAGGTAGGTTTAGCAAGAATTCTCCCTACCCTTGATGTCTCCTCTAGTAATTTTCCTCCACCCCTTCACCTTCAGCCGGCTCCACTTGTCTGGTATTCGGAATTAAGCACCATTCCATACTGAGGTCTCTTTTTTCCTGTTGTCATAGTTCCTGGATAAAATCTCTGTTCACAGCTTGAACCTATTGTCTGGCTCTGGTTTTCTTTAACAGTAGTCAACCACAAAAGGTTACATATTATATGATTCCATTTATATGAAATATCCAGAACAGGCAAATCTACAGAGACAGTAGATTAGTTACTGCCTTGGGATAGGGGACTTGGGGGTCACAGAGAGTCTGCTAATGGTACAGAATTCCTTTTGGGGGTGATGAAAATGTTCTAGCATAAACTGTGGTGATGGTTGCACAATTCTGTAAATATATTAAACACCACGGACTTGTACATTTTAAATGGGAGAATTGTATGGTATGTGAATCATATCTTAATAAAGCCATTAAAAAAGAAGCATTAGTTATATTCTTTGGATGATGGGAAAGGAGGAAAGTTACTTTTTATGAGCAAAATATTTAGGATTTTAAAAATTAAAATAATATATTCTATAGAGTGTAACAGTTTTAAAAACATTTTTAAATCTCTAGCTGAAAATGACAACTAGTAATTACAACTTCTGTTTTTGAGTGTGCACTATAGACTAGGCAATGCCGGGTGCTTTGCATGTATCATCTCCTGCAACAGCCCCAACTACAAATTGGTAATGACTATTCTTACAGATAATAACAGGTTCAGGAAAGGTAAGTCGTCTGCCCCAAACCAAAACATTGTGGAACCCAAGCCTAAAGAGAATTTCTCATCTCCAAATCTTATGTTACACACTCTGAGACCAATATGTTTAGAGGCATAGGGGGAAATGTTGATAATATTAATAATACTGAATTTCCTCTACCTAGTTACTGAAACTAGAAGTGAGATCATACTTAGTATAGGGCCTGGCATAAAATAAGCTTTCAATAATATCAATAGCTAGTCATTATTATTATTATTATTATTCCCCAAATTTAGTGACCTTTTTGCCCTACTCATCCTTTTTGGACAATTTGCAGGTTTTGACACCAGTGCTTATTCCCCTTCTTCCTAATACTTTATCTTCTCTGGGGTTCCGTGACACGTTTTCTGGTTTTCTTCTTATCCCTCTGACGGTTCTTCAGTTTCTTAGATACGACACCAAAAGCCATGATCTGTAAAGGAAAGAAATAATGAATTGGACTTCATCAAAATTACAGAAGACACCATTAAGACCACAAAGAGTATGAGAAATAATATATGAAAATCTTACATCTGATAAAAGACATTTAACCTATATACATATATATTAACCTATATACACATATATAGGTTAAATGTCTTTTATTTTATATTTTATTTTATTTTATCATTATTTTATCATTATTATCATATTTTATCATTATTTTATTTTATATATAAACTTTTGTATATTTATATATTATACATTTTTATATATTATATATTTATATATATATACACACACACGCATACAATTCAAAAGGAAAACACAATTAACAAATGGGCAAATTATTTGAAATGATGCATCACTAGGAAAGGTATATGAATGACTAATGTGTGTAGGAAAAGATGCTCAACATCATTTGCCACTTAAAAAATGCTAATAAAATCACAGTGAGGTACCATTACATATTCACTAGAATGGCTATAAAGAAGACAATAACGACTGTTGGTAAGGATGTGGAAAACACTCCTCCATTGCTGGAGGGAATGTAAAATGGTACAGCAGCTTTGGAAAATAGTTTGGCAGTTTTTTACAGAGTTGAACTTACCATATCACACAAAGACTTTTACACAAGCAGTCATAGTACCATTACTCAGAAGAGCCCCAAACTGGAAATAATCCAAATATACATGAACTAGTGACTGGATAAACACAATGTGGTATACAATAGAATACTATTCAGCAACAGAAAGGAGCATGACTGGTATCACATTACCAGACTTCAAATTATACTACAAAACTATAGTTATCAAAATAACATGGTACTGGTATAAAAAAAGTAGACCAATGGAACAGAATAGAGAGCCCAGAAATAAAGCCAAATATTTGCAACCAACTGATCTTCAACAAAGCATACAAAAACATAAACTGGGGAATGAACACCCTATTTAATAAATGGCATGGAACTGGCAAGCCACATGTAGAAAAATGAAACTGGATCTCTATCTCTCATCTTGTAAAAAAATAAATAAATAAAGATGGATGAAAGACTTAAATCTAAGACCTGAAACCATAAAAATTCTAGAAGACAATATTGGAAAAACTCTTCTAGACATCAGCCTGGCAAAGAATTCATGACTAAGACCCCAAAAGCAAAGGCAACAAAAACAAAAATAAGTAATGGAGCCTAACTAAACTAAAAAGCTTCTGCACAGCAAAAGAAATAATCATCAGAGTAAACAGACAGCCCACAGAATGGGAGAAAATATTTGCAGACTATGCATCTGACAGAGGAGTAGTATCCAGAATCTACAAATAACTCAAACAAATCAGCAAGAAAAAAAATCCCATCAAAAAGTGGGCAAATAGATATTTCTCAAAAGAAGATATATAAATGGCCAACAAACATATGAAAAATGCTCAAAATGACTGAGCATCAAGGAAATGCAAATTAAAACCACAATGAGATACCCTCCTTACTCCTGCAAGAATGGCCATAATTAAAAAGTCAAGAAACAATAAATGTTGGTATGGATGTGGAGAAAAGGGAAGGCTTATACATTGCTGGTGGGAATGTAAATTAGTATAACCTCTATGGAAAACAGTATGGAGATTCCTTAAAGAACTAAAAGTAGATGTACCATTTGATTCAGCAATCCCACTACTGGGTATCTACCCAAAGGAAAAGGAGTCATTATATGAAAAAGACACATGCACACATATGTTTATAGCATCACAATTCACAACTGCAAAGATGTGGAACAAACTTAAGTGCCCATCAACTAATGAGCAGACAAAGAAAGTGTGGTATATATACACCATGGAATATTACTCAGCCATAAAAAGGAATGAAATAATGTCTTTTGCAGCAACTTGGATGGAGCTAAAGGCCATTATTCCAAGTGAAATAACACAGAAGTGGAAAACCAAAAACTGTATGTTCTCACTTATAAGTGGGAACTGAGCTATGAGTACACAAAGGCATACAGAGTAATATAACAGACTTTAGAGACTCAGAAGGGGGACATGGGAGGAGAGCTAGGGATAAAAAAAAAAAAAAAACTACACATTAGGTACAATGTACACTACTCAGGTGATGGGTACACTAAAATCTCAGAATTCACCAGTATGTAATTCATCCATGTAACAAAAAACCACTTGTACCCCAAAAGCTATTGAAATACATTTTTTTAAAAAACTCATTATTTATATCTGCAAACAAATAAAGCTCTTAGCAAAATAGGAATAGAAGGGAATTTCCTACATAGGATAAACAGTATCTACCCAATTCCCACATCAAACATTGTGCTGAATAGTAAAATGCTGAAAGATTAGGAACAAGTTGAAGATGCCTGTCATCACCACTGCAGGTCCTCATTGTACTGGAGACCCCAGGCTGTGAAGTAAGATAGGTAAATAAATACATGTATGGAAGAAATAAACTATCATTATTTAGACACCATGATTGTGTCCATGAAAAATCCAAAAAGTTCTAGATAAATTATGAGTTAATAAGTGAGTTTTACAAGGCTGCATAGCCCCAAGCAATCTATAAATTATTGGAATTAATACATGAATTGATTAAGATTGTTGGATACAATGTTAAGATACAAAAGTCAATTGTATTTTTGGAATCAATAATTGGAAAAGTTAAAGAAAACCTAAATAAATAATGATATTTGCCATGTTGATGTATTAGAATTCTCAACAGTGTAAATATGTTAAGTAGTGTATATGTATATTATGTATAATTAATGTAAACGTCCCTGAATTTATGTAGATATTCAATAACATCTCAATCAAAATGTGTCTATGTGTGTTTGAAAACTGATAAGCCAATTTTAAAGGCATATGAAAATATAAAGAGCCACGAACAGGCAAGACAAGCTTGAGGAAGAAGAATATTACAATGGGAAAACTTATTCTACTAGATATGAAAATTTAGTATAAGTAATTAGGACAGTATTATACTGGTAAAAAAATATATTATATACAATATAAAATGTATAAAATATATATAATATACATATACACAAATAAGACCAATCAAAGAAAATAGAGAGCCCAATGACAGACAGTGCATTTACGGATACCTAATTTACAAGAAATTAGAAGGATTAGAAAAAAAAATCCTAAAATTCACATGGAACATTTACAAGAAATGTGGCACTGCAGAGTAATGGGGAAAGAATGGGTCTTCAATAAATGGTATTGGTTCAGTTGGAAAACAAAATAGAAAAACTAGATTTGCTCTTATTTCACAATATATTCCAAAACCTCTTTCAGGCCTATCATAGTTCTACGTATTATCTAGACGTCAATATAGGAAAATGTCTTCATTGCCTATGGATATGCAACAATAAAAACATAAAAAGTACTAACCATAAAGGGAAAAATTATAAACGGATTGCCTTACAATTGATAACTTTTGTTATTAAGAGTCTATCATGAGGGTTAAAAGCTAACTGTAGACTGGACTTGACAAGAGACTCATATCCAAAATACAAAAAGCTCCTACAACTCAATAAAAAATGGCCAAAAGCGGCCGGGTGCGGTAGCTCACGCCTGTAATCCCAGCACTTTGGGAGGCCAGGGTGGGTGGATCACGAGGTCAGGAGATCGAGATCATCCTGGCTAATATGGTGAAACCCCGTCTCTACTAAAAATACAAAAAATTGGCCAACCGTGGAGGTGGGCACCTGTAGTCCCAGCTACTCAGGAGGCTGAGGCAGGAGAATGGCGTGAACCCAGGAGGCGGAGCTTGCAGTGAGCCGAGAACGCACCACGGCACTCCAGCCTGGGTGAAAGAGCAAGACTCAGTCCCCCCCCAAAAAAAAAAAAAAAATTACCAAAAGCTACATTTAAAATTAGTCTCAAAAAAAATTATTAGGCAATGAACTTGAAAAAGCATAAAAAAGGATATCCAAAAACCCAATTAACTTATGAAATTTAGCTATTATAGCCATGCAAAATAAGCCAATGATGAAATATTACTAAATGCCTACAAAAGAATGGCTAAAATTAAACAGTGGTGATATCAAGTATTAACTAGAACCACCAGAACTTCCATGGCCAGTACATAAACTGATGCAATCAGTTTAGGAAAATTTTGATACTACTATAGCATTTGAAAATGCCGTATATAAAAACCATAGGATACAATTAAGATAGTGCTCAGAAAAAGTTTATAGCATTAAATATTCAATATTACAAATAAAGATAAAAACTAATGAAATAAGCATCAATTTTAACAAATTTAAAAGAACCAGCAAAATAAACCCAAAGGAAATAGAAGCAAGGAAATAGTAAAGTTCAGAGCAGAAATTAGTAAAATAGAAAGCCAATGCAATAGAGAAAATGATTAACAAAGCAAAAGTATAATTAAATTGATAAACCTCTAATGAGATTAATCTAGGGGAAAAAAGAGAGAGATCATGCATTTAACAAACATTAAGAATGAAAAGAGAAAGTAAATGTAGATTGTTCAAATATGAAAAGAATAAAATCTATTATGAATAATTTTTTACTAATATATTAGAAAATTTAGATGAAATGAGTTTCTAGAGAAACAGAACATACAGCTAACTCAAGAAGAAATTGAAAGCCTAAATAGTCATATAACCATAAGAAATTGAATCAGCAGTCAAATATCTTTCCACAAAAACAATTTATAAGCTTAGATGGCTGCAACAGGGTATCTGCCAACATTCAAAAAATAAATAATTTTACACATACTATTCCAGAAAATAGAAAAACAGGGATACTCCCCAACTCATTTTATGAAACTTACATAAGCTTAATAGCAAACTCTAATGAAGATGTTATAAAATAGGAAAATTACAAGCCAACTTTACTTATGAACATATACGTAAAAATCCTGAACAAATAATTAGCAAACTTACTTCAATATCAGATTGATCTACTTCAGGAATTCGAGATTGGTTTAACTTTAGACAATCAACTACTGTAATTCACTGCATTAACAGATTAGAGGGAAAAAACAACAGAAACAAGAAAAATAAGTGTGATAGAGAATTCAACATACATTCATGATTAAAACAAACAACAAAAAACCTTAGCAACCTAAGAATAGAAGGGAATTTCCTCAATCTTAAAAATTTCCCCCTGAGCCATATTCCCAGCTACTTAGGAGGCTGAGGGAGGAGGTTCACTTGAGCCCAGGAGTTTGAGTTCAGCCTGGGCAACATAGCAAGGTCCTATCTCTACATAAATAAATGTCCCCTTGAGAGCAGGAATAAAACAAGAGTGCTTTTTATTTAGCATTGTACTGGGGAGAAGGTTGTATTAGGGTTGAAAGGATATCAAATCAATGTACTAAATTCAGTTATAGTCATAAAATATGTAATATCTAGGAATAAAGCTAATAAAAGATATGAAATATTTCTATGGAAAAAATATAAAACCTTATTGAAAGGCAGTAAAGGAGATCTGCATAGTGTTGAAATATATAATATCAATGCATTAAAAAACTCAATATTGTGAAGTGGCAATTTAGTACAATACCAATAAGAAAATGGTCTATTTTGGTTTTGATTTGATTTGATCTGATCTTTTCAGTGAAACTTGGAAAGCTAATTCTAAAATTTATATGGTGGTACAAAGAGCCAAAAATAGCCAAAACATTTTGAAGAAGAGAAGGTAGGTGAATTTGAGATCTATTAGATCTCAAGACTTATTCTTAAATCCATAGTAATGTACATAGTGTGATATTAGTCTAGAAACAGACAAATGGGACATAAGGCACAGTGATAGATGACAGAAGTGACATTGCCTATTCAGAAGGTAGTGGTAGACTTTTCAATAACTAATGCTGGAAATATTGAATATCCATATTCCATTCACACAGAAAAATAAAATTGAAGGGCCAGTTGCAATGACTCACACCTGTAATCCCACATTTTCCAAGGCTGAGGCATGAGGATCGCTTGAGGCCAGGAGTTTGAGACTAGCCTGGGTAAGATAATAAGACCCTGTCTCTACAAAAAATAAAAAATTTAGTGAGGCATGATAATGCATGACTATAGTCTCGGCTACTCAGGAGGTTGAGGTGGGAGGATTGCTTGAGCCCAGAAGTTCAAGGCTGCAGTGAGCTATGATTGTGCCACTGCACTCCAGCCTGGGCAATAGAGCAAGAACTCATTGTCTGTCGTGTCTATCTCCAAAAAAGGTTGGTGATAACATCACCAAGGCAACCAGTGACTGGAAGGGTCTGAGGATTACAATGAAACTGACCATTCAGAACAGACCAACCCAGATTGAGGTGGTAACTTCTGCCTCTGTACTGATCATCAAAGGCCTCAAGGAACTGCCAAGAGACTGAAAGAAACAGACAAATATTAAACATAGTGGAAATACCACTTTTGATGAGACTGTCAACACTGACACATAGATATGGCATTGATCTTTAGCCTGAGAACTCTCCAGAACTGTTAATGAGATCCTGGGGACTGCCCAGTCTACGGGCTGCAATGGTGATGGCCACCACTCTCAGGACATCATAGATGACATCAACAGTGGGACAGTGGAATATCCAACTAGTTAAAGAGTATTGAAATATAAAAATACCTTAATAATGGACCATTTGACAATCAAAATAAAGAAAAAGGTTTTTGGAACACTACGAAAGCAGCAAGGACTTGGCCAAGGTTCAGGAGAGGAAGATAGCCCAGATAAGTAAGCCCAAAGTTTGAAACTGGTTTTGCCCTCAAGTCATATGCCAACTTGAATATGAGAGCTGAGAGGCTGAAAATGTAAACAGTAAGTGGAAGCTAAGCGACTGAGAAGCTGGGCAGAATTCATAGGACTGGGTACTGAAGTTCACAGCCTGCAGAGGAGAGGCCCTGGCTTTTGGTGAGAATCCCAAACAGTCTCACCTCAGAAATAAGGATAAACTGGAAATAGACCCCTCAAGAGAACTGGAGTCCAGTTTTCTTTTCTTTTTTCTTTTTCTTTTTTTCCACCCAGGCTGGAGTGCAGTGGTGCAATCTTGGCTCACTGTAACCTCCACCTCCCGAGTTCAAGCCTCACCCTCCTGAGTAGCTGGGACTACAGGCGCCCACCACCACGCCCAGCTAATTTTTGTATTTTTAATAGGGACAAGTTTCACCATGTTGGCCAGGGTGGTCTCAAACTCCTGTCCTCAGGTGATCTGCCCACTTCAGCCTCCCAGAGTGCTGGGATTACAGGTGTTAGCCACCGTGCCTGGCCAGAGTCCAGTTTTCAATCAACTCAATATTTAACCAGATTAAGTTGATCAGTCCCTAGCCTAACTGACTGACAGATGGAACAGTAAATTCTCTCTGGAAGACAAAAATCAGCCAAAGCCTGAAATAATCCCTACGATTTTCTACATATACTTCCCAGAACCCAATCAAAACTAACCGGCAATTTGAAAAGAAAAACTTTTTTTTTAACAAAAACATAGAATTTTGTTAAAGCAGCAAATAGAAATACACTCATAAACAAGCCAGATATTAAACTTATGAAATATGAATGTTTAAATAACTGCAATTAATATGTTCAAGAAATCAGATGACAAAATGAGAGATTTCAGTAGATAAGAAAATGATTTTCAAAGAACCAATGGAAATTCTAAAGCTAAAAACAACAATATCTGAAATTAAGAATTCAATGAGTGGGTTTAATAGCAAATTAGATAAAACTGAAGAGAAACAGTAACTTGGAAGATGATAGGTCAGGAATAAAATCCTGAATGTCAAATGGAGAAATAAAAGAGTGGAAAATACAGAAAATCACATAAGACCCAAAAGTCTAATATAAGTATAATCAGAGTTCAGAATATTTGAAGACATAATGGCATAGAATTTTCCAAAACCAGCAGAAGATTCAGGAAGGGCAAACAACCCCTACATGCATCTTAGTAAAACTGCTGAAAATCAAAGACAAAAAGAAAATCTTAAAAGCAGCTAGAGATATAATTCAAAAGCAGACAAAACTCAACTATATTGTTTAGGGATGCTTAGACAGGTAGCTTAACTTTTTAAAAAGCAATAAATTATTGTTTTAAAGTGTAAAACATCTGTTGTCTCTCTAAAGGACGATGGGGGAAGTGACCGGGAAGGACTTCCTTTGGTGCTGGCAATATTCAATTTCCTAACCTCAATAGTGGTTACCTGGGCAGTTGCCTTATAATTATTCATTAAACTGTACATGCATGTTGTGTTTACTTGTCTGTATTTGTTCATAATGCACAATAAAAGGGAAAAAGCTAAGTAGTATTTTTTAAAATATGTTTTATAAGTGATGTTGCTGATTTTTTTCTTAGAGACTGATGACATAGAGTACTTTCTGTGGAAATGTTTTTTTCTTAGTGTTTTCATTAGCATTATCATAGTGTTATTTTAATCTGTAGAAGATTTTCCTGAGAACTTAGAAATATCTACTTCTTGTAGTGCACACAAATGAAAAAAAAATTGAACAAGGACAATATTTTCAAAATTAAAAGAACAGTTGGTGGGAAAAAAATGACTACCAAATATAATTGCAGAACCAATTGAAACATATGCTATAGATAAAGAATAATATTTTGTGGTGAGTAGGTGGGAAATTTTAATCTTTTTGGCAATGAAATCTGTTAATTTCAGTGTCTGCTTAAGAGCTATTTATTTTGAAAAATCAAAACTGATTTTAATGCATAATACATTTTTGTTGTTGTTAGTTGAGCCTGTATAGTTAGTCTCTTATTCTTTACTAAGTCAGCAAAAAAAATGTTTCTGTACAATAAATTTTCAGGTTCCATTTGTAAACATCCTATTTGAGCCTGTGCTGCAATGGACCACAGCACAGTTAGTGTCTTTTTATTTTTTTTTTATTTCTTTTTTTTACCATCACACAATATATCCATGTAAAGTACCTTTTTATTTTATTTCTGAATCTGATTTGGCTCCAAGCCAGCCCCCTTCCTTGAGGTCTGCCCAGTTTTGAGTTTGTCCAGTTCATGCAGCTTTGGTGATAAAGTCAAATTCTCCTTCCAATCTCCATTATGGATGAGGCAGGCAGCATAAAAAGAAAACAGAAGATTCTAGAATTTCAGTAGCTCCTCTGCAGAGTTAGGATTGTCTACATCACCAGGATAATTGGACTTGGAGAATAATCAGACTCCTGGATTGGGTACTGAATTTACCTCGAAATGCCAAGGAATAAATAATTCATGGCTTTTCTCCTGGCCATGTGTGATAATTTAACTATAATTTCACGGAGCTATTATTACTTCCACAATCTCCCTCTCCTCAGCACACGTGCTGCTCTCACTAGGAAGAATGTTCCACAAGCAATTCTCCACCAAGTGATTATTTTTAACCTGCTCCATTATATATATTTGGATCTACCAAACTTCCTGAAACCTCATATTTAGGACCCTGAGGAAAGATGTTTTATAAACAAAAGTTAGTTTTAAAGACAAGGCCGGCGCTATGGTTCATGCTTGTAATCCCAGCACTTTGGGAGGCCAAGGCAGGTGGATCACTTGAGGTCAGAAGTTTAAGACCAGCCTGGCCAGCATGGTGAAACCCCATCTCTACTAAAAGTACAAAAATCAGCTGGGCGTGGTGGCACTTGCCTATAGTTCCAGCTACTAGGGAGGCTGAGACCGGGGAATAGCTTGAACCCAGGAAGCAGAGGTTGCAGTGAGCCAAGATTGCACCATTGCATTCCAGCCTGGGTGACAGAGCGAGACCCTGTCTCAAAAATACTAATAATAAATAAAGACAATAACATACTAGATTTACTGGGAGAGGGAGTCAGAGGAGGCACCACATATATTGTACCAATGGCTTCCCAATGTAAATTCATAAATCTGCTCCAGAAAGGATAGACTTAGAATCCATTCATATCAAAAATGCTGCCCTCAGGATGAACCATCCTTTATCCTGTGATTATGGCCTCCTAAATTCATGTGAAAAAAGATTTTCTTTCTTTTATAAAAATTAGATTGATAAAAGATTGTGATGTTTTTAATGGTCTTATTTAGTTCCCCCAAATCTTTTTTTGAACTATTACTGGTATATGAAAGATAAAGGTCTAGGAACCACACCTTCTAGATCTCTTCTTAATCCTGTGGCTTTTTTGTACAATCACAGATTACAACCATCCAGCATCAATTGCCATCCTCTTTAACCAACATTATTGTACAGGCACACCTCAGAGACATTTGTGTTTGGTTCCAAACCACTGCAATAAGATAAATATCACAATAAAGCAAGTCACACACATTTTTTGGTTTTTCAGTGCATGTACAAGTTATGTTTATTCTACACTATAGTCTTTTAAATGTGTAACAGCATTATGTCTTTAAAAATGTACATATCTTGATTTAAAATACTTTATTGCTAAAAAGTGTTAATGAACATCTGAACCTTCAGTGAGTTGTAATATCTTTGCTGGTAGAGAGGTTAGGTGGCTTTCTTTCACATCCTCGATGTGGGTGGCTGCTGACTGATCACAGTGGCAGTTGCTGGAGGCTGGGGTGTCTGTGGCAATTTTTAAAGCTAAGACAACATTGAACTTTGCCAAATCGACTGACTCTTCCTTCTGCAAAAAAAATTTATCTGTAGTACATGATGCTGTTTGATAGCATTTCATCCAAAGTTGAATTTCTTTCAAAATTGTACACAATCCATTCAAGCCCTGCCACTGCTTTATCAGCTAAGTGTATGTATAATTCTGAATCTTTTGTTGTCATTTCAGCAATGTTCACAGTATCTTTACCAGGAGTAGATTCCATCTCAAGACATCACTACCTTTGCTCATCTACAAAAAGCAACTCTTTAACTCTTCAAGTTTGATCATGAGATTGCAGCAAGTCAGTCCCATCTTCAGGCTCCACTTCTAATTCTAGTTCTCTTGCCATTTCCACCACATCTACAGTTACTTCCTCCACTGAAGTCTTGAACCTCTGAGAGTCATCCATGAGAGTTGAAACCAACTTCTTCCAAATTTCTGTTCATGTTGATATTTTAACCTTCTCCCATGAATCATTAATATTCTTAATGCCATCTACAATGACAAATCTTTCCCAGAAGTTTTCCAGTTTACTTTGCCCAGATCCATCAGAACAACCACTATCTGTGACATCTAAAGCCTTACAAAATGTATTTCTTAAACAATAAGACCTGAAAGGTGAACTTACTCCTTGATCCATGGCTGAAGAATGGATATTGTGCTAACAGACATGAAAACAACATTAATCTTCTTGTACATCCCCATCAGAACTCTTGGGTGATAGGTGCATTGTCAATGAGTAGTATATTTTGAAATATTTTTCTGAGCAGTAGGTCTTAACAGCGGGCTTAAAATATTCAGTAAACCATGCTAAAAACAAATATGTTGTCAACCAGGCATTGTTTTTCCATTTATAAAGCACACGAAGAATAATTTAGTACAATTCTTAAGGGCCCGAAAATTCTCAGAATGGTAAATGAGCACTGGCTTCAACTTAAAGTCACTAGCCTCATTAGCCCCAAACAAGAGCGTCAGCCTGTCTTGTGAAGCTTTGAAGTCAGGCATTGACTTCTCCTTTCTAGCTATGTTAAGTCCTAGATGGCATCTTCTTCCACTAGAAGGCTTTCGCGTTTACATTGAAAATCTGTTGTTTAGTGTAGCCACCTTCAGCAATTGTCTTAGTTAGATCTTCTAGCTAACTTGGCGAACCTTCCATATCAGCACTTGCTGCTTCACCTTGCATTTTTATGTTATAGACATGGCTTCTTTCCTTAAACCTCACGAACCAACCTCTGCTAACTTCCAATTTTTCTCCTCACCTCTCTCAGCTTTCATGGACTTGAAGAGACTTAGGGCCTTGCTCTAGATTAGGCTTTGGCTTAAGGAATGTTGTGGCTGGCTTTAGTATCTAGACTATAATAGGATACTAAAACTGGAGACTAAAACTGTCTCCATATCAGCAATAAGGCTGTTTCTCTTTCTCAACATTCATGTATTCACCAGATTAGCACTTTAAATTTTCTTCAAAAACTTTTCCTTTGCACTCACAACTTGTCTGCTTGGTGTAAGAGGCCTAGCTTTTGGCCTATCTGTGCTTTTGACATGCCTTCCTCACTAAGTTTAATCATTTCTACCTTTTGATTTAAAGTGAGAGATATGTGACTCTTCCTTTCACTTGAACACTTAGAGACCATCATAGTGTTATTACTTGGCTTAATTTCAACATTGTTGTGTCTCAGGGAATAGGGAGGCCTGAAGAGAGGGAGAGACTTGGAGGAACGGCTGGTCATTGGAGCAGTCAGAACACACACATTTATTGATTAAGTTCACCTTATGGACACAGTTTATGGTTCCTCAAAATAATTACAATAGTGACTTCAAAAAATTACTGATAATGGATCACCATAAGAGATATAATATTAATATAAAATTTCAAAATATTGCAACAGTTACCAAAATGTGACAGAGAGACACAAAGTGAGAACATGCTGTTGGGAAAATGGCACCAATAGAGTTCTCCTTACTCGACTCAGGGCTGCCACAAACCTTCAATTTGTAAAAAATGCAACATCTATAAAGCACAATAAATCAATCCACAAGAACATGAGGTATGTTTGTATTTGACATTCAACCACCCACTTCTTTATAAAACCTTCTTCAATGAACAGGCTTCAGTGACACAAAACAAAACAAAAAAGCAAACCTTATGTTTCTCCTCTCTCCAATTGTCCTCTCTTGCTTTCCTGTTGGCACTTCCATTTTACCAAGTGAAAAGTCCTAAGTGTGGGCATTTATCATGCATTCTGCTCTTCTCTTTATGCCTATGTATGTATTCCTTCTGGGAACTCCTGTCTTCAGAATTAAATTACCACTCTGTGGCAATGACTTTCAACACTTTAAATCTGAGAGCTTAAGCCACCAGAGCTCCAACAGTCTACAAACCATCTGCACTGGGATGGCCCACCGTCAACTCAATCTTTCCATCTTCCACAATGAATGCATTTTGTTCTCCACCAAACCAGCTTACCCTTGCAAATGTCCAGTTTCCATCAGGCCCTTTACTGGCAACAAAAACCTCACTGTTCTTTTACCCTTCTTTCTCTTTCATGTTCTAAATCCAATTGCCCCTCAAGTCCTTTTGATCCATTTTTCAAAATCTCAACTCACAAACTTTGGAGAGAAAAAGACCTGAATTTGATTCTAGCCTCTGGCACTTAATATCTATAGGACTTTTGGAAAATTTGCCTACTCTGTCTGTGCCTTTGTAAAATGTGGCCAGTAATACCTGCTCTGCTTGGAAACATTAGTTTCTTTTTTTCCCTCCATTCTCATGACTACCACCTGACTTCAAGCCCTCATTTTCTGTTAAGCTGATGAAACGGCCACTTAGCTGAGTTTCCTACTTCTCATCTTCTTTTATTCCAGTCTACTCTGCACAGCACAGTCAGATCAAATTCAAAGAAATCAAATCAGCCATGTCACTCCAATTTCTCATAGCTGTGAATGTTTCCCCACTTACCTGTTGGATGTTTATATTCACAAACACGGTATTAAGCATCTCAGTGCCTCATACTATCTATTTAATTTTTTCTCAAGAAAACCCCCCCAAACCTCTTAACTTCTACAGAATAGTTTTTACTAATCCCATTCAAACTTCCCATATGGTGCTTCCCCAGTCTGGAATGTATTTAATTTTCTTCCCTTCTGTCTATTCAAATTTACTCTTTAAATTGCCTCTCCTCCAGGTCTTCTCTACCTACTGCAGGAACTTGAATTTCCAAGCTTCTCATTAAGTTCTCATTAAGAACTTAATTCTACTCCTTGTTTTGATACATAATTATGTGCCCCCTTCCATGGCTTAACTGTTCAGTGTAAGGGTGTATCATCATTCCAACTAAGACAGTGGGCTTCTGGGAGGCAAGGCCTACGTCCTACGTGACTTCTCTGGAACCCTTAGCAACCAGCACAGTAACATACACACAGCTGGTTCTCAATTCCTATTGAATGAATGTGACAGGCCATCACTTGATGCAGATACAGCTTACTTCCTTTTTTGAAATTCTAAAATGTTTCAAATATAGAGCAAACTCTAGAGAATAACAACAAACATCCTGATCAGATAAATATTAATACATTCTCATGTTAGATTCCAAGTGTTCTAAGGAAACAAAACTGCAAATGCTGTTGAAGCCTGTTGTACCTGTCCCTGATCCCATTCCCTCCTCTTTTGTCCTAGAGGTACCCATCCAGATGTGTCCTTACAGTCAACATGTTTAAAACTTGAATTACTCATCTATGTGATCATAGAGGCCACTTTTTGTGTTTTTAAATTTTATATAAATGTTTATAGCATATTATTTATTCATCTACTAATTGCTCTTTTCAACTCACTACTAGGTTTTTGAGGTCTACTTACACTGATAAAATAGAGACATGGTTTAGTCGTTTTACTGTTCCATAATGCTTCATTGTATGACTGTATCATAATGTATTTGTCTGTTCCTTTGTTGATGAAAATGTAAGTTGTTTCCAGTTGTTTGCTATCATAAGCAATATTGCAATAAACATCCTCAAGAATGTGAGGCAGCCTGCTTCAAAACAAGCAAACCCACACATTAAGTCTGTAATTCCCAAACAATGGTTCACATGTGTCCTCAAATTTTTAAACTTCCAAATATTCCAGGCAGGCCTCAGCCTGGTTCATAATATTCCACAGCTGCTGTAGCATGTGAAGAGCGGGACTCAGTCTCCCAGTCTCAGTACAATTGATTTTTCCTTTTTCCTGAAGTCCATCAACATCAAAATATTAGTAATCACTTTATTCCTCACTATCAATATACCACAGTCAATATCCGGGAGCAACGTGAAAATGAGTACACTATGTCTAGGTAAACCCTTCTCTTCTTAGCCCAAAGCTTTTTAAATGTCTGATCAGCCATCACTGAACAAATATGTGTTGAACCCGGTAGCATCAGGCCCTGTTCTAGGCACTGGGAATCAAATGGTGAAGCAGAACCTGCTTCCATGGAGCTTGTATTCTAATAGGAAAATACAGGCAATAAATAAATAAACAGGTAAACACAAAATATATCGAGAGCAATAAGTGCTATGATTTTAAAATGGCAACATGATAGAATAAAACTGGGAAGGGGAATGCACCTACTCTAGACCAGCCATGTCCAGTGGAACTTCCTGCAATAATGGAATAGTTCTATATTTGTGTCATCCAATGTGGTAGCCCCATCTCCACTTGAAATGTGACTAGTCCAAATGAAGAACTGAATTTTTAATTTAATTTAATTTTAATTAATATAAACTTAAATGTAAATGTCCACATGTGGCTAGTGGCTCCTTTACTGAAAAGGGAGTTTGCCCAGGATCACAATGGGGGTTAGTGGCAGAGAAATTTGAACCCAAAGAGTCTGCCATCAGAGTTTATGTTCATAACCACAACATCATACAACCTCTGCTGGTATATTAGCTGAAAGAAGAGATCCTAAGAGGTTTTGCCTATTTGTTAGTTTGATAATAGTGTCTGTTTTTATGCTGATGGGAGTTAGTTCATGGAAAGTGAACAAGGGATGACATAGAAGAGAGAGAATGCAAGAGGTGTCTTGAAAAATAAGAGGAATGAGATTCGGAACACAAGTGAAGGAGCTGGCCTCTGAGAGGGAGAGTTCATTCTTAGCACAGCAGGGAGGGCAGACACTGTGGGTGCTGGAGATGGGATAATGAGGGAGTTTCTGATCTTTGCTCTGACTTCCTCAGCGAAGTGTGAAGCAAGAGCATCAGCTGAGAGTCAGGAAAGGATGGGCAGGAATCAGAAGTTTGAGAAGAGGGAAAGGTATGATAGCGGTAATTTTGGAGAATGGCAAGTGTAATTGAACATTTAGACAATTTTGAGCACCCATTTGAGATCCGTGGTCATGAATTTTAAATGAAACCACTCAGTATAGTTATTTGTTTTTCTCTAGCAATTTGGCTGATGCGGTAGAAGCACAGAGTAATTAAGCAATTATGTGGGAGAAGTATAAAGAAGGAACAGAGGGACAAGGGAGTTTAGAGAATTTCAGGTATTTCCAAAGAATTGATTATACCTGGAATCCAAATCGAGTTAGGAAGGAAATGAGGGCATGCGGGGGAGTGACAATGACAATATTTTAGTAAAGCCTATAGTTTCAATCACACAATGAACGGGGATTGTCTGTTTTGCATTGTTTTTTTGGAACCCAAAGAGCTGATTCTATAATTTATATAAAAGCACAAAGGGTCAAAAAGATCCAGGGCAGTCCTGAAGAGCCAACTTGGGAGGCCTGACCTACTAGATACCAAGATTTATTATAAAGATATAGTAACTGAAGCAATATGAAAGTGATCAGAGAGACCAGTGTAGTACTGGTCACAGATATCTAACAAAATAGAGAGTTTAGAAAGAGAATCATGAAGCCAGCAACGGTAGTTCATGCCTGTCATCCCAGCACTTTGGGAAGCCAAGTAAAGAGGATCACTTGAGGCCAGGAGTTCAAGACCAGCCTGGGCAACACAGTGAAACCACATCTCTACTGAAAATACAAAAATCAGCTGGGCATGATGGCATGCACCTATAGTCCCAGCTACTTGGGAGGCTAGGAGGTCGAGGCTGCAGTGAGCTATGATTGCACCACTGTACTCCAGCCTGGGCAACAGAGCAAGACTCCGTCTCAATAAAAAAAAGAAAAAGAAAGAAAGAAAGAAAAGAAAGAGACCCATGAATATTGGAAACTTGATTTCAGGCAAAGCTGAATTGCTGATAATGTCAAAAGGACATACAAAATGATGTTACTAGAGGCTGAGAAGGATAGTGAGGGGTTGGAGGGGAGGTAGGGATGATTAATGGGTACAAAAAATATATATAGAAAGAATAAGACCTACTATTTGATAGCACAACAGGGTGACTATAGTCAATAATAACTTAATTGTACTTTTAAAAATAAAGAATGCAATTGCATTGTTTGTAACTGAAAAGACAAATGCTTGAGGGGAGGGGGATATCCCATTCTCCGTGACGTTCTTATTTCACATTGCATGCCTGTATCAAAACATCTCATGAACCTGTAAATATATATATACCTACCATGCATTCACAAATATTAAAAACTTTAGAAAAATCAAAAAAGAACATACAATAAATAAGGCTGCTAACATAGATTATCCATATGAAATAAATGCAAATTGATCCTTAACTCACATCCTGTGTATGGATTAATAACTTCAACATGAAAATCAAAACTGGGGGGCGGAGCAAGATGGCCGAATAGGAACAGCTCCAGTCTCCAACTCCCAGCGCGAGCGACACAGAAGACCGGTGATTTCTGCATTTTCAACTGAGGTACTGGGGTCATCTCTCTAGGGAGTGCCGGACAATCGGTGCGGGTCAGCTGCTGCAGCCTGACCAGCGTGAGCTGAAGCAGGGCGAGGCATCGCCTCACCTGGAAGCGCAAGGGGGGAGGAAATCCCTTTTCCTAGCCAGGGGAACTGAGACACAACCACCTGGAAAATCGGGTAACTCCCACCCCAATACTGCGCTTTAAGGAACAGGCACACCAGGAGAATATATCCCACACCTGGCTGGGAGGGTCCCACGCCCACGGAGCCTCCCTCACTGCTAACACAGCCGTCTGCGGTGATCTATCCGCAAGGCAGCAGCGAGGCTGGGGGAGGGGCGCCCGCCATTGCTGAGGCTTAAGTAGGTAAACAAAGCCGCTGGGAAGCTCGAACTGGGTGGAGCTCACAGCAGCTCAAGGAAGCCTGCCTGTCTCTGTAGACTCTACCTCTGCGGACAGCGCACAGCTGCAGTCCATTAGGGGAAAGAGCGGGGCCGCTGCAGACCCGAACGACTCTGTCTGACAGCTTTGGGGAGAGCCGTGGATCTCCTAACGCGGAGGTTGAGATCTGAGAACGGACAGACTGCCTGCTCAGGTGGGTCCCTGACCCCTGAGTAGCCTAGCTGGGAGACATCCCCCACTAGGGGCAGTCTGATACCCCACACCTCACAGGGTGGCATCACCCCTGAGAGGAAACTTCCAAAGAAAGAATCAGACAGGTACACTCGCTGTTCAGCAATATTCTATCTTCGGCAACCTCTGCTGCTGATACCCAGGCAACAGGGTCTGGAGTGGACCTCAAGCAATCTCTAACAGACCAACAGACACTCCTTCTGACTGTCAGACGGAAAACTATCAAACAGGAAGGACACCTATACCAAAACCCCATCAGTACGTCACCATCATCAAAGTCCAGAGACAGATAAAACCACAAAGATGGGGAAGAAGCAGGGCAGAAAAGCTGGAAATTCAAAAAATAAGAGCGCATCTCCCCCTGCAAAGGAGCGCAGCCCATCGCCAGCAACGGATCAAAGCTGGTCAGAGAATGACTTTGACGAGATGAGAGAAGAAGGCTTCAGTCCATCAAACCTCTCAGAGCTAAAGGAGGAATTACGTACCCAGTGCAAAGAAACTAAAAATCTTGAAAAAAAAGTGGAAGAATTGACAGCTAGACTAATTAATGCAGAGAAGATCATAAACGAAATGACAGAGATGAAAACCATGACACGAGAAATACGTGACAAATGCACAAGCTTCGGTAACCGACTCGATCAACTGGAAGAAAGAGTATCAGCGATTGAGGATCAAATGAATGAAATGAAGCGAGAAGAGAAACCAAAAGAAAAAAGAAGAAAAAGAAATGAACAAAGCCTGCAAGAAGTATGGGATTATGTAAAAAGACCAAATCTACGTCTGATTGGGGTGCCTGAAAGTGAGGGGGAAAATGGAACCAAGTTGGAAAACACTCTTCAGGATATCATCCAGGAGAACTTCCCAACCTAGTAGGGCAGGCCAACATTCAAATTCAGGAAATACAGAGAACGCCACGAAGATACTCCTCCAGAAGAGCAACTCCAAGACACATAATTGCCAGATTCACCAAAGTTGAAATGAAAGAAAAAATCTTAAGGGCAGCCAGAGAGAAAGGTCGGGTTACCCACAAAGGGAAGCCCATCAGAATAACAGCAGACTCTCGGCAGAAACTCTACAAGCCAGAAGAGAGTGGGGGCCAATATTCAACGTTCTTAAAGAAAAGAATTTTCAACCCAGAATTTCATATCCAGCCAAACTAAGCTTCATCAGTGAAGGAGAAATAAAATCCTTTACAGATAAGCAAATGCTTAGAGATTTTGTCACCACCAGGCCTGCCTTACAAGAGACCCTGAAGGAAGCCTAAACATGGAAAGGAACAACCGGTACCAGCCATTGCAAAAACATGCCAAAATGTAAAGACCATCGAAGCTAGGAAGAAACTGCATCAACTAACGAGCAAAATAACCAGTTAATATCATAATGACAGGATCAAGTTCACACATAACAATATTAACCTTAAATGTCAATGGACTAAATGCTCCAATTAAAAGACACAGACTGGCAAACTGGATCAAGAGTCAAGACCCATCAGTCTGCTGTATTCAGGAGACCCATCTCACATGCAGAGACATACATAGGCTCAAAATAAAGGGATGGAGGAAGATCTACCAAGCAAATGGAGAACAAAAAAAAGCAGGGGTTGCAATCCTAGTCTCTGATAAAACAGACTTTAAACCATCAAAGATCAAAAGAGACAAAGAAGGCCATTACATAATGGTAAAGGGATCAATTCAACAGGAAGAGCTAACTCTCCTAAATATCTATGCACCCAATACAGGAGCACCCAGATTCATAAAGCAAGTCCTTAGAGACCTACAAAGAGACTTAGACTCCCATACAATAATAATGGGAGACTTCAACACTCCACTGTCAACATTAGACAGATCAACGAGACAGAAAGTTAACAAGGATATCCAGGAATTGAACTCATCTCTGCACCAAGCGGACCTAATAGACATCTATAGAACTCTCCACCCCAAATCAACAGAATATACATTCTTCTCAGCACCACATCGCACTTATTCCAAAATTGACCACATAATTGGAAGTAAAGCACTCCTCAGCAAATGTACAAGAACTGAAATTATAACAAACTGTCTCTCAGACCACAGTGCAATCAAACTAGAACTCAGGACTAAGAAACTCAATCCAAACCGCTCAACTACATGGAAACTGAACAACCTGCTCCTGAATGACTACTGGGTACATAACGAAATGAAAGCAGAAATAAAGATGTTCTTTGAAACCAATGAGAACAAAGATACAACATACCAGAATCTCTGGGACACATTTAAAGCAGTGTGTAGAGGGAAATTTATAGCACTAAATGCCCACAAGAGAAAGCAGGAGAGATCTAAAATTGACACTCTAACATCACAATTAAAAGAACTAGAGAGGCAAGAGCAAACACATTCAAAAGCTAGCAGAAGGCAAGAAATAACTAAGATCAGAGCAGAACTGAAGGAGATAGAGACACAAAAAACCCTCCAAAAAATCAATGAATCCAGGAGTTGGTTTTTTGAAAAGATAAACAAAATTGACAGACCGCTAGCTAGACTAATAAAGAAGAAAAGAGAGAAGAATCAAATAGACGCAATAAAAAATGATAAAGGGGATATCACCACCGACCCCACAGAAATACAAACAACCATCAGAGAATACTACAAATGCCTCTACGCAAATCAACTAGAAAATCTAGAAGAAATGGATAATTTCCTGGACACTTACACTCTCCCAAGACTAAACCAGGAAGAAGTTGAATCCCTGAATAGACCAATAGCCGGCTCTGAAATTGAGGCAACAATTAATAGCCTACCCACCAAAAAAAGTCCAGGACCAGATGGATTCACAGCTGAATTCTACCAGAGGTACAAGGAGGAGCTGGTACCATTCCTTCTGAAACTATTTCAATCAATAGAAAAAGAGGGAATCCTCCCTAACTCATTTTATGAGGCCAACATCATCCTGATACCAAAGCCTGGCAGAGACACAACAAAAAAAGAGAATTTTAGACCAATATCCCTGATGAACATCGATGCAAAAATCCTCAATAAAATACTGGCAAACCGGATTCAGCAGCACATCAAAAAGCTTATCCACCATGATCAAGTGGGCTTCATCCCTGGGATGCAAGGCTGGTTCAACATTCGCAAATCAATAAACGTAATCCAGCATATAAACAGAACCAAAGACAAGAACCACATAATTATCTCAATAGATGCAGAAAAGGCTTTTGACAAAATTCAACAGCCCTTTATGCTAAAAACGCTCAATAAATTGGTATTGATGGAACGTACCTCAAAATAATAAGAGCTATTTATGACAAACCCACAGCCAATATCATACTGAATGGGCAAAAACTGGAAAAATTCCCTTTGAAAACTGGCACAAGACAGGGATGCCCTCTCTCACCACTCCTATTCAACATAGTGTTGGAAGTTCTGGCTAGGGCAATCAGGCAAGAGAAAGAAATCAAGGTATCCAGTTAGGAAAAGAAGAGGTCAAATTGTCCCTGTTTGCAGATGACATGATTGTATATTTAGAAAACCCCATCATCAGCCCAAAATCTCCTTAAGCTGATAAGCAACTTCAGCAAAGTCTCAGGATACAAAATTAATGTGCAAAAATCACAAGCATTCTTATACACCAGTAACAGACAAGCAGAGAGCCAAATCAGGAATGAACTTCCATTCACAATTGCTTCAAAGAGAATAAAATACCTAGGAATCCAGCTTACAAGGGATGTAAAGGACCTCTTCAAGGAGAACTACAAACCACTGCTCAGTGAAATCAAAGAGGACACAAACAAATGGAAGGACATACCATGCTCATGGATAGGAAGAATCAATATCGTGAAAATGGCCATACTGCCCAAGGTGATTTATAGATTCAATGCCATCCCCATCAAGCTACCAATGACTTTCTTCACAGAATTGGAAAAAACTGCTTTAAAGTTCATATGGAACCAAAAAAGAGCCCGCATTGCCAAGACAATCCTAAGTCAAAAGGACAAAGCTGGAGGCGTCACGCTACCTGACTTCAAACTATACTACAAGGCTACAGTAACCAAAACAGCATGGTACTGGTACCACAACAGAGATATAGACCAATGGAACAGAACAGAGTCCTCAGAAATAATACCACACATCTACAGCCATCTGATCTTTGACAAACCTGAGAGAAACAAGAAATGGGGAAAGGATTCCCTATTTAATAAATGGTGCTGGGAAAATTGGCTAGCCATAAGTAGAAAGCTGAAACTGGATCCTTTCCTTACCCCTTATACGAAAATTAATTCAAGATGGATTAGAGACTTAAATGTTAGACCTAATACCATAAAAACCCTAGAAGAAAATCTAGGTAGTACCATTCAGGACATAGGCATGGGCAAGGACTTCATGTCTAAAACACCAAAAGCAACGGCAGCAAAAGCAAAAATTGACACATGGGATCTAATTAAACTAAAGAGCTTTTGCACAGCTAAAGAAACTACCATCAGAGTGAACAGGCAACCTACAGAATGGGAAAAAATTTTTGCAACCTACTCATCTGACAAAGGGCTAATATCCAGAATCTACAAAGAACTCAAACAAATATACAAGAAAAAAACAAACAACCCCATCAAAAAGTGGGCAAAGGATATGAACAGACATTTCTCAAAAGAAGACATCCATACAGCCAACAGACACATGAAAAAATGCTCATCATCACTCGCCATCAGAGAAATGCAAATCAAAACCACAATGAGATACCATCTCACACCAGTTAGAATGGCAATCATTAAGAAGTCAGGAAACAACAGGTGTTGGAGAGGATGTGGAGAAATAGGAACACTTTTACACTGTTGGTGGGATTGTAAACTAGTTCAACCATTATGGAAAACAGTATGGCGATTCCTCAAGGATCTAGAACTAGATGTACCATATGACCCAGCCATCCCACTACTGGGTATATACCCAAAGGATTATAAATTACTCTACTACAAAGACACATGCACACGTATGTTTATTGTGGCACTATTCACAATAGCAAAGACTTGGAATCAACCCAAATGTCCATCTGTGACAGACTGGATTAAGAAAATGTGGCACATATGCCGGGCGCGGTGGCTCAAGCCTGTAATCCCAGCACTTTGGGAGGCCGAGACGGCGGATCACGAGGTCAGGAGATCGAGACCATCCTGGCTAATACGGTGAAACCCCGTCTCTACTAAAAATACAAAAAACTAGCCGGGCGACGAGGCGGGCGCCTGTAGTCCCAGCTACTCGGGAGGCTGAGACAGGAGAATGGCGTGAACCCGGGAGGCGGAGCTTGCAGTGAGCTGAGAGCCGGCCACTGCATCCAGCCTGGGTGGCAGAGCAAGACTCCGTCTCAAAAAAAAAAAAAAAAAAAAAAAAAAAAAAAAGAAAATGTGGCACATATACACCATGGAATACTATGCAGCCATCAAAAAGGATGAGTTTGCATCCTTTGTAGGGACATGGATGCAGCTGGAAACCATCATTCTTAGCTAACTATCACAAGAAGAGAAAACCAACACCGCATGTTCTCACTCATAGGTGGGAACTGAACAATGAGATCACTTGGACTCGGAAGGGGAACATCACACACTGGGGCCTATCATGGGGAGGGGGGAGGAGGGAGGGATTGCATTGGGGAGTTATACATGATATAAACGTCATGCACATGTACCCTAGAACTTAAAGTATAATAAAAAAAAAAAAGAAAAAAAAAACTACAAGACTTCAAAGAAAAGGAAGAATAGCTTTACGACTCAAGGCAAAGAAAGTCTTAAACAAGAAACAATTAAGCACAACCATAAAAGAAGGAACTGATAAATTTGAATACATTAAAATTAAGAATTTCTGTTCAAATAGCATGATAAAGAGGGTGGAAAAAATGGCAGACAGGAGGCAGGACTAACTTGCAGCTCCCACTTAGACAGACAGAATAGCACGTGAATACTCACATCATGAACTTTTGCTCCAAGAACGACCTCAGGAACATAATAGGAAAACCAAAAGAATTCACACAAAGAAGCAGCTTGCCACTGCAAACTCCACGAGGCAGCCAAACAACTGTGACAGCCCAAAGTATGAGAGGGGGAAAGTCTACCTCCAAACACTCATCCTCACTGGGAAACCTGAAAATACAGATCACGGGAGGATTTAACCGTACCTAGAACTGAAATAAATGTAGAGAACCAAGCAAAATATAACAGTAGATGTGGGAAGAGTCTGATAGGTACTCCCAGTCCCCAGGGAAGCTCAGGGAAGCCATTTCTGCCTTTATCTTACAGGAGTCCTTGGGGAGGGCTGCCAGTGGAATTGGAAAGGATCCCAGGGAGAAGGAAACTTCCAGATGAACTTTGTAATAATAAATTTTCCTGGGCAGAATCAAGGGAGGTGGAGGTGGTGAGCAGGAAGTGCAGATACAAACACAGAAGCCACAGCAGGTGGGGAGGGGCGAAGCCTGAAAGCCCTGCTTGCTTTCTCAGTGGGGAGGCTTGTAGCCTGGGGCAAGATCTCAGCCCTACACACCAGCTGCCTGGATATAAACTCGGTGTTGTTGGGCGAGCACAGTGGGAATGAGACTGGCCTTGCTGGCTGCATGGGAGCTAGGTGAGGCCTGTCACTGCTGGCTCTCCCCCACTTCCCTGATGACCTATATGATGCAGGAGAGGCAGCAATAATCCCCCTGGGAACATGGCCTGCGAACCACACCCCCATCCCCACAGCAGCTGCAGCAAACTCTGCCCAAAAAGAGTCTGAGCTCAGACATGCCTAACCCTGGCACCACCTGATGGTCTTTGTCTACCTGCCCTGGTAGCCAAAGACAAAAGACATGTAATCTCTTGGGAGCTCTATGACCCTGCCCATTGCCTGAGAAACCAAATACTTATCCAGACAACCTTGGGGAAAGCTTGTATCCCTGCTGTACTACTGTAGATGATGCTCTCTTGAAAGCGTTACCTCATGGCTGGAGGTCAACCAACTTAAGCCATTACAGCAACTCATAAAAGAACAACCCTGCCCCAAGAAGGAAGAAAACAACAGCTAATTCCACCATCTGTAACATGCTAGCTAACTAGAGGTCCTGAGTCTGTCCCTGTGACTACTTCTTTGCTAGTATAAGCAGCATTCAAAAAAAAAAAAACAGAACACTAAACAAAACTACAACCAAGGACCCTCACGGAGTCCGCTTCGCTCTCCTACCTCCACTGGAGCAGGTGCTAATATCCATGGCTGAGAGACCTGAAGACAAATATCATCACAGGACTCTTTGCAGACACTCCCCAGTACCAACCCAGAGGCCAGTGGCTCTGCTGGGTGGCTAGACCCAGAAGAGAAATAATCACTGCAGTCCAGCTCTCAGGAAGTCCCATCTCTAAGGGAAGGGGGAGAGCACCACATCAAGTGATCATCCTGTGGGACAAAAGAATCTGAAGAGCAGCCTTTGAGCCCCAGATCTTTTCTCTGACATAGTCTACCCAAACGAGAAGGAACCAGAAAAACAATTCTGGTAATATGACAAAACAAGGTTCTTTAACACCCCCAAAAGATTGCACTAGCTCATCAGCAATGGATCCAAACTAAGAAAAAATCTTTGAATTTCCAGAAAAAGAATTCAGAAGGTTGATTATTAAGCTAATCAAGGAGGTACCAGAGAAAGGTAAAAATCAACTTAGAGAAATTTAAAAAATAATAGAATACAGGATATGAAGGAAAAATCTCCAGAGAACTAGATAAGCATCAATAAAAAATAATCACAACTTCTGGAAACGAAAGGCACACTTAGAGAAATACAAAATACACTGCAAAGTTTCAACAATAGAATTGAACAGGTAGAAGAAATAACTTTAGAACTCAAAGATGAGGCTTTTGAATTAACTCAATCTCACAAAGACAAAGAAAAAAGAATTTTAGAAAATGGACCGGGCGCGGTGGCTCAAGCCTGTAATCCCAGCACTTTGGGAGGCCGAGACAGGAAGATCACGAGGTCAGGAGATCGAGACCATCCTGGCTAACACGGTGAAACCCTGTCTCTACTAAAAAAAATACAAAAAATTAGCCGGGCGAGGTGGCGGGCACCTGTAGTCCCAGCAACTCGGGAGGCTGAGGCAGGAGAATGGCGTAAACCCGGGAGGCGGAGTTTGCAGTGAGCTGAGATCTGGCCACAGCACTCCAGCCTGGGCAGCAGAGCGAGACTCCGTCTCAAAAAAGAAAAAAAAGAAAGAAAAGAAATCATAGATGACACAAACAAATGGAAATACATTTTGTGCTTATGGATGGGTAGAATCAGTATTGTGAAAATGACCATACTGCCAAAAGCAATCTACAAATTAATGCAATTCCCATCAAAATACCATCAACATTCTTCACAGAACTAGAAAAAAACAATTCTAAAATTTACATGGAACCAAAAAAAGAGCCTGCATAGCCAAAACAAAACTAAGCAAAAAGAACAAATCTGCCAGCCTGGCAACATGGTGAAACCCTGTCTCTACTTTGAAAAATACAAAAATTAGCCAGGACTGGTAACACACACCTGTGCCCCAGCTACTTCGGAGGCTGAGGCATGAGAATCACTTGAATCCAGGAGGCGGAGTTTGCAGTGAGCTGAGATTGCACCACTGAATTCTAGCCTGGGCAACAGAGTGAGACTCTGTTTCAAAAAAAAAAAGAACAAATATGGAGGTATCACATTACCTGACTTCAAACTATACTACAAGGCTATAGTCACCAAAACAGCATAGTACTGGTATAAAAATAGGCACACAGACCAATAGAACAGAATAGAGAACCCAGAAATAAAGGCAAACAACTGATCTTTGACAAAGCAAACAAAAACATAAAGTAGAGGAAAGGACACCATATTCAACAAACAGTGCTGGAATAATTGGCAAGCTACATGTAGAAGGATGAAACTGGATCTTCATCTCTCACTTTATACAAAAATCAACTCAAGATGGATCAAAGACTTAAATCTAAGACCTGAAACCATAAATATTCTAGAACACAACATTGGAAAAACTCTTCTAGACATCAGCTTGGCAAAGAATTCATAACTAAGACCCCAAAAGTAAAGGCAATAAAAACAAAGATAAATAGATGGGACTTAATTAAACTAGAAAGCTTCTGCACACCAAAAGATATATTCATCAGAGTAAACTGACAACTCACAGAGTAGGGGAAAATCTTTGCAAACTATGCATCTGACAAACAACTAATATCTGGACTCTACAAGGAACTCAAATCAGCAAGAAAAAAACAAATAATAATATCAAAAAGTGGGCTAAGGACATAAATAGACAATTCTCAAAAGAAGATATACAAATGGCCAACAAATATATGAAAAAATGCTCAACATCACTAATTATCAGGGGAATGCAAATCAAAACCACAATGGGATACCACCTTATTCCTACAATAGTGGCCATAAGTTAAAAAATCAAAAGGCCGGGCACATTGGCTCATGCCTGTAATCCCAGCACTTTGGGAGGCCAAGGCAGATGGATCACAAGGCCAGGAGATCAAGACCATCCTGGCTAACATGGTGAAATCCCATCTCTACTGAAAAAAAAAAAAATACAAAAATTAGCTGGGTGTGGTGGTGCATGCCTATAGTTCCAGCTACTCGGGAGGCTGAGGCAGGAGAATTTCTTGAACAAGGGAGTCAGAAGTTTCAGTGAGCAGAGATCATGCCACTGCACTCCAGCCTGCTGAGAGGGCGAGACTCTGCCTCAAAAAAAAAAAAAAGAAAGAATAAAAAAAAATAGATGTTGTCATAGATGTGGTGAAAAGGGAACACTTACACTGCTGATGAGAAAGTAAACTAGTACAACCACTATGGAAAATTGTTCAGATTCCTTAAGAACTAAAAGTAGATCTACGATTTGATCCAGCAATCCCACCACTGGGTATCTACCCAGAGGAAAGGAAGTCATTATACAAAAAAGACATGCACATGCATGTTTATAGCAGCACAATTTGCAATTGCAAAAATATGGAATCAGCCCAAATGTCCATCAATCAACAAGTAGATAAGGAAAATGTGAGAGATGTGTGTGTGTGTGTGTGTGTGTAATCACAGAATACTACTCAGCCATAAAAAGGAATGAAATAATGGCATTCTCCAGCAACCTGGATGAAGTTGGAGACCATTATTCTAAGTGAAGTAATTCAGGAATGGAAAACCAAACATTGTATTTATCACAGTGGAAGCTAAGCTATGAGGACACAAGGGCATAAGAATGATGCAATGGACTTTGGGGACTCAGGGGAAGGGAGGAGGCGGGTGAGGGATAAAACACATTGGATACAGTGTACACTGCTCAGGTGATGGGTGCACCAAAATTTCAGGAATCACCACTAAAGAACTCATCCACACCACCTGTTCCCAAAAAAAAATTGAAATAAAAATAAATAAATAACATGATAAAGAAAGCAAAAAGATAAGCCACAAACTAGGAAAAGGTATTTTCAACACACAAAACCTAAAACTGATTATATTCCAGAATATTTAAAGAACGTCTGAAAAACTATTAAAGCATGCCAATAAAGAAAAATAAGCAAAAGACATATAAAGGCATTTCACAGAACAAGAAATCTGTATAATCCACAAACATTAAAAAGGATGCCCAAATTCATTATTATTGATGGTAATTACAGAAGTGCAGATTAAACCCACAATGACATATTATTCTTGTACCCTTAGATTGGGAACATTTTTAAAGTTTGGCCATATAAACGATTGATGATAATATGGAACATTGAGAACTCTCATACGCTTGTGGGGGAATGACAAAAGAACAAGTAACAGAAGACTTTATGCCTTCTAATTCCATTATATATATATACACACACACATACACACACACACACACACACACACACACATACATACAAAAACAAGTCTTTGGACCCCCAAACTTCTATGAGGAAGCAGGCTGAGAAAATTTCTCAGTTGCAAACATGAGCTATTTCTTACAGAAGAGGAAGAGTGACTCAGAATCCAGAGCCAAAAGCCATGGTGAATCATTCTCAGGGAGCAAGATTGGACCCACTCAAAACAACAGGTGACATGCGCTTCATGTGACTACTATGTGTCATCCCTTCCCTTTTGTACAGGAATGTTTCTTGTAGCCATGGTCCCCTGTGTCCCCATTGCATCTTGGGCATATAGAGAGCAAATAAACTGGTCTCTTTGGCTCAAGGTCTTCCCATTAAGAGAAACCATACTCAAGGTGTGGTACCAAAAAGAACTACACCTGTATCTGATTAGATGACAAGATCCTGGAGTTTGACTCAATGCTAAAATAAAAGGACACTTTGGGGATCTTAGGAGGGAATGATATAATTTTGCATGTAGGAGGGCTGCAAATTGTAGTGGCAAGAAGGCAGACAGTGGATGAAAATCAAAGATGGCACCATCAATTCCTTCCCTACTTGCAAATGCATGCTGTTCCTCCATCAAAAGGTGGAGTTTAATTTCCCATTCTTCGAATCTGGGCTGGTTTTAATGATTTGTCTTGATCAATAGAATACAGTGAAAATGAAGTTCTGGGACATCCAAGAATATCTTATAAAAAGGCTTCCAACTTCTGCCTTAGAACATGTGCTCTTGGCACATTCTTCTTTGATCCCTGAACCCCATGTAAAAACCCCAGCCCACTCTTCCGAAAAAGAAATGTATGGGGGAGGACTGAGGTATCAGACATATGAGTGAATATTCTCCAGCCCAGTCAAGTCTTCAGGTGGCTCCAGGACCACCCACTATTTAAGTGCCAATGCATGAGAAATCCCCAAGAGAGCTGCCCAGGTGAGCACAGTCAACTCTCAGAACCATGGAGAAAATAATAAATTGTTGTTTTAAGCCACTACATTTTTAGGATGTTTGTTACAAAACAACTGATAACAAGAATATCATGGTTTTGAGTCCCTCCCCATCCTCACCAGTCTGTTCTACATATGTTCTCATTTTTATCGTCTAAGTCACAGATGTTAAATCTTTCTATTTATACTCCTGCCTGCTTTCCAAAGAGGATTGGTCCTGTTAGGCTAGAGAGTTTCTTATTTTGACTAGTGCCCTGATGGTGTTGGGTATATAAACTTGCAGGTAGGAACTGAAAGTAGAAACTAGGTTCAAGTTGAATTGCTCTACTTTATAAAGAAAAACATAATTTGAAATTCCTGAGGGAAACTGAGGAAAGACAAGAAACAAGAGCCAAGAATGATGGCGAAAGTATCAGAGAAATTGAAAAGAACCCTTAGTGGTGGCACAGCAGCCAAGGACAATAAAACACAGGCATCTGATGGAAGGGTTGACTTGTCAGCTTGGGAGGATATAACATAAAATCTCCCCTTTGACTTATCAAAGTTTCAAGAAAATCTACATTGCTCACATGTAATTTTTTTGTGGTGAGATCTACCGTTTTAGTGATTTTTCAAACATATAATATATTGTTATTAACACTAGCCACCATGGCCAATCAATCTCTTGAACTCATTCCTCTTGTCTCACTGAAATGTTGTGCCCTTTGACCAGTATCTCCCTAACCCCCAAACCTCCAGTTTCTGGTAACCACCATCTTATTCACTGTTTATATGAATTCAACTTTTTTTATACTCCACAAATAAGTGAGATCATGAAGTATTTGTCTCTTTCTGCCTGGCTTATTTCACCTAATTTAATGTCCTCGAGGTTCAACCATGTTGTCACGCGTGGCAGTATCGCCTTCATTTTTAAGGCAGAATAGTATTGCATTGTGTATATTTACCACATTTTCATTATCCATTCATCTGTTGATGGATACTTTGGCTGCTTCCATTCACTTAGGCTGTTGTGAATAATGCTACAAGGAACCTTGGAATGCAGATGTTTCTTTGACATACTGATTTCATTTCCTTTGAATGTATACCCAGAAGTGGGATTGCCGGATCATAAAGCAGTTCTATTTTTAATTTTTTGAGGAACTTCATACTATTTTCCATAATAACTATATTAATTTACATTCCCACCAACAGTATATAAAGTTTCCCTTTTCTCCACATCCATGCCAGCATTTGTTATCTTTTGTCTTTTGGATAATAGCTATTTTAACAGGTGTGAAGTGGTAGCTCATTGTAGTTTTAATTTGCATTCCCCTGATGGTTAGTGATGTTAAACATTTTTCCATATACCTGTTGGCTATTTCTGTTTTCTTTTGAGAAATGTTTATTCAGGTCCTTTGCTCATTTTTAATTAGGTTATTTGTTCCCTTACTATTCAGTTGTCTGAATTCTTTTTTTTAAACATATTAACCCCTCATCACATACACCGTTTGCAAATATGTTATCCCATTCTGTAGGTTGTTTCTCATTCTGTTGATTGTTTCTTTTGCTATCCAGAAGACTTTTAGTTTGAGGTAATCTCATTTGCATGAATGGATTCTTTAGTGAAATTCCAAGAGGTAATGCATTGGCATGCAAGCATAATAGAACGGAAGAATAACAAGGCAGCCAATATCTGAGTTCCATTTTAGAAAAATGTTGACTAGAACAGGTGTTCAATCTTGTAATCTGGCATTAAAGAATTTCCCTCAAACTAACGTTGATCTGCTAAAATGCACGTTACCATAAAATTGTTTGATAATTTTGAGTCTTTGAACTTACTGTTATCTAGCCTATTTCTCTCCAACTTATTTCAAAGGATATCATAGGAAAGAGTTAAAAGTCTTAATAAAATCCTTATATATATAGGGCACTCCTCTTAACTACAGTTTAGCAGCCCTGTAAAAGAGATAATTAGACTGATTTGACATGAAATGTTGTTATAATCATGCAGCTTCCCTATGTGCTCCAAAAAAAAATCATCCTTTAATCATTACGTAATTTTAACAGGAATTGACATTAGGCCCACCTGTAGTTGCCTTTTAGAAAGTGTTCACTGCTGCCTGAACCCCAGAGTGCTTACTAAAATCTAGTCACATTTAGGAGAGAATTTCACAGATACAGGGTACTACTGGATTTTCATTGATGACTCCAGCATATTTCTGTGTATCATACCACTGGTAACTTGTATATATATGTGGCATGAGTTGGCCATTAGAGATGTTGCCTCACCCAAATTATTGGCTACCTTTAATTATCCTAAATCTTGGCTTTATATCAGTAAGGTATTCTCCTAAGAAGAGATACCCTGGGAAACATCTAACTAGACCTGAGGTGTCTAATTAGAGGGTTTGACATCTCTGATATCAGCTAGTGGCTTGGCCTTCCAAGGTTTTACAATTATAGCGGTCAATCAGCAGTTTTTGTTTAAGATCAGAGAAGTTGAAACACTACAGTGGCAAGGACTGGGAGTTTGTCAGAACGGTAGCAGAGTTGAAATTTAAATGCACATTTGGGAAAGAAGAGATGTTGACTAAAGCTGTTGACCTAAGAAAAAGAATTCGGTTCTGAAATAAAGCTGGAGAGGCAAAGTTGGGACAAGGATATTTCTTAGTATAAGATGTCCGGACATGATGAAAGATTTAGAAATTTAAATGAAAAATGAATAAAGGAGTTTCTTTAAAAAAAAAAAAAAAGCTGGCAATAAGACTAGGAATGTCCCTGGATATCTGGGATTTCCTTCCTGTTAATAATACACAGAGCCTGGTGATCCTTTCCTCTTACATCTCTTCTTACTTTCTGAAGATAAATTATTTCAAACAGTTTGGATCTGTGAAGGGTATAATGAATAAACATGTTCTTCAGCTTTAACAAAGGTATAGAGATTGCAGGAAATGAATGGCCACTTTAAAAAATGAGGAGAATCTCAAATGTGTAAAATAATACACTCTAAAAGGAGTGCTCTGTTACCCAGGAATGACTGAATTTTTGGGGGTGCTGGTGTGAACCTTTATGAAAGGATGTGTATCAGACACCACAGGATAGCTCACTTAGGCCTGTTCCCAGCTACCCTCCTGCCTTCCTCTTCCATAGAGGGGGATGTATTGATTAAAGAATCTCCAACTCTCCATTGCAGCACGTGTGTGTGTGTGTGTGTGTGTCTGTGTGTGCACACTGTAAACTCAGAGCCAGCACATTTCTTGCTGGACAAAATACAACAGAGAAAATAGATCCTCATTGTTCACTCTGTAATGCATTCAACAAGCAGTCATTAAGCTTTGTAAAGAAAACATTACTAGATGCCTGCTACTATGGTAGATGGTGGAGCTAGAATGATGAGCGAGACAAAGTCTCAGCCCTAAGGAACTCATCATTTATTCTGGAGAACAGAGTAGTAGTGCTCAAAGTTGTAAATGTTAGGAGAAGGGCAAGAAGAGAGTGTATTACAGGGTTCTGTTCTGGGATAGGGGAAGGAAAGCTTTGCAAAGATGGTGACCACGAAACTGACTCTGAAAAAAGAAATTGAAGTTCACCAGATGGACAAGTGAGAGTATGGCTTTTGGAAACACTGTGGGCTAGTTGAATTTGCTCAGAGTGCAGTAATTTTCAGTTTTTACTACTTAGTGTTTTTTTTTTTTTTTTTTTTGAGACTTAAGTCTCGTTCTATTGCCCAGGCTGGAGTGGAGTGGCGTGACCTCGGCTCACTGCAAGCTCCGCCTCCCGGTTCACACCATTCTGCTGCCTCAGCCTCCCGAATAGCTGGGACTATAGGCGTCCACCACCACGCCCGGCTAATTTTTTGTATTTTTAGTAGAGACGGGGTTTCACCGTGTTAGCCAGGATGGTCTGCATCTCCTGACCTCGTGACCCGCCCACCTCCGCCTCCCAAAGTGCTGGGATTACAGCGTGAGCCACGGGACCCAGCTGCTACTTACTGATTTATACAGAACAGTCTAAAATATCACAATAGTTCATCACTGGATCATTAGTTTCCTGCATTACTGCTGCAGTTACTCTAAAGAAACTTGTATTTGTCTCTTTCACCAAAGGCAACGCTGTGGTTTGGCCTTCTTTACATATTACGACAACCTTTACGATGTTTATCATTGACCTCAAGTTCCTTTGCATTAACCCTGGTATAAATTACTGAGAAAAAAAAAAATTAGCTAATGAAGAAGAAATGTAGAAATGTCCTATCATTCCTTTTTCATTCCACTGGCTCTGAAAAAATTTCTAAAACCAGCCTGAAGCTATTTTTGGACAATCATAATATAGCCAACATGGAAAAGTTAGAATCCCAATTGATCAAAACGACAATTTTCTATAATGGAAAGAAAAATGCAAAGAGGCTCACTACCCACCAATTTGATGTAATAAATTATGGTGCATCCACATGACAGAAAATTATTCATCCTCTAAAAATGATCATGAAGATGATTACGTATGGCACGCAGAGAATAAAATGCAAAAAAAATTATATATTATGATTGCAGCAAAATGCAAACACATGTGAAAATGTTACTTGGAAATAACATGAAAAAAACTTAAATGAGTAGTTGTAGCAAACTATCATAAATATTTTTCTTTTCAAATTGTTCTTTAATACTACTGATGGTCCATCTTTTAATTTTTAAAAGATAGATGTTTTATAAAGAGTGCTCCAAGTGTGATCTGACCAGTTGCTGGATTCAGTAAGTCTACCATCTTCCCTACATTTCATGCAAGGGCTTGGGCTGAATGCAGCCCAGGACCATGAGCACTCTTACATGTTATTCTCACTGAGCTCAATGACAACAACAAAAATATTTTATTTTATACTTTGTGGTGCAAAAAAATTTTAATATAGAATCTTTCCTTTAACCTAATTACAATTTTTCTTTGCTGTATTAGAACCACACTTCCATCTGTTGGTGTATATTTGGCTAACACAGGAAGAATAAGACAATAATTAAGAGCGCAGCTAGCCTTCTTTCTTCTGGTTGCGTTATCTAGGAAAAGTTACTTAGCTTCTCTGTACTTCCCTGTCTTGTCAGTAAAAGGGGATAACAATAATTGTGTCTAGTTCATGGGGTTGTCATAAAGATCCAATGTGATGACCCATGAAAAGCTTGGCCTGTGGCATGTGCTCAGTCAGTGGTAGCTATTTACTGTCCTCAGACTTTTAAAAGTGTCCTTATGTTATCAAGCAAATAGGCTCACTTCCTTAAGTGCACAGAAGCCAATGCTATGGCACCAGCTTTTGAGAAAAGAAAGGCATTATTGCAAAACTGGCCAGCAAGGAGACAGGCGTGGGAGTCAAATCTATCTCCCCAGTTTGGGATCTGGGGTAAGTTTTAAGGGATCAGAGGGTAAGTGAAAGGATTTAGGAATGTTGTTTGGCAGAGTCTGATTGGAGGACCTCAAATTTGACCATTTACATAAGGTATGTTGAGGCAGATTTTAGCACCAGTTCTTCTAGGCCAAGGGCTCTCTTGCTTCTGAAGGAATTCTGACATTCAGGTTCTGGTCATGCCCTGATCTTCTTAGCTCCAAAGGGAGGCATGGTTGCTTTGGGTGTTGTTAGAGGTCAAAGTTTTTCCTATTGTGCATGCCCAGGCTACATGACTTGCAGTTTTGGGCTCTGTTATACCTACAAGGTAACCCGATGTTCTGTTATCAACAGAGTAGGCCCATTTTGGGATGACTATATTACCACCAACTCGTGTAAAAGCCAGAATTACATTGTGTCCTGCTTGTGTCCTATCCTGCATGAGCTACGTTTTCTTTGAAAAGTCTCATGTCACAGAATCATACCCATCTCCTATATGAACTTTTTCAAATTTGTATTCCTACATGTGAGATTCATGTGGTGTGATTCTAGCCTTCTTCCTCTGTGACTATCCTGAACTGATATGAAACTGTATCTTTCCTTTCTTCGAAATTACAAAAAGATATATGGATATACAAAAGAGTGTAAAAATAAAGCCACCCTCCTCCTCTCCCAGAGGCAAATATTATTTGTGTTTTGTGTATCCTTTGGAAGTGCTCTGTGCATTTTCAAGCATATTTATACTTGCATACATATACCTGTGTATATATCACATTTTTAACCCAAATTGAATCATACCATACACACTGTCCTGCAAGTTGCCCTTTTACTTAGCAATATGCCTTAGAAACTGTTTCATAAAAGCACAAATAATACCTCACTTTTATTCACAGATGCATAATTTTCCATTGTATGAAAAACATCCCAATTTTTTCACCAATCTCATATTGATGTTTATATGTTTCTATTCTTATATTATTATAAACGTGCTGCAATAAATATCTTTTGCCACACATATACATATTTTATATAGTATATAAACAACTGTAGCACACACAGAATTTTGTATTCTCTTTTTCCACGTATTATACATTTTGGAAGTTTTAGAAACTCATTTTCAGTTTTGCTATTACAGGTAAAGCAAAATAAATATCCTCAATAATTCAAATGTTATAAGAAAATGACATTTTGATTAATTGTGATACTAGCCTTTGTGGGTATGGGATATATTAGAGTTGCCTAGACAAAGTTTCCAGCAGATTACAGAATTCCTCAGAGCCAATGAAATAAGAAAAAAATTGAATGAAATATTTCATGTCATTAGTAAACTGTATTAGGCTGTTCTTGCACGGCTATAAAGAAATACCTGACACTGGGTAATTTATAAGAAAAGAGGTATAACTGGCTCATAGTACTGCAGGCTGTACAGGAAGTGTAGCAGTATCTGCTTCTAGAGAGACCTCAGGAAGCTTCCAATCATGGTGGAAGATGAAGGGGGAGTAGGCACGTCACATGGGAAAAGCCGGAGCAAGAGGGCAGGGAGATGCCACACACTTTTAAACAACCAGATCTCGTGAGAACTCACTATCCTGAAGATAGCACCAAGCCATGAGGGATCCACCCCCATGACCCAGAATTGTTAAGAAAAGAAACTTAAGGTCAATATCTCTGTTATAGCAAATGTACAACAATATCTATTAAATTCCTAGAAATGTAATTGCTGATCTAAAGGACACAAGCATTAGTTGACATATATAGTCAAACTAGCCTCTAAAGAGGTTGTTGTATATGGTACTCGTCTACCTCAAGTTTCTTATTATTTATCCATTACCAACAAATTCTATTATATAGACAAAGTTTGATCTAGGACATCATTTCTTGTATTTGATATCCTAACATTCTGAGAGGTAAGTCAAGAATTGTTCCCTGCACTGTTCGTAGCCAAACAAGGCTTTGGGAAGAGTGCAAATCCATCAGTATTCGTTTCACCAACATTATTTAAGACTTGACTGTCAGGTTCTAATGGACACCAGTGAACATCTGGAAGACCTGGAAATGTAAAATAAGGGTGGCCCTGATTCTGCAGTGTCATTAGTTCATGCTTCTAATGACAAATCAGCTTAACCATTTGGAGCTGATTTGTTGGTTAATGTCTCTAGACTGTAATGCTAGTTAGTAAAAACCGAAATTGATTTCCAATTTTTTCAGCAGGTTATCCACTCTGTAATTGCCTAAGACATGAAAGGGAGCTTCCAGGGCAGAAAAGTAAAGGCTTGTTTGGCTCTTTCTGGACTACAGATCTTAACTGTTATAGCACTTCTGTGACAAATACTGCTGCCAACAGAATTCATCATAAACCAAAGCAGCATTTCTCAGTGTAATAAATCTCACTTATTCCTCTTTAAATGTACGGCATCACTGCACTGAATCAAAGACAGGCCCAAGGGTTTGCTGCACTGTATCCAGAGTCCAGTATAAGAGATTATACTATTAATTCACTAACTCACCAAAAATGTGTAAGGACCCACTATGCCAGACTCTGTTCCAGTGATGTGAACAAACCACACAAAAATCACCACCCTCCTGGAGCCTACATTCTGGTAAAGGGAAAAATAAAATAAACAAAATAAGTAAAATATATAGGGTGGTAAGAAGTGCTATTAAAAAAATAAATACAATTTTTAAATTAAAATGGAAAATCCAAACAGGATGGGTGGATTCTATCAACGTTAATATCCTGGTTGTGATATTTTTCTATTGTTTCATAAAATGCTTCCATTGGGAAAAATTGTGTAAAGGGTACATGGGATCTTTCTGTATTCATTCTTACCACTGCATGTGAATCTACAATTATCTCAATAAAAATTTACATAAACTTCTTTTTTTTTTTTTTTTTTTGAGACAGTCTCTGCTCTGTCACCCAGGCTGGAGTGCAATGTTGTGATCTTAGCTCACTGCAACCTCTGCCTCCCAGGCTCAAGCGATTCTCGTGCCTCAGCCTCCCAAGTAGCTGGGACTATAGGTGCATGCCACCACGCCCAGCTAATGTTTTTGTATTTTTTGTAGAGACAGGGTTTCACCACATCGCCCAGGCTAGTCTCAAACTCTTGGCCTCTGGTAATTGGCCCACCTTGGCCACCCAAAGTGCTGGGATTACATACGTGAGCCATCGTGCCCTGCCAAAATTTACATAAACTTAAATTTTATGGTCTAATTTTATATAGTGCTGTCAGGTAAGTACTGAAAGGTAACATAAAGACCTGAAGTCAGTGGAAGAGTAAGAAATGTGGTAATATGGGGTGACAGTATGCCAAAGGAACCAGAAGAAAGAGACAGAACAGGCCTGCAGATTCCAGGACACAGCTACTAATGAAGTAGATGTCCAGAAAGGAGTGGCTGGACAGAGTAGAATAAGAGGACAGGTCATTGTATAGACTTTGGCTGTTACTCTGAGTAAGAGGGAAAGCAATTGGAGTATTCTAGGTAAAGGAGAAGCACAATCCGACCTAAAGTTTTATTGTCATTCTGGCTGCTGTATTGATATAAGACCATAGAAACCAATAGATGAACCACAGTATTAGGACATGGATGGCATTCTGCCGAATCACTCAAATGCCAAAGTAAAATGCTTCTGTCCATGCCATTGACTGATACCAGATTCTGAAATGAAACCCAGTGAGTTTTCTCTGATACGTAAGAAATACTGTGATGAAATGTACTCTAGTCCAGAAAACTATAAGATGAATTAAAATATCTGAATGCTGTGCATAAACTCCTCCTATGATATATCCTATGATTTGTGTTTTACATTTTTTAAACCATCAATACTAAAATTCCATAGGAGAGTAGTTCTAAGCAGTTGTAATGAATAAAATGTTCCTTTGAAAAACAATGTTTCTTCTCTTTACAGAAGAATTTTTAAAATAAATATCATTTTGCTTTTTATGTTTTAAAAGTGTCTCCTGAATTTGATATTTGGAGAATCATACATGGTCATTAAGCATATCATGGTACAGTGAAAAACAGAGATGTAAATAGCAGAGACACTCTCTTCTTATCAGATTAATAAATTTAAGAAGTGGTAACTGATCATTTAGATGATGACTCTGCAAGAGACTTTCATCAGCAGTTTTTCTTCAAGATTGATGACATCTTTGAATTATTGAAAATGGGAATGTAAATTGTAGCTTACATTCTGTAAGATTCTGGCAACTAGAAATTTCTATCAACTGGTATCTTGTACCAGTTGTACAGAGCTGGGCGTTGTGGCGCATGCCTGTAATCCTGGCACTTTGGGAGGCTGAGGTGGGAGGATCCCTTGAAGCCAGGAGCTCAAGACCAGCCTGGGCAATATAGTGAGACTCGCTTGCCTACAAAAAAAAGAAAAAAAAAATTAACCGAGTGTGGTGGCATACACCTATAATATCAGCAATTTGGGAGGCCGAGGCAAGAGAATCACCTGAACCTAGAAGGTCAAGGCTGCAGTGAGCTATGACCGCCACTGCACTCCAGCCTAGAAAACAGAACACAACTCTGTCTCAAAGAAAAAAATAATAATAAACTCAAAGTACGATGATAATTCACATTCATAATGCTCACATGAGGAAAGATCCTGAAACACCTTCTGAATTACCTAAGAAAAACTGTATTCAATACAGAATTTTGAATATATTATTAATTTTGAAGAAAGTCGGCTTTTAAATTGTGTGTGGCATGTTTAATAATAAGCTATTAGCCAGAATATTTCATTACTCAGAACAACATATTCTCCCCCATCCGTGTTGGCTTACTGTATACAATTCCAGACATAAAATTTCTAGACTAAAGCTGTAAAATCTGCTCGTTTAGTATTTGTAGTAAAAATTTTTATTAAAACTGATTATTCTAGAGGCAATCAGAGAATTTCTGTAAGGAGCTTTATTTCACTTAACAGCACCACATTTTACAAATAAGAATTATCCAAAAATGTTAATACATACAATTAGTTGTAAAGCTGGGATGAGATCCTAGTTTTTCCTGACTTTTAGAGTAGCATGCATTCCCTCCACCACACTCAAACATGTACCATTTTATTTTTTGTAAATTATAAAACTAGAGAATACAACAGGATTCCAGTATATCCTGTTACTTGGTCTACCAATAGTCTGGTATTTTTTGTTAGTGTATTACCATTATTTTAATATTTTTAAAAATCTAAATAATCTCCATTTTGAGATCAAGATCAATGATTCATTGTATATAAAAAGGTCAGCTGATGTATTCTCCAACTCTCAACAGGTACAAGTAACTATAAATAATGATACTATTGTACTATGTAAAGTTTCTCTTGCAAGAATAATTCTTATTCTAGGACCAAGACTTTCCAAAGCAGTAGAAAAAGAATATGACAGAGCTAACATTAATATGTGAATTCAGTCTAGGAATATACATTCACATATGATAAAAGTAAAGAAAGTCAGGACAATAAAAAACTACTTTTTGAGAGAAAAATGAGAGCTCGCTATTAATAATATTATAGTACCTGCAAAGGAAAAAAGTTACTGTTCAAAAACTTTTCCTCGGTTATGAAATAGGAGAGAAAATTATTCAAAGATGAAGAAGTCAAAGAAACATATCTGTAGCTTGCTTATAATATTTCTCACCATTCTCTCAAATAGCAGTGTAAATAAAAACTCTCAGCAGCTGGAAAAATCTGCACAGAAAATAAGGTGACAACTCCACAATAACATATGTAAACATTTCCTTTTTAAAATTCATGTTAAGATAAATTTTTAAAAATCAAATATCATTTCATTTTTAAATTTATGTGTATGTATAATGTTTAGGTGTATGTTTTTCATACATAATTTTTTTATGTGTACATATATATAGAGAGAGAGAGAGAGGAAAGACAAGATCTCACTCTCATACGCAGGCTGGAGTACAGTGACACAATCATAGCTCACTGCAGCCTCAATCTCCTGGGTTCAAGTGATCCTCCTGCCCCAGCCTCCCAAGTAACTGGGACCACAGGCATGCACCATCATGCCTGGCTAGTTTTTTTCTTTTTGTTAGAGAAAGGGTCTCCTGATGTTGCCCAGGCTGGTCCACAACTCTGGGCTTAAGCAATCCTCTCACCTTTCCCTCCTAAAATGCTGGGATTGCAGGTATAAGCCACCACGCCTGGCCCTATATTTTAAATGTATCACAAAATATCCTCATGTTCATGTTTAAGTTATTTAAGGATAATATCTTATTTTTATTACCTTATGTGCTAATAATTTATATTAAATTTATAATGTTTACATTTTATACATTTACATTTTATATTTATTGTTTATATACTTTTTATTTGAAATGAATTAAACATTTAATTTTAGTAATTTTTATTTTACTTGTAAAATATGTAAGTAGAATATCATCATTCATTCTGTATACCAATTATAGAAACATTAAACAGTCTTCTTAAAACACTGTCATCCTCATATGTTGGGCATATTCTTCAGTATAACTTGAGACTTCCAAAACAAGTTATAAAAGATTGAATTAGCCAGGCACAGTGGCTTACACCTGTTATATCAAAACTTTGGGAGGCCAAGGTGGGAGAATGACTTGAGCCTAGGAGTTTGAGACCAGCTTGGGCAACGTAGGGAGCCCCCCATCTCTATAAGACTATAGGCTTGCACTTATAGTCCCAGCAACTTGGGAGGCTGAGGTAGGAGGATCACTTGAGCCCAGAAGGTCAAGGCTGCAGTGAGCTGTGATCCTGCTGAAACCAGCCTTATTGTCTGAGGTGTCACCTGAAGTTATTGGTCTCACGGCCAAGAAAATGAAAGATGCAGACACTCCAAAAGTGAGGTTAGAGCAGAAGTTTAATAAGCGAAAGACGGAAAGCTCTCTGGAGCAGAGAGGGGTCCCAGAAAGATGGGTTGCCATTTTACAGTGAAGTGCAAGGGTTTTTATAGAGAAGCTGGAGGGGAGGAGCGCTTCATTTGCATAAGGCACAAATTTCTGAGTTCCCACCCCACCCTTTCTGGTGCCCATGGGGCTTCTTAGCCTGAATTACTCCATGTTGTTTATCTCTTCTTGCTGCGCATGTGTGAAAAAGGTGGGGGCGTATAAAAAAGGCGGGGGCAGGGGGGAGCGGGGGTCGCCAGAATACTCCAAGGTGAACGTGCCTGGTTCAGGGTAGGTTTTCTTATTGGTGCTGCTGCAGGCACTCCCCCTGCACAAGCCTCCTTGTCTGAGTATTTTCAAGAAGAGAGGGGTCTATGCTTACTGAGGCCCACTGTATGTCTGTATGTTACACAGGAGACCCCCTTCTGTGTTAGAGCTTGCCTTCATTATCTGTGTTTGCAGCCTGATGGCTCAGGATGGTCTTTGCTGAAGGAGAAATGACCTCTTGGGCTGCTTTTTATAAGAAGGGAATTCCACCGAGGACCCTTGCCCTAACTATCTGCCTAGTTGATTTCTCTCTCTCTCCTCTCACACTGCTGTATTCCAGCCGGGGTAACAGTGCAAGATCCCGTGTCAAAAAATCATAATAATAAAAATTAAATAAAGAAATGAAATCAAGAAATAATAGTGATAGAAAAAAGAAATAAAAGCTATATATCTGTAAGCCTCTGCCTTCTAACCATGATTGAGGAACTGGTCGTGGGCTACTCTTTCAGACATAAACAAATACAAAACTCAACAAAATGGCAGGGTGCGGTGGCTCATGTCTGTAATCCCAGCACTTTGGGAGGCCGAGGTGGGTGGATCACCAGACGTCAGGAGTTCGAGGCCAGCATGGCCAACATGGTGAAATTCTGTCTCTGTTAAAAATACAAAAATTAGCCAGGCGTGGTGGTGCACACCTGTAATCCCACCTACTAGGGAAGCTGAGACAGGGGAATCGCTTGAACCCAGGAGGTGGAGTTTGCAGTGAGCCAAGATTGTGCCCCTGCACTCCAGCCTGGGCAACAGAGTGAGGCTCTGTCTCAAAACAAAACAAAACAAAACAGAAAAACAAACCTGAAAAACCTGATCATAATATATAAATTAACTATTTCAGACATTGCACGACAGACTGGGAGTATGATCCCTAGAAGGCTGATACCTGTACCAGAAGACTGTGATCCTTAAAAGGACTACGATCCCAGCAAGAGTTGAAGCAAATGAGATGAACCTACAATTGTTCTGTCTTTCTGCTTGGAGGTGCATTCCACAAGACAGTGCCGGGAGGGGATGCCCAAACACAGCAGTTTTGCCAAATGGAGGAAAGAGATGCTAGAATTCAAAGCAACTGAGGCTCCTGAAGCCTTCGGGGCAGGGTCACAGAGAAAAGGGAACTGAATAGAAAAGAAATTCCAGATAACTGGATAGGATTCCTCACATTTTGAGCCCAAAAATACGCTGCACATGCATAGGATGAGGCTTTACAAAACTAGGCAGCAAAGAAATACCAAGGAAAGACCAACTACGTGCTGGGAAAAGAATAATTACTGGAATCTGGAAGTTGAACAAATACTAGAGCTCACACAGAGATAGGAGACATTCTAGCTCTGATTAGCCACAGCAGAGAGACCTCATTGAACATCTCAGGCTTTCAACAGAAAGACCAGGCTTTCCAGCAAGACCAGGCCTTCAGTGTGGAACTAATCTAGCTCTAAAGTAAAGGCAATTCTAGAGCCAATAATAAAACTAAAAGCAAGATTTGCAAAAATCAAGCTGATCCACAAGTAAATTAACTGCTTGTTGGAACAAACTTCAACATTCTATTAAAGAAAACCACAAATTCCACACACTCAATGATGTACCATTCATAACGTTCAGTATACAATAAAATTTTTTACTAGACAATCTAAGAAACAGGAAATTGTGACTTTAATCAGATAAAAAATCACCAACGAAATAGATTCAGAAACGATAGCAATGTTCAGCAAATAATTTTAAATAGCTGTCACAAATATGCTCTGGAATATGAAGAGAAACATAAACATAACGAGGAAACAACTAGAAATATTAATACAAAAATAAAAATATAGGAAAAGAACCAAATGGAAAATCTACAATTAGAAATTCAATATCTGAATTTTTTTTTAAACTCACAAGATGGCTTAATAACACATTTTACAGTGGAAAAAAGGACTAGTGAACTTGAAAATGGGCAATAGAAACTATCCAAGCTGAAACACAAAGGGACAAAGGCTGACAAAAATGACCAGTGTCTCAGTAGCCCTGTGTACTTGTAACTGGAGGACCAGAGGGGTACGAGACAGCAATTGGGGCAGAAAAATATTTTTTTAAATGGTCAAAATCTTTCCAAATTTCACAAAAAAAAATTAATTCAACAATCCCAAGTAGTACACACACACACACTCCAAAGCACACCAAAATCAAATTTCTGAAAGAAAAAAATCTTAGCCAGGGAATAAAGACATATTACATACCAGAGAATAATGAAAAGTATTTCAACTGACTTGTCAGAAATGATACAAGCCAAAGAGAGTGGAGCAACATCTTAGGGTGCTGAAAGAAAAAATGGCCTAGAGGCCAGGCACGGTGGCTTATGCCTGTTATCCCAGCACTCTGGGAGGCCAAGGTGGGTGGATCACTTGAGGCCAGGCGTTTGCGAGCAGCCTGGCCAACATGGTGAAACCTCATCTCTACTAAAAATACAAAAATTAGCCAGGTATGGTGGCACATTCCTTTAGTCCCAGCTACTCAGGAGGCTGAGGCAGGAGAATCGCTTGAACCCGGGAGGTGGAGGTTGCAGTGAACCGAGATCACACCACTACACTCCAGCCTGGGTGACACAGTGAGACTTCGTCTCAAAAAAAAAACAAAAAAAACAAAAAAAAGCAAAGAAAAAACAGCCTAGAATTCTGTATCTACTAAAAATGTCCTTCAAAAATGAAAGTCAAGTAAAGACATTTTCAAATATAGGCTAGGAGAATTCACAGCAGCACTTCAGTATTCCAAGTAATGTTAAAGGAAGTTCCTCAGGCTGAAAGAAAATAATATCAGATGGAAACTACAAAGAATAAAAAGCAGAAGAAATGGTAAATATATGAAAAATTTAGGAGATTTTTTCTCATTTCTTAATTTCTGTAAAAGATGATTGACTGTGACTGTTTAGAGCAAAATAATAACAGGGTATTTGTAGGTTATAACTTACAGAAGTACATTCTATAATTATAAATTGTAGGTTGTAAGGTGAATTACATATAAAGTGGTACAATATTATTTGCAGGGAAGCTGGGATACATTTAAGATACATATTGTAAAGCATGGTATATCCATGGAATATAATTAAAGAAGTATAACTAATAAGAAATAGAAGAGATAAAATGTAATTTTTAAAATACTTTTAAAAACACACAGAAAAAAATCAAATAACACATGGAACAAAGAGAAAACAAATAGCAAAATGATACATTTAAATCAAACTAAATCAATAACCGCATTAAAAATAAATGGAATAAACATTTAAGTTAAAAGGCAGAGGTAGTGACACTGGTATTTTTATTTAAGCAAGATCAAATTATTTCCAGTTTACAAGAGACATACTAAAGAATATCTAAATAAAGTGAGAGATATACGATGATCATAGATTGGAAGAATCAATAGTGTTTCAAACATTCTCCAATCTCTCATGCCCCACTCTCTTTTAGTATCTCCAGATGACATTGAATCTGATTTTTCAGAGAAAATGGAACTATCTTAACTTCTGATTGTAAATATATAAACTTACCTACATCTGTCCCCATCTATCCTCCTTCTTACACATTAAAATAAAGAAACTCTTTGTCCTCCTGTATGGGATTAATCTCTCCACCTGTGCTTTCTTTAATTCTTCTCAAGAAACTGGTTATTTTGCTACCAAATTATTCACTCTTGCTCTTAAAATTTTAAATTCTTGCGGCCGGGAGTGGTGGCTCATTCTTGTAATCCCAGCACTTTGGGAGGCCGAGGCAGGCAGATCATCTGAGGTCAGGAGTTCGAGACCAGCCTGACCAATATGGTGAAACCCCGTCTCTACTAACAATACAAAGTTAGCTGGGTGTGGTGGCACATGCCTGTAATCCCAGCTACTCGGGAGGCTGAGGCAGGAGAATCGCTTGAACCTGGGAGGCAGAGGTTGCAGTGAGCCGAGATGGCACCGTTGCACTCCAGCCTGGGTGACAGAGTGAAACACTGTCTGAAAAAATTAATTAATTAATTTTTGGTAACTGGATTATTCCCATTCAATTTTAACCCTCTACCACTTAAGAAAACAACAAAATAATTTGGTTCCTATGTCCCTTCATCTACAACCCTAACTCCCTACCTCTCTCTCTTTCTTCACAATCAAACTCACCCCCATCCACAGTGGCGATTATTCTCTCCATGAAATACATTCTTTCCTTGCCTTCTGGTTTTCTCACATCTCTTGTTATGAACTGAATCTTTGTATCCTCCTCTCAAAATTCGTATGTTGAAGCTCTAACCCTCAATATGATGGTGTTAGGGGATGAAGCCTTTGGGAGATAATTAGGTTTAGATGAGATTCAGAAGGTAGAGCCCCAGTGCTGGGATTAGTGTCCTTGTGAGAAGAGAAAGGTACACGATAGCTTCCTGTCTTCACTACTGAGGATACTGCAAGAAGGCAACTATCCGCAAGCCAGGCAGAAGGTCTTCACCAAAAAAAAATCTGCTGATGACACCTTGATCTTGGACTTCCCATCCTCCAGAACAGTGATAATTAAATGTTTATTGCCTAAATAACTCAGTCTATGGTATTTGTTATAGCAGCCTGAGCTAAGATACCTCCCTGCATGCTTTTTCTGTCTAATCTACAGCCTCAGCCTCCTTGACTCTGAGTTTAAATGTAGAGCTCCTCAAGATTCAGCCCTAAATCTGTGCTTCTACTCTAGCCCCAATCACAACAGCCTCCCCCTGGCCCCCATATTTACCAGAACCCCCTCCATCCAAATCAGGCCTTTGTATATGTTACTATCTCTGTTAGAAAAGTTTCTTTCTCTTTCTTACCATCCTAAACATATGTTTTTCACATCTGAGTTAGTCGTCACTTCTTCTGGGAATCTTTCTCCTACTTACCTTGTTAGGTCAAATCCCCCTATTATTTGCCTTCATAGTACTGTGTTATTCTTATGAGTACTAAACACTGTAGCAATTTACACTCTAATTTTTTTAGTGTCTGTCTCTAATCTGTCTCTAATACTAGACTGTGAGTTCCTAGAGTATACACTAAAAGCCTTGATTAATATTTATAGAATATATGAAATGTCCTCCCAAAAATGATTTTATAGATTGTTTCCAACAAATTTTCCTAATAGTCAATAAGTATTTGTTGAAAGAATTAAGTGATCTCTTTATGCCCCCACTGTTTTACCTTTAAAATAGGGGCTTTAAATATATAGAAAATAATTAAAAGTTTAAAATGGCATCTGTATTAGTTTGGATGGGCTAAATAAACTACTCAATCAAATAGACACAAATATATTGTGGCTTGAATAAAACAAAAATTTTTGCCTTGTTTATATAATGGTTCAGAATGGGGGTTCAGGTCAGGTGGCAGCTTTTCTCCATGCATTGATTCAGGAACCCCAGTGCCTTTCATTCTGTGGCTTCCCCATGGTCTTCCTATCATCTGCATTTAGCCAATAGAAAAGAGTGTGGAGGAAGAATTCATATTCTCCAAGAAGCCCCCTTCCAGAAGTGGCACACATCACTTCTATTCATCAGCTAACTGACTATACTCTCATTACTCTGCAAGAATAAAAGAATGGATTTTGCAGACAACTAGTAGTCTCTGCTACCATCATCCAAATACAAGGTCTCTTATTATTTTAGTTTTGCTGAGTTTTTTGAACATGTAACAATTACAAATAGTAATAACATTCTGGGTTAAAATTAGGTCATACTGAATGGCAATTCAAAAACTTCTCTTACCATCTCCTATTAATGAGAGACGATGGTACTCTCATTTGGTTCCACAAAAATGTGGTTGTTAGGGGATGGAGGGTTTGAGGAGATATTGGTCAAAGGACACAAAATTTCAATTAGGAGGAATAAGCTCAAGACATCTACTGTGCACCTTGGTGACTATAGTTAATAACAATATACTGTATACTTGAAAATTGCTAAGAGAGTAGATTTGAAGTGTTCTCACCACCAAAAAAGGTAAGTACGTTAAATAATGAGTATGTTAAATAGTGTGATTTGACCATTCCACAATATATCAAAACATCATGTTGTACATCATAAATATATACAAATTTTACTTGTCAATTTTAAAAACTAGGCCAAGAGAGCTTGCTCACCCATTTCCACCATGTGAGGACACAGCAACAAGGCACCATCTCGGGAAATGGGTCCTTGCCAGACATCACATCTGCTGGTGCCTCGATCTTCGACTTCCCAGTCTCCAGAACTGTGAGAAATAAATTTCTGTTGTTCCTAAGGTTTTTTTAAAAATGTAGTTGTGGCAGTTAAGTCTTTTCTCATTCTCTGTTGTCTAAAATATGAAAAGAAAAAGGAAACATACCTGGAATACTATTTATTCACAGGTAATTCACATAATCTCTTTTAATGACAGTTTAAAAGTTATGGGGGCTAAAAGCTGGTTTACTCTCCCAAGATAATCAGTATATAATATATCTAATATATAATAATTATATCTATTATATATAATATGATAATTATATAATTATTATATCTATTATATATAAGTTATTATATATTATATATAATTATATATGTTCAGCATGTATAATATATATCATATATAATATATATGCTGAATATTATCTGTTTGCCTCTCCAGATCTACTCTCCACCCTTTTCTGTGCCTCAGGAGGCTGACTGTATGGACTGAATCAACTGACTCTCTTAGCCTCTGGCTTCCCACTGGTTTTAGCCAACCTAAAGCACAAGCAGGGGATCAAAGCAGACAAGGTGTTACTGGCTAGTAGCTCAGCCAAAGGCTGCAACTTCTATTAGGAAGTCCTCTCCCCATAATTTTCACTCTTCAAGTGCCAGTAATTGTTTCTTCCTCTTCCCCTTTCCCTTTGGGATCAGCAGTGATGTCTCCCTGCTGGCCTGCCCCAGGGGACTGTAATATCTCTTGTGATTTCTCTGAATCCTATCTACACCTTTGCAAATAGTTTCTTTATCAAACTGTCCTTAAATTATCCATCAATTTCTTGCTTTTCTGAAAGTTTGTAACTGCAATCACCTAATGGCCTACGAGGTACTCTATGGATATCCCGTTGGACAAAACTGTCATCAATAAGGATGTCTTCAGAGACCCTGCTCTTAAACACAGGGCTGAATGAGAGGCCAAGGTCAAGTCTGAAGAGAGGTACAAGACAGGTGAGAACAAGTGGTTCTTCTAGGACCTAGATTTTACAAAGCGATTCCACAGTGTCCTAGTTCTAATATTTAAACCTACATTAGAAAATGTTTAAAAGAAAAAACTTCACCTATTAAAAAGCTTTGGGAACACTGAATTTAAAAAAAAAAAACAACTGTTCATATATTGTATACTACATTTCCCAGGCGTTTTTGTTCACAAACTTTTCCCTTTTTTAAAAAAAGCACATGGGAACTAGTGTTCCGCAGAATATAATTGAGAAAATTCTGATTTATACCAACAGAAAGAAGAGAAGAAAGATAAATGTAACACTACACAATTTCTAGGAATGCTCATATTGTTTTTATATTTGCTTTAAGCACAGCCAACCACTCACTTGAAGATAGTATGGTACACACAGTGTTGTCCTCCCACAGACATGTACATACCCTCTGCACCTGCCTTCGGTCCACTGCTAAGACCCCAGGACCCCTCTCTCTGACCTCAAAGTCATCATCCAGGTCACCAGAGATAGCTCACCACACAAATCTGTGACCATAGACATGTAGCCTTGAACTACAGCTTACACGAGCCCCACTGGACAAAGGAAAACCAACTGAAGACAAATTACCAGAGAGAAAGCATGGAAGCTACCAAATTGTTGGAACCATTTCATTTCATGGGCTGTATCTATATTCTGTCTACACCTTTGAAAACCATTTCTTTATAAACTCTCCTTAAATTTCCTCCTTTTGTGAAAGTTTATAACTACAATCACCTAATTTCCACAAGGTACTCTGTGGATATTACACAGAAAGTACTAATATTTTCTTTCTTTTTGTTATTTTAAAGACGAGGTCTCGCTTGTTGCCCAGGCTGAGGTGCAGTGGCTATTTATAGGCATGATTATAGAATACTACAGGCTCTAACTCCTGGGCTTAAGTGACCCTGTCACCTCAGCCTCTCAAGTAGCTGGGACGACAGGCACATGCCACTGCACCCACTCTGTACTAATTTTCAAATTGAAGATTTCAGAAACACTGAACTTGGAAAGACCCTGAGAGATGACTTTTTTCATTTTCAATCAGTGCTGAGTCATCTCAGATACTCAATAACCTGTTTTTTAAAAAATTTAAACCTCCAAGCAGAACATGATCCCTTTCCTCTTCTTTGCGTTTTCTTTTTATATCCTTAATAGCACCTACCACATTGATTAGTAATTGTTAGTTTAATGTTCTGTGTCTTCAAACATAATGCAAGCTCTTTCCAGGAAGAAAATGAATCATTGTTGTTAAAGCCTTAACACTTGACCAGTATGCATTTAATAAACATTTTTGAACAAACGAAAAACCTTGGCCAAATGAATAAATATTTCCTTGGTAAGTTCTTTCACTATCAATCGTATCATAAAATTTTTCTTAATACAAACTTAAATGGCATTTTGTGTATAGAAAAATCCCTAAAAGATCCTAAAGGTTATCCACTCTGGGCAGAAGTGCATTTAAAAACTAAAGCTTTTCCTTCTTTCATTTCTACTGTAGGCCCCAGTGGTTACTGTCGAAATGGGCAAGTTCATGAAACCTGGGAAAGAGGTGTTTGTCCTGGCTGGGCACTACTCCGGATGCAAAGCTGTCACATTGATGATGGCACCTCAGATCGCCCCTACAGCCATGCCCTGGTGGCTGGAATTGACCACTATCCCTGCAAAGTAAGAGCTGCCATGGGCAAGAAGATTACCAAGAGGTCAAAGATCAAGTCTTTTGTGAAAGTTTATAACTAGAGTCACCTAATGCCCACAAGGTACTCTGTGGATATCCTCTTGGACAAAACTGTCGTCAATAAGGATGTCTTCAGACACGCTGCTCTTAAACGCAAGGCTGGACAAGAGGCCAAGGTCAAGTTTGAAAAGAGGTACAAGACGGGCAAGAACAAGTGGTTCTTCCAGAAGCTGCAGTTTTAGATGTTTTGTTTCAGTCATTAAAAATTAAAAAGAAAAAAAAACTAAAGTTTTCTTGGGTTTTGTTCATTGTATTTCTTTTTAATCTTCAGAGAAGAAAATATATACAACCATCCTTGCAGATGTATTTCAATTTCACAAACTTTTAGAATTAGAAAAATTCCTCCTCCTAGCTACAGAGTCTCCATCCAAATATCTACATGGGCTTGACAAGCAAGGTAAATGTGTAAAGGAGGGTATTTTGTCATAAGGCCTAAAACTACCATCCAGTGTTCTGTGCTGCTTCGGTATCTGGTGGAATCAGGAGGGCCTTAAATGGCCTAACTGTAAGTTCCCCTGCAGCTCTGTTTCCGGAGATAAGATTCCCTAGCCAAATAACCCTCTGCATCAAGAGGACCAGGTGAGTTTCCATTCCCTATCAGACTGTGATATTATTCGAACAAGCGAATCACACCTTCCTGTTGGAACCAAGGGACACCTCACCCTTTAGATACAACAAAGCCTGGCTCCCAAAGCCCGTCCTTGTTCACTGTGTTCCTGAGTGCAAATCCAGTGTGGCCCTGTGTAGCATACAATGTCCTCCTCCTCAGGCGGTGAGTATATGTGATGAATAAACTACTGTTGATCTTACCTGTCCAGTGTTGGGCGTCAGGTGTTTGGCCATTTCCATAAACCTAGGTCAAGAATCCCTTCCTCATCGACGGAGTGACTAGGAGGCAATTAAAACAGGTACGGACCTGGTATGGGAAAAACAATTGTAGGGGAAAGAATTATAACAGTACCTGGAGCTTGTGGCTTAGAGCTAGGAAGTAGGGGGGAACCATGGAGGTCTGGACAGGACAGACCCCAATTTAAGTAAGCAGCTACTGTTCAGCATTAGTCTATTGTAGACAGGCTAGTCACAACAATACACAATATTGCCAAACATTTCAAGAGACACTGGAAATCTGGATTTTATGTCAAAATTCTCACTTTTTAAAAGTTGGAAACTTCTTCCTTCCTTTCATTTTCCCTCTCCTTTTCCCACTCTCTCTCCCTCAGCCCAACCAAAACCCATCAGGAGTGGTTTCGTGAGGTGCCAGTTTGTAACCTCTGTCCCAGAAGTTAAGCCTAGTCCCTAGAACACTACTCTGATCCCAACACTTCAACATTCTGCCATTATATCTTTTAATATCATATATACTAACATTGCTGATTCAAGTTAGATTTACTACACCCCTGAAATATAAATCTTAGCCATATTTGTCTATAAGTCCCCATTATATATTAGGGCAGTCTTATTTTTCCTCCTAGCAACAATTCACTACACTGCATTTTATTCTGACCGCATTTCACACTCCCTCAATTACTAAGTCATTTTGAATTCTAATAATATCCTTCCAGGCACTTCCAATCACACTCAGCTTATGCTGTTCCTTTCATTATATCATTCCAAACATCAAAAAATATAAAGGAATCTAGCTTAAAAATAAGACCTCTAAAACACCCGCTGTTATGTTCCTCCCAAATTGACATGACACAAATAATAATTTTCTTAATTATTTCCAGGAAATGTAATAGTGCATTTTTTCTAAATTGTCACTTTTTAAAGACTGGTAAATATGAGTTTCAGAAGAATTAATATAATTGCTATGGGGAGAAACAACAGTACTCTTTAACCATGCCAAAACATTTTAATAAGTTTGATGAATTTAAAAGCATATTTAAGGCCAGGCGCAGTGACTCACACCTGTAATTCCAGCACTTGGGAGGCCACAGCAGGAGGATTGCTTGAGCTCAGGAGTTCGAGACCAGCCTGGGCAACATGGCAGAAACTCTATGTCTACCAAAAATCCAAAAAATTATCTGGCCATGGTGGCACATGCCTGTGGTCCCAGCTATTCATTAGGCTGAGGTGGGAGGATCACTTGAGCCCAGGAGATGGAGGTTGCAGTGAGCCATGATCACACCACTGTACTCCACCCTGGGTAACACAGCAAGACCTCATCTCAAAAAAAATTTTTTTAAGAATATTTAAAAGAAATACTTTTAAAGCATATTCATTAGTTTCTTCATTCAGCACTTTTATTGAGCACCTACTCTGTGCCAGTCACTGTTTGAGAAGCTGGGAATATATTCAAAATAGAATAAAATTTCCACTGTCATTGAGTTTGCTGTCCATAATATTAGGCAGAATATAAAATCAACTTTTCCTGTTAATTAAAGTTAGATAAAAAATAGGTAAGCCAATAGACAAAATCAGAAGAGACTATGTTAAACTTAAAATAGTAGCTGGGTATGTCAAGGAGGTTATAGACTATTTATCTCTTTATTCAATATAAAATGCATGAGTTCATAATGAAATGACATAAAAATTAAAGATAGGCCGGGCGCGGTGGCTCAAGCCTGTAATCCCAGCACTTTGGGAGGCCGAGACGGGTGGATCACGAGGTCAGGAGATCGAGACCATCCTGGCTAACATGGTGAAACCCCGTCTACTAAAAAAAAATACAAAAAAAAAACTAGCCGGGCGAGGTGGCTGGCGCCTGTAGTCCCAGCTACTTGGGAGGCTGAGGCAGGAGAATGGTATAAACCTGGGAGGCGGAGCTTGCAGTGAGCTGAGATCCGGCCACTGCACTCCAGCCCGGGCAACAGAGCGAGACTCCGTCTCAAAAAAAAATAAAATAAAATAAAAAAATAAAAATTAAAGATAAACAACTCATCATTCACCTGTGAAGACTACTAGTGTACTAACTCATTATTCTGAAAATTGATAAATAAGTAGAATAACCATATAATTTGTTGTCCCAAATGGAACATTTTAAAGAGTAAAATTCAATTCAAAGTTCACACTTTACATTTGGTTGATGTATCTCTTAATTTTCTTTTAACCTATAACTTCACAAACCATTCGTATAAATTAAATAAGTTTAATGTATAACCTTATGCCAACATCATCTCTCACCTGGACTGCCACAGCTGCCTCACTCTTGATTCCTAGAATTCATTTACCACTCTACATCAAGAGTCATCTTTGTAAAAAGTACATATCAGAGGAATTAACTGGAGGATAATGGTGGTAACCTGAATTCAAACCTCTACACACATCCCCCAAAAACTAAATAAATAATAGCAACAAGGAGTACAAATAAAACAAAAATGTTACACATGCCACCAAAATCACTATGAACCAGAATATAGCAGGAATTTCAAATTACCTGAATGTAGATAAATGAAACTTGAAGTCCCACCAACGCAGCCTGTGGGTGTACAGAACAGTGACACAGAAGGCCTAAGACACTCTAACGAGAAGAGATGACAGGTGAGGACTTAAAACATAAACAAAACTACCTGCAGAAAGAGAAAGCACAACATATGTGATAAAATACCACACACAGGTCCATGACTTGGTAGCTCATGTCACCCAATAGAGGGGAAGAGCTTGAAAGTGAGTAGAACAGAGGAGGCAGAAGAGGAAATACTACATCTGTGAGACAAAGAGATAAGTAAAGAGGGAGAACAGCCCCTTGGTGAGTGGCAGTAAAGGAAAATAAGGAAGTCAGTGGCAAAAAAATTAAAGATGCTACAGAAAAAGAACAGAAACAAGACATGGCAAGACTCTCCCCACAACTACCACTACCACAATCACCATCTTACTTGGAAGAAAAATAATGTATTTTACTAAAATGAGAGAAGAGCATGCTCATGAATGAGAAACTCTGTCCAAAAAAATGCCTTGGAATAAAAATAAAATCAAACAAATTCCATACAAAGTTATCAGAAGGAAAAAAATATAGAACATATGTAATCAAAACTTTTCAGCCAGGCACAGTGGCTCATGCCTTTAATCCCAGTACTTAGGGAGGCCAAGGCCAGCCGATTACCTGAGGTCAGGAGTTCGAGACCAGCCTGGCCAACGTGGTGATACTCCACTGCTACTAAAAATACAAAAATTAGCCAGGTGTGGTGGTGGGCACCTGTAATCCCAGCTACTTGGGAGGCTGAGGCAGGAGAATCACTTGAATCTGGGAGGCAGAGGTTGCAGTGAGCCAAGATCACGCCACTGCACTCCAGCCTGGGTGACAGAACAGGACTTGGTCTCAAAAAAGGAAACAAACAAAACAAACAAAAAAACAAAATGTTTCAACTGGTAAAAATTTCTCTAAAAATGCCAACCACAAAACACAATACACTCAAACTAATTTAAATAATGTCAAACAACATTTGGAGATATTAAAAAGTCTAGAATCATAAATTTAAAACAAATAACATAAATAAGCCCAGGAAAATCTATGAGATCTATGCAAGGGGAAAATGTAATGAGAGTAGATTGGACCAAAAAAGAAAATCCAAGAAAAAGACAAAATTATCTCAGAAAGGAGGAATAAATTGCAAGGTGCCCAAGGGAAAATATATTTGGATGAACATTTAATAATAATAAAAAACAAGAACAAAAATATAAGATAGGCCAGGCATTGTGACTCATGCCTGTAATTCCAGTATTCTGGGAGGTCAAGGCAGGAAGATCACTTGAGCTCAGGGGTTCAAGGCAAGCCTGGGCAAAGTAGTGAGACCCCATCTCTATAAAAAATTACCCGGGCATGGTGGCATGTGACTATAGTCCCAGTTCCTTGGGAGGCTGAGGCAGAAGAGTCACTTGAGCCCAGGAGATTGAGGCTGCAGTGAGCGGTGATCATACCATCGCACTCCAGCCTTGGGGATAGAGTGAGACTCTGTCTCAAAAATCATAATAATAAGATAAAGAAAGAAGCAAAAAAGCATCAGAGAGTAGAAAGTGATCAAAATTGAAGACATGCAAAGAAGGCTCAACATATGTATAATTGGAAATCCTGACAAAGAAAAACAATACAATGGGGCAGAACTAATATTTAACACTATAAACCAAGAAAACTTTCTGGAAATAAAAGAAAAGCCTGTAATACTAGCACTTTGGTAGGCCAAGGTGGGAGGATTGCTTGATACCAAGAGTTCAAGACCAACCTGGTCAACATAGCGAGACTCCATCTCTATAAAAAATAAAAAGAAAATAAATAAAAAATACATTAAAATGGCCTATATTTACCTGAAAATATTGACCTAAAATGATCAACTCTAAGATATATGTTAATACAACTATTAGAATTTAAAGGCAAAGAATATTCCTCAGAGCTTCCAGCAAAGAAAGATCAAATTGCTAACAGGCATAAGAAAATTAGATTGGCTTTAGTCTCCACAAAAGCAGCATTTAAAGCCAAGAGGCCAATATTTTCAAGAAACTCAAGGAAACAAATAATAAGCAACGTATTTTATAGCAAAGTTCGTCTAGCATCAAGGCTATATAAAAACAGTTTTGAACATGCAAGAGCTCAAGAAACACAGTACTCAAAAGTCCTTTCTGAAGTGTCTACTTAGGCAGGAGTTGACACACAATAGCCCACACGTCAAATCTGGCCTGGCATCTGTTTTTGTACAGCCCACAAGCTAAGAATGTTTTACATTTTTAAAAGCGGTTTACAGTAAGAAAAAAAGGAGTGACAGAAGGAAAAGGAGAAGTAGCAGCAGCAGTAGTAGCAGCAAAGAGTGTATATATGGCCTGCAAGGCCTAAAACATTTACTCTCTGGCTCTTTATAGAAAAATTTTGCTGACTCCTGCCCTAGACTAAGATAAGCTTTATCCACACAAGAGATGAGTGAGGGGGAAACATCAGTAAACAGACATGGTAAGCACTTAATATACCTAATTGTAGAACCAAGAATAAAAGAAAAGTAGGGACAGGGTTGAAAGAATAGTATGTGAGCAGTTGTACGTTCTGACAAAATAGAAAGAATGCAACCAGCAGGGGGAAAAAGAGAGGAATGGGGGTAGTAGAGTAAGATAATTGAGTGTTATAAAGATGATCACTAGGAGCCCAAGGATATCATTTAAAACTTACAAGCCCGCTAGTAAAAAAAAAAAAAAAAAAAAAAATTCAGCCAAAAAAGGAGGAATTAAACCTATTAAAAGGATAAATACAAAGAAAACCACAAGAATAACAATACTAATTTCCCTAAATGCCTCTCTCTACAAGAGGGGCACAGTAAATATAATTACATCCAGTAATTATAACACAAAATAATATAAGAAAGTTGAGAACAAACATATCAGTCATCAATAATATTAGTGGGCTTAACTTGCCCATTAAAAGAAAAAGAATTTCAAGTTGGCTTATAAATCAAAACTGAACTTTGGGGGCCAGGTGCGGTGGCTCATGTCTGTAATCCCAGCACTTTGGGAGGCAGAGGCAGTTGAATCACCTGAGATCAGGAGTTCAAGATCAGCCTGGCCAACAAGGTAAAATCCCATCTCTACTAAAAATACAAAAAAATTAGCCGGGTGTGGTGGCATACGCCTGTAGTTCCAGCTACTTGGGAGACTGAGACAGGAGAATCACTTGAACCTGGGAGGTGGAGGTTGCAGTTAGCAAAAATCGTGCCACTGCACTCCAGCCTGGGCAACAGAGTAAGACTCCATCTCAAACAAAACAAAAACAACAACAACAAACTGAACTCTGTGCTTTTTACAAGAGACACTCCTAAACCATGGTAGAAAGGCTACAAATGAAGGCATAGTCAAAAATATACTAAGCAGGCTGGGCACAGTAGCTCACAACTGTAATCCCAGCACTTTGGGAGGTCAAGGTGGGTGGGTCACCAGGTCAAGAGATTGAGACCATCCTGGCCAACATGGTGAAACCCTGTCTCTACTAAAAATACAAAAATCAGGCGGGCGTGGTGGCACGTGCTTGTACTCCTAGCTACTCAGGAGGCTGAGGCAGGAGAATCGCTTGAACCCAGGAGGCGGAGTTTGCAGTGAGCCGAGATCGTGCCACTGCACTCCAGCCTGTCAACAGAGCAAGACTCTGTCTCAAAAAAAAAAAATATATATATATATATGCATATATATATATATACACACTAGACAAATGAAAATCATAAGAAAGCAAGGATTGTCATCTTGATATCAGGTAGAATCAGGCCAAAAAGCATTAAATAAAACAAATGATGACACTTTATGATGCTAAAAGCCACAACTCACAAAGAAGATATAACAGTTATAAATATCCATGTACCAAATAACCCAACGGCCAACTATACAAAGCAGAAACTACATGAGACTGAATGAGAAACAGATAGACATTATATAGGATGCTTCACCACCCATTCTCAGCACAGAGATGTCCAGTGGATGAAAGATAAGGATGTGGAATATGAATAGATATTGTAAAGATAATGATATGGAAACAACATAATCCATAAGGCCATTCATATGGATATTTCTTGAATATTATACCCTGATAATAAAGAATAGTTCACATTTCATTACAGATCAGACAGCATGCTCTACTCTTTCTCCCTTCTCATTACTGTGCTTGACTATGCATATATATATACACACACACACACACACACACTTTCTTAAGTACATATGGAATATTCTCAAAATTAATTATATTTTAGGTCACAAGAAAATATCATTAAGTTGCACAGACTAGAAATAGCACAACAGGCCAGGCGCAGTGTTTTCATGCCTGTAATCCCAGCTCAAGCGGGAGGATCACCTGAGCCCAGGAGTTTGAGACCAGCCTGGGCAACATGGTGAGGCCCCCATCTCTATGAAAAAAACCTTTTTTAAATTAACCAGGCATAGTGGCACACACCTGTGGTCTCAGCTACTCATGAGGCTGAGACGGGAGGATCAGCTCCTTGAGCCCAGGCGGTCGAGTCTGCAGTGAGCCATGTTCTTGCCAGTACACTTCAGTTTGGTGACAAAGAGACCCTGTCTCCAGAAAAAAAAAAAAAAAAAGAAAGAAAGAAATACCACAAACAACGCTATCTTACCACGATGTAATAAAATCATAAATTTAAAATTGAAATTATAAAATAAAAAGCCACTTCTGCTGAAAATTAGAAAGTCTTCTATGATATATCTTCGGTGAAATGAGAAATACGCACATATATTATAGACTATCTGAAAAATGATGAGGAAAACACTGTTTATCAAAAATTTATGGTTATGTTTAATGGAGTGATCAAGGAGAATTTGTAGGCTTTGTGGTCAGCTGGGAAAAAAAAATGGCCTTCCAAAGATACATTCACTTCCTAATCCATGGAACCAGTAAATATTGCCTCATATAGCAAAAGATGTGATTAAATTAAAGATCTTGAGAGGAAGGGCTTATCCTGAATTATTCAGATGAGCCCTAAATACCATCACATGCATCCTTATGAGGGAGAGGCAGAGTGGGACAGGCAGACACAGAGAGGAGAAAGCAATGTAAAGTCCGAGGCTGAGACTGGAGTGATGTAACCACCAGCCAACCGATGCCAACAGCCATCAGAAGCTGAAAGAAGCAAGAAATTGATTCTCCTCTAGAGCCTCTGTAGGGAGTACAGTCCTGTGGAAGTCTTGATTTTGAACCTCTGCCCATCAGAACCAGAATAATTTCTGTTCTGCGGGAATAAATTTCTGTAGTTTTAAGCCACTAAGGTGGTAATTTATTATAAAAGCCCTAAGAAACTAACATAACCTTAAACATCCATATCAGTAAAAATGAAAGAATAATAAAAAATGAATTAAGTCCTCAACTCAAAAAACTAGAAAAAGCCTATAAAGCATTTCTAAAATAAAGCACAATTAAGGAATTAATAGAAATAAAAACAGAAATTAAGGAGATGAAGAACAGAAAATAGTACATCAAATTATTAATATGAACATCCCGATTCTTTTTTAAAAGTCAACAAAATAGACAAAATACTAGGTAATTCAATCAAGACCAAAAGGAAGACAGCAAAATATAATAAAAGAATAACTGTTGATGAAGAAAAATTTAAATCATAATATATTTCGTACATATCCAAACAAATACATTCTAAAATCTATATGACATAGAAAACTTCTTAGAAAAATATAACTCACCAAAATTTACCCCAATAAAGATAGGAAGCTTAAATCTACCCATTTTCATAGCAAAAACTTGAAAACATTATCAAAAAAACTACCCCCACCAAAAAGAACTAGGCCCAGTACATATGGAATTTCTGAGACGAATGCTCCCAAACCTCTGGAGACCAGATAGTACCAATGTTGGTAAACTGTTTCAGAGAATAAAAGCTAAAGGAAATTTGGCTGGGTGCGGTGGCTCACACCTGTAATCCCAGCACTTTGGAAGGCCAAGGCAGGTGGATCACTACGTCAGGAGTTCGAGATCAGACTGACCAACATGGTGAAACCTTGTCTCTACTAAAAATACAAAAATTAGCTGGGCATGGTGGCACACACCTGTAATCCTACCTACTCAGGAGGCTGAGGCAGGAGAATTGCTTGAACCTGGGAGGTGAAGGTTGCAGTGAGCTGAGATCGCACCATTGCACTCCAGCCTGGGCAACAGACCAAGACTGTCTCAAAAAATAAAAGCTACAGGAAATTTTGCAAATTCTTTTAATGGAGTATAACATTAATATCTAATATCACTTATAAATGTAAATATAAAATATCCCAAATAAAATATTATTGTATAGACCCTAACATCACATTAAGAATATAACACACTATGACCAAGGAAATTTATACCAGAATTGCAAGGATCATTCAGTTTTAGGAAATCTATTAATGTTGTACACCATTATAATAGTTCTATGGAGAAAAAAATCATATGATTACCTTTATACACGCTGAAATGATCTTTGAAAAAAATTAACACAAATTCCAAATCAAAACTCTCAAGAAAACAGGACTGGATGAATACTTTCTTAACATGTCATATATCTTAATCCTAAAGCCAAATCTTACTTAACACAGAAACACTAGAAAGTTTTTCACTTTGTACCAACAAGGCTCTTTTTTCCTGGAACTAAACAAGTTGATACTAAAATTCATATGGAGAAGTAAACATGCAAGAAAACCAGGAAAAAGAAGAGGTCATAAGGAAGGATTCACCTCTATAATTTAATGGATTAATAAAATAGGATATTCAATTACATATTGAAGTTTAGTATATAATAAGGGTGGCCTACTAAATTACTATGTCAAAGATGAATTTTTGAATAAATGCTGTTGGTACCAATGGGTAGCCATTTGAAAAAAGACAAAATTAGATTCATTCCTCATACCAAACAAAAGAACTAACTCCTAATGAATCAGAGATTGAAATATAAAACAACACACTATACTAAAAGTTTTAAAATAAAATATAGACATATTCCTCCAAATCTGAGCTTGGGAAAAGGTCTTCCAACCATAACTCAAAATCCAAGTACAATAAAATAAAACATAAAAAATTTTGACTACACAAAAATAAAAAACTATTGCATGACAAAAATATAAGTCACAAGACGAATGTCTAACTGGGAAAAAATTTTTAATTTTGCTATACACACATATACACATATATGCGTGATACATGTCTATTCATATATATCTTTAAAGGGCTAACAGACAACTTTTAAAATTAAGAGAAAATATAAATAATTCTATAGAAAAATAGGCCAAAGAAATGAACGGATAAGTCATAAAGAAAATGGAGAAAAAACCTTTAAACAAATGAAACTACATTCGAAATCATGCAAAATAAAAGAAATAAAAAGTTAAGTTATACTAAGATACAATTTTTCTCCAATTAGATTGTCAAAAATTCAAAAGCTTAACTAGATACTCTATTGCCAAGACTGTGAGGAAACAGGCATTGGTAGTAAAGGAAAACAATGTCACACCTATGGGAGAAAAATTTGGCAATATCAAACAAAACTACATATGTATTGAGCCCTAGATCCAGCAATTCCACTCACTGAATTTTTACCCTAAAGATTCAACTCTAGCAATATGAAAGTAAAGTACATCTCTAAAAGGTTATTCATTGTAGCATCGTTCACAGTTACAAAATACCAGAATACTATCTAAAGGACCAAAGTAAAGTAAAAGATATTGTTGAATAAATTATAGTATATTCACTATGCAACTATGTAAAAAGTGATGAGAAAGATATCTATATAGTGATATGGAGATATTTCAGAATAATCGTTAGTAAAAAAAAATTGAAGTTTAAAAATATAAAAAGTTTCAACTATAAAAAGTATATTTCTTTTTGTATGAGAAAATGTGGGGAAGGGCCAGGTGCAGTGGCTTACACCTATAATCCCAGAGCTTTAGGAGGTCAGGGAAGGAAGATTGCTGAGGCCAGGAGTTCTAGACCAGCCTGGGCAGCATACCAAGACCCCTGTCTCTACAAAAATTATTTTTAAAGTTAACCTAGTGCAATGGCATATGCCTGTAGTCCTAGCTACTCTGGAGGCTGAGGCAGGAAGATTGCTCGAGCCTAGGAATTCGAGGCTGCATGGAGCTCTGATCACTCCACTGCACTCTAGCCTGAGTGACAGAGGTAGAACCTGTCTCAAGACAGAAAAAAAAGAAACAAAGAAAAGTAAAGAAAATAAGGGAAAAGAAAATACATACACATATCTCCTTACTTCTGCAAAGAGAAACATAGAAATGATAAAAACAAAACAAAAAATGAAATTAATACCCACAAGGACAGGGTGATGAGGGGGTGTATTAGTCTGTTTTCATGCTGCTGATAAAAACATACCTGAGACTTGGTAATTTATAAAGAAAAAGAATTTTAAAGGACTCATAGTTCCACAGGGCTAGGGAGGCCTCATAATCATGGTGGAAGGTGAAAGGCATGTCTTATATGGTAGCAGACGAGAGAGAATGAGAACCAAGTGAAAGGGGAAACTCCTTATAAAACCATTAGATCTCGTGAGACTTATTCACTACCACAAGAACAGTATGAGGGAAACTGTCCCTGTGATTCCATTATCTCCCACTGGGTCCCTCCCATGACACATGGGAATTATGCAAGCTACAACTCAAGATGAGATTTGGGTGGGGACACAGCAAAATCATTCATTCTGCCTCTGACCCCTCCCAAATCTCATGTCTTCACATCTCAAAACCATTCACACCTTCCTAACAGTCCCCCAAAGTCTTAACTCATTTCAGCATTAACTCAAAAGCCCACAGTCCAAAGTCTCATCTATGACAAGGCAAGTCCCTTCTGCCTATGAGCCTGTCAAATCAAAAGCAAGTTAGTTACTTCCTAGATACAATGGGGGTACAGGCATTGAGTAAATAGACCCATTCCACATGGGAGAAATTGGCCAAAATAAAGGAGGTAAAGGCCCCATGCAAGTCCAAAATCCAGTAGGACATTCAAATTGTAAAGTTCCAAATGGTCTCCTTTGACTTGGCGTCTTACATCCAGGTCATGCTGATGCAAGAGGTGGGTTCCCATGGTCTTGGGCAGCTCCACCCCTGTGGCTTTGCAGGGTACAGCCTCTCCCTCCCAGCTGCTTGCAGAAGCTGGCGTTGAGTGTCTGTGGCTTTTCCAGGCGCATGGTGCAAGCTGTCAGTGGATCTACCATTCTGGGGTCTAGAGGATGGTGGCCTTCTTCTCACAGCTTCTCTAGGCTGTGCCCCAGTGGGGATTCTGTGTGGGGGCTTCAACCCCACATTTCCCTTCTGCACTGCCCTAGCAGAGGATCTCAGGGCAGGGCAGAAGGGAAGGCCCCACCCCTGCCGTAAACTTATATCTGGGCATCCTGGTGTTTCCATATATCCTCTGAAATCTAGGTGGAAGTTCCCAAACCTCAATTCTTGAATTTTGTGTACCTACAGGCTCACCACCACACAGCAGGTGGGCCCATGAAACCATTTATTCCTCCTAGGCCTTCAGGCCTGTGATGGGAGGGGCTGCTGCAAAGGTCTCTGACATGTCTTGGAGGCATTTTTCCCATACTTTTGGCAATTAACATTTGGCTCCTCATTATTACAAAAATTTCTTGCAGCTGGCTTGAATTTGTCCTCAGAAAATGGGTTTTTCTTTTCCAGCTCATCATCAGGCCGCAAAATTTCCAAACTTTCATGCTCTGTTTCCCTTTTAAAACTGAATGCTTTTACAGTACCAAAGTCACCTCTTGAATGCTTTGTTGCTTAGAAATTTCTTCCACCAGATACCCTAAATCATCTCCCTCAAGTTCAAAGTTCCACAGATCTATAGGGCAGGGAAAAAATGCCACCAGTCTCTTTGCTAAAGCATTACAAGAATAACCTATACTCCAGTTTCCAACAAGTTCCTCATCTCCATCTGAGACCACCTTAGCCTGGATTTCATTGTCCATATCATTATCACCATTTTGGTCAAAGCCATTCAACAAGTCTCTAGGAAGTTCCAAACTTTCCCACATTTTCCTGTCTTCTTTTGAGCCCTCCAAACTGTTCCAACCTCTGCCTGTTACCCAGTTCCAAAGTTGCTTCCACATTTTTGGGTATCTTTACGCAGAATTCCATTCTTGGCACCACTTTACTGTATTAGTCTGTTTTCACACTGCTGATAAAGACATACCTGAGACTGGGTAATTTATAGAGAAAAAGAGGTTTAATGGACTCACAGTTCCACATGGCTGGGGAGCCCTCACAATCATGGCAGAAGGTGAAAGGCATGTCTTACACGGTGGCAGACAAGAGAGAATGAAAGCCAAGCAAAAGGATTTCCCCTTATAAAACTGTAAGATCTCATGAGACTTATTCACTTCCACAAGGACAGTATGGGGGAACCACTCTCATGATTCTGTTTTCTCCCACTGGGTCCCTCCCTCAACACGAGGCAATTATGGGAGCTACAATTCAAGATGAGACAGGCAAACCATATCAGTGGGTAACACTGGAAAGTACAGAGGAAGAAAGAGACATCTCTTAAAATAATTTATTACATAGTTTGACTCTTGAAAACACGTCAATGTCCTACACAAATAAATACCAAATAAATTTTTTAACATAAATAAATACAAAAAATATATTAAATTGAATCAATAAGAACAAGAAAATCAATAAGGAGTGTGGAAAAGCATAAAATTGAACATAAAACAAATGTCTCCTACTGCATTTCAAATAAATAACAACCATATTTAAGGGCAGAAAGCACTAATCCAAGAAACTTTCCAACACAGTACTGCAACAACTACATGCCCTAAGTCTAGATAAAAGAAAGAACCCCCCAGCAACAAACCTTAATCTCTTGTTTTTCTGTGGTATGGCTGTAGAATGCACTGTAGAATTGAGCCAATGAACATTTGTTAGGTAAGAATAAATGTGTTAGGGTTCTTAATGTGAAAGAAGAGGGAAACAAATAAGGAAGAGGAAAGGCAAAGAAGAACCCTACAGAGGTAGATTGGAATTGGAAGCATTGATATGATCTCATGATTTCTAAGAAAAAAAAATAGGTTTTCGCCCCCAGCTCTATGTTGTAAAAGGGCCTAGAAGCAATGATGTCTCAGAAACAGTAAGCAAACCTAGCACCCGGGTCATGGTTTCTTTTTTTTTTTCTCTCTCTCTGTGTGTGTGTGTGTGTTATAATAGAGATGGGGGTTTCGCCATTTTGGCCAGGCTGGTCTCGAACTCCTGAGTTCAAGTGATCCACTCACCTTGGCCTCCCAAAGTGCTGGGATTATAGGCGTGAGCCACCATGTCCAGTCCTAGGTCATGGTTTCTAAACATCATTCCTCACTAAAAGGAACAAGGGTTCTTTCAAGAAAAGGCTTATTCCAGGAGTACTGAAGAAAAGGGACAAGATTAACCTGAAACATCTTTTGTATTAGAAAAGGAATATATACTGAAAAAAAAAAGAAGAAGAAGGCATTTCAAAAGAACACAAGAATCAGTTTGATGGGGCAAATCTAGGGAATTTGATTATCAAAACAGTAGAATTAATGGATTATAAGCCATTGAAAAAATAGGAATCCATGAGTCTATACTAATAATAAATAAATGCATACCTACATAAGTAAATTAAGAATGGGTTGGGCTCTTTCCTAGAGCAGAGCTTAAAAAAATCGATGATAACAAATGCGGGAGGCAGGGCCAGCTCCACTGGGCCCATGCTCAGAAAGACCTCAGGCTTGGTTTAATGGTCTTTTATTGCCATCTCAAAATGTTTCATAATTTTATCTTTTGTGTGTGTGTGTGACAGAGTCTCACTCTGTCATCCAGGCTGGAGTGCAGTGGCATAATCTCAACTCACTGCAACCTCTGTACCCCATGTTCAAGTGATTCTCGTGCCTCAGCCTCCTGAGTAGCTGGGATTATAGGCACCTGCCACCACGCCTGGCTAATTTTTGTATTTTTAGTAGAGACAGGGTTTCACCATGTTGGCCAGGCTTGTCTCAAAATCCTGACTTCAGGTGATCCCCCTGCCTCGGCCTCCCAAAGTGCTGGAATTACAGACATGAGTCACCATGTGCGGCCATAATTTTATCTTTTGTGTGTGTGTGTGACAGAGTCTCACTCTGTCATCCAGGCTGGAGTGCAGTGGCATAATCTCAACTCACTGCAACCTCTGTACCCCATGTTCAAGTGATTCTCGTGCCTCAGCCTCCTGAGTAGCTGGGATTATAGGCACCTGCCACCACGCCTGGCTAATTTTTGTATTTTTAGTAGAGACAGGGTTTCACCATGTTGGCCAGGCTTGTCTCAAAATCCTGACTTCAGGTGATCCCCCTGCCTCGGCCTCCCAAAGTGCTGGAATTACAGACATGAGTCACCATGTGCGGCCATAATTTTATCTTTTAACTTGTATTTTTAAACCTTTTTCCATTTGCCCCAATAATACTTGCTGGTGGCACTTGTGGCTGTAGTGTTTACCCTGAGATAACGTTGTCATGAAATATGTCAATTTTAGTATTATTTTCACATTGCTCTACTATATTGACTTTGGAAACAAAATACATCATTCTATTTATAGCATTCTGTTTTTAGTAGTGATTTTCCACTTACAAACATAGTAATTCTCGATTGCTGAAAATGTCACATCCTAGAAAACAAAGCACTCCTACACACTGATGTTAACATTGTTCTCAAACAGTTGCTGGCCAAAGATTCATCTGATGAATCTAATTTTTCTGAAAGAGATGATTCTAATGATTCAGACCAGAAGTGTCCAATACTTTGGCTTTCCTGGGCCACATTGGAAGAAGAATTGTCTTGGGCCACACATAAAATACACTAACACTAACAATAGTTGATGAGCTTTAAAAAAATTGCAAAAAAATCTCATAATGTTTTAAGAGAGTTTACGAATATATGTTGGCCATATTCAGAGCCATCCTGGGCCACATGCAGCCCATCAGCCACATGCAGCCCATGGGCCACGATTTGGATGAGCTTGATTCAGACAATTCCAATGTTGGTTCTGTTTAGAAATAAGAACAGTTTTTTATATTTTATTTTCACATTGAAAATGTGTTAGATTTGCTTCAGCCTCAAAGAGCGAGTTTATGTAAAACTAAATGAGCACTGGCAGTAAGTTGCACTTGTTTTTTCTAAACGAGAAAAAGTTTAAATAAAGTCCTAAGGGACAATGAAGCATGTGTCTAAGCAGAGAAGGTTTATGCACCATATGTGTCTGTAGTTCCTTGCCACTCCATATGCATATAGTGTTCCCAGCGTCCCAAGAACACAGAATTCTAGGGGACCCACAGTACATGGGAGTTCAGCAAGACTCAAAACAAGTACAAGCTAAGTGTGTCATGTCAACAGCTAAGTAGGGCACTGACATCCATGAAATGCTATACTTTCTGTTTCTCCTTGAATACTTCAAACACAAAAAGAAGGAAATAGGATTCTAAAAACAAGAACAATCCATACTCCTTTTGCTTTCAGTCTTTCTTACTCATCAGTGAACCAAAAGTAAAGTGTCGGTAGAATGTGAGCATATCAAGAAACGAAACAAATAAAAATACTTGAGTTAGTTGTGTGCAGTGTTTCCAGCACTCTGGTGAGAATGAAATATACTATATGCGTGTGTGAACTATAAATACACTGTATGATTTTAGATGATTCCACAAACAAGCTAAATGCTCCAAGGGCCAGGCATAGTGATTCACGCCTGTAATCCCAGCACTTTGGGAGGCCAAGGAGGAAGAATTTTTTGAGGCCAGGAATTCAAGACCAGCCTGGACAACATAGAAATATCACCTCTTCTGTACAAAAATTTTTTTAAAAATTAGCCAGGTGTAGTGGCTCTCAGTTACTCAGGAGGCAAAGGTAGGAGGATCACTTGAATACAGGAGTTTGAGGCTGCAGTGAGCTATGATTGCCACTGCATTTTAGCTTGGGCAACAAAAGGAAGAGCCTATCTCTAAAAAAAATAATAATAATAATAATAACAATAATAATTTAGTTTTAAAAAGCTCTAATATTTGCACTTTAAGCTGGTACAATATAAAGAACAGTAAAATTTATGCTAATAATTAAAATTTTTAATATTTCTTAAGAATGACATTAAACAGCAAATTTTTTTATTTTGTAAAGACAAGGTCTCCCTGTGTTGCCCAGGCTGTTCTCAAACTCCTGGGCTCAAGTGATCTTCCCACCTATGGCCTCCCAAAGTGCTGGGATTACAGGCGTGGGCCACCATGCCCAACCTAAACAGCAACTTTTAAATACATGAAGTCCTTTGGGAGGCCGAAGTGGGTGGATCATTTGAGGTCAGGAGTTCGAGACCAGCCTGGCCAACATGGTGAAACCCCACCTCTACTAAAAATACAAAAATGAGCTGGGTGTGGTGGCAGGCACCTGTAGTCCAGCTACTCAGGAGGCTGAGGCAGGATAGTTGCTGGAACCCAGGAGGCGGAGGTTGCAGTGAGCTGAGATCACACCACTGCACTCCAGCCTGGGTGACAGAGCAAGACGCCATCTCAAAAAAATAAAAAATAATAAAAACGTGAAGTCAAGAAAGAGCCAAGGAAGAAGGGAAAAGTAACTAGAGACATTGCAGAAAGTCCTGACCAGGTGATCAAAATTAACATCATCAATTAGAAACAAGCAGATGTGGCCCTGTGAGAATCACACAACACACATCATTTGTGTGGCATTCCAACTGGAAAAGAACAATGTGAATCTACTCAAGAGGAAACAACAGACAAACATAACTGAAGAATATTTTCTAAAATAACTGACCTTTTTTCCCCAAAAGTGTCAATGTCACGAAAGACAAAAAAGGCTGAAGAGTTTTCTATAAAGTTCCTATAAAAGAGACTAAAAAGACTTGGCAACTAAATGCATTATGTTGCCAAGGGGAAGGAGTGGAAATACGCTATATAAAGGACATTATGGAACAATTAACAAAATTGGAATATGGAGTGATAATAAGTACTGTATCAATGCTTCAGTGAGAACTTTCCTGAATTGGATAACTGTACTGTGGCTAGGTAAGAGGACATCTTTATTCTTAGAGAATACACATTGCAAGTAATATGGATGTGCTTTGGTCAAGGAATAGGCCGTGACGGATATCCAGGCCTGCATAAGTCAGCCAGTTTGGTGCAGCAGTGCACACCTCCACTTGTTATATAACCTGTTTGTGTAAGTTCATACTTGGCTTGGAGCCACTATTATCTATAAAAGGTACAACTGCCCTGTGCATGAGAGACATGGTTCTTGGGCTCTTGGGGCTCTGCTTGACTCAACGTGGCTTCACATGGTGGGTGTACTGGTGCCCAGGGAAAGAGAGAGCGCCAAAGCTGTCCATCTTGCAGACAGAGGGAGCCAGGACACAGCTTGGCTTGCTCCTGCCCAGAGAGAGAAAGAGTTAAGCTGCTGACCCTGAAGGCAAAGGAGAACCACCTGTGCAGCTACAGGCGTTGGGGCAGCAGGAGCCTCAGAGCTGGAGCAGACAGCCGAGATAAAGGTGGACAGTGTGAGAAAGCTGTTGATGAGAGTTGCTGCTGAATAAAATCATCTTTCACCTGCCTGCAGCCCCCCGAGTGTTCTTTCTGCTCATCCACCCACTGCCCTTGGACTTCAGCATGGGCTGGACCTGGACCCCGGGATCTGACACACACTAATATATAGTATTAAGACATAAAATATTAAAAAGCTTAAAAACGGTAAATCTGGATAAAGGTATAGGCTATTTCTCTGTACTATTCTGAAGCTTTGAGATATTTAAAAATATAATTATGCTGAAGAATATTTATCAGATCATATCCTTTCCCCACTCCTTTCTCCAAACCCCTCCAGCAGTTTCCTTTCACATTTTAAATTGAATACAAAATGCTTCCCCTGCCCCTAGTGATCTGGCCTCAAAACAAGTACAAGCTAAGATAATTTTATCTCATCCCTACCTTTCTATCCCACCAACCTTCCCATGCTCACTGCATTCAGCTCCACTCCCTTCCTTGCCATTCTTCACTGCAACAAACACGTTTGTCTTTGCAGCCGCTCTCTGTAATGCTTTGCCCCTGATCTTCATGAGGCTGATCCCTTTGCCTTACTCAAGCATCGACTCACAAGCACTTCCTCAGAATAACCTTTTGTAAGTAATTATAAAGTACCTGGCCCCCAACCCAGCCACTCTCTCCTCTCTATTTTATTTTTATTAGGATATTTATCACTACCAAATGACTCACATTCATTTGTTTATTGTCTGTTTATTTGTTTATTGCCTGTAATTTGTTTATTGTACAAGCAATCCTCCCGCCTCAGCCTCCAGAGTAACTGGGATTATAAGCGGGAGCCAACAAGCCTGGCTTCTTTAAAAAAAAAAAAAAAAAAAATTTTAATAGATGGGGTCTTGCTATGTTGCCCAGGTTGGTCTCAAACTCCTGGCTTCAAGTGATCTTCCCACCTCAGCTTCTCAAAGTGTGTAGATTACAGGCGTGAGCCACTATGCTCAGCCCACCTGCTTCTTTTTTTTTTTTTTTTTTTGAGGCGGAGTCTCGCTCTGTCGCCCGGACTGGAGTGCAGTGGCCAGATCTCAGCTCACTGCAAGCTCCGCCTCCCAGGTTGACGCCATTCTCCTGCCTCAGCCTCCCGAGTAGCTGGGACTACAGGCGCCCGCCACCTCGCCCGGCTAGTTTTTGTATTTTTAGTAGAGACGGGGTTTCACCGTGTTAGCCAGGATGGTCTCGATCTCCTGACCTCGTGATCCGCCCGTCTCGGCCTCCCAAAGTGCTGGGATTACAGGCTTGAGCTACCGCGCCCGGCCCACCTGCTTCTTAATGTACACTTCCTAACAAAAGCTTTAAAGGAAACTCCTTCTTTAAAATAAAAAGTGAATTGCTTTACTGTATCCTTCTTGTGGGTTTTATGACTTTGTAATAACCTCTGCTGAAATAGAAGAATGTAAGAGTACTTTAGTAGGCAAATTAAAAATGTTTGATTTCTAGGGACTAAAGCACTATAACTTTCTTAGGATGACTTCAATAATATTAAAAATTCAACAATATTACAACATAATTTTAAGAACCCCAAATATCATTGAGGCTAGAACTCAGAAGAAGATATACTGACTCCAAATAAAGGACAAAGTGAGAATCTCAATACTTTGGGACCTAATTACTCTTCAGCTAGAGGTAGAACATCTGTCTTCTTCCAAGTTAGCTAGGCTTGGCTTCTTTTGTTTTGTTTTAGGTTCTGTGTTTTATTAATTTCATGGTCACAACTAATATATTTGCAAAAAAATTATAGCAGACATTTGACCTCAATAAGCTCTCTTTAATTTTCTGCAATTCTTATAAAATCTTAAAAAGAAAGCAGTAATTACGCAACACCCCTGTGAATGCTCAGTGAAATAAAAAACAAAGGTTTGCTAGAGGGAGACTCATGAGAGAAGCAATTTCAACCACGTAATACCAAGACGTGGGCTACAGATCTCAGCCCTAAAGTCAGTCGGGACTTAGCCATAAGACCTCCTGGTGCCATTTCAGAATCACAAATCAGAAATTCAAGGACCATTTATCAATGTCATTCCTCAGTTTTCCGGCAGTACCAGGATTCTAAAAAATTAGTTCGACTGCTTTGAACAAGTTATTTAATGAATAATCGGAATGAGTCCCTACTACAGATGCTAACAATTGCTGAACATGCAAACAACACAAGTCCATTAAACAAGTATTGTCCTTTATGTATTTATATGTATACATAGACACAAACCTATCAAGAATAAGGATTTATGACAATTACACTGTCACTGTTTAAACCGTAATATTTTTAAAATTAGGGTTTACTAGGCACCATGTTCTATATTAAAAGCTTTACATACTTCCTGTTTAATCCACACAAACTCTGCTAGGTAAGAATTATTTTCCCCTTTTGACAGTCAAGAAACCAATTCTGAAAGAAAAAATTACTTGCTCAAGGTCACATGGATAATAAGTTGTGGACCTGGACACCTTACCTACCACTCCAGGTTAGCTGTTCTTCCCACGTGGAAACAAACCTGAACAAATGTAAAGAAGCTATGAGCCCAGCAGAAAATGGCAAGAAAGTGCTGCACACTTTCCCTTCCAGACATACATGGCCCTCAAAGGCCACATTCAGATTGGTAATGGGGAAAGGCACCTCCACTGTGATAGTTTCCCCCATAAACCACCCATGCTCAGCCTTGATCAGTTTGAACGGTGGCTATGAGTTTCATAGAAGAGTTCATATCAGAATCCCATGACGATATGTGTATATTTTGAATGAGTCCTTCAAGAGATTCTGAAATCCTGGGGCTTTGACCCAAATTTAAGAATCATTCACAAAGGACTGTCAGAAGATTTTAGAGAATTTTTTCTACCTACTTTCTGTAATACTGCATTTATCTTATAAAGAGGCAGTTGAGTACTTGAGTCCAAATTGCATTTTTAAATTTAATTTAACTTTTTTTATTTTTATTATTATTATTATTGAGACAGAGTCTCTCTCTGTCACCCAGGCTGGAGTGCAGTGGCGTGATCTCAGTTCACTGCAACCTCGCCTCCTGGGTTCAAGGGATTCTCCTGCCTCAGCCTCCCAAGTAGCTGGGATCACAGGTGTGCACCACCATACCTGGCTAATTTTTGTGTATTTAGTAGAGATGGGGTTTTACCATGTTTGCCAGGCTGGTCTCAAACTTCTGACCTCAGGTGATCCACCTGCCTCCACCTCCCAAAGTGCTGGAATTACAGGCATGAGCCACCATGCCCAGCCTACATTTTTTAATTATAAATTTTTAATTTGTGTGGATACATAGTAGATTTATATATTTATGGGCTACATAGATATTTTGATACAGGCATGCAATGTACAATAATCACATCAGGGTAAATGGGGTATCCATCATCTCAAGCATTTATCCTTTGTTACAAACTATCCAATTATACTCCTTTAGTTATTTTTACTATTTTCTACTTTTTTTTTTTTTTTTTTTTTTTGAGATGGAGTCTCACTCTGTTGCCCAGGCTGGAGTGCAGTGTAGTGATCTTGGCTCACTACAACCTCCGCCTCCCGGGTTCAAGCAATTCTCCTGTCTCAGCCTCCCAGATAGCTGGGACTACAGGGGCGTGCCACCATGCCCACCAAATTTTGTACTTTTAGTAGAGACAGGGTTTCACCATGTTGGTCAGGCTGGTCTCAAACTCCTGACCTCAGGTGATCCACCCGCCATGGACTCCCAAAGTACTGGGATTACAGGCGTGAGCCACCATGCCCAGCCCTCCTTTTGTTATTTTTAAATGTACAATTAAATTATTGTTGACTATAGTCATCCTGTTGTGCTCTGAAATATTCGATCTTATTCATTCTTTCTATTTTTTGTACTCATTAACCATCTTCACTTTCTCCCTACAGTCCCACTACCCTTCCCAGCCTCTGGTAACCGTCCTTCTACTCTCTATGTTCATGAGTTCAATTGATTTGATTTTTAGTTCCCAAAAATAAGTTAGAACATGCAATGTTTGTCTTTGTATGCCTGGCTCATTTCACGTAACATAATGACCTCCAGTTCCATCCATGTTGTTACGAATGACTAGATCTCATTCGTTTTTATGGCTGAATAGTACTCCATGTGTATATGTATCACATTTTCCTTATCCATTCAACTGTTGTTGGACACTGAGGTTGTTTCTGAATCTTGGCTACTGTGAATAGTGCTGCAATAAATATGGGTGTGTGGATCTCTTCAATATACTGATTTCCTTTATTTCACATGTAAACCTAGCAGTGGGATTGCTGGATCATATAGTACCTCTATTTTTAGATTTTGAGGAACTTCCAAACTGTTCTCCATAGTGGTTGTACTAATTTACTTTCCCACCAACAGTGCACAAGGATTCTCTTTTCTCCACATCCTCACCAACATTTGTTATCATTAGTCTTTTGGATAAAAGCCATTTTAACTGGGGTGAGTTGATATCTCATTGTAGTTTTGATTTGCATTTCTCTGATGATTAGTGATGTTGCGCACACTTTCATGTGCCTGTTTGCCATTCATATGTCGTCTTTTGAGAAATGTTTATTCACATCTTTTGCTTATTTTTAAATCAGATTATTATAATAGATTTGTTTCCTACATAGTCGTGTGAGCTCCTTATATGTTCTGGTTATTAATCTCTTGTCAGGTGGATAGTTTGCAAATATTTTCTCCCATTCTGTGGGTTATCTTTTCAATTTGCTGGTTGTTTCCTTTGCTGTGCAGAAGCTTTTTAACTTGATGTGATCCCATGTGTCAATTTTTGCTTTCCTTGCCTGTGCTTGTGGGGTATTACTCAAATCTTTGCCTAGTTCAATGTCCTGGAGAGTTTTGTCAACATTTCCTTTTAGTAGTTTCATAATTTGAGATCTTAGATTAAAGTGAAAATGGATTAAATTAAATCCATTAAAGTTGAAAAGCCTTTAATCCATCTTGATTTGATCTTTGTATATGGTGAGAGAAAGGAGTCTAGTTTTATTCTCCTGCATATGGATATCCAGTTTTCCCAGCACCCTTTATTGAAGAGTGTCCTTTCCCCAATGTATGTTCCTGGTACCTTCATCAAAAATGAGTTCACTGCAGATGTATGGATTACTTTCTGGGCTTTCTATTCTGTTCCATTGGTCTATGTGTCTGTTTTTATGCTAATACCATGCTGTTTTGGTTACTATAGCGCTGTAGTATAACTTGAAGTCAGGGAATGGGATTCCTCCAGTTTTGTTCTTTTTGCTCAGGATAGCTTTGGCTATCTTGGGTCTAAGCTGGGTCTTTTGTGGTTCCATATAAATTTTAGAATTTTTTTCCTATCTCTGTGAAGAATGTCATTGGTATTTTGATAGAGATTGCATTGAATCTGTAGATTGCTTTGTGTACTATGCACATTTTTTGAAATATTGATTCTTCCAATCCATGAACATGAAATATCTTTCCATTTTTTCGGTGTTCTCTTCAATTTCTTTCATCAATGTTTTATAGCTTTCATTGTAAAGATATTTCACTCCTTCTTTTAATTTCCAGGTAAGTTTATTTGTAGCTATTGTAAATTAGATTACTTTTTTATTTTTTCAGATTGTTTTCTGTTGCCATATAAATGCTACTGGCTTTTTTATGTTGATTTTGTATCCTGTAACTTTACTCAATGTAACAGTTCTAATAGTTTTTGGTGGAGTCTTTAGGTTTTTCCTAACATAAGATCATACTATCTTCAAACAAGGATAATTTGACTTCTTCCTTTCCTATTCAGATGCCCTTTATATCATTCTCTTTTCTGATTGCTCTAGCTAGGATTTCTAGTACTATGTTAAATAACAGTAGTGAAGGTGGGCAGCCTTGCGTTACAGATCTTAGAAGAAAGGCTTTTAGTTTTTCCCCAGTCAGTGTGATACCAGCTGTGACTCTGTCATATATGACATTTATTACATTGAGGTGTATTCTTTCTAGCCCCAGTATTTTTTTAGGGGTTTTATCATGAATGGATGTTGAATTTTTCAGCATCAGTTGAAATGATCATGTGGTTTTTGTCCTTCATTTTGTTGATATGATGGATCATATTGATTTGAGTATATTGAACCATCCTTGCAACCCTGGGATACATCATACTTGGTGATGATAAATGATCTTTTAAATTTGTTGTTGAATTCTGTTTGCTAGCATTTTGTCGAGGATTTTTGCATCAATGTTCATAAGAGATATTGGCCTGTAGTTTTCTTTTTTTGTTGTGTCTTTGTCTGGCTTTGGTATTGGGTAACACTGACCTTGTAGAATGAGTTTGAAAGTATTCCCTCCTTCTCTGTTTTTTGGAATAATCTGAGTAGGATTGGTATTAGTTTCTCTTTACATGTTTGGTAGAATTCAGCAGTGAATTCATCAGATCCTGGGCTTTTCTTTAAGGGGAGACTTTTTATTACAGCTTTAATCTCATTACTTGTTATTGGTCTGCTCAGGTTTAGAATTTCTCTATAGCTGAATCTGAGTAGGTTGTATATGCCTAGGAGTTTATCAATTTCTTCTAGGCTTTTCAATTTATTGGCATATAGTTGCTCAAAATAACCTGTAATGATCTTTCAAATTGCTGTGGTATCAGTTGTAATGTCTCCTTTTTCATCACTTTATTTATTTGGGTCTTCTCTCTTTTTTTCTTAGTCTGGTTAAAGGTTTGTCAATTTTATCTTTTCAAAAAACCAACTTTTGGTTTCATTAATCTTTTTCAAATTGCATTTTATCTGGCTGATATTCCCAAAAATGCATGGTTTACGCTTAGCATGATTTCCTAGTTTCAGTGCCAATGCAGTTTTGTCCTAATTACTTCTCTTTGGCCATTTTGTTCCATTACAAGCTTGTTTTCATGCCATCACCTTTCCATTGAAGAAAAATGTTTATCACATACCCAAATATGTACACACATATACACACATGTATATATAATTCTTGATATAATCAAAAGAATATATGTAATGTATATGTAAGTTTTAAGTAAAATAAGACAAAGAACAACACTCTGTATCTTTGACAATATAAGAAACAGAACATTGCAAAAAATTGTAACTATATACTTGCCCTCCCCTTATGGTGGAAGGTGCCCTCTTCATATAAGGAGAAGTACACAGAATATACCTGGCAGTGTTTCCTGATTTTAATGCTAGTAAATTTTATACCTTGCTTTTACTTATCTTTAGCCATTTCATTGAAATTTTGTATTAGAGACCTTTGGGTGTTCATTATCAACTGAAAGATTCAGTCTGTATATGTGTTAATGAGAAAGAGTGACTGTAATAACCCATTTTCCTACTAATGTTGCCTGGATTTGGTATCAAGGTAGCAGTGACCTCATAGAATGAGTTTTCTGCTGGGCGCGGTGGCTCACGCCTGTAATCCCAGCACTTTGGGAGGCCTAGGCGGGCGGATCACGAGGTCAGGAGATCGAGACCATCTTGGCTAACACAGTGAAACCCCGTCTCTACTAAAAATACAAAAAAATTAGCCGGGCGTGGCGACGGGTGCCTGTGGTCCCAGCTACTCGGGAGGCTGAGGCAGGAGAATGGCGTGAGCCCAGGAGGCGGAGCTTGCAGTGAGCCGAGATCGCGCCACTGCACTCCAACCTGGGCGACAGAGCGAGACTCCGTCTCAAAAAAAAAAAAAAAAAAAAAGAATGAGTTTTCTATCCTCTCAAAGAATTATTCAGTTTGGAATCATGTGCTCTTTAGAAATTTGGTAGAACTACCTGTAAAACATCCAAGACATAGAGTTTTCTTAGTGGAAAAACATCACTGATAGTTTGATTTTTTAAAATAGTCTTAGGACTTTTCAGGCTTTCTATTTCTTTTTTCTAAATTTTTATTTATTTGTTTTAATTGAGAAATAAAAATTGTATATATTTATCAAGAACAGCATGCTTTGAAATAGGTACGCATTGTGGGATAGCTAAATTGAGCTAATTAACAAATATATTACCTCATATAGCTATCATTGTTTTGTGATGAGAACACTTCAAATATACACTCAGCAATTTTCAAGAATACAATACATTGTTATTAACTATAGTCACCATATTTTACAACAGCTCTCCTTTCTTTTCAAAACAGGTTTTTCCTAGCATCTATGAAGTAGATTAGATTAGTTCCGGAAAACTTAAAGCACATATCTCAATTAAATATTGCCTACAATTTTCTCTCTATTCTCACTTTTTGGGACTCTGGTTAAATATATATTAGATTTCCTCACATATCTATTTTTTTTATATTTTCCAATTCCTTTTCTCCCTTTCCTAGAGTGATTATGGGTGTATTAAATCTGCTGTCAAACCCATTCACTGAGTCCTTGAATTTTTAACAATTGTATTTTACATTTTCAGAATTTCCCTTTTATTTATTCCTGCTGGGTTTTTTGTTGTCCATTGTTTCTTTACGTTTTTTTTTTTTTTTTTTTTCTTAGAGACAGAGTCTCGCTCTGTTGCCCAGACTAGAGTGCAGTGGTGAGATCATAGCTCACTGCAACCTCCAACTCCTGGGCTCAAGAGAGCCTCTTGCTTCAGCCTTCAAGGTAGGTAGGACAACAGGCGTGCACCACCATACCTGGCTATTTTTTTCTCATTTTTTTGTAGAGATGGGGCTCTAGCTATGTTATTCAGGGTAGTCTCAAATTCCCAGGCTCCAGGGATCCTCCTGCCTCCATCTCCTAAAGAGATTACAGGCATGATCCACCACACCCGCCCCTTTAAATATTTTTAACATAGCTTCCCTATATTGTGCAACTGACAATTTTAATAATTGAGTCTATGTGGGGGTCTAAATCTGTTGTTTATTTTTTCTACTGATCTCAATCAGCATGGCTTGCATTGCAGTGTGCATGGTGACCTTTGATTGTGAAATGATTGCTTAATCTGCAAACTAAATTGTTAAAGATTTCCTCCAGAGACAATTTGTTTTTGCTGCTTCTTTTACCAGCAGCAAAACGCAGTACTACCCTGGGATGACATCAGCCCCTTGGCACAGTCTAAGCTTACATTGGATGTTCCAAGCTGGATGTTTCCTTACCTGGCCACCAATATCTTCGTAGCATCGTGACTATCGACGTCTACTCTCAGGGAAAGCCCATCTCACGCCTTCATTGCCCACAGCTCTGCTGGTTGTTGTATTTGCTGGGAGAGGGTCCTTGGAGACCTTACTCCCTCTTATGAGACCAGACGTGCCTCAAAGACTGTCCTAAAGAGCCACACTGACAGAAGCAGAAATCTGTGGTGGTTTGTTCTGTGCTGACTCAGTCAAACTGAAATCATGTTTCCCAAAATCTTCTCCCTTCTACGGTTGTGGGCTTAATTGGCCAAGAGGACCTTGTGTGAGATTTAGAAGGCAGAAGTGAAACAATAGCCATTATGCTCTGAAAGTCTGTCATCAGACACAATGACAGAAATATGCAAAGGTGCCCAGCAGACTCCAGCTGGTCTTTGCTCTCCTGTGTTCTAGAAGAGTTCCTCTGTCCAGCTCTTCTTCCCAACCACTGACCTTGTTGGCCAACAGCAGCCCATACCTAGATACACAGCTGGTGGCCAAACAACTTCCTGCAGACCTTCCCAAGAGGTTCCCAATCAACAGATGTGACTTCTCAGATCCTGGCTAGTGGCCTCTTCTATCATCTGATTCCCCTACGGGGCCTTCACTTCCCAGCTCCTTCCCAATTGTGTAAGATCTAATTCCCATACGAATCACTTATCCCATAACACTCATAATCTCTCTTCTCTTCAGACTGAATTCTGACTAATATATCCCCATGGCTTTTTTATTTAGCTTAATCAATCTTTTTTTTAACCCAGAATGTATGTATGAACCTTTCCCTCAACCAGCCAACATTTACTTACCTCTGCTGTGTGCTAGGCACTGTCCCAGTCTTTCACAAAATTTAAAACACTGTTTTCAAAGATGGACAAATACCTATGAATCATATTGTTGTGAGGTAAATTAAATGACAGAACTCTGCAAAGATCCAGAAGAGGAGCATCTATCATGCTGGGTTTAGTCACAGAAGACTTTCAAATGAAGTAAGCCTCAAGCTGAGTCTTAAAGCAAGTCACTCAAATTTGAGAAATGCAGGGACTCTTCTTTTAAAAGGGTTTAGTCTGTTCATGAGCTGCTGTGTATTGATAATGCTTCCACCACTTTCCTCCATCCTAATTCAAAATATCCTCTACTATAGCAGTCTGTGCTACATTTAGATATTTAATTTGCAAGTAGTGATTTAGTTCTACCAAAACAGTACCATTTGTCACATTAAATGAATGTTGTTAATTTAGAATTAACAGGTTTCATAGATTTTTATATTTAATTTGTAAGTTTTTTTTGGTTTTATAAGACTAATAAAAGAAATATATACCTAATTTTGTATATATACATAGTTAAGTAATGCTTTTATATAATTAATTCAAGTTAACACCAGAACTTTTTCTTTGGGGGAAATCTCTTCATTGCTCATCTTGAGAAACACTGGGAGTCATCATTGACTACTTCCACCAACCCTCACCTCTTAACCTTCCATCCTCCGGAAATAAACAATAACCAAGTCATGTTGATTGAACATCATAAATATTTCTTCTTCTCCACTCCATCTTCACTACCTCCACCTTAGTTGAGTCTCTTCAATGGTTTTTCATCAGAATATCTGTCTATAAGATCAGATCCAAGCTCCTTCATATTGGGTCTCTGTACCCTGTGTTCTGATGTTCACTTGCCTCAAGTGTGTCATTGCACAGCAAGCTGTCTCTGCTTTTTTGTAATAAATGCATGAATTTCATAAAAATGCATGGCCCCCAACACAACTGTCATAAACACAGGTGCATACGTGGGCAATGAACTATGATGGCAGAACTTAGTTGTGGAGTGATCAGCCTGATGACCTAGAATATACCTGCATCACATTTTAAAAATTATCATCAGAATAAGAAACACAACATTTTGGCCAGGTGCAGTGGCTCATGCCTGTAATCCTAGCACTTTGGGAGGCCAAGGCGGATGGATCACAAGGTCGGGAGTTCAAGACCAGCCTGGCCAATATAGTGAAACCCCATCTCTACTAAAAATACAAAAATTAGCCGGGCATGGTGGCGGGCACCTGTAGTTCCAGCTACTCGGGAGGCTGAGGCAAGAGAATCGCTTGAACTCGGGAAGCAGAGGTTGCAGGTTTTAAAATTCTCACAGGTAAATCATGAACAATGCCCTCTGCCCTTCTGAGTAAATCCTAAGCAAATGCATGGCACAGTACTCTCAACCCAGGCTGCACCCATGAAGAGGAGATCCTCAGTTAAAAGTTCTAATGGCCAATAATACTGCCTACTAAGGCAATTATTAGAGAAGATTTAACCCAAAAATAGGAGCATTAAATCAAGAAACTATATAGGCTAAGGAAGAGGTATTATTAAGCAGAACAAGGTAAGATATTTTATTAATCTCAAAGTCTTGATGATATTATAAGGAGTTCAATAACTCAAAGTATTCGATGTACTGCCTTTGCCCATTCTCTGCCAGAGTGCCCCAACTTGTTAACCTACACAACTGTTTCAGAATGCCACTGTTATTCCTACATGCTGCTGATAGAATGTAGTCCTTCAGATCTATAACAGTTAGGTAATCTGCTTTTTTAAAGGAAAGTGCCAAATCTATTGGTGTGTCGATAATTTGGGAATTAGATAAGTTGCTGAACAAGATAGATTCAGTCATTCATTCATCAAATATTCATCAAGTGACAATTACTTGGCACTGGAAACACAATAGTGAACAAGAAAAAGTCCCTGCCATCATTGCATGTACATTCAATGGTGACAGATGGTTTAATAAATAAGCAAATTTAATAAATCAGCAAATAAATAAAGAAATAAGGTCCAATGTAAAAAGTACTATAAAAAAAATAAGCCAGGGTAAAAAAAGACAGCAACTGGAGGTGGTTATTTTTGCTAGTCATTTCTAGGGATTTTCAGATCAATAGGCACTTTTCCTCTTTGCATCTAGGGGTCTGTACTAAAAATTTCAAGCTTCCTTTCCTAACTGCCATCCAGATGTTAAGAGATTGAGGCTCAGCCAGGAGCTGTGGCTCATGCCTGTAATCCCAGAATTTTGGGAGGCCGAGGCAGATGGATCAGGAGGTCAGGAGTTTGAGACCAGCTAGCCAACATGGCGAAACTGTCTCCACTAAAAATACAAAAAAATTAGCCAGGCATGGTGGTGGGTGCTTGTCATCCCAGCTACTTGGAAAGCTGAGGCAGGAGAATCTCTTGAACACGGGAGGCAGAGTTTGCAGTGAGCCAAGATTGCGTCACTGCACTCCAGTCTGGGTGACAAAGTTGAGACTCCGTCTCGAAAAAAAAAAAAGAGATTGAGGCTCAAGCTTCGTGTCTGATCTACTTGTTGTCCCTCAGACCACATGAAAATGATTGACACATATTTCAGTTCCATAGGGTTACTAAAAACAAACATAACAATTCCAGTCACCTGTTATTTAAACAGAAAGAAACTCAAAGATTCTTTTGTTTTATTCATATTAAAAAGCTTCTCATTACAACAGGTCTACCATGCCAATCAAACAAAATATGGCCTCAACTATGGGGGTCACATCTCATCAACAGTGGTTGAAATTTGGGGATCCAGCCTGCGGGATGTGATCAAAAGTCATCTGAGTGTGATGAGACATTCAGCTCTAACATCTCTAACCCTCGCAGCTCCAACTCTTTCCAGGACACCAACAAACTCCCCAGGTGTAGTAGATGCGATGTGGTCAACACTGTCTCTTAAAGTTCTTCCAGTGGAATATTGCTAGGTTCTGGCTGCTTATGACTGATTAGAGTCCCTCTAATTTATAGTTTTGTACCTCTTGAAAACCCTTATTAAGAATAGGCATTTTGGCCAGGCACCATGGCTCATGCCTGTAATCCCAGCACTTTGGAGGCCAAGGTGGGTGGATCACTTGAGGTTAAGAGTTCGAGACCAGCCTGGCCAACATGGTAAAACCCCGTCCCTACTAAAAATACAATAATTAGCCAGGTGGCATGCGCCTGCAGTCCCAGCTGCTCAGGAGGCTGAGGCAAAAGAATGGCTTGAACCCGGGAGGTAGAGTTTGCAGTAAGCCAAGATCACACCACTACTCCAGCCTGGGCAACAGAGTGAGACTTTGACTCAAAAACAAACAAACAAACAAAAAAGTAGGCATTTTAAGGGCTACTCAGGGATAATAAAAATGTCTGGTTAGAAGATTTGAACTAATATCTATGAAACTTATATATCTAAAGAAATGTTTCTCAAAGTGTGGCCTCCAAACCAGCAGCATAGTACCACCTGAGAACTTGTTAGAAATGTGAATTATAAGACCCCACCCCACACATACTGAATCAGAAATTATGGGGGTGAGGCCCAGCAATCTGTATTCAACAAGTTTATTCTGATGCACATTAAAGTTTGAGAACCACCGATCAAAGCCATCCTAAAAAAAAATACATTGTCCGTATTATGAAGAAGAAGCATCGTCGTTAACAATCTGGTAGATAATACACCTAAAAATTCCAAGAACATGGCAAGCTGATGGTAAAAGCAAATCATTTGACTTCGGTTTTTTTCCTTTTCTAAGAATTGGGTGCTGGTAACACATGGAACCATTTAGTTCTCTGGTTTAAGAAGCTGGCCACAATCTGGGTCCAGATCTGGACAGAAGACAGGGATGTTGGAGAGGCCAAAGAAGAAACTACAAAAGTTCCATAACACCAGCAGATCTTAATATTTTATGGTAGAACTGGGCATTTTCATGCTCCACCCCATACCATGGCACATTAAAAACATACCCTTCTGCTTTAAGCACAATCCCACCCTGCTTGTAAATTATTTTTTTGACCGCAAATATGGCACACATTTAAAAAGACATCATTGCAGTTTATGGATCTGTGTGTTGTTTTGCAAATGCAGGGGCCATTAATTGCATTCACAGCTATGGCCTTCCCCATGCTATATGCATTAGGCTGCCAGTAACGCATTCTCTGTGAGATCCAAGAAGAAAAGCCTCCTGTGTCCCTCTTATGGAGTGGCTTCCTTAAGCTGTCAGGCCCAAGCAGCACAGAAATCTAACCCCTTGATATTTTGTCAATAAAAATGGGAAAAAAACCTAACAAATAAAAAATAAGAAATTACATTCTCCAAAATGACTGTCATTACCAACTAAAATAGATGATGCACTTGGAACAGAAATACAGCACTTACAATCAAGCATACTTGTGGCCTCAGTTTCCAAAGCCTGGACTAAGTTACAAGAAAAGTCCCTTTCCAGGCTAATTTCAAAGATGAATAAAAAACTGGATTCAACAGCCTCAGGCACTTGAGAACTCAAATGGCAGGCAAATGATAAAGGCAATGAAATTCATCTTTGGTGCCCCATCTTCCCCTCCATTTCTGTAACCCTTTCCCACCTCCAGGTAACCCTTCCTCAACACCCACATCCAATCTGTCAAATTACTTCACCTGTGCAATGTCTCACTCATCACCTTGACCCAAATGTCTAAGGCTGTGTAAAAACAGCATTGTCAGATTTCATAAATGTGCGATGATGACTCAAACTGAAAAGAGACATTCTGTCACAAGGAAAACAGAGCTTGTCAAATAAATTCATGTTACGATTGGGTAGCTCTCAAATTACAGGTTGAGAGCTTTATTTTTAGACATAAGTTTTATATTTTGTATTTTATCTCAAAAAGTAAATTTTAATAAATGGTACTTCATTTTAAAAACCAGGATTAATATTTATCATGAATCCATTAAAATGTATATTTGTTAATAATTAAGACCATTTCTGTTCTTCAAGAATTTTCATTTTTGGACTCTATTCTACTTTCTCTTGAGATTGAATAGCATTTTTTTTTTTTTTTTTGCCCTGTAAAACACTTCATTCTTTTGCCATGTCCAAAATAAACCAATTTATATGTCTTTTACATTCAAATACCAGTCACTTAGCAATTGGTAAAATTTGGTGCACTGCCTTCAGTAAAGTCAGAGAGGTTCTCAACAATTCTTAAATGTCTATCACTGAGTAGTCTACTTCTAGGAGTCAAGTTCCCAAGCTTTCTTTGAACTTTGGTTTTCTCTCTTCTCTTCTTTTTTCTCTCTCTGTTTCTCCCTGACAACAAAAGGTCTAAGGAAAATAAACTAGATGTGAAAATATTTACAGGGTGTGGCTCAGAGAATTTCCACCTTGGACTCCCACTTGAAGGGAAGTGTGACATGCAGGACTTTCATTTCGTGGTTTCATTTTCCCCCTGGCCAGGTGTGGAAGGTGTGCTTGGTTTTCTCTTCTTTGTCATCTTGGTGAGGACCAAGCAAACCACTCTGTATGGTAACCTCCATGCTGCCCCAGGAGATGGAGATGGATCAGCACATGAGGGCATGCTGGAACAGTGTGCCCCCAGCAGCCCTGCAGGGAAGAACAGATGCTGCAAAGTCAACAGCAGCAACTCAATCTGCCTTGGCTGTCCCTTGTCCCTCAGAATTATACCCTCAGATAAATGTATATAGGGAGGGAGTGAAGCCCCTTGGACAGAACTCACCCACAGCAAGTCAGCTGATGTGGCCCTGCTCTAGAAGGGGAAGAAGCTAGTAGGAGAAACGCCTCCCAGCAATGGGGCTTCCCAGCCTGCAGTGGGGAGTGGGTGGGGACAGCATGGTGCCCAGCTCTGTCAGTAACTGGTAGTTTTCCTTTAGACAACACAAGGCCCTCCCCAAAGCTGTCCAGTGGTATTCAGTCCAGTATGCCAGAAAAGTAACAGTATTACAATTCAGCTGTCACAAAGGACAACAGCACAACTTTCTGGGAAGGAAAAACTCCTTTATAGATAAAAAAGAGGGAGCTACAAAGACATTAACTCTAAATAAATCAATCGATCTAGGAGGAACAGTTCAGGAAATTTGGAATGATAACTAGAAAACTAAGAACTATGAAAGAATAGAAAACTATGCAAGATATGCTGTAATTACCTCTTTTTAAAAGAGATGGCTAAGAAATGAATGAGTATGTTTAGGTCTTTGAGAGCTATTTTACAATTCATTGAAAAAATTAAGAAGGTCGTAGGTAAAGAATGAAAGGTTTAGAAGGGCATATAGTGAAAAGAATTTATAATACAGGTTGATACACATCAAAAAGTTATGGAGTAGTTGTGGAGTTTAATTACTTGGAGAAGTATAAAGAGTAGATTTTATTTATTTATTTATTTATTTATATTTTATATTTTGAGATGGAGTCTCACTCTATTGCCCAGTCTGGAGTGCAGTGGTACGATCTCAGCTCACTGCACCCTCCACCTCCCGGGTTCAAGCAATTCTCCTGCCTCAGCCTCCTGAGTAGCTGGGATTACAGGCGCTCACCATCACGCCCAGCTAATTTGTGTATTTTTAGTAGAGATGGGATTTCACCATGTTGGCCAGGCTGGTTTCAAACTCCTGATCTCAAGTGATCCGCCCGCCTCGGCCTCCCAAAGTGTTATGATTACAGGCATGAGTCACCGCGCCCAGCCAGAAAAAGTGGATTTTTTGTTTGCTTGTTTGTTTTGAGATGGCATCTTGCTCTGTCGCCCAGGCTGGAGTGCAATGGCACAATCTCAGCTCACTGCAAGCTCTACCTCCCAGGTTTACACCATTCTCCTGCCTCAGCCTCCTGAGTAGCTGGGACTGTGAGTGCCTGCCACCATGCCTGGCTAATTTTTTTGTATTTTTAGTAGAGACGGGGTTTCACCATATTAGCCAGAATGGTCTCGATCTCCTGACCTCATGATCTGCCCACCTTGGCCTCCCACAGTGCTGGAATTACAGGCGTGAGCCACCACGCCCAGCCCAGAAAAAGTAGATTTTAAAAATCATTTTTGTATGGTTATTTGTCTAGCACTTTATAGTTGTCTGTCCTGACTGCTTTGTAGGGTTGTTACAAATCTCAAATAAGATAATAGACCTGGACCAGGTTGGAAAAGAGCTCCTCTAGTTCTTTCCATTCAGCAGGATTTGTTGAATGAATGCTCCCCACACTCAACTAGTTTATAAATGGCATCTAGTCTAACCCCCATGACAACCTGTGAGGTTGGTAGGAGACATCATAGTATTCTGTTTCACACTAAGGCTCACAGAAGCCAAGGGGGTAGTCCTATGTCACAGTCCTAGGTCACCACTAAGATGGTGTGAAGCATAAGCTCCCTGTAAAAGAATTTTTGAAAGTTATTAGTGCTGGTTCCCACTTCAGAAAGTTCATTCACAATATACTTCCTTATAATAAGGCTGGGTAAGGAAAGAAACTGAACTCTGATCCAGTCCATTCACTAGGAAGAATGGGTATATCCTGTGACATCTTCCTAGCTTCTGAGAATCTGAGCACTTGTTAGATTTTGGAATCAGTGCTCAAGTGTTTTCCTAGAACCACTCTCAACCAACAGAGCTGATAATGAAAACACACTGTGTTGCATTGATCACACTGAAACAAAAACTGCCTTTCACCAGGACAGATAGTTGCAGTGAAGTATTTTCTGAATAAATATTTTTGGTTTGCTAAGTCACAGTCAGCTTTCATATTATGCATCAAAACAGAAAGCCTCTTCCAAGTTTTTTTTTTTTAAATTGCAGCTATTTTGTAAACAAAACATTAAGCAAAAATGAACTTGAGTATCTCAAAACATCAGACCTGAGACCAAGATTTGATGATTGATTCTAAATCTATTTGTTATAATTAATAAAAGTAATATCAATGATGTAACTAGAATTTCTTAAATAATAGTTAACTCTAGATTATTCAGCTTTTGATTATTTGGGTTGTAAGCAACTTCTACCCAAGATAATGGAAGAGGGCAAAGAAAACCGAAGTTATTTAATCATTTGAGTAGATCGCATCAACAGCTCTGGGAAGAGTAAAGGAAGCAGATGGTGGAGGAAAGGTACTGACATTGCCATGGACAAGACATTTAAATCCACTTAATCTGCATTCGTTTGCAAGATTTGCAAGATTATTTTACTCTTGTTTTAGTGAAATGGAAACTGATTCACAGCAAAATTAAGTGACATGTCCAAGATCATAAATAAGAGAGGAAGCCAAGATTTGAATCCAGATATCTCAAAATTCCAAAGTTCAAATGACCAGAGTGCATAAGCTTACACCTACCTACTTCTCTCAGTTTATTTTCCTCCTCTCACTTACATACTCCAGCTTCAGTTATTATAGCAGGACAAGTTCTTTCCTTCATCAGGATAAGTAACCTCTTTTTCTTTTGCTTAGAAAACTCTTATTCCCGCCGGGCACAGTGGCTCACGCCTGTAATCCCAGCACTCTGGGAGGCCGAGGCGGGCGGATCACAAGGTCAGGAGATCGAGACCATCCTGGCTAACGCGGTGAAACCCCGTCTCTATAAAAATACAAAAAATTAGCCAGGCGCGGTGACGGGTGCCTGTAGTCCCAGCTACTCGGGAGGCTGAGGCAGGAGAATGGCGTGAACCCGGCGGCGGAGCTTGCAGTGAGCCGAGATTGTGCCACTGCACTCCAGCCTGGGCAACAGAGCAAGATTCCGTCTCAAAAAAGAAAAAGAAAGAAAGAAAAGAAAACTCTTATTCCCACTCTACCTAGCTGGCTTTTTCTCATCTTTCAGTTTCCAGCATAAACATCATTCCTTCAGAAAGTGGTGCCATGCATTAGGCTGTTCTTGCTTTGCTATAACGAAATACTTGAGATTGGGTGATTTATAATAGATGTTTAACTGGTTGACGATTCTACAGGCTGTGCAGGGAGTATAGTGCCAACATCTGTTTGGCTTCTGGGGAGGTCTTAGGAAGCTTATAATGGTGGTAGAAGGTGAAGGGGGAGCAGACACTTTACATGGTGAAAGCAGGAGCAAGACAGGGGAGGTGCCACACACTTTTAAAACAACCAGATCTCATGAGGACTCACTATCTCGAGGACAGCAGCAAGGGGATGGTGTTAAACCATTCATAAGAAATCTACCCTCATAATCCAATCACTTCCCACCAGACCGCACCTCCAATACTGGGGATTACAGCTCAAGATGAGATTTAGGCAGGGATGAATATCCAACCAACTATATCATGCCCCAGTCCAAAACATGCCCCCTGGTATATGTCTTCACAGCACTGAGTTATTTTCCTTTTTGTTCTGTCGTGTTTCATAATTACATATTTGTGTTTCCTCCCCAACTAAACTACAAGCTTCAGTAGTATGACGGTCACATTTGTTTGTTCTTTATTTGATATCTGGGACTAGCACAGTGCCCAACAGGCAGACTATGTTCAATAAATATTTTTGAATAATTGAGAAAAGTGAGATATGGGAATTGTCTAAAAATATCCATTACCTAAGATGCCCCCAATTCTAGTTTATCTAATAAGGTTAAGTTAGCCAAGAGTGTTTAGAATTTATGGTGGCAGAGGACTGTCTCTTCAGGCCTTATTGGTACGTCAAAATGAGATATTAGCAATGAGAAAGGAGACTGTTACTCACTTTTTCTCAAAGCCACTAATCAAGATACACATGAGAAGGTCATGGAAAACCTTAAGGTCCTGAAGCCCCTCACCCTGCTAGGAAACCAGCATTGTCTTTGTGAGCATTACTGTCACAGTCATCACAGCATGTCTGTTCTGTGTTATCAAAAGTCTGGTGAAACCATGTGCCAGTCTCATTATCAACTCTTAGATATTAATGACTACAAAGTAATCCTGGCTTAATCTTTTCAGGTTGGTTATTTAATGTTTTTCCTGACTTTAATTGTGGGCTTTAACTTACAACAAAATTTGCTTAGGTAACTTCCCTGGGGAGTGAAACATTAATGCGTTCTAGTTAAGCAAAGATTGAACTGCAAGTTAAAATACTTCAGTTCTCATTCAGTTCTGCTGCCACCTAGTTATGTGCACTTGGAGGGCAAATAATTTTAACTCCTCTAATTTAACTGTCTTTACTTTCCCATTTGTAAAATTGTGATACCCACTTTGACAGACCTACAGCTGGTCTGAGGGCTCGATCCTCAGACATCCTCAAAGACATCCGGGTGACTGACCTTTGTGCTAATTCTGCAGCCCTAAGATCAGAAAAGGAAGTGGACCAGACTCTGCTAGCCTGGGGATAATGAAGATGTTAAAAGATGGTTTGCTGATGCCTGTGTGCACAGTATTATCCACTCTCCATAGTCATATTGTGTAACATCAAGATTGACAAGGTGCTTCCTGGCATAGATCTGATCATAAGGACCCAGGTGGGCTTTGGAGGCAGTGGGGACATTTTGCCCACTGATCAGTGAAACTTTCCAGAAGTTCCAATGTGATCCTCACTCAATCAGACTGAATTATACACAACGATGTTGAAGCCTTTTTGGGGCACCCAGAGGTTTATCCATTGTATCTGTTATTGGAGACATTGCTGATCTCTCTACTGTATATTCTGATAGTGCCCTTTCATTTGTGTGCTTTAGATAAATGTGTATCCACTTATTTCCCAGGTAGTATCTGTGTCTGGCCTCTATATTAATCAGAACTCACTGTTGACACTTAACAATATGATGGTAGCATAGCAAATATGCTTTGAAGAAATAAAAAGTATTCCACAGATATGAATTATCATTACCAACTGCTTAGGAAGCTGATTATTTATTTATTTATTTATTTATTTATTTTTTGAGACAGGGTCTTGCTGTGTCACCCAGGCTGGAGTGCAGTGGTGTAAACATGGCTCACTGCAGCTTCAACCTCCTGGGGTCAAGCAATCCTCCTCCCTCAGCCTCCCAAGTAGCTGGGACCACAGGTGCTTCCCAACTGTACCCAGCTAATTTTTCATTTTTTGTAGAGACAGGGTCTCCCTGTGTTGCCAAGGCTAGAAAATTAACTTAAAAGCTCTATATTCATCAGAACTTTTTATGATGAAAATAACAGAAAATTGAATTCAAACTGGCTTAAACAATAGTGGGAATTCACTGGGTTTTGTAACTGAAAAGTCTCGGTAAGGTAAGTGTCAGGCATTGTTCACTGAAGGCTCTGGCTCCACTTCTCTGCAATTCTCTCCACTCTATCCTACTCCGTATGTTGGCTCACCCTCACGCTGGTGTCCTCATTGCTGCAAGATGGCTGCCAGCTGCTACCAGGGCTATGCAATTTCTCCTTCAAATCCAGGGAAGAGAAAATGTGACTTCGCACAGTGAACAAGAGTTCTCATCTTTGGAGACCCTTGAACTATGCAATAGAGTGTAGAACTGGGGAGACCGAATGGAGAGATGTTTCATAACAGGAAAGGGGGAGATGAATGTTGCAAAGATAACCACAGTGTCCACCACGGTGGCATGATACATGCTTAGTGAATGACAATGCATTCCAAAGTTGTTGTTTCAAGAAAATAAAATATTTATGAAGACATGTTGAATTCTGAGGTTTCTAGGATCCTACTAAGCCCAGATGGTAGGGCACAGCAGTGGTGAAGGGGCTAGCAGGGACCCTCTGAATACTCAACAGAAATCCCAAAGTGTAAGTCTGCTCAAGAGGGATCTTCACTGTCCCCTGGGGGCACCTTGGAATTTGAGCACCACAATGGGTACTCCAGATGTGAGAATCAAGACGTAGTTCTTTCCTCCAGTTCCTACAGATCTGGAATCAAATGGAGAAGCAGAACAACCTTCCAATGCTGGGCAAGTTTTAAATGGTGAAAAATTCCTCTCCCTACTTTTCCAAAGAAATCCACAAACATCCATCAGTACCACTGAAAAACCAAAAGAAACACTGACACATAGGGGTCTAGACTTAGAAAGTAAAAAGCCCCAAAGCAAAACATCTTCAGATTATTTCCTTAATAAAGCACTGGATTGGATGTTGGGGCTCCTTTAAGTGTAAAGAATTGAAATCTACACAAGGTTCTTCAGCAAGAAAAGGGAAATTATTGGATGAATACTAAGTATCTCACCAGCAGAAGTAGAGCCAGCCGTAGGAGGGACGGAATTCACTTGTCCAGGAAGTGAATGTGCACCGCTTTAGTCTTCTCTCTGTCAGGGCTAGCTTTCCTGGCTTAATTTGTTTGTTCAAGAGCCAAACAAATGCTGAGTAGTTCCTGTATGCCGATTTCAAATTTCTGGAAAAGCCTGCATCTAGGGTCAGATGTCCATTCCTCAGTCAGTCAGCTAGGGCTGGGCGCAATCATTAGGTTGGTCTGCTGCACTCTCGGGAGGGTTGTTCAGCAGTCTCTGAGAGGAGGAATGAGCAGGAAGGTCAAAATGACCAGTGTGCCTGTGGTAGACATGTCAGTTTTTCCCTCTCCTGTCAAGTGCAGTCAGTACTACATAACTTCATAAAAACATCACAGACACAGAAACCAGTAGAGGAACGTGGCCTCGGTCTAGACAACTAGTCTCTCAGCTTGACCTTATTCAAAATTTGTTACCAGGCGTGGTGGCTCATGCCTGTAATCCCAGCACTTTGGGAGGCTGGGGTGGGCAGATCATGAGGTCAGGAGTTTGAGACCAGCCTGGTCAACATGGTGAAACCCTGCCTCTACTAAAAATACAAAACTTAGCTGGGCGTGGTGGCATGCATCTGTAATCCCAGCTACTCAGGAGGCTGAGGCAGGAGAATTGCTTGAACCCGGGCGGCAGAGGTTGCAGTGAGCCAAGATCAGGCCACTGCCCTCCAGCCTGGGGACAGAGCAAGACTCTGTTTCAAAAAACAAAACAAAACAAAAAACCCTTTTTAATGTATTCTTTGTACAGCACAATTTCTTAGGGTTGCATTTTTTAATCTGTCAAAGATATTTATACTTGTCATTGTAACTCATAGGATTACAGAAAGGATAAAGAGATAATAGATGTGATAGTATTTTTAAATATTACAATGATGTTATCTATAGTCTGCACACAATAAAGCACCTCTTCTGAATTCTAACTCAAACCCACTCTTTCTGTGGAAATACTTGTGAGTTCAACGATCATCAGTCAAAACAGCCATTTTGGATTAATTCTCCCAGGTGGATATAGATCTTATGTCTACCATGTAACATAAGCAGTCATAAATGGTCAAAACAGCCATTTTGGATTAATTCTCCTAGGTAAATACAGATCTTATGTCTACCATTTGTGGTAGAGTATATCACAAATTACATGGTGATATAGCATACACAAAGCAGACACTGGACAGGAGAGCTACAAAGATCAAAGAAAGGCAGAAAAGTAAAAACAAAACAAAACAAAAAAGCCAGCAAAGACAAAGTAAAAACAGGAAAGAAATCTCACCCTCAAGAAGACAAAAATAGGTAAGTTAATAATAATCTGCAATTATATGTATTCCCTGTTCACAAAGGACAAAAAGAGTGAAAACAGGCCACGATGAGGAATTTGGCTTACATATAAGAGAAAAATTTCTGGTAATGAGGGCTGCTAAGCCTCCTCTACTAACAAAAGTATTCAGTTACTCCTTCCTGTGCAGTAGATGATGTATTCATTGACAGCAGGATTTTGTTGTATTCATCCTTGTTTCTACACCGTCCAACATGGCGCCTGCCCCTGTAGCCACTCAGTTAATATTGTTGAGGACACAAATGTTCAAAGACTGAGAAGGAAGTACTACAGGGCAATCATTCTTGTTCCTTCTCCCATCAAGAAGCCAGTTCCTTGGTACTATGCAAGAAAAGGGGAACATTTCATTTACCCTTCTCCCTTTTCATACAAAACATACCAAGTATGAGAATGTCCTTGTTTTTCTGGATCTAGAGGTGATCCCCAAATAGCAAATGATCCTCTATATTATTATCTTTTGACAGTAGCTGAATGCAAAAAGCCCATCATCAACCAAAAACCTCCTGCACTTGTTTTATGTCTCATGATCTGTTCACAAAACTCGGGTCCAAATTTGTCAATAAACCGCAATCCTTGCTGCTATGTTCAGCAAAGTGATTAAGTGTTTAGGTTGTGTTGTATACTAGAAAGCCCAGAAATGGGCTAGTTCTGATCTTGCTGGTAACTAGCTATACAGTCTTAGGCACCACACTCAGAATCTCTTGGTCTGTTTCTCATTGCAAAATGGGACAATTAAACATGGTGCTCTCAATTCCCTCACTCCAAGGTCCCAAATGGGGCACAAGGGTCTTTAAGAGGTACTGTAATTAGAAAAAAAGTTATTGCTCAAAGGGAAGATAAAAGCAAAAGCAATATTTCTTACATTTGTAACTTCTGTATTTTCAGAGACTTCTGAGTCCATTTAAAGTCTAAGTCTTATTCATTGTCTAAGGTGAAATGTTTTTGGCTTTGGGGGACTTAACTCCATCTTCTATATCGCCATTATAATGAGGCAAAAGTGGCAACACTACCAACCTGGGCAATATAGGGAGACCCCAACTCTACAAAAAATAATAAAGAAATAAATAAAAAAGAAAAATGGCAACACCAAAATGCATTAAAAAAGCAAAAAATAAGAAGTTAACTTCACTATCAAAATGACTTAAAGAAGTTGATGAAAAAACAAACAAACACACCAAACAGAAAAATTACAGTCTGTCAAATACAGTAATGTGTGAGGAACACACAATGGTTGAATTAGTTAAATGCAGTTACTAGCAGGTCCAAGCAAACAGATGTCACCAAGTATAGAAATGATCATCTTAATTATGCTGCAATCCAAAACAAATTTTTTAGATGGAAGGAAACCATATTGCTCCAAAGAACAAACAGAAACATCAAAACTTTCTTTAGCTTTTATAGGAATAAATTAGGCTAGCAAATACTTTTTTAATCTTAAAATTCTTCTGCCTAAAGGATTCAAAATCACTAGAATAATCTAAAGCAGCCCTTCCTAACCCATTCCCCAAGCTCTAATGCATTAAGGTATCTATTGTTGGTAATGAACTAATTTCTCTGTTTTGCATCTAGAGTGGTACTTGTCATGTACCATCCTTGAGAGAACTGAGAAAGTATCCACTTAAATACTTTTCTGGAACCCCAGTTCAGGAAGGCTGACTTAACAAATTTAGTACTCAGCACTTACAATTCACCTCTTCTCAGTAGTTTGTGGTTCTTATAAATCACAAAATATGGCATACTGACATAAATTGAGTAGGTATCTACCTCTATAGATTTATCAAATAGTCTTACTGAATTTCCTTAAGCTTAAAATTATACACGAATGTATATCTTTGTCATTTAGTTTTTGCTGGATTTTTTTTTGGTAACTCGTCCAAAACTGGCTGACTTCCATAATAATATCTGAAACAATGATTATACCAATCAAAAAAAGTACATTATTTATTTTAAGTATTGTTATTATGAAACTGCTTTCATGCATGGAAATTAAATTATTGATTCAGGCTGGGTACAGTGGCTCATGCCTGTAATCCCAGAGCTTTGAGATGTTGAGATGGGAAGATCACTTAAGGCCAGGGGTTCAAGATCAGCCTGGTCAACATAGCAAGATGCAGTCTCAAAAAATATATATATATATATAACCATTTTACAACCAACCCCCAATAAAATAATAGATCCAGGCAATAATTTAGTAATGGCTGAAAGCATCACAAAAAGAAAGATTTTTCTATACCCTCTGATGTTTCAAAAGTATAAACTGCCACCTATAGAGTTGTCTACACACATGTGAAACAAAATTATTTAAATCTTAACACTATTGAACTGTTTACTCGAAGTTGGGTAAACAGTAAGATGGTACATTTAATGTTATATGTTTTTTACCACAATTTTTAAAGAATGACCTGAATCTGAAAAAATGACCTGAATCTGATCAAGCCTCTGTAGCTAACTCCAAATTTATAGAAATTCAGGGGCCAGAGAAACATGTTCATTGACACTTTGGAGATATAATCAGTAAAATACAGACCATGAAGAAAGCTACAGAAAATGACCTGGATTTTTCAATAAAAACCAAAGAAAGAAAATTTTTAAAAAGAGATGAAGAGAGTTCATGTCCTTTGTAGGGACATGGATGCAACTGGAAACCATCATTCTCAGCAAACTATCTCAAGAACAGAAAACCAAACACCGCATGTTCTCACTCATAGGTGGGAATTGAACAATGAGATCACTTGGACTCAGGAAGGGGAACATCACACACTGGGGCCTGTCGTGGGGTGGGGGGAGGGGGGAGGGATAGCATTAGGAGATACACTGAATGTAAATGACAAGTTAATGGGTGCAGCACACCAACATGGCACATGTATACATATGTAACAAACCTGCATGTTGTGCACGTGTACCCTAGAACTTAAAGTATAATTAAAAAAAAAAAAGAATGCCCTTCCTGCAGGCAGGGCTGGCTTGATGGACCTGCAAAAAAAAAAAAAGAGAGAGAGATGAAGAGAAATCCTATACATATCAAGAGACTTAAGAGAAACATCAATTATAATGTAGATATCATTTGATCTTGATTCAGCAAAATACCAATTTAATAACAAAATTTATAAGACAATTGAAGTAATATAAACCCTGAGTGGCTATGATACTAAGGAATTAGTAAATTTTAGGTATGATAATCATAATATGGTTATATTTAAAGAGAGTCCTTGCCTTGGACAAAAATTTTTAGTGATTAATGATTATATTGTCTGGAGTTCCTTGAAAACAATCAGGGGTAAGGACACAAAAGAAACAAAAATGCCATAAACAATCATTGTTTCAAGTTAAGTGATATATAAAAAGGAGCACACTATACTATTTTATCCGCTTTTTGCATATGTTTGAAAATTTTCACAACAAAATATTTTTGTCTTTTAAAAAGGAAGAAATTGGGCCTAGTGCATAATTTGAATTAGCTTTGGTCCTAACAGCTTTATAACAATTTTTAAAACTATTGATCTTAAAAAGCTCAATCTAAAGACAGTTGAAACTTGTGCTTTTCTTCTGCCATCCATGAAAATGATTTTTAATACCAATTAAGTTTCACGTAATTGTGGCTTTTAGGGTAATATAAAGTTCAGCGCATCTCATTGCTACAAATGTCATATTTGGCACAACATTACTATTCAATTTGTTCTTTCATGTGAAATGTTGGCCAAGCAATTTCGATAAATTTAATTTCATTTTTAAATTTATAAAGACATTGTTCAAATTTTCACTCATGCTTTCCACTTTCAAGGGTGAAGAAATGCCCAAATAAAAATGTTTCTATATCTTTTTTAAAACAGTTGGTAGGACAATGTCCACACATTGCCTTGAGCTCTTTATATATGTTCCAAATAAGCATTTCTTTTTATAACTTAGTTCCAGAAAAAAAAAAAGTTTGTCTTCCCTGAGAGGGATAAATCCTTTTAATCATGCAATAAATAGTACAATAAATTTTCTTTATTTACCTAGTCTTCTAGGAATTCAAAGTTGAATTTAATTATTACTCTGTTTTTTAATGTTTCTCCATCCCTCTTATGTGATTTAGTTATATTTTAGATTTGTATATGAATTATTTAGTGTAAAAATGTATTCTTTTAGAGTTAGGAATAATACGTGTGATTGATTCTAACATGCACATGTCATCCACGTTTTAACACCTCTGAAATTGGAATGTGTCTTACAATCAGTGTAGTTTTTCCAAAGCATTTTTTTCTTATTTAAAATTACATTAATAATGATGTGTCATATTTTATTGCAGCTTGGATTTGACATAATATTAAAATATCTTCAACAACTATTTTATAATATGAAAATACTGTAGTACTACAGCAGAATAGTAGAACTGGAAAACTAGGGCAGGAATTACCCATATGAAGCACTTCAATTTACATACATACTGTATTTCAAAGAGCTGTTTCTCATGACCTCACTTTTTTATATTAATGAGGAATAAAGGAATTGAGCTTTGCTATATATAATTATTTGGAAATAGTTTGTATTCAGCTTATACTCTTTGTTTCAATAGAAAATGTTATGTGAAGTTCATATTTTAGCAACATCATCAATATATATAATTCCAGAACCACACGTCTGAGAAATATTATCTCAGATCCTAACAGTTCAACATAAGAAAGTGTATTGGATCAATGACTTCAAATAACCAATACTATCACTATCAGTTGACCACTCCACCACAAACCAACTATATCTCCCAGGGTAGAGAAGAATGAATGAATGAATGAATAGTTCCAGTGTATGAAATCCTATAAAAAATTATTTCTAGAGTGGATTCTTGGAGCAAAGGGTTTGGGATTGGCATTAATTCCTACCTATTTTATGAGCTAAATGAATCACCTTAGGCTTTTGCTCCATATAGATACGTTTCAGAAAGTATGGTTTGATCCAAACGTTAAGAATGTTATGGGAAGACCTGCTGGATTTGTGTTTGGGATACACGATAGTATGTCTAATTGTCTTGTTATGCTAATATGCTAACCCGTGAATTATGTGTTTGTCTGTTTCATGGAAGAACTCAAGGGCCACGCATGCTTAGAAGATCTCACTAGCCACTCTTCACTCAGGGATTTTTTGAATTCTTCCAATTCTTGCAGCACTTGTCATTTCTATCACCTTCTTGCATTTATTCAAACTTTTCCTCGTGGCTTTGACTATAAAGAGGGAAAGCACAGTATGATCTGGTGGTTAAGGACAAGGGTTTTAGAGACCCAAATTTGAATTGTGGCTCTACTTTTAGCTGTGTGACTTAGGACAATCCCTTAATCAATCTGGACATCAGTATTTTCATTTATAAAATCAGGATGACATCCATCTTGTAGGTATGTTGCAAAAATGCAATTAGAACATGTAGGCCAGGCGCGGTGGCTCAAGCCTGTAATCCCAGCACTTTGGGAGGCCGAGACGGGCGGATCACGGGGTCAGGAGATCGAGACCATCCTGGCTAATACGGTGAAACCCCGTCTCTACTTAAAAATACAAAAAACTAGCCAGGCGAGGTGGCGGGCGCCTGTAGTCCCAGCTACTTGGGAGGCTGAGGCAGGAGAATGACGTAAACCCGGGAGGCGGAGCTTGTAGTGAGCTGAGATCCGGCCACTGCACTCCAGCCTGGGTGGCAGAGCAAGACTCCGTCTCAAAAAAAAAAAAAAAAGAACATGTATAAAGAACATGGCACAGTGTCAGGATCATTATTATTATTAGCACTTTGATTACACCTCTGCCAAGAGCCACATGGACAACATGGTGGCCCAAATCTTACTGTGAGAAAAAATAAGCCATCAGCAGAAAACCCTGGGACTGGAAGGTGATAGACTGTCTTCTATTTCAGTAACTGAGCGTCTAGCTACTCTGTACCCTAAAGCATTGTGCAAGTTATTGGGAATATAGAGGAGCATATGGAATAGTTTCTACCTTCGAAGAGCTTATAGCCTTTTATTTTTAGCCACAAATAAAAAACCAATGGTAAATGAACAAGGGAGAAGGGACAAATCTCCCATGCAGAAGAATTCTCTGTCTCTCTCTCTCTCTCTCTCATATATATTTTATATATGTCTCATATATATTTTTTTGAGACAGGGTCTTCTTGTTCCCCAGACTGGAGTGCAGTGGTGCAATTATGGCTCACTGCAGCCTTGACCTCCTGGGCTCAAGCAATCCTCCTGCCTCAGCCCCCCGTGTAGCAGGGACCACAGACACATACCACCATGCCTTGCTAATTTTTTAAGTTTTTTGACAAAAAAAAATTTGTAACAATGTGAGACACAGTCTCATTTTGTTGCCCAGGCTGGTCTCAATCTACTGATCCCAAGTGATCCTCTCATCTAGGCCTCTCAAAGTGCTGGGATAACAGGTGTGAGCCACCACACCTAGCTAGGATTCTCAATAATTTATGTAGATATTCTGTTCTCAAAGAAGTTGAGCATAATTCTCCACTCCTTAAGGGTAAGCTTCTTAAGCCCTTAACTTGGCCAGGTGTGATGCCTTACACCTGTAATCCTAGCACTTTGGATTATCCAAGGCAGGAGGATTGCTTGAGCCCAGGAGTTGGAGACCAGACTGAGCAACATGGCAAAAACCCTGTCTCTAAAAAATAAATACAGAAAAATTAGCTGGGGATAGTGGCATATGCCTGAGTCCTAACTACTTGAGGGGCTGAGCAATTGGAGGATCACTTGAGCCCAGAAGTTCGAGGCTGCATTGAGCTGAGATTGTACCACTGTTCTCCACCTGGGTGACAGATGAGACTCTGTCTCAACAAGCAAACAAACAAACAAAAAACAATAATAAGTCACGTCAATAGTATATACCCTTGACATGGTGTGATAAGAATGTCATTTTACCTCTGTGGTCTTTCTCCTAAAAACAATAACCCTGTTCTAATAATGAGAAAAACATCAGGCAAATCCCAGCTGAAGAACATTCTACAAAACAGCAGACCAATACTCCTCAAAACTGTGAAGGTCATCAAACACAAGGAAAATCTGAGAAAGTATCACAGCTAAGAGGAGCCTAATGAGACATGATGACTAAATATAATATGGTATCTGGATGAGATTCTAAAACAGAGAAAAGATATTAGGTGACAAATAAGGAAATCCGGCCAGGCACAGTGCCTCACGCCTATAATTCCAGCATTTTAGGAGCTGAGGTAGGTGGATCACCTGAGGTCAGGAGTGCAAGACCAGTCTGGCCAACATGGTAAAACCCTGTCTCTACTAAAAATACAACAACAACAAAAAAATTAGTTGGGTGTGGTGGTACATGCCTGTAATCCCGGCTACTCAGCAGGCTGAGGTAGAAGAATCACTTGAACCTGAGAGGTGGAGGTTGCATTGAGCTGAGATCACACCACTGCACTCCAGCCTGGGTGACAGAGTAAGACTCCATCTCAAAAAAAAAAAAAAAAAGGAAATCTGAATAAAATATGGACTTCTCTTAATAAGGTATCAGTATTGGTTTGTTAATTGTGACAACTGTACAATACTAGTAGAAGATGTTAATAATGGGAAATTAGGTGTGGAAACTGTTACTATCTTACTAATTTTTCTGTAAACAAAAAACTTCTAAAATAAGCTTTAAAAAATCAATATAAGGTACTAAATGTCAAGACAGAATGCGATTGATTCATTCATCCAACAAGTATTTCTTGAGTACATACAGTGTGCTAGACAGTTTTCTTGGGACTAGGGGTGCAGCAATGAACAAAAGGTAGAAAGATCCTTGCCTTTGATGAGTTTGCACAAGATAAATGCCAAGCTTTGCAGAACTGATTTATGTTTCCCATCACAACTTCCTCTCTTAGGAAGGAAGTCCTAGTAGCACTCCAGTGACAATGTGACCTCATTACTTCTTGTTAAATAAGGGACAAACATGAGCCAGGCCATAGTTTAGCAGTGAGAGGTGAATAAAAAGAGACTTTGAGTAAGAAAGGATAAGTCCTGGGACAGCTGGGAGCCAGCTGGCACAGCCAGTGTTTCCTAAAGCCTCCCACACCCTGGAAGACAGCACAGCCCCCAGAGCCTATATATACTCAGGGAGCACTTGCCAGTCACAGAATGTGACCAGAGGAATGTCTCTTCCAATCGCTGGTCTAATCCTCTTCACTTTATAGGAAAAGAAACTGAGATCTCATAGTCACAGGGGTATCTCTGAATCAACTTTTTAATTTTCACTCCTCTGAGGCTGCAGACATTTATTCTCCTGCTAGACATTATCAAAAATGGAAAGGCTAGACAAATATACTTGCTTAGCATAAGATGTGAATAACAGAAAAGAATTAGAAAAACTAGATATAGAATAAACATCAATGTGGGTTTAATAATATAGGTGATAAGAGTTCCCAAGCTGCTTCTGCTCTATAATCAATCATAGAAACTTAAAGGATACCACAGGATAAATGTACACTTTCTAAAAGTGAACAAACTCACTTTAAGGCAGGGGTTCCCAACTCCCTGACCACAGGTGGGTAGCGGTCTGTGGCCTGTTAGCAACTGGGCAGCACAGCAGGAGGTGAGCAGTGGATGGGCCAGTGAGCATTACCACCTCCTGTCAGATCAGCAGTGGCATTAGATTCTCACAGGAGCTCGAACCCTGTTGTAAACTGCACATGCGAGGGATCTAGGTTGCGCATTCTTTTTAAGAATCTAATGCCTGATAATCTGAGGTAGAACAGTTTCATCTCAAAACCATCCTCCCCCCACCAACCAACCCCGTGGAAAAATTGTCACCAGTTCCTGGTGCCAAAAAGTTGGGGACAGTTGCTTTAAGGCCACCATAATCGAAATAAAACCAACTTGCTATGTATTACATTGACCAAGTAAAAGTTTACAGGGGAGCTTAAATGGCATAGAGGATAGAACAGGACTGATACTCCTTTAAAAGGTAAAAAAGAAGTAAAAGGCCGGGCACGGTGGCTCAAGCCTGTAATCTCAGCACTTTGGGAGGCCGAGACGGGTGGATCACGAGGTCAGGAGATCGAGACCATCCTGGCTAACACGGTGAAACCCCGTCTCTACTAAAAAATACAAAAAACTAGCCGGGCGAGGTGGCGGGCGCCTGTAGTCCCAGCTACTCGGGAGACTGAGGCAGGAGAATGGCGTAAACCCGGGAGGCGGAGCTTGCAGTGAGCTGAGATCCGGCCACTGCACTCCCGCCTGGGCGACAGAGCGAGACTCCATCTCAAAAAAAAAAAAAAAAAAAAAAGAAGTAAAAAAGACCAACAACACACATATAAAAACTTCAGAGGCAGAGTCATACCTAGGTAACAACAGGACAGAGACAGAGCCTATATAAACTAAGAGTTTTATCTATGTAAGCACAAGCCAAATCCCATCAGTAACTATGCCATCCTTGAGAAACTCATTTAGGCTATCAGCAGCATCCTGAAGCCTGAAGATGCCACCCCGGTATCAGTTTTAGAGGCAGCTTATTTCCCTAACAATGCCAGCCCATTCTGCACAAAGTCAGAAATGTGGCCGTGCAGCAGGCCCAGGGAAAAATTACTTTTGAAATTGAGTTTTCAATCTTTTTGTTAGGGATTTTTAAATAACCACAGGACAGAAAATGCTTCCATTTTTTTTTTATCAGGGGAATACAGTAGGCATATTAAAGTGGATTTTCATGAAAAGATAATGAAAGATTAGAAGGATTAGCTTAACCTCTAACACTGAGCACCCTGGACTGCACATTAGAATCACCTGGAGAGCTTTTAAAAATTCTAATGCCCTGGCCCCAGCCCAGACCGATTATATGAAAATCTCTGGGGTGGGACCCAGGCATGAGTATTTTTAAAGCTCTCCAGGTAGTTCCAGTGTGCAGCCCAGACAGGAATCCACTGCTCTACAGGGAGTTTGTCTAAATTTTGAATATCAAATACTTCCCATTAAAGCAGGATAAAATCAGGCACAGTGGCTCATGCCTATAATCCCCACATTTGGGGAGGCCCAGGTGGGAGGATTATATGAGGTGAGGAGTTTGAGACCAGCCTGGACAGTGAGACTATTTCTCTACAAAAAATTTAAAAATGAGCCAGGCGTAGTGGTGCACCTGTAGTCCCACTACTCAGGAGGGTGAGGTGGGAGGATCTCTTGAGCACAGGAGTTTGAGGCTGCAGTGAGCGCTGATTGTGCCACTACACTCCAGCCTGGATGACAGAATGAGAATAAGCCTCTAAAAAAAATAAATAAATAAAAATATAACAAGATTAAAATAAATTAAAAAATAATGAGGCCAGGCCTCATCCCTGTAATCCTAGCACTTTGGGAGGCCAAGGCAGGTGGATCACCTGAGGTCCAGAGTTCGAGACCAGCCTTGCCAACATAGTGAAACTCATCTCTACTAAAAATACAAAATTAGCCGGGTGTGGTGGCACACACCTGTAGTCCCAGCTACTCAGGATGCTGAGGAACAAGAATCGCTTGAACCTGTGAGACAGAGGTAGGAGTGAGCTGAGATAGCACCATTGCACCCCAGCCTGGGAGACAAGAGCGAAACTCCATCTCAAATAAAATAAAATAAAATATTTTAAAAAATAATAAAGCAGGATTAACCAGGCATCCTAGGAGTACAATTATCCTACAATATCACTCAGTTGAATACAAAACTCTGTCATTTTAACAATTTGTCTTTTTAAGTCAAATATACCTAGATTTGACTCTCTTCAGATATTTCCAAAACAGAGTCAATTACCTCTTAAATTCAGATATTTGTCTTTAATATACTTATGGTGAGCATGAACTACAAACTAGCTAAGAATAGAGTCTCAACCCCACTCTTTCACTCTCCTTAGTTGGCCTTACCAAAAAGAAAAAAAATAATAAAGACAGAGTAACTTCTCTTAAATGTTCCAAAACAAAATAATTAAGATGAATCTGGGTAAACAATCATGAAACTCAGTGAGGTATTTCCTTTATTTTTAATGGTTACAGACTCAGGGTCTGTCATGGAAATAGCTGCATAGTTTTGACTCTGCCTAATCACTCAGTGAAATTACATCACAGGAGGGTGCCTGTGCCTTGTGGGGGCTCTGAATAGCATGTACCCCTTTGGCCATTTTGGACCTGCCTGCTGAGCTGTGAAGTGGCAGGTTTTTTTCCAGTGTACGGACTCTTCCTAATTATATAGCATCATGACAATTTGTGCAGCCTAATTAGGGGAGGTTATCCAACCCTGATTGAGGACACTCAGTAAACAATAATGAAAAAGACAGCTTTAATTGTCCTGAGGCTTGAAATTTCTCCGACGGAAAATATCAGGGGCAGTGGCTAGATGACTGGATTTCTAAGAAAAGGGTAATTCTCTCTACCAGGGAAGGGAGTAAATCTTGAAAGCAGCCATGAAAATAAACATCAAAAATCTTCCAGCCCTCAAATGTTATTTGGTCTCTTTCCCTCCAGAAGATATTCAGGTAGTAAAGGGAATGAAATCAACACTCTTTAGTTGCCTGATAGAAATACTAAGTCATTCCAATCAGGAAGAGAGTTGTAATTAAGACTACTACACTAGCTGACTTCCAGGTGATGGTGGTGTATTGGTTCTCAGTATAAAATGGCATGGGAATACTTTTCAACAATAAAAAGAAAGGAAGTACTCTTCTACAATGCCTCACGGATGAACTTCAAATACATTCTGTGCAGTGAAGGAAGCCCCACAAAGTATAATTCCATCTATAAGAAACGACCGCTAAGGCAAATCTATAGAGACAGGAAATCGGTTGGTGTTTGCCTAGGACTAGGAGTGGGAGAAGAGATTGACAATGGTGTGGAGGGATCCTTTTGGGGAGGATGAACCTGTTCTGAAATTGGCTTGCGGTGATGGTTGTACAGCTCTGCAAATTTACTAAACATCATTGAATTGTACACTCAAAATGGATGGATTTTATGACATGTAAATTGTAACTAAATAAGGCTATTTGAAAAAAGTTGATATTGTACCAGGAAGTTAGCGTCTAGGCCTGGGTCTGGTTCTTCGGCTGCCATGCAGGTTGCCTGTCACTAACACTCCTCAAGAATTCTGCTCCGTCTCCATTTCCATTTGTAAAACGTTAGCAAGATGGTGCGGGGAGAAGAACACATTATCAAATCTGAGATTCTGTGTAGTCACAAGACACCAAGTCTGGGAATTTGGAAAGGTAATCAGGCGTAAATTCTTCCTGAGGTGAAAAAGAAGCAAAGGTACCGGCTGTCGGGGTCTGGGCCACCTCACACGCGTGGCTTTAGGCAGGAGCGCAAATGGAACCACGGGGGAAAGTAGGACTCCAGCAGAAACGAAGGCGCAAGGCCAAATCCCTAAGGTCCAACGAGCTAGCAGTCAGTTGACAGGGTTTCTAACGAAAACGCGGCATGCGTTTACCAAACCTAGGGAGGTTTTACTTCAGAAGTAGGAACTCCGTTTCCACGAGAGCACCAAGTTGGGAAGTTTGGTTCTCAGGCCGCGTGGATTTGGCAGCTATCAGAAGCCCCGGGCCTCGGGGGGTAGGGGGTGGGAAGTGGGGGGTGGGAGGGCGTGCGTAGCTGCCGCCGCTGCCTCAGCAGCCCTGGTCCCCGCAGAGCTGGGCTGGCAAGGCCGCTGCTCCCGCCGTCGGGGCCGCCGGCCTTCCGCACTCGTTGAGACGCCGGCGCGGGAACCTTCGTGCCCCCTCTAGGGACCGGCGCCGCGTCCAGGTGGCCAAGCCCGCGCTGCTGGAGGAGGCGCCTCCGCGCCGGCCTCACGCCGGGGCCGGCAGGGGGCGAAGGCGGAGCTGAAAGGTCGCCGCCGGGCCCCAGGGGATCCGCTCCCGCGCCCTCCCGCGCCCCCCGCACAGTGCTCATGCGCGCGGCCCAGCCTTTATAGCGGCCGCGGGGGCTGTGGCTTCCGCACTCGGGCGCAGCCGGGTGGATCTCGTACAGGTGCGGAGCCCCGGGCGGCGGGCGCGGGTGAGAGGGATCCCTGACGCCTCTGTCCCTGTTTCTTTGTCGCTCCTACCCTGTCTGTCTGTCTTCGCATTGGCGCCCCCACCTCCCCGCGGTGCGGGGTTGCACACCGATCCTGGGCTTGGTTCGATTTGCCGCCGAGGCGCCTCCTCCAGACCTAGAGGGGCACTGGCCTGAAGCAGCGGGTCGTCGGTGTCTCTCTCCTCTGCTCCGCGCCCGGGGGTCCGAGGGGTGCGGGGCTCTGAGGTGACGCGCGGGGCCTCCCGCACCCTGGCCTTGCCTGCATTCTCCCTCTCTCCCAGGTCTAAGCAGCCTCTCAGTCACCATGTCCGCAGCCTGGATCCCGGCTCTCAGCCTCGGTGGGTGCGCGCCCCTGACGACCCCGGCCCCTTGCTCCGCTGGGTGGAGGCTGGAGCCAGCCCTCGCGCTTTTCTCTTCGCAGGTGTGTGTCTGCTGCTGCTGCCGGGGCCCGCGGGCAGCGAGGGAGCCGGTGAGTCGGGGAGCTGGGGTGCGTCCAGGCGGTCGCAAGGGCTGAGCCCCGCGGGTACAAACGGGACTCAGATCCAGTCTCCTGGGCCTCGGCCAGAGAGCCCGAGATGGAAGGCGCGGGGGTTGGAGCCGCCGCGTGGCGCGCCCGCGTTAACCCCTGCAGCCGATCTGCTCTTGCTCACCTGTTTCTCCCATGGTAGGGGTCCGGTGGGGGGACGTTCTCCTAGAGCATTAGGAAGAACGCCTCCTCCAGTCCCACCCACAGCTCCAGACCCCGGGCCCACTGTGCGCCGGCAGCAGGAGGTCAAGGAAGGAGGATTCCTTGGGTCTCACCGAGGGGCGCACCCGTCCCGGGCTCCGCTGCGTTTGGGGTGGAGGAGAAGCCGCCCAGACCCGACTTGAGGTTGCAGTAGCCAAGAGAGAGGGAGGCGAACGTCGCTGTCCCACCTTGTTTGACTCGCTAGCTATGTTTCTAGGTGTAACCCCTATAATCAGAAGCACTTGCGGTCTCATTCTACACGTGAGAGTCTAAAAAGTTTGTACCACGTGTGGAGGTCCGGGTATGGGTGTGTGATTTGGTGCATTTTCTACAGTGTAAAAGGCAACTCTTTTCTAAGAGCTACCGTTTGTTTTCCTTGAAAGTAGGAATGAGGGTAAGTATCCCACATGGCTGTATTTTTCCCACTCCACTTAACAAAAGTCAGTGTTCGCAACTAAAGGCGGTCGGTCTCGGCACCGGATTCTGATGCCGCCCCCACCTCAGCGGAAAACGGGAGGAATGATTAAGGCTGTTTGATGATAGGTATGAGGCTGTTTGGGGGTAAGGATTTTCACCTCTCAGCTCTCCAGACTGTTTCAGAACTAAGAAATGGGCATTGCGCCTGCATCCTTCCTTCTCTTCCCTGGAATGTAAAGCCCAGGGTACCTGTCACCACAAAGGGCACAGAGGAGGGTGTTTGTCACATGCAAGGTATTCAGTTGGACAGTATGACCAGAAAGTATTCCTCTGCCTTGGAAAAAAGGTTTTTGAAATTAATACATGTTTTAGGAAGGTTTGGATAACTACAATTTCCCATGTTTGAAAAATAGCATTTAATAACATTAATCTCAATTTAGTATCGACAGTAAATTCACAAATTAACGTGTTGTATTATGTTGTTACTTGATGCCAACAGCTTGTCTCTTCCTAGCATCATTTATAGTAAAAACTTTGATTCTTTGTTAGGTTGACTGTGTAAAACTTGAGAATATTAACAGTGCTTTCTAAAAATGCATTCACTCCTTGATAAATCTCTTTGGACAGATCTGGAGCAGAAATAATCAGGTTCAATTAAGATAAAAATGCTCTATTCTGAAGGCATTCACTTTTCTGTTTTCTGTCCTTCGGGAGTTGCAGAATGTTGTTTGGGCAAATTAACCCCACGGCTTTAATTTTCTCATCTATAAAATGAACAATCGAGTTAAATAACTTTCTGTGAATCTAAACATCTTTTTGTTGGTTTCCTTAATGTGTGATTTTAAGGATCTGCATTTGTAGGCTAAGATAAATGGTCCTATGCAGGAAAGGATGGCTTTGATTTGTGCACATGTCTATGAAGATGTTCCACAAAAGCTCGATCCAGATTTACTATTTTTACCTCAAGCAACTATGTACACGGTGTCATCAAAGTTGAGATTAAAAAATTTTTTTTTTCCTTCTCGAGATAAGATCTTATTCTGTCACCCAGGATGGAGTGCAGTGATGCAATCATAGCTCACTGTAAGCTTGAACTCCTGGGCTCAAGCAATCCTCCCACCTCAGCCTCTCAGTAGCTGAGAGTACAGGCATGCACCACCATGTGTGGCCATTTAAAAAAATTTTTTTTTTTTTTTTTTTTTTTTTTTTAGAAGAGATGAGGTCTCGCTATGTTGTCCAGGTTGGTCTTGAGCTCCTGGACTCAAGCAGATCCTCTTGTCTTGGCCTGCTAAAGTGCTGGGATTATAGGCATGAGTCACAAAGCCCAGCCAAGATTTTTTGTATTTCTATAATTAATAAGTATTAAATGACCTTTATTTTCTACTTCAGATATAGTTCCAATTATGTATTTCCAATCTGATTAAGAACTGAGAAGCCAGGCACAGTGGCACACCTGTAATCCCAGCTACTAAGGAGGTAGAGATGGATCACTTGAGCTCGGGAATTTGAGCCTAGCTTGGGCAACTTGGCGAGTCCCCATTTCAAAAACAAAAACAAAATAAAAACCCAGAACTGTCACATTAGACTTTTACAGTGGCTGGGGACTATATTAAATTGGAAAGCAACCTTGTGGTTTGCCAAAATCCAGAATGGTATGGAATGGTATATAAGTCAATATTCATAACTAGAAGAGTAGAAATTAGGGAAGTAAAACTTAAATCTCACACGGTAGTCTCCCCACCACTATGCCCCCAAGAAGTCCTAAGAATGCTTACAATATTATCTCCTTTCTCTTCAGCTCCCATTGCTATCACATGTTTTACCAGAGGCTTGGACATCAGGAAAGAGAAAGCAGATGTCCTCTGCCCAGGGGGCTGCCCTCTTGATGAATTCTCTGTGTATGGGAACATAGTATATGCTTCTGTATCGAGCATATGTGGGGCTGCTGTCCACAGGTAAGCCCAAACACACCAGGGTGGGAGAGAAATGCAAACATGATTATTTCCTTTCCTGCTTTAGCCATCTGGATCCCTTTCTTCCCTGCATTCTTTCTTTTGGTGCCATTGTGGCCACAGAAAATGGATATATTTTCAAGGTTCTCCTGGATATACTTGAAACACGAAATACACATGGAAAGCTTTCTCACAAAAGGCAAATTGCATTACTTCTTGATGGCTAGATTGCTGTGATTCCAAAACATTCCTAATCATGTGATATGTTACTGAGTTATTACTATGTGCCAGCTATTGTTTTAACTTCCACCACAACTCGACAAGGTAGGTAGAATTTTACTCCAGTTACAGATGAAGAAACTGAACTCAGAGTTGTCAAGTATCTTGCCCCAGGTGACTATTGTTAGCAAGTGCCAAGCTATCCTGTAGTAGAATAGCCAGTATAATACTCCTAAAAACATTTCAGTCCAAGGGCATGTAGTTAAAGAGAGTATCTTAGGAAAATTGTTTGGTGCTCTGAATTTCTAAGTTGTAGGTAACGGGATATTACAAATGTGTTCTTATCAACACTTAGGAAGTTCGACAGCACAAAACAATTTTTTCCAGGCAATTTTGTTCTTGTGTAAGCAAGTTTTTAAAAGGCTAGCAGCAGCTGGGAGTGGTGGCTCATGCCTGTAATCCCACCACTTTGGGAGGCTGAGGCAGGCAGATCACTTGAGGTCAGGAATTCAAGACCTAGATAACATAGTGAAACCCTGTCCCTGCTAAAAATACAAAAATTAGCCAGGCGTGGTGACACACGCCTGTAAATCCCAGCTACTTGGGAGGCTGAGGCAGGAGAATCGCAGCCCGGAAGGTGGAGGTTGCAGTGAACCGAGATCACGCCACTGTACTCCATCCAGCCTGGGCTACAGAGCGAGACTCCATCAGACAAATAAATAAATAAACAAAATAAGCAGAATCTTTAGATGACTTCCCTGATGAACTATTTTCTTGATTAATCAAAGCAATAGATACAACATGGCACTATAAGTCAGTGGGATGCCCTGAAAAAAGTGTGGATAGCATCTCAGCTGCTATTCTTGTGTTGCAGGGGAGTAATCAGCAACTCAGGGGGACCTGTACGAGTCTACAGCCTACCTGGCCGAGAAAACTATTCCTCAGTAGATGCCAATGGCATCCAGTCTCAAATGCTTTCTAGATGGTCTGCTTCTTTCACAGTAACTAGTAGGTATAATTACTGTTCTCATTCTGTAATATTCGCCCACCCCCCAAAAGTTTTCTGCTTTTTTTAGCTCAGCCTCTTTAACCTTGATGGAAAAACCTGTGATCAAGACTGAAGCTGACCTATAGAGGTAAACTGTAGGTTAGACGGAGGGGTCAAGTACCCACTGAAGCCAAATATCGGTGAATAGAAGACAATCTTACTGGCAGATGATGGCAATAGAAACTTGAATTATCTGCTGTCAGAATGCCTGGACACTTACCAAGGAACTGAAAAACTACTGAATTCATTTTTGATGATCCTTTGAAGATATAATGGATAAGCATTTTGGTTCTCTGAAACTAGCGTGCAGTAGGATGTTTGTAACTACAATCACCATTACCCTATTACATTTGTCATCGTAGAGAGCCCTAAATTAGATTCATAATACTTTGGTAAAGAAGGAAAAGGAAAAAAATAAGCTTATTTTTATTTTAACAGAAGGCAAAAGTAGTACACAGGAGGCCACAGGACAAGCCGTGTCCACAGCAAATCCACCAACAGGTATGAACTATGAAACCTATCTCCTAGTTGCCAGCACAGCATTTGGAAGTTATGAATAAATGTGTTGTTGGTAGAAGCTTTGCTTAAAGAAATTTGGTATTAAAGAGAAACAAAGCAAATGTCTTAAGTTTACTGGTATATTACATATAGAAACATTCAATTTTATGTGTATATTTTAAAGACGGGGCTCCCTCTATTGCTCAGGCTGCAGTGCAGTGGTGCCATCATATAGCTCACTGCAGCCTTAAACTCCTAGACTCAAGCAACCTTCTCACCTTGGCCTCCTGAGTAGGTGGTACTACAGGCACATGCCACTACACCCAGCTAATTTTTTTACTTTTTTGTAGAGACAGAGGACTAGCTATGATGCCCAGGCTGGTTTGAACTCCTGACCTCATGCAATCCGCCCACTTCAGCCTCCCAAAGTTCAGGGATTACAGGCATGAGCCACTGCACGCAGGCTAATAATTCTCTTAAAGTCCTATTTACTCCCAGATTTGATAAACCACACCTAAGAACTGGTCAAATACCATGAACTTCCAGTTCCGTTTGCTTCATTAAATTCCTTTAATTACTGCAGTATCACGTGAATAAGGAATGTGTGTCTATTATAAGAAATAGGGCCGAGTGCGGTGGCTCACGCCTGTAATCCCAGCACTTTGGGAGGCCGAGGCGGGCGGATCACGAGGTCAGGAAATCGAGACCATCCTGGCTAACACGGTGAAACCCCATCTCTGCTAAAAATACAAAAAGTTAGCTGAGCGAGGTGGCGGGTGCCTGTAGTCCCAGCCACTCGGGAGGCTGAGAGGAGAATGGCGTGAACCCGGGAGGCGGAGCTTGCAGTGAACCGAGATCGCGCCATTGCACTCCAGCCTGGGCGATGAGCAAGACTCCATCTCAAAAAAAAAAAAAAAAGAAAGAAAGAAATAGCCAGCGAACCCTTTTTGTATGACTATGGCAGTTTTAAAGTCAAAGATATTAAGAACATTAGGATCTAATGTTGAGTTCCTGCGTCACCTGTGGGTTTGGGGTATCAAAGTCCTGGATTAGAGGCATATCAAATATGTAGGCCTACATACTGATTTGTTTATTTATTGAGTCATTGCTTTCCCTAGTCCAGAAAATCCTGAGGAAATTAATTTTTTTAAAAAAGTCCTTTCGCGAATGGCACTCTGTTGTTATGAGCTTCTCCCCATGTGGGTTTCTTGCTATGTAACTGTCTTCCTTTTGTTAATGCCAAGTGCATCTTTTATTTCAGGTAAACGACTAAAGAAAACACCTGAGAAGAAAACTGGCAATAAAGGTAAGAATCAAGATCTCCATTTGGGAAGGCAGCATTTTCCCTCCCTCCTCCTGAGACTGCTAACAAGGGGACTGGTTTGGTTGTTCGCAGATTGTAAAGCAGACATTGCATTTCTGATTGATGGAAGCTTTAATATTGGGCAGCGCCGATTTAATTTACAGAAGAATTTTGTTGGAAAAGTGGCTCTAATGTTGGGAATTGGAACAGAAGGACCACATGTGGGCCTTGTTCAAGCCAGGTACCAACCTTGTTAAAATGGGAGATTTTTAAAAAATTATGTATTTATTTTGTAATTGACACATAATAATTATATATACTTATGGGGTACATAGTAATGGTTTCATACATACAATGTATAGTGATCAAATCAGAGCAATTAGCATATCCATCACCTCAAACATTGATCACTTCTTTGTGTTGGATACATTCAAAATCAAATGAGGCTGGGTGCAGTGGCTCATGCCTGTAATCTCAGCACATTGGAGGCCAAGGTGGGTGTGTGGATCACCTGAGGTCAGGAGTTTGAAACCAGCCTGGCCAACATGTGAAACCCAGTCTCTACTAAAAATACAAAAATTACCCAGACGTGGTGGCATGCGCCTGTAATGCTAGCTACTTGGGAGGCTGAGGCAGGAGAATCACTTGAACTTGGGAGGCAGAGGTTGCAGTGAGCTAAGATTGCACCACTGCACTCCAACCTGGGCAACAGAGAGACTATGTCTCAAAAATAAATAAATAAAATGAGAGGAGATTTCAATGATGTCTTGAATGATGACAAATGATCAGTCCTTTTAGTGGGTACATGTCAGTTCAGTATAAACATTTTGAGTTATGGACACACTGGATTCCTAAACTGTAAGTTCAGGATCTAAGACTGCCTGGGCAGACTGAGTAGTTCTGAGTGCCTTCTTTTTGGAATAAAAGAATTTAGAAAACTGTGTGCTATCTATATAAGAACAAGAAGGTAGATTGGAGAGTCATGTTGCTTACAGAAGTCACCTCTGCTTATCTACTCTGCTCAATTCCTCATTTCTCTTTTCTGAAGGAAGAAGCAGTGATATGTCTATTCCACCTCCCTATTCTGTTATGCTTTTTAGCTCTTTCCATATTCTCTTGGTTGGTGATCTGAAGCATGACCTTTCTATTTCATTCATTTAAAAATATTTATTAATTGCTGGCCAGGCACAGTGGCTCACGCCTGTAATCCCAGCACTTTGGGAAGCCGAGGCAGGCAGATCATGAAGTCAGGAGATCGAGACCATCCTGGCTAACATGGTGAAACCCTTTCTCTACTAAAAATACAAAAAAAATTAGCCAGGAGTGCTGGCGGGTGCCTGTAGTCCCAGCTACTCGGGAGGCTGAGGCAGAAGAATGGCATGAACCCGGGAAGTGGGGCTTGCAGTGAGCCGAGATCGCACCACTGCACTCCAGCCTGGGTGACAGAGCGAGACTCTGTTTCAAACATAGAATATGCTCGTTGTAGAAAGCTTGAAAATACATAAAGCACAAAAAAAAAGAAATTCCCTAAATCATATGCCCTAGAGATAATTACTATAAAATGTTTTATTTCCCTTCAGTACTTTTTTTTTTTTTTTTTTTTTTTTTGAGATGGAGTTTTGCTCTGTCAACAAGGCTGGAATGCATTGGCACGATCTCTGCTCACTACAACCTCCACCTCCCAGGTTCAAGCAATTCTCCTGCTTCAGCCTCCTGAGTAGCTGGGATTACAGGTGTGCACTACCATGCCTGGCTAATTTTTGTATTTTTAGTAGAGACAAGGTTTCACCATGTTGGCCAGGCTGGTCTCAAACTCCTAACCTTAGGTGATCCACCTGCCTCGGCCTCCCAAAGTACTAGGATTACAGGTGTGAGCCACCATGCCTGGCTCCTTCAGTATTTTAAGGAAATATTTGACTGTATTATTTTTTAAAAGCTCAGACTATAAAAAATGCCTTGCATCCTGTTTTTTTCATCCTTTAGTATTTTGAGCATTTTCTCATATCACAAATATTCATCAAAAATATTTCATAATATTCCTCTGCATAATTATTTAGCCATTCTTTTATTGTTTTTTCACTACATTACACACTACACTGTGATGAACATCCTTATATCATCTTTGTGCCCATCTCTGATTATTTTATCACATTAGATTTCTAGAAGTGAGGTTCTGACGTAAAGCCTGTGATATAAATAGTGAAATTGAGCCATGCACAGTGGCTCATGCTTGTAGTGCCAGCTGCTCAGGAGGCTGAGGTGTGAGGATCTCAAGCCCAGGAGTTCAAGGCTGCAGAGAGCTATGATGGCACCACTACACTCCAGCCTGGACAACAGCAAGACCCCATCTCTAAAAAAATAAATAAATAAATAGCAAAATTGCTTCCTAGAAAGGTGAACTAGTTTAAACTACTATCAGCAGTGTATAAGGGTGTATAAACAATGCTATTACAAATATTAATTTGCGGCCGGGCGCGGTGGCTCAAGCCTGTAATCCCAGCACTTTGGGAGGCCGAGACGGGCGGATCACGAGGTCAGGAGATCGAGACCATCCTGGCTAATACGGTGAAACCCTGTCTCTACTTAAAAATACAAAAAAAAACTAGCCGGGCGACGAGGCGGGCGCCTGTAGTCCCAGCTACTCGGGAGGCTGAGGCAGGAGAATGGCGTAAACCCGGGAGGCGGAGCTTGCAGTGAGCTGAGATCCGGCCACTGCACTCCAGCCTGGGTGGCAGAGCAAGACTCCGTCTCAAAAAAAAAAAAAAAAAAAAAAAAAAAAAAAAAAAACAAATATTAATTTGCATTTCATCTGTGTTATTTTTTACAAGTGGCTCTGCTCTTAGTTTAGATAGATTTTTTTTGGCGTGAGAAGAAAATTTAACTCTTTTTATATAATTTAACCATTTGTCTCTCACCCTTAAAAAAATGGGTTCCTTGTTTCATTGACTTATGGTATCATATTTATACCTGAGTTTGAGCAAGTCTATTTCTTTGATTCATATGCTAATCCTTACATATTTTTTCTACACTCCTTTAATTATCATAGTTTTCTTGCACATTTTAACATCCCATGAGGCAAATTCCCCTGCAATCCTTTTTGTCTGATACTTTTTTCTGACTATTTTGACCCAATTCTTTTTGAAGATGAATGCTTCATTACCTTGTAGACTCATACAAAGACTAGCTTCTTGTAACTTCCTGGTTTGTAGTTTTTCTGTTTCAGAAAGACTATTAGAATAGATAAACCCTGTCAAGTTAAAGGACAGAACATATCATTAAGGATACAAAAATGAGACTAATTTCCTAAGTCATAATCTGGATAGTTGAAAAGTGACCACAAGTGAAAAGGTTTTCAACCCATGAAATCTGATTTTATGACCCAATATTCCATCAGGTATGTGTGCAGAAATGCAGTCAGTGTTATACTTCTCCCTGAAAAAATCTTGAATAAAATAGCTACTGATAATGCTAAGATCTTAAAATTTTGCACTATGAAATACTGACTCATCTGGAATCTAAACACAATAGATTGTGCTTTGGTTGTTTATACTCAATACAGTCTCCGATGAACACAGAGTAGTTATATAAAAGTGAGCTGAAATTCCTTTAATATTAAATATAGGAAATGAGATGGCTAAACTCTTTTTTTTTTTTTTTTTTTTTTTGAGACGGAGTCTCGCTCTGTAGCCCAGGCTGGAGTGCAGTGGCGCGATCTTGGCTCACTGCAAGCTCCGCCTCCCGGGTTCCTACCATTCTCCTGCCTCAGCCTCCCGAGTAGCTGGGACTACAGGCGCCCGCCATCTCGCCCGGCTAGTTTTTTGTATTTTTTAGTAGAGGCGGGGTTTCACCGTGTAGACCAGGATGGTCTCAATCTACTGACCTCGTGATCCACCCGTCTCGGCCTCCCAAAGTGCTGGGATTACAGGCTTGAGCCACCGCGCCCGGCCACGGCTAAACTCTTACAATACACATAATTTTAAGGTCCACAAATGTCACTGTCATCATAAGAAAAACTCAATATTGTAACTTTATAATTCATTTCACCTTTTTCCCTTTAAAAAAATGCTGACCATCACATCAATGAAATTGTTTCTCCTAAACAGAGAGACCTGGGTTAATAGATCCACACTACTTAGAGCCTCTGGGTCCCACGATGGAACAGACCCTAGTTTCACACCCAGCCACTTCCTAATTTAGTTTAGCTACCTGGTGCCCAATTCTGCGGACTTCTGTTAAACCCAAGGCTCTGAGCCAAACCTGATTTCAAGTTATTCGTATAGTTTAGGCGTGGACTTTGGAACCAGACAACCTGAACTTAAAATGCAGCTGTGTTTCATCAGGCAAACTCCCTAAATGCTCTGAGCCTCAGTTTCTTCATTTACATAATTGGGATAATTCCAACCTTGTAGAGCTAGATGAAATGAGGTTATACATGTGTTACGCTTTTGACTTATTACCCAGAATATAATAAATCCTCAATATGGCAATTCTTTGTTACACCTCTGAAATATCCCCAATAATTCAAGTAAGGATGCAATGCCTTAGTTGACTATGTACTGTGGAATTAAGAAAGAAACTTGTGTGTTGTCTGGTTTTAAAACTGTTTTTAAGGCATGTAATGTTGCTTATTTTACCTTTTTAATTCTCCCTGAATAACATTTTCTTTCTTCCACTTAGTGAACACCCCAAAATAGAATTTTACTTGAAAAACTTTACATCAGCCAAAGATGTTTTGTTTGCCATAAAGGAAGTAGGTTTCAGAGGAGGTAATTCCAATACAGGTAAGTAGACTTCAATACCTGGGAAGTAATATAGGAGAGGGTTACCAGTGATCAGACATGTAAAACAGTATTATGCTATTTTATACGAGCAGATGTGAAATCTTCCTGGAACTGAAATCTTGGCTAGGTCTGCATTTGATCATCTGAGATAATTTTTCAATGTATAAGGGAAGTATACCAAAGTGTGTTGATATTTCTTATTTTTAAAAATATAAAGCATGGTGATTTAGAATTCTCATATGTTGGATTGACTAGATATATAACATTGGAGAAGTATCTCTTTTAATGCTAAAAAGAAGTGAAGATCAACAGACTTATCTAATGAATGCAGACGTGGCAGAAAGAATGAGAGTAGCACTACTGTTGACTCTGAAGAGAGACTTCTTAGAGGCACTAATCAGTCACCAAAGGGCTACATAGAGAGCACGTGCACAGAAGTGGGAATCAGTTTTGTGTTTCTAACTGGCAATTGATGTGGGATAAGCAAATGTGAGGCTTCTAGGAGGTAGAGGGGGAAATAATATGGTTTGTGAAGAGAAAAAAATAGGCCTGGTAGATAATTAAACTTTCCCAGCTGATGCATCTGTTATAGAACTGGGTTCTATATAATTCTTTTTTGTGTGTGCCCCGCCCCACTGCCAGTTCTATGTATAATTCTTAAACTTTGCAGCATCAAATGCTACAGGGAAACAGAAATGTGGTTTGAGCAGTGGTAAATGCTACTTGTTTGCTTCTTTTTCAAATTTAGGAAAAGCCTTGAAGCATACTGCTCAGAAATTCTTCACAGTAGATGCTGGAGTAAGAAAAGGGATCCCCAAAGTGGTGGTGGTATTTATTGATGGTTGGCCTTCTGATGACATCGAGGAAGCAGGCATTGTGGCCAGAGAGTTTGGTGTCAATGTATTTATAGTTTCTGTGGCCAAGCCTATTCCTGAAGAACTGGGGATGGTTCAGGATGTTACATTTGTTGACAAGGTAAAGTGGTGAGGGTCATCTTCTGTTACAGTGATAGGTATTCCATTTTGGACCTCTAAGTGCAGTGCTGACTGCCTGTTATCTAGATTAACTTGTAACATTCAGGATTTTCCACAGGTTTTAAGAAGAAACAACTTTTGATCCTTTTGGATATCTTTTATGTGTCTCCCCCATTAGGCTGTCTGTCGGAATAATGGCTTCTTCTCTTACCACATGCCCAACTGGTTTGGCACTACAAAATACGTAAAGCCTCTGGTACAGAAGCTGTGCACTCATGAACAAATGATGTGCAGCAAGACCTGTTATAACTCAGTGAACATTGCCTTTCTAATTGATGGCTCCAGCAGTGTTGGAGATAGCAATTTCCGCCTCATGCTTGAATTTGTTTCCAACATAGCCAAGACTTTTGAAATCTCGGACATTGGTGCCAAGATAGCTGCTGTACAGTTTACTTATGATCAGCGCACGGAGTTCAGTTTCACTGACTATAGCACCAAAGAGGATGTCCTAGCTGTTATCAGAAACATCCGCTATATGAGTGGTGGAACAGCTACTGGTGATGCCATTTCCTTTACTGTTAGAAATGTGTTTGGCCCTATAAGGGAGAGCCCCAACAAGAACTTCCTAGTAATTGTCACAGATGGGCAGTCCTATGATGATGTCCAAGGCCCTGCAGCTGCTGCACATGATGCAGGTAAGGTCCTTGTTCTTGATAGGAGAAGGGAACAGAAAAAAAATGGTTCAGTGAATTTTAGGAGTAAATAAAAATTTAAGCATTTCATTGAACAAACACCTGCAGCTTTACCCAATATTAACTGTCAAAGCAGCCCTACTAATCTCATTCTACAGATAAGGAAACAAACTTCCTGGAAATGACACATTTAGTAAGTGGCAAGGCCAAGATCCAAACCCAGGCATTCTGGCTCCAGAGTCCACATTCCTAACCACTGTATTGTTGGGAGAATTGTCATGAGAACCATGTCACATTAAGGAAATGTTACAGGTGCTCACATTTAGCTTAAACTTGGACTATATCTCCAAATAGCCAGCTTATAACCTACCATGAATCTGCCATTCGGTAATTTATCCTAACCTTCTTGTGTATGAAACAGGTTGTTGCTCTGTCACTAGGCTGGAGTGCAGTGGCATGATCAGAGCTCACTACAACCTCCAACTATTGGGCTCAAGCAATAATCCTGTGTCAGCCTTCCACGTAGCTAGGATGACAGGCATATGCCACTGCGCCTGGCTAATTTTTAAATTTTTTTTTTTGTAAAGACGGGGGTCTCACTTTGTTCCCCAGGCTGGTCTCAAACTCCTGGGCTCAAGCATTCCTCACACCTCGGCCTCCCAAAGTGCTGCGATTACAGGCATAAGCCACCGCACCCAAGCCTTAACTTTTATTTTAGTCAAGTTTTGTCTGGCATGAGTTTCCTGAGATGAGGTCTCCTATAGTCTTTACCTATCCCCCTTGGCCACGTGCAGTGGCTCACACCTATAATTCCAGCACTTTGGGAGGCTGGGGTGGGCAGATCACCTGAGGTCAGGAGTTCAAGACCAGCTGGGCCAACATGGTAAAAACCAGTCTCTACTAAAAATACAAAAATTAGCCGGGTGTGGTAACATACACCTGTAATCCCAGCTACTCAGGAGGCTGAGGCATGAGTCACTTGAACCCAGAAGGCTGAGGTTGCAGTGAGCTGAGATCGTGCCATGGCATTCCAGCCTGGGTGACAGAGTGAGACTCTGTCTCAAAAAGAAAAAAAAACCTTCCTTTTTTTCTTCCCCTTAAGATAATAAAAACACACTCTGGTGTTATAAAAGGGTATAAGAAGGGTTTCTTTTTCTTTCTTCCTCACCCCAGCCTTAATATTACTTTTGGCACAGGCCTCATTCCTGAGGACATTAACATAATGTTAGAGATCAAATAGACCAACAAAAAGCTAAGATTCCCTTTCTGAGGATATAACTGAGTGACAGGAGGAAAGAATCAATGGACTTGCTGTTTTTATACTCTTCTGTACCTCCTTTTCCCTACTTAATTCCTAATGACATAACCTTTTTCCTTTCTACACATTAGTACCTCTGCCAATGTACTTACCTATTTTTACAGATACTGATGAAAGATTATTCTTAAGACAGAGAAGATATGCAACTTAAGTTCCACATCTAGCTTATAAAAAGTTTTTTTTTTGAGACGGAGTCTCGCTTTGTCGCCCAGGCTGGAGTGCAGTGGTGTGATCTCGGCTCACTGCAATCTCTGCCTCCCAGGTTCACGCCATTCTCCTGCCTCAGCCTCCGAGTAGCTGGGACTACAGGCGCCTGCCACCACGCCCGGATAATTTTTTGTATTTTTAGTAGAGACGGGGTTTCACTGTGTTAGCCAGGATGGTCTCAATCTCCTGACCTCATGATCTGCCCACATCGGCCTCCCAAAGTGCTGGGATTACAGGTGTGAGCCGCCGCACGTGGCATAAAAAGTATTTTTTATACATCAGCAACTAATCTATGAAGTAAAGACCTGTTTACTATCATATTCCTTAATACTTAGCTTACTGAACTTATAGATAACAGGATTGTATTCAAGCTGTAAAGTGATTAGGTTGATTAAACTTCAGAAGGCTGGACTACACCAAAATTGATTCATGAAAATTATCCCTTAGTGATATTCAAAGTTGCAAAGGCCAGAAAATAGGGTAGGATTTTAGGGTTAGATCACAACTGTTTTTATTTTCAAGGTCTTGCTCTGTCGCCCAGCCTGGAGTACAGTGGTGTGATTGTTTTATTTTTTTAAACTGTAATTATATGCTGGGCTTGAGCTAAACAATCTGAACTAGAATGTAGAACTGAAAAGAAGTGAGGAAAACTGAGGGGGAGGAAAAAAATATTTTGACTTTTTTTTTTTTTGCCAGGGAGTAGGAGTCAGGAAAAGGAGACTGGAACAATTGGAAATTGTTCCAAGTAGGTTTTACATCATGTAAACCTCCTGTGTATCTTAGGTGTTTACCACTCTGAGCACTGTATACCACTAGAAGGGGGATGAAGCTTTAGATCCGTAGAGGAAAACTATTACAGAAACCCCAAAAGCTATAAAAAATTGCACCCAGCATTAGATAGATGGTACTCTACACTAAGAATCTGCTAAACGAGGCCTGGTGTGGTGGCTCACGCCTGTAATCCCAGCACTTTGGGAGGCCAAGGCAGATGGATCGCTTGAGCCCTGGAGTTTGAGATAAGACCAGCCTGAACAACATGGTGAAACCCCATCTCTACAAAAAAACTAAAAAATTAGCTGGGCTTGGTGGCATGCACCCGTAGTCCCAGCTACTCGAGGATGGGGTTGCTGAGGAGGATCATTTGAGCCCAGGAAGTTGAGGCTGCAGTGAGCCTTGATTGTACCACTGCACTCCAGCATGGGCGAAAGAGCCAGACTCTGTCTCCAAAAAAAAAAAAAAAAAAAAGATTAAATGAAAACTTCTACAATTGGGATTGGGGTGAATCCAACCAATGTATTATCACCCTAACTGAATGTACAGTTATACTAAAAGCCTTCTAGTAACTCAAGTGAATGGAAATAGAATACCTCAATGTAACTGGAAGAAATTACTCCAGTTTCATACCGACCCCTCTTGGACAGTACTTACTAGTTTTGCTTTGGGATTATAGGCTGACATTTTCTGATTATTAGTTTGCCAGTATTAAAGATTGAAATGGAAGAGGGTTTGTCATTATCAGAGGACTAGTCACCATTCCTCAAACAACCTTTGAACACTTTTACCTTTTACTTATCCCATCTCTGGTGCCTTTCTTTCTTGCTTTAATGGACTGTGACTCTGCCTCCAGTATACTGTTTGATGCAGGCCAACTTTGTATGGAAAATTTTCACCATCTGCATTTACTGTAGGATTTTTTTTTTTTTTTTTTTTTTTTTTTTTTTTTTTTTTGAGACGGAGTCTTGCTCTGTCGCCCGAGCTGGAGTGCAGTGGCCAGATCTCAGCTCACTGCAACCTCTGCCTCCCGGGTTTACGCCATTCTCCTGCCTCAGCCTCCTAAGTCACTGGGACTACAGGTGCCCGCCACCACGCCCGACTCATTTTTTGTATTTTTTAGTAAAGACAGGGTTTCACCGTGTTAGCCAGGATGGTCTCGATCACCTGACCTCGTGATCTGCCCATCTCGCCCTCCCAAAGTGCTGGGATTACAGGCTTGAGCCACCGCGCCCAGCCTACTGTAGGATTTTTGAAAAGATACTGTGCATCAGGTTAAAAGTTTTCTTCTATTCCTAGTTTATTACATGTGTTGTCATTAATGGATGTTGAACTTTATCAAATATTTCTTATCAGTGATCATGACTTACCTGTTCATGTGGTGAGTCACAGATGTAGCAGAGTTTCTGGTTTGACCACTCTTGTCACAATGACTGTGAAAACTTAATTTGTTCGGGGGATTTAATTGTCCAGAAATTAGTAAGCAGTTTTCGCTGCAACTATGTAACAGTGTATGGAAAACATATAGACATAATTCTATATATTAGGTAGACCTGATTTTTAATTCACTTTAAAATGTTTCCATTGTAGGAATCACTATCTTCTCTGTTGGTGTGGCTTGGGCACCTCTGGATGACCTGAAAGATATGGCTTCTAAACCGAAGGAGTCTCATGCTTTCTTCACAAGAGAGTTCACAGGATTAGAACCGATTGTTTCTGATGTCATCAGAGGCATTTGTAGAGATTTCTTAGAATCCCAGCAATAATGGTAACATTTTGACAACTGAAAGAAAAAGTACAAGGGGATCCAGTGTATAAATTGTATTCTCATAATACTGAAATGCTTTAGCATACTAGAATCAGATACAAAACTATTATATTAAATATGTCGACAGCCATTTAGGCAAATAAGCACTCCTTTAAAGCCACTGCCTTCTGGTTACAATTTACAGTGTACTTTGTTAAAAACACTGCTGAGGCTTCATAATCATGGCCCTTAGAAACTCAGGAAAGAGGAGATAATGTGGATTAAAACCTTAAGAGTTCTAACCATGCCTACTAAATGTATAGATATGCAAATTCCATAGCTCAATAAAAGAATCTGATACTTAGACCAAAAGCAACATTCCTTCTCTTAACCATTCCGTATTGATTATATAAGCAAAATGAAAAGAGAAACTTAAATGGAACACAGCTCTTTAACATGGTTCAGGTATACATATTTTGACCCAAGTAGGTATTTTCTTAAAACCAATCAACAATAGCTAGCTATTACTGCAGACTATAAAATCTGGGTATAGAAAGGAGTCCTGTATCAAACTGCTTTTGTAGTGTGTTTTTATAACAACTTATGACTAAAAATATCACACTAAGAGAGCAGAATTGCCAGGTATTTTCCTATTTCTCTCCTTAATTTTATATGTATATAGATATATTTGGCTTATATTCTAAGTCACCCAAGTACTTAAAAGTTGGTAAAGTATTTACTGACTGCTTATAAACATTTAAAGACATTTCAAATAACTGCAGAAAAAAATAATGTAATTGGAATATTTAAGCAATAAAACTGCTAGTGAGTGATTGTAAGCTGGCTTACTTTTATTACTGCAAGTGTCTCCCCTGAGGATATGGTAAAAATCCATGTGGAAAGACCAATCTGAATTGTGTTTTAAATCATGTATTAATACCAAGAATATTTTTTTCTTTGATTCAATTATTTATTGAGGCCAAGCACAGTGGCTCATGCCTGTAATCCCAGCACTTTGGGAGGCTGAAGCGGGAGGACTGCTTGAGGCCATGAATTCAAGACCAGCCTGGGCAACAGTGAGAACCCTGACTACAAAAAAGAAAAAAAAAATTAGCTGCGTGGGATGGTGCATGCCTGTAGTCCGAGCTACTCGGGAGGCTGAGGTGGGAGGACTGCTTGAGCTGAGGTCAAGGCTACAGTGAGCCATGATCACACCACTGCACTCCAGCTTGGGTGACACAGCAAAACCCTATCTCCAAAATAAAAAAACAAAAAGACACAAGTTTATTGAATACCTACTGTTCTAGACATTATACACAGCGACTACCTGGTTAAGCAGTCTAAGATATTTTTGAGTACTTGCTTCACCAGAAATGTTTTGTGATTGACATCATTTTTACTTTAAATGCTTGTGAAGTTGGTCCCTATGAAAGGAGAACATCAGGACTCCCTTAATATGACTTAGATGATTAGCTCACCAAGGCCTCTCCCAAAAGAAAGAGGTGCTCTATCATCCCATCTTGCCTGTCTTTTCTAAAGATGGGTCCTATCTCCTCTCATCCACCTAGGCCCCCTGAAAAAGGTGTTCAACAGTCAGAATAATATACTCCAGTAAATCTTTTGAGTCTTACAGTTTTATACCCTGCGTAAGAGGAATAAAAGGACTACATGCCGGGAAAAACTGAACTGGAATTGCCTTTTTCACTACATAAAAATCTGAATTTGAAAACGGAGTTTCAGAAGACAACCTCCCCCTTTATAAAATGCTTCAAACGTGACTAAATCATGTAACAAGGATAATTTTAGTTAAACATCATAAAAACTGGGTTTAGCATAATATGGTTTTTTTCCCCAGTAAGTAAACCAAAAACTCTCAGCTAGGAGTACAACCCCTTGGAAAATTAAGCTTTAATGGAAACCCAGCTACCAGTCATTAGCCCTTTTAAGAAAGTGTTTTTTTAATTTTATAAAGGACCAAGTTTTGAGTCACCTGAAGTAACCAGGGAATAGCAGCAAGAGAGCAGAAATCAGAACCGTAGGTTACTATCAATAATTTTATAAGTGAACATAATCAGGATAAAGGTTATTTACAGGGGACAGAGAGTAAAAAGGAAGGATGTATTACAATCCAACTTAAGCAAACATGCTTAGATTTCAAATATGCTAGCCCATTTATAACTTAATGCATAAAATGCAATGTTAGTCTTCAACGGATGTTACCTAGTTTGAAATAATGCAAAATACAACATGAAATATGAGAGGCAGAATATGATTAACTATTGAGGGAAGAAATCAACATATTAAGATTTGTATAAAGTACTATTTAATAGTGAAATCAATTTCCCATGTGTCAAATGGAAGCACACATAATGAAAATAAGACATTATTAGTGCATACTTTTAGTCTCTTCCAAAGAGACTAAATACTGCAGAGAAAAATACAACCAAAGGAGGTAAGAACAAAATATATATACTAATTTTTATCCATTTCAGTTTTAATACATTCCCAAATACATCAGTGTTTATGCATTCCAATAATCATCACATTTCAGATCAATGGTAATGTACTGGGTTGGAACAGCTGCTAGAAACAATTCTAGCTTTGGAAAAGCTTATTCTTTATTTCAAAAAAGAAGAAACAGAAGAGGAGAAAAGTACCCCCTTTAATTTGTTCTTTAGTTGAATGTTCAGTTCAGATAAAACAAAAAAAGCCGGGCGCGGTGGCTCCCGCCTGTAATCCCAGCACTTTGGGAGGCCGAGGCGGGTGGATCACTAGGTCAGGAGATCGAGACCACGGTGAAACCCCGTCTCTACTAAAAATACAAAAAATTAGTCGGGCGCGGTGGCGGGCGCCTGTAGTCCCAGCTACTCAGGAGGCTGAGGCAGGAGAATGGCGTGAACCCGGGAGGCGGAGCTTGCAGTGAGCCGGAGATCGCGCCACTGCACTCCAGCCTGGGGGACAGAGCAAAGCTCCATCTCAAAAAAAAGAAAGAAAAAAAGACCCCCCCAAAAAAAAATGGTGAAAAAAAATTTGCTGGATGCAATGGCTCAAACCTGTAATCCCAGCACTTTGGGAGGCCGAGGCAGGTGGATCACCTGAGGTCAGGACTTTTGAGACAAGCCTGACCAACATGGTAAAACCCTGTCTCTACTAAAAATACAAAATTAACTAGGCATGGTGACGCATGCCTATAGTCCCAGCTACCTGGGAGGCAGAGGCACAAGAATCACTTGAACCTGGGAGACGGAGATTGCAGTGTGCTGAGATTGCACCATTGCACTCCAGTCTGGGCAACAAGTGTGAAACTCTACTCCATCTCAAACCAAAAAAAAAAAACTTGAAAAGTTTTAGTTTTTCATCAATGACTAAAATTGCCACTTAGATTTTTATGGTAGATGACAAAATTTCTCAATGTACAATGTAATTTTTTCCCCCCAGCAACAGCAGCAAGCATTCAAATTGAATTTTACACGTAAGTTTTCTAGTGTTCCCTTCTAATTTAATCTGCAATTCCCTTCAAAGACAAAGGATATTACCTTATTGAAGACAAGTTTCAAAATATTAATGTTTAACATTATTTATAAGACAACTTTTAACAGGTTGGGGTTTTTTTTGCCAGAAATGGCAAAACTCGCAATTACTTTTGCACCAACTAAGCTAAATATTCAATGTAGTTTATTTCTTGCTGAATTTTTTTGTGGAAACAGGTATGGCAAATAGGAACAACACTGCCATTAACTGAAATTCAGATTGAAACAGGTTGTCTAAGCAAATTATTTATAACTGCATCTGTGCATTTTTTGGGGTTATTTTGAATTGCATAATTTAATGGAAGTTTTTTTTTTATCCTCAAGTGGGGTGAAATACTTAGACATTATTAATAGTGTTAGTGATCTACTCTTATTAGAATATCAATAAGTAGTACAAAGTTTGAAAGAACAGCATAAAAATGAAGGACTCACTAAGAAATCTCCATTTCCTAGTTTAATTACGGAGAGTAAAGTATTGCACTTTATTATTCAACACAAAATGATGTAGCCAACAGTAACATACAGGTACACAATTTAATATTTATTATATGCATTTTATATACATTATTTTTCAACAGCTGTATGTTTGCTATGTGGTACAATCTTAAAAATTTGCTGATTCATAGTTTGTAAAACAAAAACCTTACAAAACTCATCAAAACTCGCAAACTGATCAGAAAAGTTTCTTGGAAGACTAGAAAAAATACTTTATTGTCTTAATCATGCATTACACAAACAAAATCTTTAGTTACACCATAAAATTAAGCACATCTAAAAAAATAAAACAGGGATAACTAGTCAAAACACAGCAGATTTCTGTATCCTGATTCAACTATTTTTGTATCCTATTTGTACTGCAAATAAAATTTTATTCCAAATATTTTTAAACAAGTTAGTTTTGTTTGGAATCATGGTAAACCAAGATACATATCTTAGGGGAACCATCTTGGTTTGTAATTTAAACTATAAAATATTCCATTTTTAGTCTATTTTAGACTATTCAAAGATTTCCAAAATAGATATACAGGTTCCTTTAGCACATTAATAAAAGGATATAAAGACCAACAAAAAGTGAAATAAATAATAGGCCATTAGCAAGATGGATAATCCTTGATAAATAAACTTGTAAATACAGTAAGATGTACAAAATATCACATAGTGATAGGATGCCAAGATTAGTTTTTTTTTCTTTAAGAGTTCATTTGGAGTACTAAACCCCACTGTTTCATTTTAATACACTTAATAGTCCTTGGTTTATGAAGACATTTATGTGATGATGAAAGTTATTTAGCATCTTTATGGAAGGACTTAGCTGAGCTGTATTAGGCAAAAGAAGGAAAAGAAAGTGGTTACAGGGCAGTGGGTCAGTGAGATCTCTGTGTTTTAGGGTTGTATAATGCAGAAAAACTTCAATACAATCTTGAGCACTGTTGTGACAGGCTAAATATATAAAAAGACTTATAAAAACTAGAATTTTATCCAAACATTTTGTGCAACTAATGCTAAAATATTTTAAGTTAAATTTTCTTTTTCTTTTTCTTTTTTTTAAAGCAAAATAAGTTTAAAAGGGAATCTGTGGCATTCAACCAATAAACAGAAAATCACTAAGAGATGAAAAAAAGCTACTCTTGGAGCTCACTTCCCCCAACAAGAGCACCACATTCCTAACCCTAAGGCAGCACACAGAGTCCAAAAGAAAAGAAAAGAAAAAAAAAAAAAAAAACTTTTTTGAAAGATTAGACTCCACATTGGCTTAAAGACACCTAAAAACAGACATACGCTCAGTTCATATCCAGTACAGGCCACAAATACTGGAGTCCTTTTTTCTTTGTCCCACAAAATACAGTAATTACAGTTAACTTAATGAGCTTGACATTAAGGTGTGATTTCCACCAATTTGTACCTGCCCCAAATAGCTTTCACCAGGCAGATCACATGTAGTGTCATATCAGTAACCTTTTTGATGGCAGTGATGCAGACCCTCTTTCTGTCCAAGCAAATCTTGTTACGATGCAAGTTTTTGTTGATTCATACAAATACTTTGGCAAGGGCATCAGCTCCTGCACTAGCTATATATGCTTTTGACGGGTGGAAAGCAACATCATAAATTGATTCATCCAGTTTCTTTCTGTGAGCTGTTATTTCTTGCACACATGTCTTGCTGTCTAAATTCCATAATCTGATGGAACAGTCATGGCCTGTAAAAGAACAAATAAAATTTGTTACTGAGTAACAATCTTGTATAAAGTTTGTGGGCAGTACAGGACTTTAAGACTTACTTCCAGACATCAAATAGATTCCATTAGGATCTACTGCTAGACTTGTAACAGCATCCAAGTGAGCTACCATAGAATGGATCATTTTACCTAAACAAAACATAACAGAACGGATTAAGTTTTCACAAATACTAATAATGAGAGAACAGAAACTACAATATAGCATCGACATAAAACAATCATTATAGCAACTTTTTTATTGTAGTAAAATATACACAACATAAAATTTACCACTGTAAACATTTGAGTACACAATCCAGTGTCTTTTAGAACATTCAGAGGGTTATGCAACCATCACCATTCTCTAGAGTTCAGAACATTTTCATCACTGGAAAAGGAAACCTCATATGCAATTAAGCAGTCACTCCTCTTTGTCCCCCCAACCCCGACCACTAATCAACTCTTTCTATAGACTGGCCTATTCTGGATGCTTCCTATAAGTGAACTCATACAATATGTGGCTTTTTGTGTCTGGCTTATTTCACTTAATATAATGTTTTAAGAGTACATCCACCACTATAGTAATGTTTTCAAGACAATTTTAATTCGAATGCAGAACTTTCTCTGATAATTACTCCTAAAAAAGACATCTGTGTAACATGTATCTGACAATATCTGATAGACACTGTTAAAGCAATGACAATGGATTGCATCAAAGGCTTAAGATCATGTAAACTGGAATTAAATAAGCCAAGTGTGGTGAGGTGTGCCTGTAGTCCCAAGCTACTCAGGAGGCTGAGGCTGGGGAATCACCTCATCCTAGGAGTTCAAGGCTGCAGTGCACTATGATTGTGCCTGTGAGTGGCCACTGTACTCTAGTTAGTCTGAGCAACAAAGAGAAATGCTGTCAAGAAAGGAAAGGAAAATGGGAAGGAAAGAGAAAAGAGAAGAAAGAAAAGAAGGGGAGGGGAGGGGAAGGAAGGAGAGCAGAGGGGAGAAGGAAGGAGAAGTGTCAGTGAAAGACCTTAAGACTATTTTATATACTGGGCTAACAAAAGCTAAATCACCAAAAAATATATTTCTACCTAAACATTCCATTATCAAGTTCAGTTCACTTATCCTTTGAAATAAAATCATTTTACATACTCTAAAAAAGAAAGGAGGTAAACAAATAACTCTAGATTCCCCCAGACATTAACAAAAACGCTGCTCTGGAAAATGTGACTTAATTAGTATCTTCAGTGAAGATTTGGCAAGCAAACGGAATTCAATAGAAAGTAGAATTTAAAAGACAAGTTGTGAATACAAAGTTTTATTGCACAAATACTTTGGGGCAAGGGCATCCTGCCATGGCAATACATGCTTTGGATGGATAGAAAGCATTAGAAACTGATTCACTAGGCAGGCAATAAAATAGAAATACTGATACTTTTATAAGTTACTCTCCTTTCACTCAGCAATGAGTCTTTATTACTCAAATGCCTGGTATGTCCCTAATGAAAGACAGAGGCTTTTTCCAAAATTCTAGTTATAATCATTAGCCATGCCTCTGGTCCCAATGATGATACTCTACACTAAGATATGAAAGAAGTCTAGTTTTATTATTTGTAATGGGGCTATAGCTGTTGACCTGAATACAAAACCACAACATAATAAAATGTGCAAATATACACTCCAAAAAACCTATAAAAAGTAATAGGCAGGGGCTCATGCCTATAATCCCAGCACTTTGGGAGGCAGAAACGGGTGGATCAACTGAGGGCAGGAGTTCAAGACCAGCCTGGCCAACATGGTGAAATCTTGCCTCTACTAAAAATACAAAAATTAGCAGGTGCAGTGGTGAGCACCTGTAATCCCAGCTACTAGCGAGGCTGAGACAGGAGAATTCCTTGAACCCAGAAGGCGGAGGCTGCAGTGAGCTGAGATCGCGCCACTGCACTCCAGCCTGAGTGACAGAGTGAAACTGTCTCAAAAAAGAAAAAATGTCCTGTCACTTTCCAGAACTATTAAATACTTATCAGTTGAAGACAAAATTTCTAAAAAAGTCAAAAATTTAAGACAAAATTAAAGTCTCTCATTTCAAACCACAACTATTTCTCATTAATACTAAGAGTAACAAACAAAATAGTCTTAGAAATTCTACTCTGCTAGCCCAAAGAACAGAAAAGTCTTCAACAAACTATCGTCAATTGTTTAGTTCAACACAATTCATCTTCCAGTTCTAGAATCGACTCCTCTCAAAATTCCTATAAAAGACCACAGCGTATAAAATGGTTGGCCTCCATGACAATACTTTCAAAATATTAGGGGTTAAATACCAAGTATCATTAGCTTTCCTTATGTTAAATCTGTGATGGTAAGTTTTAGTTTTAAAATTTATTTGTATTCTTGAGACAGGGTCTTGCTCTGTCACTCAGGCCAGAGTACAGTGGCACCATCATGGCTCACTACAACTTTACTCCTGGGCTCAAGCAACCCTCCACGTAACTGGAACTATAGGCACATGCCACAATGCCTGGCTAATTTTTAAATTTTTTGTAGAGACAGAATCTCGTATTGTTGCCTAGGCTGGTCTCAAACTCTTGGTTTCAAGCGATTCTACTGCCTCAGTCTCTCAAAGTGCTGGGATTACAGGCATGAGCCATCACACCTAGCCTTGATGGTGTTTTAATTCATAGATCTAGTTCAAGATTCTCTCTTGAGAATGATCCTCTATCTCCTAAGTTTAACATCTCTAAACCAAAAGACTTTTTTCCAATACAAGAGCTACACATTTCTTTAAGGATGCTATAATTTTCTAAGTTTAACTCCAGCTCTCCAACCTGTGCACTAAACTAACCCTCACCCTGATTATCTTAAGTCAATTGAGAGTTAACCCTTCTTCTCCACAGAGTCACAAAAATCACTTCAAAATGTGAGTAATCCCTTCAGATGGACCATGAATAGAGAATACAATGCTGGATCAAGTTGTATGTTGGGCTTCCACTGGTGACCACATAAATCACAAAGCTTCTGACCCCTCCCAGTAACTAGGACCTCTCCTTCACTAACATACACCTGCAGCTTCTCACATCTCACCAATTTCATTTTGGCCTCATGCTTCTGCTAATGGTCTACCAATACTAATCCTAATTTTTTCCTCCTATGACTAAAGAAATAAAGGCTGGACACATGCCACTGCACATGCCCATTCTCCCCTCCCTGGCACCTTAAGCTCTTTCACTGGCTAATATTGTGGGCCTCTATCAAATGGAGAGAAAATAAAGATGTCAAATGTGAACTACAGAAACAAACTGTGTGAGTTTAAATACTGTACAAGTCACTTAACTTCTTTAAGCCTTTCAACCTCATGTGTAAAATGGGCATAATAATAGTACTATATCTACCTTATAGAGTTATTAGAAGAACAAATGAGTTAACATATGTAAATAAAATAGAACAATGTCTCACACAGAATAGACAATATACCACTAGTCTGTAGCTGCAAGAGGACAGGACATTTTATTCTGTTCACCAAGCTTCAAGAACTGTGCCAAGAATATGGCAGATAGTTTACACATTTTGCTAAATGAATGAGTCCGCAACTGATACAAGATCTTCTTCCCACTCCTCCACATCCCTCACTCATACTATAGGTCCTTCCAGAATCACTCACTCCCTAAGTCTTTCAGACACACCATAGGAAACTTGAATTTGTACCTCTACCAAAATTTTAGAAATCATGGGCCCTAAAAATCTCTCTGAAATAAATAGTAGAAATTGAAAACTCTAAATCCTTTAAAGTCAAGAATCTCTCATATAGTGCAAAATGTGACTTGATTAATTTTTCTAAACCAATTTTGCCAAGCCCCTGCTGTTCAAATATTTTTAGTAGTTTCCACATATACAGCATAGACAAAAATTCAATATTCTGGCCGGGCGCGGTGGCTCAAGCCTGTAATCCCAGCACTTTGGGAGGCCGAGGCGGGCAGATCACGAGGTCAGGAGATCGAGACCATCCTGGCTAACACGGTGAAACCCCGTCTCTACTAAAAATACAAAAACTAGCCGGGCGAGGTGGCGGGCGCCTGTAGTCCCAGCTACTCAGGAGGCTGAGGCAGGAGAATGGCGTAAATCCGGGAGGCGGAGCTTGCAGTGAGCTGAGATCTGGCCACTGCACTCCAGCCCGGGCGACAGAGCAAGACTCCGCCTCAAAAAAAAAAAATTCAATATTCTTAACCTGGTTCTAAAAGTCCTCCTCAATAGATTCTATTTTCCTTCCTCAAACTTTGTCTTTGGCTTTGTCTATAAGAAACTTCTGTTCCTTGGAAAGTTTCTACCACCGTGCCTCTGCTCAAAATATCCCCATACCCGTAACTTCCTACTACCACTTCCTTCACTTAAAAACAAACCAACCCAAAACCCTTTCCATTCCTAAGGCAAAGCATCTTGCGCACACCCTCCTGCAACCCCTCTTACTTCCTCTAGACAAGCCCACAGAAATCAGGAACCACATCTTATACATGATAGTATCCAGTGCAGTATAGAACACAAAATGCTGAGAAAATTTTCATTAAAATGGTTTACTGATTTAAATATTTATTGAGCCTATTCATAGCATAAAGTTCTATCATGTTTCAGACATAAACGCTCAATAAATTTACTACTCATTTTATAACATAATACTCCATTAAAAACAACTTAGCTAACCGGAAATAGCAGTTATGGGGACAATCTAGTTTACCACAATTAAATGAATTTTTAAAGAACTTCTTTGAAAACACCATATCCAGGCCGGGCACAGTGGCTCACGCCTATAATCCCAGCACTTTGGGAGGCCAACGTGGGCGGATCACCTGAGGTCAGGAGTTTGAGACTAGCCTGGCCAACATGATAAAAGCCTGTCTCTACTAAAAATATAAAAAATTAGACAGGCGTGGAATGAGATGCCTATAATTCCAGCTACTCAGGAGGTTGAGGCAGGAGAATCGCTTGAACCCCGCAGGCGGAGGTTGCAGTGAGCCATCATTGTGCCACTGCACTCCAACCTGGGCAACAAGAATGAAACTGTCAAAAAAAAAAAAAAAACCACCACATCTGAAGACAACTCATAGTTTCATATAACTCAAAAGGGTGTGTGTGTGTGTGTGTGTGTGTGTGTGAGAGAGAGAGAGAGAGAGAGAGAGACAGAGAGAAACAGAAAGATGGGGGGAGGAGGGAGGGAGGGAGGGAGGGAGGGAGAGAGAGAGAGAGAGAGAGAGAGAGAGAGAGACAGAGAGACAGAGAGAGAGAGAGAGAGAGATGACAGAGAGGAGGTCAATTGAGAAATACTTTTTTCTACTGTGGTCAGGCACAGTGGCTTACGCCTGTAATCCCAGAACCTTGGGAGGCTGAGGCGGGCAGATCACTTGAGCTCAGGAGTTCAAGACCAGCCTGGCTGACTTGGTGAAACCCCATGTCTACTAAAAATACAAAAATTAGCCGGACATAGTGACACACACCTGTAGTCCCAGCTATGCAGGAGGCTGAGGCACCAGAATCAATTTAACCCCAAGAAGTGGAGGTTGCAGTGAGCTGAGATGGTGCCACTGCCCTACAGCTCTGGGCAACAGAGCAAGACTGGCTCAAAAAAAAGAAAAGAAAAGGATTTTTTTCTTCTATTATTTGGAACCTACTGTTTCAATTATCTTCATAATACAGGCAAGGTACTAGTTAACAGAAAGAATAAATAGGTGGAATTTGGAAACAATCTGTAAGACTATACGCTGCTTATTTGATATTGAGTAAACTTTTACTGACCACTTTCTTGATTTCTGCTAATAAAATAGCTCTACAGATTCTCACCTTTTGCTTTTAATATAACTACTAAAATTCCTGAACTTTCCCATATAACTGTAAATCTTCAATAATTAATAAAAAGGAATCTTTTTAGAAACACAAAGGAAATTAACCTCTCTGCTCTTGCAGCAGAGAAAAACATTATTAGTTTCATAAAAATAGTTCAAAGGATTGATCTGATAAAGTGTTAAATTGAGAACACGGGCCAGGAGCAGTGGCTTATGCCTATAATCCCAGCATTTTAGGAGGCTGAGATGGGAGAAATGCTTGAGCTCAGGAGTTCAAGACCAGCCTGGGCAACACAGTGAGACCCTGTCTCTAAAAAAAAAAAAAAAAAAAAACTTTAAATATTTTTTTTAAAGAGAACATCCACTTGAATCTTACCTCCTGTGCACAACCTGTAAATATTCATTTTGTCTGCAATTTGTTAAAAAGAATCTGTCCATGAAAGCGTTGTTTGAACAAAAGAGTTCCATCGTTAAGACTACAGACTAAACATATTGCCATTTTCTATATAATGTTGAAAGATAAACCTGTAATTCTGGGTCACTGTCTTACTTGATAATTTGTTACCCTGTAACAATGTTGCAATTAACATTTACCTTTCTTTTTTTTTTTTTTTTTTTTTTTTTTTGAGACAGAGTCTCACTCTGTCGCCCAGGCTGGAGTGCAGTGGCCGGATCTCAGCTCACTGCAAGCTCTGCCTCCCGGGTTTACGCCATTCTCCTGCCTCAGCCTCCCGAGTAGCTGGGACTACAGGCGCCCGCCACCTCGCCCGGCTAGTTTTATTTTTTTATTTTTTTATTTTTATTTTTTATTTTTTTAGTAGAGACGGGGTTTCACCGTGTTCGCCAGGATGGTCTCGATCTCCTGACCTTGTGATCCGCCCGTCTCGGCCTCCCAAAGTGCTGGGATTACAGGCTTGAGCCACCGCGCCCGGCCAACATTTACCTTTCTTATTTAGAAGTCCTTCAGTACCCTGACTGTTTTAGTCCCTCCTCAAAGTAGCCTTTCTAGCTGTCAGACCTTTCCTGAGAGAGAGCGAGCAATATATTATGTACTATTCTAGGTAATGACTAGATAGATAATGGGCAACAAGAGTGAAACTGCCACAAAAAAAAAAAAAAAAAACAAAAACTGGAAATGCCAAACACCAGAAAGAGACCTCTTCCATCATACTTATTCACAACAGAATATGAGGAAAAAATTTCAAATGGAAGGATCTACATTTAACTAACATGACTTGAAGAAATCATAATAACAGGCAAGGTATTATGGCTAGTTAAGGATAAAACAACATAAATGTTAAGTGTGCAACATTAAGAAAAGCAAAAATCTGAGTTAAAATGGTTTCATTTGGCAATTTCATATCTGAAAACTCAATATACCTTATATAAAACAGCATTATTGATCATCTCAAATTTACAGTGTAACTAATATGAAAAGAAGACAATTTGCTTACCCGTTTTATTGTCAAAAAATTTGATGTGTCTATCTTCATGAGCAGTTATTGTAACAGGAAGTGTGGGATGACTTACTACTCTGTTGATATGATTATTAGATTGTAAACCTGAAAAATAAAGGAAGACAATACGTTAAAATTCAAACTTTTAATAAGAAGTTGGATAATGGCCTTTTTAATCATGCTAAAATATAAAAATCATTAAAAACTAAACCTTTTGCATAAAACAAAAAATCTGACAACGAAACAAGGACTCCTTGATTTTTTAAAAATAAACATTTACGTTATTATGTCCTATAATATAGACTGTACTAGGCTCAAATTTAGAAAAAATGAGAAGTGTTTTAATGCAGCCCTTTATTATAGGTAGTTTAGAATTTTTAAAAGATCTACAATTATTACTACTAATAAACAGTCCATATAAGAGTTATAAGCATTTAAAGAAGGGAAACATTCACAATTGCTAGTTAGATGTTTGTAAGGAACAACCCCCCATCCTACCTACACTGACAAAAACAAAAAAACAGAAAACTGGAATTAATGCTCTTTAAAGATGAGATTTTTTTCTTTTCCAGTAAGCTCTTACTAACTTTTTATTAAAGATGAGGGAAAACAGAGAAATATCAAAACAAATAAATGGGGGAAAAATCCTCAACATTAATAGACCTTAGATCATTCATTCTGCATGTGTACCGCAACTCATATATTACACCTAAACACAGAAAAAAATATGTATATATAGCTATCTATGTAGGGTAATTTAAAAAATAGGTTTGAGGAGATACTGGGAAAGAAACTTAGAAAATAATTTTGGTTTAAGACCTGACCATGGCACCATGTAAATATTTTACATAATTACAAAGCAATTTTTTTTTTAAAGAGACAAAGTCTCACTCTGTCGCCTAGGCTGGAGTGCAATGGTGCAATCACAGCTCACTGTAACCTTGAACTCCTGAGCTCAAGTGCTTCTGCTTCAGTCTCCAAAGCTAGGACAACAGGCACACATCACCATGCCCACCTAATTTTTTAAGCTTTTGGTAGAGATGGGGCTTTACTATGTTACCCATGCTGGTCTCTACTCCTAGCCTCAAGCTATCTTCCTGCCTTGGCCTCCCAAAGTGGTAGGATTACAGGCATGAGCCACTGCGCCCAGCCAACAGTTGTTTTTCTAAAAGAAATTAATGAAAATCAAAAGTAAAATTAAACAAATGAACTTAAGTATATCCAACTGGTGGTATAACTACAAAGGAAGGAACTATTCCAAGTGACTTTAAAGCACAGACATTAGATGGTATATCGCTAGTGAAATATACCCTAATTACAAAGTTTTATTATCAATATTCAATCTTTTCATGCTAATGGTATTATTACTGAGACAATTCTGTGTATACTGTGGGTGGGGTAAATAAAGTAAGAAACAATTTTGTTGAGAACCAAAATAAATCTGAATTTGAATTGGAAGTATTTTACTGTTTAAAAAATGCTTATTTCTTAGCTCTGTACATTGAAAGAGTCTAATGCAATGAACAACCCAGGAGCCATGAAGACCATGAGGATCAACTCAGCAGCCTAGCACCCCAACTGTAGTCTCAAATGCCATTTCCCACTAAAAGAAACCACAAATCCTTAAATAAATAGCTGATTTCAGATCTAGGGCACAAAATGAACAAGATGAACCTAGCACATCTTGTCATATGTCATATGAGGAAGCTATCAACAACTACCAAGGTCATGGCAAAAGGACTCAGGAGCCAACCTCAGCCCCACTGAATAAGCCCCACTGGCCAAAATGAAAGGATGTGAACAGCAATAAATAAAGATAATACCTGCAATGGATTGAAACACATCAAATACATTATATCCATGAGAGAGTACGATAATACCAAAAACACCACCCAAGACAAACTGGTCACCTTTAGAGGGTGATAGCAAACCAACTCATTATTTTGAAAACTGGTAAATAAAGGGGAAAACCAAAACCCAATAATTTATCTTGCCTCTCCTTAATACACACTAACTCCAAGGTAACCAAATTATTGATAAGGAGATGTTCTTTTCTATAGGAATAATCTAGCTAATAAATGGAGAGGGAATGATAAAATTAGAAAATCAGTTTTCAATAGAAAATGAATGAACCCAAGCAATAATCCAGACTTAAAACATCACAAAAATAAACAACCAGAAAATACTTACCTCTGATAAAAAGCTTACAAATTACTTGTGAAGTAAAGTTGCCAAAAACATTTTAAAATTTTAAAAGAAAAAAACAGTGAACCTGAATTTGAGTAAGTCTTTAGATCTATAATCAGTTCACAGGAGAATTGTGAATAGAAATAGAGAAGCACATTAAATAATACAGGTATGCAACTAGCAAAATTCAGACTGTAGGAAACTTCACAAGACAAAGTAGCCAATTTCTTCAATTTAAAAAAAAAAAAGGAACATAAAAGAGATGAAGGGGAATCTATGGATGAAGAGAGACCTGAGAGACCTATCAACCAATTGCAATACACAAATCTTATGCGATCCTTATCTAAATAAACTGTAAAACACATACCACATACCACATGTATAATACTGGGCATTTATAGATAGGTATTAAAACTGAATGATGAGTACATTAGGTTCATTATGTTATTTTCTCTACTCTCACCTTCATATTGCTCTAGTCATTCCTCTTTTCCCATACGTCCGCCCAAACTTTTAAGCAAAATTTGAAGAAATAGCAGAAATAATATAAATAAGTATAACTAACATTATGAAACTATTTTGCCATCCTAAATTCAAATAGTGAAAACATTAAAATTAGCTAAAAGATCACCCTCTACTGTGTAATAACCCTTTTTAAGGTTTCAAAGAAACTCCATGAAAACTTACCAGAATCTACCTGTGATGAAAGTATCACCAATGACTGTGATGTTTCTAAATCATAAATTACGGCACTACCAGTGTTGAAAGAGGTTACCATATGAGCTGGATCACAGCCTATAAAGTCAACTGATGTAGGTATTCCATGCTCTGAAATGAGCCCAAAGCCAGACAATGTAAACAAAGTAAAATTCTATGAAATCTCTACTTTTCTAATCAGAAAAGGGAATTCAAATAATCTTGAAATACTGTTAATAATGAAAAGGAATACAACTGTGTCAGGATGGTAAGATAAGAAATATCTTTTCCTCAATTATTTAAAAAATATATAGCATTCTATTTAATATTATAAGAAAAATATAACTACAGAGCTCATAAAGAGTAAACACATGCAAAAGTTATTTCTTCTATTACACATTTTCTTCTAAGGGATTAAATAAAATCCTAGTCTTTTGGCCAACTTGCCAATAATACTTCTTACTGTAAAATGATAAATTAGCATTCTCACATAACTGTTCTGGCAGACTGGTTCACCTGTCAGAGATCTGTAGGCCTTATCAAGGAGCTAATACAAGTCAAATTCTTGGACTCATGAAAATGGCTTGGACTCTGGAATCAGCTGATGCAGTAAATTTAAAACGGCCTGAGCAGCAATTTCTCTCTTTAACATACTAAAACTAGCCAGATCAATGCACAATTAGACGAAATATGGAGCCAAGCTATTAACTATCTAGATGAAGCCAGAAACAAATATCTAAATCAATTCTTACCTCTAAAGCTTGGATAACTGAAAATTAGTACCACTAAGGTGTCTAAGAGACACAAAATTATACATTTACTACTCACCTAAAATGTTTTAAAATAATATGTATTTTTACATACAAATAAAAGGTCTAATTTAAAAAATTAAAAGCGGGGCACGGTGGCTCACGCCTGTAATCCCAGCACTCTGGGAGGCTGAGGTGGGCAGATTACAAGGTTAGGAGATCGAGACCATCCTGGCTAACATGGTGAAACCCCGTCTCTACCAAAAATACAAAAAAATTAGTTAGGCATGGTGGCAGGCAACTGTGGTCCCAGCTACTTGGGAGGCTGGGGCAGGAGAATGGTGTGAACCCGGGAGGCGGAGCTTGCAGTGAGCCAAGATCGCGCCGCTGCACTCCAGCCTGGGCAACAGGGCGAGACTCCATCTCAAAAAAAAAAAAAAAAAAAAAAAAAAAAAAATTAAAAATGACTTGGAAAATAAGACCAGTAAATGTCTTCAAAAAGTAAACTGGTTAAAGCCTTTTTAAATAGAAAATATTTAAAAGTCATGAAAATAACCCAATTTGTACTTTTCCAGTTAGGGGTTCAGTGATTATGGCTGGACTACTCAACTAGTGTGCTCAGGGTCATGGAACACATGGTTTATAGGTATGCTTGAGACTGTGATCCCTTCAGTCTTTGTGGGTAGTCATCTGGAACAGATGGTGTGCCTCCTGTTGTCCCTATGAGTATCCTCATTTGTCTATTCCACTATTATATACAAGTAGTTTTACATTTTTAAAAAATTGAACACAAAAAAGGTAAAAAAGAACTGCACTACGGGATACAGTTGCAAAGCACTTCAAAAAAAAATGAGTAAAAAGATTATCCTAACTTTTACAAAATTATTTCAATATATCTCTTTGGAGCAGTAAAGAAATAAATCAATTACTTTGTCCTTTATGTATTCCAAATTTTTTAAAAAACGAACTTTTCTCACAGATGCAAAATTTACTTACTTTTATCTCCATTGTAAGTGCAAATACATGGCAATTTTTCTTGTGGATTCCATAACCTAACAGTGCCATCTGCTGAACAAGACAGTAATTGATTTTTTATGCTACTATAAGCAAGACCCCAAACTGCATCTGTATGACCAACTAAAGTGCCAGCTAGAACATTTGGCTCTGGAGAAAAAACAAACAAAAAATCAGGTAAAAGAAGTTTAAAAGAAACGTTGATACATAAAGAAAACTTACTATATAACTAAGTATAAAGAACACAACATAAATTTAGGCCATAAGAAGATAGACCAAAGTGTACATAGTGGCTACATCTAAGAGTAGAATTATGGCCTATTTTTATCCCCTCCTCCCATCAACATTTTTCTGTATTTTCACCATTTTCTATAAAGGAACATGTGCTTTTTTAAAAAAACAGCTTTTTTGAGATACAGATATAATTTACATACCATACAACTCACTCATTTAAAGTGTATAATTCAATGATTTTTGGTATGTCGCTCACAGATTTATACAACCATCATGACAATCAATTTTAAGACACTTTCATCACTCATTAGTCACTTCCCCCAATTCCTCCTCCCCACCTTTTCACAAGTCTAGGTAACAACTAATGCTCTGTCTCTATAGATGTGTCCTATTATGAACAACTTCTATAAATGGAATCATACAATATGTGGTCTTTTGTGACTGGGTTCTTTCACTGAGTATGTTTTCTTTTTTTCTTTTTGAAATAGGGTCTTGCTCTGTCACCCAGGCTGGAGTACAGTGGCACAGTCACAGTTCACTGCAACCTTGACCTCCTGGTCATTGAACATGTTTTCAAGGTATTTATCCATGTTGGAGCATGTATCAGTACTTCATTTATTTTTAGTGCCAAATAATATTCTGCTGTGTGGATATACCATATTTTATTTATCTGTTCCTTAACTGACAGACATTTGACAGCTGATAACAATGAGCATAATCTGACAATCCTGTTTTTCTAGTAAACTCCTCCCACTTTGCATGAATGCTTATCATCTCCACAGTTCTCACAGCTCCCAACCTCTCTTCTACATGACTATGCCTCATACTTCACTGAGAAAACACAGCATTCAAATAATGCTGTATGTTTCTTATCCCCCATCTTCTTGCTGCCTAATATATAAATGATTAGTGTCTAAAGGTATCTTCTCCTAGCTTCCAGATACAAGCAAGGAATCTGTCCTCCATCCTATCAAGGGCTAGTACCAGATGTCACTAACTTGCTGTAATGTTTACTGCTTCTCTACTACACAAATTCTCCTCCTTGGGATCATTACTACAGTGGAAAAAAAACTTGTTCACAGAATCTCCTCAACAAAAAATCTTCATTAATCCTACCCTACCACCCCTTCTACTCAGCAGTAGAAATATGCTTTTCACTTCCTGTTTACTCTTCAAATCACTCCAGTTTGGTTTCTGATACCATTACCACACCAAAACAATCCTTGCTAATGATGATCCCTATACTATCAAATTTAATACTTTTCTTTGATGATACAAAACATTTTGTTGTTGCTCCCACTATATTGCTTTTCATCCATATAGTCTGACATGAAAGATTATCCAGAGGTCCCTTCATCCTTCAGTCTTAGCTCCAGCATCCAAACTCTATCTGGCCAAGATGTGGGTGACCTGCTGGTCACTTATAAAAGGGAAACTTTATATCATATTATTAGAACTCTCAGTAACATTTGAAAGTACAGACTGCTTCTTTCTTCTCAAAATGGGTTTCTTCTTTAGTGTGCTTCCATGATTTCACACACTCTCCTGCACTTCCGTCTGTCTTTTGGGTCATACCTCCTCAGTTTCCTTTGTTGGCTCTCTTGCTCCAGTCACCCTCCCAGTGTCAGAATTACGAGGACTTTAGTCCCAGGTTGTCTTCTCTTCTTACATTAAACAATACACTCTCCCTGAATTGCCCATTCTTACTTATAGCTTAATGTATCATCTGTATAGAGAAGAGTGTCCATGTTTTTAACTTCAATCGAGACCACTTTGGGCTCCTTAGTTGTGTATTACCTACTTGATACTGTCATCCTTTAACATGCCTAAAATCTGAACTCACCATCTTAAATCTCCTTACACCAGTTCTGTCCCCGTTTCAATAAATGCTCCCATCACAATGCTCAGTTACTCACATCAAACACTCAGGACTGGTGATGAAAATGTTCTGAAATTAGTGATGATGGCTGTACAACTTTGTGAACACAGTAAAAACTACTGAAATGTAGACTTAATTTTTAATTTTTTTTTAAAGATGGGGTCTTGTGGCTGTGCATAGTGGCTCATGCCCATCATCCCAACACTTTGGGAGGCTGAGGCAGGCGGATCACTTGAGCTCAGGAGTTTTAACACCACCCCGGGCAACAAGGTCACCATTTCTACAAAAAATACAAAAATAGTGGAGGTGGTAGCTCACACCTGTGGTCCCAGCTCCTCAGGAGGATGGCTTGGGCCTGGGAGGCGGAGGTTGCAGTAAGCCAAGATCACACCACTGCCCTCCAGCCTAGGAGACAGAGCGAGACCCTGTTTCCAAAAAATAAAATAAAATAAAAGAGAGAGAGAGAGAGAGAGAGAAAGAGAGATTGGGTCTCACTCTTTTGCCCAGGCTGGAGTACACCGGCACCATCATAGCTCACTACAGCCCTGACTTCCTACACTCAAGTGAATCTCCCAGCTCAGCCTCCCGAGTGTCTGGGACTATAGGCACGTGCCACCACATCTGGCTAATCTTTAAATTTTTGATAGACATGAGGTCTCACTGTGTTGCCCAGGCTGGTCTTGAACTCCTGGCCTCAAGTGATCTTCCCACTTCGGCCTCCCAAAGTGGTGGGATTACAGGAGTGGGCCATTGTGTACAGTCTGAACCGTATACTTTAAAAGGGTGAATTTTATGATATGTAAATTATATCTCAATAAAGCAGTTAAACACATACAATCAAATTAAGCGTCACTCACCCATCACTTTATCTACTCAACATAATTTATCAAAAAATCCTGTCTGTTCTACCACTCTCCCTCAGTTTATCTTAAAACCACTTCTAACTGCTCTGCTACCACCACTCTAATCTTGGCAATATCGTCTGTCACCTAGTTTACTAGACTACTATATGACAGCAGCCTCCTAACTGGTATTTCTCTTTCCACTCTTCTCACCCCCAATTTATTCTTCTCACAACAGACACATGCACCTTTTTAAAACCTTACATTTATCAGATAACTTTCTGGCTTAAAACTCTTTACTGAAAGTTTCCTTTTATCCTTCAGATTTTGGCTTGAATCTCATTATTTTAGAAAGACCTTTCTTGACTAACTCTTCTAGAGAAGGTTCTGCCTGTTACTCCCTCTCACAGTACTCTATCTTCATATCATTTATCACAATTTGTAACCATACATCCCATCCCTTTGCTTATTTATGTCTCTACTTTCCATTAGACAATCTTATTCCTTGACATAGTGCTTACCACAATGCCTAGCTAATGTAGGCACAAAGTGGTGTTAAATAAAAAGAACAAAGAGTTCATAAACATTTTGTTTTAATATAATTATTGATAATGCCCTTACAAATATATTTGAACAGAGGTACAGGTAGGTGTTTCTGTAGAACACATTTCTAAAAGCTCCATTTGTAAGTCAAAGGAGGTTTCTTTTCTTTTTCTTTCCATTTTGAAATTAAAAATGTTTTTGTATATAAGGGCTAAGAATAACAAAAACATTTTTTGGCTCCAAAAAGTTTTAATGATTTACACCCTTGCTGTTGGTTCCACTGTCTTTTGCTAATATTTTTAAAATATGTAAACTATTTCTTAAGTTCAAAACTTTGTTACTTAGAATATATTTTGTTTCCTTCTCCTTTTTGTAACTACTACCTAAATTAACACTTTAATTAATACAGCTTTTTTTTTAACAACAGAGAAAGTATCAATTCATAGGCTTAAATACCCATGGCATGACATTTCCTAATTTTTCTCTTTAATAAAGCAATTTATTAGCAAATGGAAGAACTAAATGAGGTGACTAGCATAGGTTTAAATAACCTTGTAATCCTATTTGAGGTATTTACTTTTGTCAGCTCCATTCAGTTAAAAAAAAATACATTTTGATCCTTTTACTTACCATACGTATCATATGGATCCACAGTAGGACTGGGCATATTCCACCACTGGATGGTTGCATCAATACCACCGCTGAAACACTGTTCTCCATTAGAACTAATAGCTAATGACAGAACAGGGCCACTATTGTAGGAAGAGAAGAAAAAAAAATTACTGATAAATTCTAAGAAGAAACTCAAGTCTCCATTCCCCCAACCTCTGAATTTATGTAATATCTAAAAACTGTTTTAACAGAACATGTACATATGAATAGTACTTTTTTTTTTTTTGGAGATGGGGTCTCACTCTGTCACCAGCCCAGACTAGAGAGCAGTGGTGATCTCAGCTCACTAAAACTTCCGCCTCCCAGGTTCAAGCGATTCTCCTGCCTCAGCCTCCCGAGTAGCTGAGACTACAGGCGCATGCCACCACGCCAAGCTAATTTTTGTATTTTGTGGTAGAAATGGGATTTCACCATGTTGGCCAGGCTGGTCTCGAACTCCTGACCTCAAGTGATCTGCCCACTTCAGCCTCCCAAAGTCCTGGGATTACAGGCGTGAACTACTGCATCTAGCCTGAATGGTACTATTATATTCATATTTTCACCAATACAATTATTAAATAGCTATTATTCAAGTAATACATCTTTTCTAATATAAAGCATTGAGAAAATTACAAGGTTTGAGGACTGATAAATAATATTTAACAATAAGTATGATTATTAATTAAATACCAATTCAGTAAAACTTACATGTGGGCCCTAAATGTGTAGATAGGCTCTACATCTAAAGAGGCACTCCTAAAAGAGGGGGAAAAAGGGCAGGGGAAGAGAAGGCAATTAAATAACTATAAATCACTGGTTGATATTAAAAAGTCATTAGATCAAATGTGTGCATTAAAGATATACAACAATAATGAGGAATAATTACTTATATTAGCAAAATTAGAAGAAATACACCAGGCTAATATTAAAATACTTGCTTTTTGGCAGGAACTGTTTTTTGCAGGTTCCAGAGTTTCAGGGTATGGTCCTCAGAAGCAGTAACCAGCACAGGTTCTACAGGATGAAAAGCTAATGCCCGTACTCCATCAAAATGGCTACGTAGTGTATACTTGGGATTCCATGTCTTTCGAAAGGCATCTTTATTAGCAGGCAACTAAAAGGAAAAAGCACAATATTTAGTGGTAAAAGTAGTAAACTGGAAGGCATGTGGAGTGTTTATTCATTTCTTTTTGGTGTGTTTAACACATATATTTAAAACTGTTTGGCTAAAATGTCCAGTGGAAATTTAATGTACCTTTAAAACTTCCTAAAAAATCTTTATCATTTAATAATTACTCAGAATAATTTCATTTGCCTTACAAATAGCCTAGATCAAATGCAGAGTTCTTTAGTCTGTTTATACCTATCAAGTTAAACCCAAAGCTCCTATTAAATGTCAGATGAGAACAAAATCATCATTGCTACCACTGCTGCAATACTTTACATGAAAAATAATTACATATTACAAATATCCAACGGTACAGTATTAACAGTAAAGTCATTTAGGAAATGTATTAACGTGAAATTTTTAAAGGCAGCAAGTTAAGGTACTTTCTGGAAGTCTGAACTAAAGACCCTTTAAGAATATTTTTAATCCCATTTTCGTAATTCTTGGTATTGACAGAGGTTTATCTTTTTACCTTCACATTTCTCCATCTGTAAAGACAGGCTGTGAAACCACTTCTAAAGCAGTCAAAAGTTTACTGGAATTTAGTTGCTTATGTATTTTAAAAAATATATTAATGAGAATAATCCAGCCCACCAAAGGCTGTCTCTAAAAAGCATGCTAACGTTAAGTATAAAATGTAGAAAAAAGAAATTCATTATAAAAAGAAAAAAATTGCTGAAAAACTGCAATTAACATAAAGATCTAACAGGTATAGTTAACTCTCAATTGAAATATTAATGTCTAGAAAAATTAAATCCAAGACAAGTTTCACCTCTAACACTGGACTCCCTCCCCATCCCCCCTTCCATCCACTCCCCATCCCTCTAATGGAGTTAAGTATTCAGGAAATGATGCAAGCTAACTTTAAAATGTTCAGAAACTTTAAAATATTTCCTTAAGAAAATAAAAGTTCAAAAATAAAACATGCTTTTTAAGAAGTATTCTGAAGGCAAATATGTGATTCAGGTTATTTTTTTTCTTGTTAACACCAAAATATGGTTTAATTTGAGATAATTGAGAGTTGACTACTCAAGATGTATTTATTGACCAATATATTAATCATCTCAAACTTCTAGTTAATCCACCAAAATACCTAAAACAAAATTTAAATACCACAAAGAAAGTAGTTATAAAAGAAAAACTACATGTCACTTCAAATCAACACATTGACACAAACTTATCTTTTCCATGCACCTTGACATTAATTCTGTTTTATAAGTGATTCCAAAAAATAAGGAGCCTTCTATTAAATCATTAAAAAATTAAAAATAAAACTGCACTTACATCATAACTATAGTCTGCATCATTTGTTACCGTCAAGTCTGCAAGGTCTCCAAGGCCCAGTACACTTAACAAAACATCATCAGAACCCATAATAAATGACTTGCCTCCTCCAGATGGAAACGTTATTGGTTCAGCTATAAAGAACAAAACCGCTTCTTAAATGCTGAAAAATCATACAGTACAAGACAATATTGTGGGGAAAATTTAAGAACTTAACAGTTACAATATTCAGTAATATAATTACTTTTTATTTTCCCACTTCTACTCAAAAAATCCTGTTACTAAGCAGTGTTAAACAAATGTGTTGGAACTGTGGTGTAGTAACTGTCCACAAATAAAATGTGCACTAGATATATTATTCTGGGGTGGAAGTTGGGGCACAAAAGCTTTACCACTTCAAAATTAAATCTCTTATCACTTCAGTACAATTATAACTATAGTTTACATGTTAAATAAGAAATAGGACAAATTTTGATTAAATAATGGAGTTAAAAATCAGATTTTTGCTATTCATGGGGGGAAACCTCTACCATGGACCTCAAGGACCTCAAAGTAGTCATACAGTATTTTTTAAATGTTAATAGGTTGTTGGTAAGTCCTTTTGCTTTCTAAAGAAGTACTAGGCATTCTAGTCCCTGATAAAAACTAGTACAAACACTGAAATGTAAATGGTTTACAGTCAGCTATATACTGTATCAGTTCACTAGAATGAAGCTTTAATTGTTCAGATTCCTTCAGTATCAGCAATGGTCTAGGAAAAAGTTCTTCCACCAACAACGTCAGTTTCCTTTCTATAAAGAGGTTAATCCATGTGGTCTTCAGAACATCTTCCTGCTTTATTTATTTATTTATTTATTTATTTATGTATTTATTTAGAGACAGAGTCTTGCTCTGTCGCCCAGGCTGGAATGCAGTGGTGCCATCTTGGCTCACTGCAACCTCCACCTCCTGGGTTCAAGCAATTCTGTCTCAGCCTCCCAAGTAGCTGGGATTACAGGTGCCAGCCATCACGCCCGGCTAATTTTTTGTTTTTAGTAGAGATGGGCTTTCACCATGTTGGCCAGGCTGGTCTTGAACTCCTGACCTCAAGTGATTCGCCCACCTCGGTCTCCCAAAGTGCTGGGATTACAGGCGTGAACCACCGCGTCCAGCCTGTCTTCCGGCTTTAAAGCTTTGACTATGATTTTTATTTTAATGTCCCATTCTAGTTACCATGACATTCTAAAATGAAGCAACTAATCTTGACCACAGAGTTTTAATTTCTGATCAGATGTGCCATTTCAATTTCAAACTAAACTCAGGTTGAGCTTCACTTAGATTTGTCGACTATATATCATGTGCATTATTACAGCTTTTCATGTTAATATTAGCAGTTCCAATTATTTAAAATGTGTTTTCCTTTCTATACATACTATTAACCAATTAAACTCTGCCATAATTGAATAACTATTATCTAAATATTTTGTTGTAACAGTCATAGTTTAAGCAACAACCTTCAATATCATTTCAAACATGCTTTGAAAGCAAAAAACTTAACATTAAGGTAACAAGGGAGAAATAAATCATTATAATATAAAACTCAATGTATCAAAACACACTTAAAATTCATGAGCAAATTTAAAAGGGAAACATACAAAAAATTAAGCTGATTGTCAATTTTTTTAAAATTCCCATGAAAAATGATATAAATATGCTACAGGAAACACAAGAGCTGTAATGAAACTTGACAGTCATCACTAACACTACTGGAAATAATTCTGAGAAGATATAATTCATATATGTATACTATGGCAAAATAAAATTCATCTTTATTTAAAACATCTTATTTTATTATTGTATCCTATCAAAGTAAGCTATATAATCTGACTTAACAGGGTTCTAAAATGCTGCTCTGATTCAGTTACTTGATCTAAAATGAATCTGAAAGCACCTGACAGAAAATATATACATAGAGATCCTAAGTAGTATTTAATCTTTCAATTATGACACTTATTGAATCTGAATAATCTGTAGCATTGATCTTTTCCTACAAATTATTAGTATGCAGTTATTGGCAATACCAGAAGCAGCTAAAAACTATAAAATCAATAATTTAAACTTATGTTTAAGCATAATTACATAAAAGTCGTTACATAACATTTACTCAGCATTTTTCTCTAGACAAAGAAATATTTTTACTTTAAGCTCATAATTTGTTTCTAAAATGCCACAGTTCTTCCCACTCACAATTATACAAACATTCACTGACACAAATCTTAAAAGTCCAATAAAATAACTTTAACATAACAAATTATTTTGCAGGACAATCTCTGATCAGCCACTGACCAATTTAGGAGCATGTGAACGTAAGTGTCTGGACGTTAGTTTTACTCGAGTTTTGGATTAATTGTACTTAACAAAAAATTAGTATTATACTCATTTCTAATTAATCATATGACCATATTTCTATCCTTTTCTCTATATACACACATATATTTCATGACATATTTATGTAGATATTGCAAGCTATTCTGCTTACTCAGTATTTATTTACATATATATGTGTAAAACTTCTTTTACACTATTACCTCTGCTTTCCATATTACCCATCATTGTGGCATATGGTAATCACAGCAGCTACTCGTTTGTTTATCCTTATTTCCCTGCAGATGAAATTTCTATCCTAAAAATTCATTTTATTAATGGTAATATTACCCATAGTATAAAATGTCATTAGTAATTCAAAGAAAAATACAATTATTTTAACCAGCCTAAAAAAGTAGTTTTGGTATCTTTTTTTTTTTTTTCTAATAGAGACAGGGTTTTGCTATGTTGCCCAGGTTGGTCTTGAATTCCTGGGCTCAAGTGATCCTCCTGCCTTGGGCTCCCAAAGTGCTGGAATTACAGGCATGAGCTACTATGCCTGGCCTAGTTTTTAATTTAATGATGGAAATTATAACATATTTTATTAGGAGGCCTAAGAAGGATTTCATCAAGTAATATAACAATACTAGTGTAATGGGTCTATAAAATACAAGGTCTTTTTCAGATTTTTATAACTAATCTTCCTTTTGATGGACACTTATCATGAAGGAAACCTGTAGCTCGCATATTGAACTCTTTTTCCCAAGAACTTAGTCCAGGTAACAGATTCCATTTATACCATGGGCAACGTGGTATGTCTCAAGTCTTTAGTAACAACAGTCTAGAAGATTGTAATGTTGAAGTACCACTCCTAGAAAACAGACATTGTTCTTTACAAAATGAGGTAGGACACGGACTTGAAAAGTAAAGAAGTTGGACACTGCCACTGAAAATAAGGATATTATGTACTCCAAAGCTGCCTTCTTAGCTTGAAGTCAAACTCACATCTCTTTAAGTAACAAATTCTAGTAAGATCGACACTTCAAAAACTGTAATGAAGTTCACACTTATCAAATCTCTCCCCTCGCCCTCCTCCCAGCATCAAGAAACAGATCACTGACCTATATTATTTCTTTAAAACACACACATAACACATAAACAAACACACACAGAGAGCTCTAAGTTGGTTTTTGTGTAGAGTGTGCCTTGACTGGCTTTAACCATAAGTCATTGGTTTGAAACATTTAAAAGGGTTCACACTGCTAACATGGGTTTGCCTTAAACTGCAAAACTTGCAGTTTAAATGTACATTAATTACAAAAATTTTAGCAAGTTGTGCTATGCATATTTGGCAAAACAGACTAAAAACGAAGCAAAATCACCACTAAATGCATTAAAAAAAAAAAATGGAGTTGCTATGTGTAGTTTAGAAAATACTTCTAAAGTAAAACAGGAATATATCTCAATAGTGGAAATGAGATCTGAAAAAATTAAGACACTATTTTATTTTTCATTCATTTTGCTTTGAATGACTGTTATTTTAGTGATTTTCTTTTTAAGGTGAGTGAAGTCAATGGTAAATTATGAGAGGGAAAAAAATGCAAAATTATTTAACTGTAAGGAAACTGTGCCACTAGGGAAATCTTAAAAGGGAACAAGATGCATTTAAAATTTTTTGACTGGGACATCAAACAAATCCTCTTTACACAGCAAAGGCAGTAACATCAATGAAATTTAATATATATACCAAATTACTGTATCTCATATGTCATAATCATCTTTGGTTAAAAACTCAGATTCAATACTTATAAACATCTAGACTTAGAGTTATAAATGATTCAAGTATACCTACATATCTTTTGCCAAAATCAATTTTGGAAAAAATGTTTAAGTAGTACTTTCATTTCCTACACATTTCTGGTTTAGGCAAATTTTATAAAATTCATTACTAGGTAGCATATACTTGCTATCAAGTTAAAGAATAATGATACTGCCTTATTCTCAAAGGATTAATTGAGGCAACAGTTACATATATTTTTTAAAGTAATATATATTTAAAGTAACAGGTTGGGCACTGTGGCTAACACCTGTAATCCCAGCACTTTGGGAGCCAAGGTAGGCGGATCACTTGAGGTCAGGAGTTTGAGACCAGCCTGGCCAACATGGTAATATTCTGTCTCTACTAAAAATACAAAAAACTGGCCAGGCATGGTGGCATGCGCCTGTAGTCCCAGCTACTAGGGAGGCTGAGGCAGGAGACTCGCTTGACCCCAGGAGGCGAAAGTTGCAGTGAGTTGCACTCCAGCCTGGGCGACAGAATGAGACACAGTCTCACGGAAAAAAAAAAAAGAAAAAAGAAAAAAAAAAAAGGTTCCAAGCACAATGCCTGGCACCACAGTTGTCTTCTAGTAAGTGGTAATTATTATTAGCTGTTAAATTTAAGCAATAAGACAAAATGAGCAGCTTTTTCCATATGTATTAAGTTTGTTTTTGTAAATTACTATTTTCCCATTACTGGATCTGTAGTTAAAGACTCTGAATTCACCTATGATGGAAACAACTCCTCCTCACATTAAAAACGAAAACAAAATATGAAGAAATAGAAGCCAGAAATGTCAAAATCCCTAAATTAATTACATCAAGAGCTTGCCCAACACCTTCTCTAAAGATCATATAAAATGATCATCAACATTTGAAACAGTAGCCTAGTTGCAATATTAAGATGTGATTTGGATTTAAGGTCTTCTGAAATGTAAATAAACACGGTAGCTAAATTTTGTACCTTCCTCTGCTCTTGCACCTTCATGATCAGTCATTCTAGTAGAGGCTGACCTAGACTGATTAATGATTCCTGAAGGGATGTGGGGCAGCTCATCATCTCCCAGATCAGCTATCATGTCGTAGAGTTTTGTCCTGTTGGCCCCTGTAAATTAATGTCAGCAGTAGAGGTTCATTTAATGGCTACCGCTTGACTTGCCAGCAGCGTCTAAAACCAGTTCATTAACAAAACAGACTATTAAGAAGTCTCAGTTATTAAAATATCAGAAAATTAAAGATGTCTTCCATTTTCCATACCATCCCCCAAAACACATTGAGTTTAAATATTTATTATTTCTGTGGAGAGAGAGATATATATAAAGATACATATATGTATTACATATTTATCTCTCTCTAAAGACATATATTATATCTCTCTCCATAGAATACTTAAGAGAGAGTTCTTTAAAGTTCTGTAAACTCACAGACACAGAAGGTATCATTAAAACAATGGAAAATTTTGGTGTTTAAGGTTAACATTTACCAGTATAAAGAATAAAACAAGGGCTTTTCAACATAACTCACTTGTTTAAAAAAGTTAACAAAGGAATAAGTGCAAATAATTTTTATGAGGGTGCAACAAACGATTAACTTTACCTGGTGTTTCCATGGATATTTTCCTGCCATGTTAGTACAAATTTGTCATTAACAAATCAACCCCAATTTCTTTCAAAATGTTTTTCTCATTTTTCCCAAATCTGAAAAACCTGATTTATCCATGAGATAGATCTCTGAGTTTCTCAAAATGATATGAAAGTCAGCACTGTCACAAGCCATAAATATAAGGGAAGAATTTTGGCTGTTGCCTGGATAATTCAGGCCAAAACATATAAAACGCAAAAGCTTCTGTAGTATTGTAGAATATTCTTTAACTCTGAAATTCAGAAATAGCGGAATTATTTATTTTGAACCATATATTTTGAAAGAAAACTTAAGTTTTAAGAATGTCAGAAAAAAATACTTTGAAAAGACAATGCTTTATAATCTACGTAAGTTTATAAATCTACATAAATAAAATAGGTAAGTCCAAGGTCAAAGATTATGACCTTATATTTACTAACGTCATCATTAATGGATGTTAAGTTCACTGTGGCTATTTCAGTGTAAGTAACTCTAAGAACTATTACCCATCTATGTATCCTTAACAAAATGCCAGGCAATTAGCTGGTAAAACTTCGTGGAAATAGGTGGACTTTTAAACATTTATTGATCCTATTTTACATTAATTCCTAATTTCTTAGAAATGCTTTAACAACTCTACTTCTGGATTAGGTAATATGTTATGTATTCTGAATTTCCTAACTAAAAATAATGAGGAAATTCAGTGTTACCTGAGGATTTCCCCCCAAAGAGAAATGACTGTAAACAAATTCTCCAATAAACAAAAAACTGTCTACTGGATATCCAACCACCAGTTAAATTCAACGTAAAAGAACATAAACATTATTCTTTCTCAAAAATAGCTCCCTTTTTTAACTTTCCCACTTGTATGACTACCACCACCATTTGTTTAATTTTGCTTCTTAAAATTCTGCAACCACATCTTAATTCTTCAACTTGTAAAATTATAAAAGGGTGGGGGCTGCTTTTAAAAAAGAATCTTCCTTTAAAGTATTCTCCAAGTTTATCTCTCTATTGACTTTAATCAAGGCTTTCAACCTTATGAATTACTACAACAGACTCCTAATCAGCTCTTCTATCTCTGAGCTCCATTTACCTTCAATCACATTAATATACTACAACTAATTTCCCAAAATTATCACATTTATTATATCTCCCTTCACTAAGAAACCACAAGTAGCATTTCAACACTCTGGATCAAAGTTAACTAAAATCATGTACTTAACCTTTCATGTGCTTTATGATCTGATCCTATTTTTTCTACCCCATCTTATCTTTTAATGATCCACAATACAAACTCCCTTCATTTTCCAGTCAAAGCAGTTTCCATATGTAGTTTCAGTGGTTCACTGAGTTTACTTCTGTCATATTTTGTCATATTTGTCTTCACCCGTTCTCAGAAAGGTGAGAACGCTTTCTACACACACACACACACACACACACACACACACACACACACACTTCCTAATCTTCTAACATGCACCTCAGCCTATATGAATTCTACCCATTCCTCCACATCAGTTTCATCTCTTCTGTAAAGCTTTTGTTGATCTTTCAATCTTATTTCTGCGTAACATAAAATGACTTTATTAAATACTACCTTGTAAATAATTTCATATGATAGTTAATGTGAAACATAATAAAGGCTTGACAAAGTTTTGTTACAGATAATGTAAAGTCAAAGTCTTTCTGTACACATGAACTGGGAGATATAGAAGAGAAAGAAATTAGGAGATATTATGGAAGCTACTGTTCAAACTGAGGATCCCAAATTATATAATATTATTTACATACTATAGCCAGATAGTTTCAGTGTGACACAGTGCCAAGTTGAGGAAATGATGAAACTTCCCTGCTCTAATCCTAGTTTCTCAAACGCTGCCAAAAGATGACAGCAGATTTCACAATTTAGTCTTTACTCTATTGTGTAGAGCATCTTTCAACTGCAAATTTAATGTCTTCATTTTCTTTCTAAACCTATCCAATATTCTAAATATAATAAATGCAACAAAACAATTTCAAATAAAAAATCTGAAGTCTTATCAGCAATGAGAAAACTGTAAGGGTAAAACAGGATACTAGACAATATTAATATCAATATTTAAACACATATTTGAAGGCCCATTAAGCACTAATTAAACAAAAACTGAAATGTATACAAGTACAAATACTTTTTCTAATTCTTACAGCAAGAAAAACTTTTATTTTTTAATTTTTGTTACTATTTTTGAGACAAGGTCTTGCCCTGTCACTCAGGCTAGAATGCAGTGACACAAACATGGCTCTCTACAGCCTTGATCTCCTTGGCTCTTGACCTCCCGGACTCAAGTGATCCTTCCGCCTCAGCCTGCCCAGTAGCTGGGACCACAGGCACGTACCACCAAGCTTGGCTAATTTTAAAAAAATTTTTATAGAGACAGGGTCTTACCATGTTGTCCAGGCTGGTCTTGAACTCTTAGACTCAGGCAATCCTCCTACCTCGGTCTCCAGAGTAGCTGGGACCACAGTCATGTACTACCACACTCAGCTAATTTTTGTATTTTTTATTTTTGTGGAGATGGTCTCACCATGCTGCCTAGCCTGGTATTGAGCTCCTGGGGTGAAGCAATCCTCTCTCCTAAGCATCCCAAAGTGCTAGGATTGCAGGCATGCACCACCGTGCCCAGCTAGAAAAACTTTTCTACTACTGTGAAAACAACCCACCTACTTCTTAACAAATACAAAGTCCTATATAAATGCATAATCCTCTAAACAGACTGACACAATGAAAAACATACTAATTATGCCACGTGTAAGCCAAACTATAGACTACGGTTACGTTTTCAAATTCCACTCTAACATATACACGCTCATGCCATGAAATTTATCTTCCTATGCTCTCTATCACTGTAAGTAAAATAGTACTTTTGAATAAATCTAACATTTTCCCTTTCTCAAGTAAGCCCTCCCTTTGTTGATCAACTTTTATATTCTGAAGCAAAACTGTTAGGAGGCAAACAATCTGGAAAAGATAAGCTTATTTAGTTAAGTCGTGTTTGCTAGATCTGTTCTATTTTCTATAATTAAAGCTTTCACACGACAACTGTTGTCTTAAATAAATATGAGATCACAATAGTAAGAAAAAATAACTTCAGCTGCAAAATGACTCTTCAGTTTTAAAAAGTGCACTGATTAAAGAGTATCAATCTGATACATTCTGATCCTAGGCAAAATACCTAAGTTATTTTCTTGAAAGAAAAAATCCCGAGTTAAAGGACATGAATAGTTTGTTTTTAAAGAGTGAAATTAAAGTCAGAAACATAAAACCACATGCCTACTGGAAAAGAACATGTCTTTCTATGAAACAATTTTGTTTTTGTCTTTGAGGGAGGAGAGAGAATATAACTATTCTGTGAGCTCTTCAAATTAGTACTATGTGCTAAACGGAAGTAGCTTACTCATCACAGATAATTTGTACTGTGAGCAAAGGTGTTTTTAAAAGCCTACTTAAGAGTAAGTTCCTCTTAAATGTATTCAAATGCCTAATTTTGGATATCTGACTTCAAGTCACACTTTAAAAAACTGGATTTCCTGTTGACAACATGTTTTCTTGGATCTGGAATAGCAAACGACAAATATTAATAAAAAACTTTAAAAATAAAAATTAGAAAATGACTTGGGGGAGCTCACTTACGATTTTTAAGAAATGCTGAAAAAGTTACAAGACTTCCCCGTTTCCAATGTATTGATAATCAGGCCAGAAGGTGCATAGCAATTCTGCAATGCCAGTAAAGGAAAGAAGGGAAATAGCAAAAAAAATCATATTCTATACATAGAAGAGACAGAAAAGTTAGGATAAATGAGAATAATTAGGAAAATTAAGATAAATCCACTAAGAACCAGGAATGCAAACACATATTCCCAAAATGTGAATTTTTTAAAATGGGGAAAGCCTATACATCTTTTCACGAAAGGAAATGAAATAATCTTTTTTTTTTTTTTTTGAGGCGGAGTCTCGCTCTGTCGCCCGGACTGGAGTGCAGTGGCCAGATCTCAGCTCACTGCAAGCTCCGCCTCCCGGGTTTACGCCATTCTCCTGCCTCAGCCTCCCGAGTAGCTGGGACTACAGGCGTCCGCCACCTCACCCAGCTAGTTTTTGTATTTTTAGTAGAGACGGGGTTTCACCGTGTTAGCCAGGATGGTCTCGATCTCCTGACCTCGTGATCCGCCCGTTTCGGCCTCCCAAAGTGCTGGGATTACAGGCTTGAGCCACCGCGCCCGGCCAGAAATGAAATAATCTTTTACTGGTAAGTTTAAATTTTATAGGCATAATATAGCTTAAGAGTAACAACAGGCTATAAGAATAATGGCTCCTATCAAAGGAAAATACATTATTATAATCCACAGTTTAAACTGTCCATGTTGAAAAGGAATAACAAATACCAAAGAAAGTCTTAAAAGATTTTTAGCCGCTTCTAACTAAAGCCTCCATATTTCAGATGCTTCGTTCACACTGTGTAATTTTTAATCAGTGATTTACATGTTTTTACTAAGACATAAAATACAGCACAAATGGAGACCTTAAAAAGTTAGAAAAATGCTATCAGCCCAACATTTTTACAAAAGATTCACTTCAAGCTCCTCCCAAATTACAGAAAAATTATTAAAAAGTGAAAGAAAACTGAGTTTTAGCTTAGATATTAGTATTGCATCAACGTTTACTTCTTGATTTTCATGACTGTACTATGGTCATACACCAGAATGTCTTTGTTTAAATACATACTAATATATTTAAAGAGCAACATGTCTATAACTTAGTTTTCTGAACTATTCAAAAAAAAAAAAAAAAATACATGGCCAGGTACAGTGGCTCATGCCTGAAATCTTTTTTTTTTTTTTTCTTTTTTGAGATGGTCTCCCTCTGTCGCCCAGGCTGGAGTGCAGTGGTGCGATCTTGGCTCACTGCAACCTCCGTCTCCTGGGTTCAAGTGATTCTCCTGCCTCAGCCTCCCCAAGTAGCTGGGACTACAGGTGTGAGCCACCACGCCCAGCTCATTTTTTTTGTATTTTTAGTAGAGACAAGGTTTCACGATGTTGGCCAGGCTGATCTCAAACTCTTGACCTCAGGTGATCTGCCCGCCTCGGCCTCCCAAAGTGCTGGGATTATAGGCACGAACCACTGCATCCAGCCTCATGCCTGAAATCTTAATGCTTTGGGAGGTTGAGGTGAGACGATCACTTGAGGCCATGAGTTTGAGACCTGCCCAGGCAACATACAGAGATCCTGTCTATTAAAAAATGTAAAAGTTAGCCAGGCATAGTGGTGCACACCTGTGGTCCCAGCTACTCGGGAGGCGGGAGTGGAAAGACTGCTTGAGCCTAGGAGTTTGAGGTTGCAGTGAGCTACGATGTGCTACTGCACTCCATCTGGGGAAGCAGAGAGCCTGTTTCAAAAAATAAATAAATGAAAAAGAATATATTTACAAAAAGGAAAGGGAAAAGCAAGTGTGGTAAAGTGTTAACATTTGGTGGGCAACCTGGGTGAAAAGTATATGGAATTCTCTGTACTATTCTCACAAAATTTTCTTAAGTCAGAAATTACGTCAAAATAAAAAGTTAAAAGGAAAAGAAAGCTTAACCCTGTGAAGCCTGAGACGAAAATAACTGCATCAAGCCTCTTTAGTTTCATGGTATTGACTCTTAAGAGTATTAATAAGATAAAGTACATCTCAATTATATTGTATATCTCACTTAGTGAAAAGGAAATACTGAAGTGGGTCTACATTCCAAGGCAAGGTTGTCACTTTTAACCCCTTTTCCTCTTGCAGGGGGCAGGGTAAAAAAAAAAAAAAAGAAAAAAAAAAGGAAGAGTGGGATACAGTGAACAAGCTGGAAGACACAGAAACTTTAACTTAGCACTTGATTTTAGAAGCCTTTCCATTTAAAAGTCAAATCTTGAGCGGGTCTTTACAAAGTTAAAAAGTCAGCATTCTTGCCATTTTTCTCTTTCCCTTCCAAAAAAAAAAAGAAAAAGAAAAAATACTGGATTACATCTGCTGATTCCATATGGTAAAGTCAGCAAATAGTTTTCTTCCCTCTAAGACGCTGCAGTGAAAAATCTGTCGAAGCTTATACTAATTCAGTAGGTGTGACTTATTAACAAATTCTGGAATAAAGAAAAAAATCAAGGTTGGTAAATGTATACAAATTTACATTTACATAGGTAGAATAAGTTCTGGTTCAATTATACAGTAGGGTGACTACAGCTAATGATAACGTATTCTGTATTTCAAGATAGCTGGAAAAAAGGGTATGAGTGCTGTAACCACAAAGAAATGATGAATATGCTAACTACTCTGATTTTCATTATTCAATGTTTAAATATATTAAAACGTCATACTGTGTCCCATAAATATTTATAATTATGTGTCATTTATAAGCAAAAAAAAAAAAATTTAAGAAATCAAAAGGCTACAGATAATGAATTATTCTAACTTGTACAAAGCTACCTAAGGAGAACATCAGAATAACAACATGGGCTAGATAATAGAAATGCTAAGAAATTCATGAATTACCTTTTCATGTAAAATTATATCTTAGTATTAACACGATGAGTTATTTGAATTAAGATCATTAGAAGTTTGTGATCTATAAACAGAAAAGTTTTTACTTTCTTAAACTCTATTTTCATGGCAAGGATTCAGAGCCAACATTTTCACACTGAATTCTGTATTCAAGAGCAAAAATTTTTTAATTTACAAAATTTCATAAAGGAAGTATAAAAAAGAAACATAATTTATTTCTCAATTATCTTTCCTGAGACACTTTGCTAGAGACCTTATCCCTATATCTACTTACATTAGTAGCCTTAAAGACAGTAATACTTTAAAAATGTTTAAAAATTAGAAACAAATATACATGTTTAACTAATAGAAGCTAAGTTAAATCCACAAAAATTGTATTTTAAATGACTGTGAAACATTAAGAAATAAGTTAAATTACAGCAATAATATTCTAGTTAAAATATTAAGAAGGAGGTTTTGTGTATACAGACTTTTAAGAAAAGATGGATGAATATATGCCAAATAGTCTCTGAGTGGTAGGATTGCAGGTGATTTTTATAGTTTTTCTTTATGTTCCTGTATACTTCTTATATTATCTGAATAACAAGCATGTGTTATGTTGATGATTATATAAGCAAAATTCATTTTTTTGAAAAAACAGATATGAAATCAAAATTAAAGTGGAATGGGCTGAATAACAGTATACCCATCTAGATAGTAAGATGTTATTGAGACATGAAAGCCTTAAGTTATGAATTTGGGGTCTCCAGGTACTGATTCAATAAAAGAAGTTCACTTTCATCCATTTCACATACTGGGTTCCTCTCTGTTGTTTGGAAAGGAAAAAAAAATCACAAACATATACAAAGGAGTTATTTGCTGACATAAAATGATGTTTTCTATGATGGTAGTAGGCAAATCATAATATTGTGTGTATTAAGGTCCAATTAAAAAAAACATAAGGCCGAGCATGGTGGCTCATGCCTATAATCTTAACACTCTGAAAAGCTGAGGTGGAAGAATGGCCTGAGGCCAAGAGTTCGAGACCAGCTTGGGCAATACAGAGAAACCCTATCTCTACAAAAAAATTTTAAAAATAAAATATTAGCCAGGTGTGGTGGCACGTGCCTATAGTCCCAGCTACTCAGGAGGCTGAGGTGGGAAGATATCTTGAGGGCAGGAGAGTTCAAGGCTACAGTGAGCTATAATTTGCACTACTGCACTCCAAATTGGTTTCTAAAAAAATTAAAATTTGTATGAGGGGTTAAAAATTCAGCTTTAGTTTATCTGTTTCTAATATTTCTTAAACACACTTAAACATACTTTAATTAAAAATATTTTTAAGAAAAGTTTAAAAGCAACAACTAAAAAAGACCTTGACTTACATCTTATTTGTAGAACTCAAAAAGATAACTCAAAGGTCTATCAGAGGGGGAAAATGGGATACTTCCATCTAAAATTAGAAGCAACATTACCTAATATTTCCAAAAAAAAAAAATCTTCAGCAGATTAAGTCAGTTTCTGATACTACATATAAAATAAGCAATCCACTAGTAAAATAAACCACTTTATTTCTTTAAAAAAAAAAAAAAAATTAAACCCTAGGCCGGGCACAGTGGCTCACGCCTGTAATCCTAGCACTTTGGGAGGCCAAGACAGGAAGATCATGATGAAGTCAGGAGATTGACACCATCCTGGCTAATGTGGTAAATCCTCATCTCTACTAAAAATACAAAAAATTAGCCAGGCATAGTGGCATGTGCCTGTAGTCCCAGCTACTCAGGAGACTGAGGCCGGAGAATCGCTTGAACCCAGGAGGCGGAGGCTGCAGTGAGCCGAGATTGCGCCGCTGCACTCCAGCCTGGGCGACAGAGTGAGACAGCATCCAAAAAAAAAAAAAATTAAATCCTAAAATTCTAATGTCATTTTGTCTATTCTAAAATAGTCAATCATGCAAATGTACTTTTATACTCAAAATGCTTGCATTATAGGTAAACGATGTTAGAACTAAACACAACCCTAGCCCAGTATCAAATGTTTTTAAATACAATAAGCAGTTCATTAGTCTTTTAATTCACACACAATAACAAAAGCTATCATAAAGTTATAAAAGAAAATTGTGTAACAGGTGAAACCCCCAAAACTTCACTTATTAGCCTCCACAGTAAATGAAATCACTCAAAAAAGGTTTTACTGAAAGAAACTCGCACATGTTTCTATCACACCTGCCATTTTATATATTAATGTATTTGTCACCAAAGAAACACAAAAAGAATGTCTGTATCGTTTTTGCCTTTTTCTCACCCTATTTTCTCCTTTATATAGTCAAAATGTTAGACTAGAAGGGGTCAATGGCCAGTTGAAAAGAGTCCCAAAATAAGTTTCAAGTCTCTCTAGTTAACAGTCATAGATCTGAAGATATTTTTATGTAGCAACTTTTAAGTTTGCACCACCAAATGGAAAAGAATTGCTACTTTAAGAGACATACTGTAGCGGATTTATATTTTAATAAGTAAATTGGTTAATATACAACACAGTGAAAAATACATCCAGGCACCAAGACACCCAGCAATGACTAAACAAACCCTACTGCCACCACTAACCTCCCACTCCTGGTCTCCTTCACCACAGTAGCCAAAAAATACTACCCAAGAGATTCTTCTTGCTGCTGCTGTTGTTCGTGGTTGGATTAAGACCAGAAAGCAGAAACTACAGAAAGGGCTTTCCTACTCACTGTAGGTAAGGATTCCCAAACTAAAAAATGTAACCTGGATATGAATTGTTTATAGCTATACTCTATGTATCAAAAATGGAGAAATTTATACTTTTCTCCCTTCTGAACAAATTTTTATTTTTTTATTCCAATGCCAATATTCCTAACAATTTGGCAAAGTTTTTAAAGCTTAAAAACAATCCTCAAAATCCTTTACCCTTCCCATATATTTTAAATGATTTTCTACTTGATCGATAACACATCCGAAATTATATACAAATTTCAATTATACAACAGACAAAGTTTAAAGTTAGTTGCCCCCTTTTTGAAACAAAAAATTAAGTTACACAAAAAAACAGAATTGAAGAATTTTTTTCTTAATTATTGGTATACAAAAATTATAATAGTCAGAATCTGCACTTACTCTTCACCCCTTTCTTCCCCTTTCGTTCCTTCTTGTACTGTTCCTTCAGTTTACTTATTAGTCCCTGGTCTACATCCCAAACCTCAGCAGTTGGGGAGAGGTCATCTTTATCTACATGCAGCATATTATTAAAAGAAAAAAAATCAGCAGTTGGCAATGCAAGCTGTTGGCAGTAAACTGTTATAGCTTTACATAATCATTAAAAAAATGTACTAATAGCATATACTCAAAATACTTTAAAGGTGCAGTCTCAGTTCTGGTATTCACAACTCAAACTCTAAATGCCCATGTCGTAAGTTTCTAAACATTTAATATCAACAGTTAAATAGTGCTTCATTTTCATGAACCACAAATTTGAAGGTTATCATTCACCAATAGACTGACATTAGAAATCTAATGTTATAAAAATAGATCACTGCATCTTTATAAAAATGTTAATAAAAAATTATTCAGCCAGCATCATAAAAGCAAATGAATGAAATACATGCGAACTACTCGGAAAAGTGCAAGCTAGAAAGTTAAGTGCTGTTTCATTGATGAAAATATTCATGCACCTTCTGTCATACTGATTCTGCATGCATAGGATTAACTGTACTAATGGAGAGGCATTCTAGTCCAATATAATACACATAAGTTGAAAAATACAATGTCTTGAATAATCCATACAAAGCATTCAGAAAGTCCCACCTCTGCCCCCACCCACCCAAATAGTTCAACATCTCATTACCTTCTTCCATTGGTCTACAACTAAGATTAGCAAAAAAACAAAAACAAAAAAAAAAAAAACAAAAAAAAACAAAACTCAAATTCCACTGAAGAATTTTTTGAAAATTGATTTTTTTTTCAGGATAAAAGTAGTGATCAGCATGGAGAAGTGAAAACATACATTGCTGTACATCTGCTAAAGCTACATCAGCTATTTTAGCTGAATAATAAATCCATATTTAACTAAATACTTGTGCCTGAGAAAATTTACTCATAGTCAACTAGAGGAAAAACAGCATTAAAAAGAGGCAGCATAAAAATAATTAAGTCTTTGAGACTTATTTTAAATATTGAGGATTTTTCCTTCCTTTGTGTGGTTTTAAAACAGCCACGTTATAAGGAAGTTTAACACCCTGACTTGTTAAATTTTTGATAATTCAGTATATTCTGGCTCACAAGTTTTGTAAGAGCCACCCTAGGACTCACTGACTTAATCTATAAAGTAGACATAAAAAGCCGTTCTCTTCCTTTATAGATTGTTATACGTACCAAACTTAAGAAATTCTCATATTTGAATGGCACACAGAAATGCAAATATTTACTGTACCTTGAGTTTTTCTTGCTACAATTGTCGTAACTTTTTCCCTGATGGTTAGACCACCTATGATCACAGGTGGTCAGTATGTGGAAAGCTAAATCCTAAGCTTTAAATTAATTTGCTAACTTGAATTACTTGAAACTAAGTTACTCATGACTAAAACTTACACCTAAGATTATCTGTCAAATCCACAAATTGTAATGCTGTTGGTAATACAGTTGTAAAGAGAAAATTCACTTTACTCAATTCACATGCACTCAAATCATGAAGTTTCCTGAAAACTACACTGCATCAGGAATCCTTCTGTAAACTTATTGAATATACTAAGAAAAACGGGATCTCAACAATTAATCATTTGCACTCATCTTAATGAAGTTAACAATTCTTAATTTCAACTACTTAAAGCAAGACAAATTGATACATTATGAGCAAATATTTTTTAAACCTCACAGAGAACAAAAAAACTTAAGTTGTATAAAGTTTATATAGGAAATCAGATAGAAGAGAAAAATTTAATAAGAGCCAAACAGTTTTCTAAAAGACCTGTGTAGAGAGAATAAAACTGTGAACAGCTCTAATGTTGACAAAGAGAGTGGAGTGAAAATGCATAGAGAATAAAAAAAGGATAAACTTAAGGAAAAAATATTACTTGCAAGATAATCTCAAATCTAGAAAACAAAGGTAAATTTAGGCAGTGCAAAGAACAGGTTGGTGAATGCATATGTGCAAAAACAACATCCTGAAACTTGCCTGGTAAGTAACAGCTGTTTGGTATTGCTTATAAGAAACAGATAAGAACAAAAGGGAAGAGGCAGCATAATCTTCTACATATTAATCCTGTTTTTAAAAAATCTAGGGGGAAAAAATACCAAGAAATGAGGTTGAATCATTTACGGTAACTTTTACGTCTAAAAGAAAACACAAATATGCATAAGAAAGTTGACTCCTGACAGCTCAAACCCACAAAAACATGAAATTCTACTATGGTAATTCTGATTACCAAAGCAGAGGAATTATACACATCTATTAACTGTAGCATAAATTTGTAACTAACTTTATGCATGTACTTATACTTTATCCATTATACTTAAGTACGAACATTCAGGTGCTAATTGTATTTTGTAGTTCTATAAATCTCTACAGATCAGTTTCAAAGATAGGAGACAATAAATGAACATTCTTAAAATGCCTAGTCTCCATGAAAGAAAAAGCAAAATAGAAATGCCAACTATTGTTTTTGATAATTAGAAGAACTAAAAATCACTAATATTAAACTCAGACTATCTAACATAGATGACAGTGAAAAGAGAGTTAGAAAGCTTGCCAGAAGGCAGTGGTTTCATAAGATAAAAAAAAAATTCAAAGTCAGAGATAACAAAGTTAATTGTCGATTGCTAATATACAAAATAAAAACCAGATTCTCTAATGTAAGGACTACAGTGTATGTTTCATTAAGACAAGACTTACATTTTTAAAAAATCAGGGCTCTTTTACTCAATAATTCAAATCTGGGCCGGGCATCGTGGCTCACATCTGTAATCCCAGAACTCTGGGAGGCCGTGGCAGGTGGATCACCTGAGGTCAGGAGTTCAAGACCAGCTTGGCCAACATGGTGAAACCCTGTCTCTATTAAAAATAGAAAAACTGGCCGGGCATGGTGGCACACGCCTGTAATCCCAGCTACTCTGGAGGCTGAGGCAGGAGAATCACTTGAATCCGGGAGGCGGAGGTTGCAGTGAGCCGAGATCGTTACATTGCACTCCAGTCTGGGTAACAGAGTGAGACACTGTCTCAAAAAGAAAAAAAAGAAAAAAAAATCTGAAAGCTACCACTTTCCTATTTATAAATATATTCAAATTTTTAGAAAATGAATTCCATAAATATAAAGAGTGTTTGCATATTCATCGTCTTTGCTTTGGAAAAAATGACTATGACATCTTGTTGAGTAGAGATGAAGAACTTTGGAAACACTGCATAAATCACTTGACAGTTTTCATTTCTCACAGAAAAAAACTATTTGAACCATCTTGTACTTAAATGAGTTATTTTCCTTCATCAAGAACTTAAAATGTTTTAAAGATAATATTTCCGTCTTGTCTGGAAGTAAGAGACCTTTCCGATTATTTCCACTTACATAGGAGACACCGGCACTATCAAATAATGATAGTAAAAAGCAAAGTATTGAGAGTTGTCTTAAAACTCTGCTCTACAATCAAAAGTCTTCAGAGAGAAGGACCAATCAGTTGTACATAATATGGGAACTATTATCAAAGAAATAATGCCATTCCAGGCCGGGCGCGGTGGCTCAAGCCTGTAATCCCAGCACTTTGGGAGGCCGAGACGGGCGGATCACGAGGTCAGGAGATCGAGACCATCCTGGCTAACACGGTGAAACCCCGTCTCTACTAAAAATACAAAAAACTAGCCGGGCGAGGTGGCGGCGCCTGTAGTCCCAGCTACTCGGGAGGCAGAGGCAGGAGAATGGCGTGAACCCGGGAGGCGGAGCTTGCAGTGAGCTGAGATCTGGCCACTGCATTCCAGCCTGGGTGACAGAGCGAGACTCCGTCTCAAAAAAAAAAAAAAAAAAGAAATAATGCCATTCCATACCAATTACATTCCTGAATTTTTTATCCTTTTGACTAAATTTCTAGCAACTCTAGGCTAAGGAAACAGGAATAAGTATGTGTCAAGATTTAGCTAAAAAGATACTCGATAAATATTTTGATCATTTTCTTTTTAATGAAAATAATCTAAATGTGCATCATAGGGCTCTGGTTAAATAAAATCATGGCACATTATTGACAGAATGTTATCCAGCTACTAAAAATGATGCTGATTGGGCATGGTGGCTCATGCCTGTAATCCCAGTAGTTTGGGAGGCCAAGGCAGGCAGATTGCTTGAGTCCAGGAGTTCAAGACTAGCCTGAGCAACATGGCCAAACTCAGTCTCTACCAATTTAACAAAAAAAAAAAAAAAAGGCAAAAATTAGCCAGGTGTGGTCACACGCCTGTGGTCTCAATTATTCAGGCGGCTGAGGTGGGAGACCCCCTGAGCCTGGGAGGTGAAGGTCACAGTGAGCCAAGATTGCACCATGGCACCCCAGCCTGGGCAACAAAGCGAGATCCTATGTAAAAAAGGGGGTGGGGGGATGCAGAAGAACCATGTATTAAGTGAAAAGTGTGCATTACAAATCAACATTGAGAAAACTCCTTATTTTACTAAATAAGTAAATATATATACACATACTTATAAAAAATATTCATCTTCGCATGTATTTGTAGGTTCTAAGTTTTCTAAAACACACTTGTATTACAAAATAATTATATATTTATATAATTACAAAACAATCAGGAAAAAAGCAATACTTTTGAAATTACTGGAAAAAGGTATTTCCAACATTGAATGTCTGCACAGAGAAGCTGAAAGAAAAGTTAAATATTTTTACTGTTTCTCCTGAGCAATGCTGATTTTGAAGAAAGGTACTCTTCTAAAACACAATCATTCAAATAGTAAGTACAAAAATGTAGTCTAGAAGGTAATTGTGGAGTTTTCTCATGTTTGAATTAATGTGTCTCTTCTATTTCCATTTAGAAGAAGAAAGAAGTGAAGGTCTGAAAATAATGCTTAAGAACTATAATAAGAAAACTGGTGGCAAAATTCAAATCTTTGAAGTACCTGATTCTTTTTTTATATCAAGATAGTTAATAAATGTACTATGTATTAGGTTTTTTCTCTCTTGCTATTAGCAATATTTGGTTTAAACACATAAATAAGGCATCTTTTAAAAGCCAAGTGTTTGCTATCAAAGTAGTTTTTTAAAAAAATCTAGTGATTATTCCTCTTGCTTGTAATTAAGCAAAACTTTGATGCATTAAAATAACCTTCTCCAGGTTAGGCGCGGTAGCTCATGCCTCTAATCCCAGCACCCTGGGAGGCCAAGGCCGGTGGATCACGAGGTCAAGAGATCGAGACCATCCTGGCCAACATGGTAAAACCTCACCTCTACTAAAAATACAAAAATTAGCTTGGTGTGGCAGTGCACACCTGTAGTCCCAGCTACTCGGGAGGCCAAGGTAGGAGAATCACTTGAACCTGGGAGGCGAAGTTGCAGTGAGCCAAGATTGCACCACTGCACTGCAGCCTGGCAACAGAGCGAGACTCCATTTCAAAAATAATAATAATGATGATAAAATAAACAAATAAATAAATAAATAACCTTCTCCAATAAAGCTCAGTAAACACACTTTGTTCTACCTACAACACGCTGATATTAAATGAGGAATGCAGGAACATATTTACTAGGAAAAACATTAAGGACGTCAGCTATTCATTTAAAATACTTTTTACACGTATTTTACCTCCTAATGGGGTTTTTAACCATGTACAGACAGAGAATGGTTTTCTCTTAGTTATGGCTGAATCATTATTAGCACAATGTACCACTTCCAAAGTTTAGGACCTAACATTTTGCACACTGAATATTATAGGTAATAAAGTGTAGTATCTTCATTAAATTGTGCTCAATATAGAGCTATAACTCAGGATGAGTAGCTTTATTCTTTCTTAGTAATTAGTCAGATAACACTATATGGACATACTGAGTGTTAAATCTTCCTAAATCTAGAATATCAAATTAAACAATGGGAATGTTCAACACTGAATATATACATTTTTAAAAATCTACTAAAGGGAAAGAAATTGGATTTCCAAATCAATTAAATGTTTCAACTTTAAATCCAGACAAATTCTAAAAGTCAAAACCCACCAAAAGCCATATATATCATACAGTTTAGTCACCAAATTTAAATAAATTGGTACAAAATACATTGCTATTATTCAATATCACTTCCCCTTGCTCTCAGTTTAACTGCCACCATACACTGATACACACATTCCACATAAAATATTTAAGAATAACCCATCATTAAGGGCTAGATTTCCTCCCACCCCCTATTTCTTTATGATCTTACCCCATTCTGTGCCATCCCCCGAACTCCGTGCTTCTCCAGCTCCTTCACCATCTTCAGCAGTCACTAAAAAATCAAATTCTTTCAGTGCTTCCTCAGTATCAGGATCGTCAGTTAGGTCAGCAGCTAAACCTTCATTACCTATCTGTAAATAGAATATAAACCAAGAATTACTTTTATCCTAAATGGAAAAGGGATGCTTTAATATCGTCACATAACTACATTTACACACCCATTTTAAAATTACTTGGATCCAAAATTTTAGATTTCCCATGTAATTCACAAATCCCAAATTATACTTTAGATAAATGGTTCAACAGTGCTGTGCCAAGATTGATCTAAGTAATGTGGCACTAAAAATGGTTTAAGTGCTAATCATCAAGAATAGTTAACTTCTTAAATTACAGTACATTCACAGTTAGTCCTCCATTAAAGAACCAGTCACTTATTTGCATTCTGATATGTTATGTTGAATTGACCTCATAAATGGGAAACTGCATGCTTAGTCCTTCACTTATAGAGATATGGCATAGTAACTAATTTAAGTTCATAGCTGTGATAATTATAATAGTGCTTTACCTTTCAGAACAAAAAAATAAATAAAAAGGATCAAAATCCCTATTCACTCAAATAGATGTTATGCATATAGAATGTGTCAAAAAAAATCTGAAAACTAATTTTGTAGACCAGAAACTTTTGTGGAACATTGTCATTTTCTTCTTACATTACTGTAAAATCTCAAATACCAACAATTAAACCTACCCACCTGTTGAAATACTGTACACTACTCTGGTAATTCACGAATGGATGATCAACTTGACTTTGGCTTCTATAGCTAGGCCCTCAAATCATTAAAATAGATAAACCTGTTTCTTAGGTTATGAGCAAAAGCGAATTTTTATTATTCCTTACTAAAAAACAAGACTGTTGAAACTTATTTATAATTCATAGATTACTCCCTCACCCAGGGTGGAAGTATTCCTATTGCAACTTCAGTTAATTTATCACTGGTGTGCCGTACATGAAGAGACAGAATTCAGCAGCGATTCTCAATTGTGGCAGAAGTAGAAAGGGCATCACTTTAAAAAGGTTTCAAAATCAATGAACTAGTCCTATAAATACAGACCTTTTCTTGTCCATTTAGTGAATAATACAGCAAACAATTCCTAATCTATGTGTGTAACGCAAAAAGAGCTGACCACATAAAACTTTTAAACAATATGTAAAATAAAGATGATCAATCACTCCCAATGTAACTTAAGACATCTAAAAAATTCCTATTCCATGAGCAAAAACTGGAAGCATTCCCTTTGAAAACTGGCATAAGACAGGGATGCCCTCTCTCACCACTCCTATTCAACATAGTATTGGAAGTTCTGGCCAGGGCAATCAGCCAGGAGAAAGAAATAAAGGGTAATCAATTAGGAAAAAAGAGGAAGTCAAATTGTCCCTGTTTGCAGATGACATGATTGTATATTTAGAATATCCCATTGTATCAGCCCAAAATCTCCTTAAGCTGATAAGCAACTTCAGCAAAGTCTCAGGATACAAAATCAATGTGCAAAAATCACAAGCATTCCTATACACAAATAACAGACAAACAGAGAGCCAAATCATGAGTGACTCCCATTCACAATTGCTTCAAAGACAATAAAATACCTAGGAATCTAATTTACAAGGGATGTGAAGGACCTCTTCAAGGAGAACTACAAACCACTGCTCAACGAAATAAAAGAGGACACAAACAAATGGAAGAACATTCCATGCTCATGGATAGGAAGAATCAATATCGTGAAAATGGCCATACTGCCCACGGTAATTTATAGATTCAATGCCATCCCCATCAAGCTACCAATGACTTTCTTCACAGAATTGGAAAAAACTACTTTAAAGTTCATATGGAACCAACAAAGAGCCAGCATTGCCAAGACGATCCTAAGCCAAAAGAAGAAAAGCTGGAGGCATCAAACTACCTGACTTCAAACTATACTACAAGGCTACAGTAACCAAAACAGCATGGTACTTGTACCAAAACAGAGATATAGACCAGTGGAACAGAACAGAGCCCTCAGAAATAATACCACACATCTACAACCATCTCATTTTTGACAAACCTGACAAAAACAAGAAATGAGGAAAGGATTCCCTATTTAACAAATGGTGCTGGGAAAACTGGCTAGCCATATGTAGAAAGCTGACACTGGATCTCTTCCTTATACCTTATACAAAAATTAATTCAAGATGGATTAAAGACCTAAATGTTAGACCTAAGACTATAAAAACCCTAGAAGAAAACCTAGGCAATACCATTTAGGACACAGGCATGGGCAAGGACTTCATGACTAAAACACCAAAAGCAATGGCAACAAAAGCCAAAATGACAAATGGGATCTAATTAAGCTAAAGAGCTTCTGCACAGCAAAAGAAACTACCATCAGAGTGAACAGGCAACATATAGAATGGGAGAAAATTTTTGCCATCTATCCATCTGACAAAGGGCTAATATCCAGAATCTACAAAGAGCTTAAACAAATTTACAAGAAAAAAATCAACCCCATCAAAAAGTGGGCAAAGGATATGAACAGACACTTCTCAAAAGAAGACATTTATGCAGTCAACAGACACATGAAAAAATGCTCATCATCACTGGCCATCAGAGAAATGCAAATCAAAACCACAATGAGATACCATCTCACACCAGTTAGAATGGAGATCACTAAAAAGTCAGGAAACAACAGGCACTGGAGAGGATGTGGAGAAATAGGAACATTTTTACACTGTTGGTGGGACTGTAAACTAGTTCAATCATTGTGGAAGACAGTGTGGCAATTCCTCAAGGATCTAGAACTAGAAATACCATTTAATCCAGTCATCCCATTACCGGGTATATACCCAAAGGATTATAAATCATGCACCTATAAAGACACATGCACACGTATGTTTATTGCAGCACTATTCACAATAGCAAAGACTTGGAACCAACTCAAATGCCCATCAGTGATAGACTGGATTAAGAAAATGTGCCACATATATACCATGGAATACTATGCAGCCATAAAAAAGGATGAGTTAATGTCCTTTGTAGGGACATGGATGAAGCTGGAAACCATCATTCTCAGCAAACTATCACAAGGACAGAAAACCAAACACCACATGTTCTCACTCATAGGTGGGAACTGAACAATGAGAACACCTGGACACAGGAAGGGGAACATCACACAACGGGGCCTGTTGTGGGGTGGGGGGAGTGGGGAGGGATAGCGTTAGGAGATATACCTAACGTAAATGACGAGTTAATGGGTGCAGCACACCAACATGGCACATGTATACATATTTAACAAACCTGCACATTGTGCACAGGTACCCTAGAACTTAAAGTATAATTTTTAAAAAATGGTAATAGCACACACGCAAAAAAAAATTCCTATTCCAACTATATGAATATATAGCTAATAAGAATATAAAAGCTAATTCCTACTTTGTGTTTATTTATCCGATGTTTGTCTTTTCCTTCTGGGATGCCTTCAATCATGTCATTTTCCTCTTCTTCATCACTGTCATCAGCATTTTCTAAGAAATTGAATGTCTCCAGAACATCACCAGAGGACCTGTGCAAAGGAAAAAAGATGAATCCAACTATTCCAATGGTTGGTTCTAATATTTCTTTCTGGTTCCCATTTTAAATCAATTCTTAAAACTAAAGAGATTTGAATGACTACCTACTGTCTGAGGACTTTATTCAAGAAAAAAAGTTTGAAAGATTTATGTTCTACAACTGAAATAAAAGTAATTACTCTCTGCTGACTTTCTCCAAAGTTCATTGTACAAAATATTTTAGGTAATTACCGCAACAAAATAAAATCCTATAGTATTAGACACTCAAACACATATTATTAGTTCTCAAAATAAAGCCATCATAAATGAGCAACTGAAACTTAGTATTTCTTATAACTACAACCTTTTACAGTTTGGTCTAAATGTTTGAGGACTAAAACAGTAAATACCAAAGTTTATCAGGTGGGGCCAGGGACAGTGCTTCATAACTGTAATCCCAGCACTTTGGGAGGTGAATGGGGGGAGACCGCTTGAGCCTAGAGTTCAAGACCATCCTGGGCAACATAGTGAAACCCACCTTCAAAAAAAAAAATTAGCTGGGTATGGTGTCATGTGCCTATAGTCTCAGCTACTAAGGGGGCTGGGATAGGAGGATTGTTTGAGCCCAGGAGGTTGAGGCTGCAGTGAGCTATGACTATACACTGCATTCCAGCATGGGTGACAGAGCAAGACCCTGTCTCAAAATGAAAACAAAAAAAAACTTAAAAATAATTTATCAAGCAGCTCAGATTTAAATTTATAGTAAATCAGATATAAAACATCCCAATCCATTTCACAGACTGTCTTAGCTAGAAAAAATAACTAAAAATCTATTAAATAAATACTTTTAAGTCTTGCAGAATCACTCATTTAACAGGTAATAGGGACAACCTATTTTATCCACTTAACTAAATCTTTTAACTAATTTGAGCTTCTCTATGCACACACAAAAAAAGGTGTTCATATAGTTGTTTAAATGTTTAACAATAAAGGCAGCAACAAAACAGTAGAAAATTCAGCTGAACAAAGACTTTCACCATGAAAAGTCTCTGCTCTGCCACTAAGTAGCTGCTTGAATGAAGCCAAACCATTTATATCTTTTGGCCTCAATTTCTTTACCTGTAAATTGTGGGGGCTGAATTAGATTATCTCAAATGTCTTTACTAAGAGTACATGGTAACAAAAAGAAAAATAATATAAAACTCAGGGAGGGTTTTTGCCCCCCTCTCTGATTGGTTCACTCCATTAGTCCAAATAAAACACAATTCAGATTATACTTGTCCCTTGGTTTCTATGAGGCATTGGTTCTAGGATACATACCTCCCTATCATGCTCAAGTCCCTAAGCACATTCTCCCTATAGTATACTTTAAATCATCTCCAGACTATTTATAATACCTAATACAATGTAAATATTACATAAATAGGTGTTACACAGTATTTTTAAATTTGCATTATTTTATTTTTTAATTGTCATTTTTTTCAATGTGGTATTTTGAATCCATAGGTGCAGAACCTACAGAGAAAGGGCTGACTATATTTTTAAAATAGCATTAACAAAGAGTGTTAATCGGTTGTACTATATCCCACCCAATCTAGCACACAGTTTAAAGGAACTGTACAATGAATGAATGTAGGAGATGGTTTTTTCAAATGCAAATTAGTAAAAACAACCACAAATCTACGAGAACAAAACGTACTTTCAGCTCAAAATTTACAATATAACTTAGTATTTGGATATTAAATGAAAGGCAATGAATGCATTTGATAAAAGTAGCATATCAATGATACAATAATTTAAAAGAATTTTTTTAAAGATATATTTGTTTTGAACTTTGAAAAATTAAGTACTCCTGCTCCTTGGATAGAAATTTCTGTCTCTAAAGTGAGAGTGCCTCCTGTTTCCAGGTTTTAAAAACTGTATTTAATCACAGCAATATATGTGCATGGCTTTAAAAGTCAAATGGAACACATAAAAGCAAGAATTCATCAATCAGATTTCACTAAAATTATTAACATTCGCTCTTTGAAAGACATCAAGAGAATGTAAAGAAAAGCCTATAAATTGTGAAAAAATATTTGCAAGTTATATTTCATGAAAAACTTGTGTCAAGGGTATATAAAGAACACTTAAACCATAACAGTAACAAAACAATAAAAATGGGGAAATATTTCAAATAGATATTGCATCATAATGATAGGTGGAATGCAAATAAGCATATGAACAGATGCTCAACATCATTAGTCTTTAGGGAAATGAAAATTAAAAGATCATGGACTGTGAAAGGTCTCAGGTTTTTCTCGGCCTTCATGCTAACAATCTAGCCTATTACTGTTTCATGGATCCTGAAATAAGTCCTAAAATTGAGTCAGAGACAAGAATTCTCTTCAGGAGCACAGGAAGTAATAGGATCATGTTTGCTGAATTTCCTTTGCCCAAGTCCCACAAGGGTGGCAAGGAGGTAATCGGGTAAATGTTACACTTACAGTTCGTTTGAATCATAGCGGAGGAACTCTGAGCTTAGGGAACTTGAATCATTTATATTGAACAGTAAGCATGACTTCCCAGAAGACTGTCTCTATCTTACAAGGTTGGTTGTTATATAAATATCCTTAAATAGATAGTCCAGAATAAAAGGGCAATATGTGTCTCTGCTCACAGGATGTTTAGAAACATGAGAGATCAGTGGAGAATTGTCTCTAAAAAACAAAACAAAAATGAGGAAGTGTCACAAACTTATAAGAATGACTAAAATTAAGGAACGCAGTCTGGAGTGGAGTTTATAAAGAGTAGAAAAAGATTAGAAGAATTGCTGAGTTGAAGAATGAAGTAAGGAATCAGCCAGTGAAGAAAAAGAAAAGGTTTGTCAGACAACTTTTAGGGCTCTACTGAAGTTAGCTAAGAATAATTTGCGGATCATGAGTATCGTAAATCTTTTGTTGTTGCTGCTGTTGTTGCAGTTGCTAAAATGAAGTTCTGCTTGCTAGGAAATACTTAGGAGAAAAAAGCCAAATTGTTCTAAATAAATTGACAAGGCATACAATGAGTAACAACAGAGTCCCCTGCCCTATTCTTCTCTATCTTTGATTCCTACACAATAGGAAAAACCATTTTAAACTTATTTTTAAAGAAGCTTCCTTTGTTATTTACCCTATTTGTTCTAAATAACATGCTTAGATTGCTATTTCTTGATAAAAATGTAGTTCCCTCACAATCTCCATCCCACATCCACACTTCCTCCCATAACAGTAATATAGTTACATCAGTTTACTTTTTGCTATATTAATATTCCATGGTTACATTGTAAGTACATATTAATATTTCCATTTAAATCACATTACAATGACTCTACTTCCTTTCTTTTATAGTTTTCCTGAAATAACTGCCTAGTGTGGTTTTTTTTAATTGCCTGGTTTTCCAAGGATGTTACCACTATTCTTCTCTGAAATCTGCCATGGTCTGAATGTTTGTGTCCCTCAGCAAAATTTGTATTTTGAAACCTAATCCCCAATATGATGGTATTGACAGGTGGGCCTTTGGGAGGTGGCTAGGTCATGAGGACAGAGTACTCATGAATACGATTAGTACTCTTATAAAAGAGGCCCAAAGGAGCCTGCCTTCTCCACCATGTGAAAATCCAGTGGGAAGTCAGCAGTCTGCAACCCAGAAAAGGGTCTTCACCAGAACCCAACCATGCTGACACATTGATCTTAGACTTCCCAACCTCCTGAGGTCTGAGAAATAAATTTCTATTGTTTATACGCTACTCAGTCTATGGTATTTTGTTAAAGCAGCCCAGAAGGACTAAGAATATGGCTATGTCTTGTCAAGCTCCTGACTTAACTCCTGCATGATAGGACACAGGCCCAGCCATTTCACTGACATATCCCAATTTTCAGTACCAGTAGGCCTTTCCTATTAATGTGATTCGATTTCAATATCTTGCTTGTAAGGGATAAAAGCTGCCAACATACTGGAAGTCAAACAGTAGGAGAAAACAGGAGATCTCAATGCTCTGCTGGAGACTTTCACACAACTCTGCTGTTTTCATTTAATACAATAACCCCATCTTTCAGTTGTTTTATTTCTTAAGAAAACAGAAATCACTGGTGGAAAACACACTACCATTCTTTGGAGTAGGGGAGGGGTAGTATTAAACCAGTTTCACAAAATGAAAGAGAGGATTACACATTGTGTTTCTTAAACTTTTTCACCCCTCAGATGGAGTCTCCCTTTGTCGCCCAGGCTGGAGTACAGTGGCACGATCTTGGCTCACTGCAACCTCTGCCTACCAGGTTCAAGCAATTCTCATGCCTCAGCCTCCCTAGGACCTGGGATTACAGGCGCCTGCCACCATGCCTGGCTAATTTTTGTGCTTTTAGTAGAGATGGAGTTTCACCGTGTTGGCTGGACTGGTCTCAAACTCCTGATCTCAAGTGATCTGCCCACCTCAGCCTCCCAAAGTGCTGGGATTACAGGCGTGAGCCACCATGCCCAGCCTGTGCTTCTTAAATAAACTTTAAACCAATTCTCTATTCATACCCCTATTTAAACCTCACCAAATACATATAATTCCTTAGCCTTTGTGGCTTTACTGGAATTCTGTGACTTGAATTGGCTTGTTCCTTTTCTTCATACTATCACTCTCAAATGCACTTATGTTTAATAAGCTTTCTCAGGGTCACTCAGTCAGTTGCCATTCCTCCATTTTCTTTCTGGATTCCAAATTGTTAAATTCTCTCTATCTCACAGACAGTACACTCTCTAATTCTTTCTGTATGTCATTGTTTTTTTGTTGTTGTTCTTTTGTGTTAATGCATCTTAAGCCCTTCACTGTCCTTTTAGCAAAATTTCTGAAAGGTACACAAGTAAAATGTGACTTTAACCTACCATATTTAAAATGGAAGTCTCCATCTGTGGATAATTTTTCTCTTTGCCAACTGTTTATTTACTACCCTCTCTAATTCTAAAAAGACAACAGAATCTTAAAAATAAATATATCCAGATGAAAGGGTAAATAAAATGAAGCCAAAGGTAAGGTTGCTAAGTAAAAGACTAAATGTGTCAATGCATTTTCTAGAGGAGGCCCACAAATTTGGCCCTGAGATTCCAAACAGGGTTAAAAAAAGAGGTGGGCGGGGAGCAACAACTGGAGGTTCAAAGGTAAATAAGATCAGTTATTAAGAAACAGCACAACTTTTCCCAGTTATAAGATCTAAGAGAACTTTCCCAATGGATACTCATAAAGTAGATGCTTTGTGTTATGATGCACTATACAACCACAACATCCCTACCATAAATCAAGAAATATAATAGTGTCACTCACTCGGTAGCATCTAATAAACACTAGTCTTGGTGGGAGTCACACTTCAACTAGATACACAATATTTCCTAATAGTTAACAATTATGTAACACTTACTGTGTGCCAGGCATTGTTCTAAATGCTTTACATTAATTCATTCCTTCCTCATATCAATCCTATGATACTCATTTTACAAATAAGGAAAGTAATGTTCCCTGTCCAAAGTTACGGCTAGTAACCAGTGGTTAAGTTACGATTCAAATCCAGTCTGTTTTCAGAATTCATATTCTTAACTATTAGGCATATTGCCTTTAAAATACGAATCTAAAATTTACTATCCTCTACTTTTGGACATTAAGACTGCTTCTAATTTTCTCCTATTATAAATAAGAATGTAATAAGCATCATTTTGCTGAAATCTTGATCCACATGTTATATCATTTTCTTATTCCTAGGGGTTTTCAAATGGCCCTAATAATGGCTCAACCATACACACCTACATTAGGGCAGAATCAGAAAATGTCAGTGTACTTGTTAAGAAGAAAGCCTTGATTAAAACAACTATTTCCGGCCAGGCACAGTGGCTCATGCCTGTAATCCTAGCACTTTAGGAGGCTGAGGAAGGAGGGTTGCTTGAGGCAGGAGGGTTGCTTGAGTCCAGGAGTTCAAGATCAGCCTGGGGAACATAATGAGGTCCCATCTCTACAAAAACTTAAAAAACCAGCCAGGTGTGGTGGCACGTGGCTGTAGTCCCAGCTACTCTGGAGGATGAAGTGGGAGGACTGCTTGAGCCTGGGAAGTTGTAGCTGCAGTGAGCTGTTGATTGTGCCACTGTACTCCAGCCTGGGCAACAGGGCAAGACACCATTCAAAACAACACTAAGCAAATAAACAAACAACTATTACCTAAATGTCTATCAAGAGGTAAAGAAATAAAGAAAATGTGGTATAGGGGTACATTGGAATATCGTTAGTTATGAAAAGAAGGAAATCCTGTCATATGTGACAACATGAATGAACCGTGAGGACATTATGCTAAGTAAAATAAGCTAATCACAGAAGGACAAGCATTGCATGAGTCCAATCATGAGGTACTTAAAGCAGTCAAACCCAGAAACACAAAGTAGAATAGTGGTTGCCAGGGATCGGAGGGAGGAGGAAATGGGGAGCTGCTGTTCAAAAGTTATAGTTTCCAGTCATACCAGATGAAAAAGTTCCAGAGAGCTGCTGTACAACATTGTACCTCTGTTAACAAAATTGCACACTTTAAAGTTTGTTGAGAGGGCAGATCTCATGTTATGTGTTTAACATACAGGAACGCACACAAACTCCCAAAAAAAATCAAAATCTTAATTTTGCAAAAGCAAGAAGCTTTACAAGGAGAAGATACGGTTTATCAAGGATCTTTGTAAGATGATACTAAGAGTGAGGGGGAAAAAAACGAAAGGATCTTTGATTCAGATTCAGAGTCACTGGTGGTATAGCAAACCTCTATTGCTGTAAAATATTTATAAATTCTATGAACTATGTGGGTGACCAGTTTGGCTAAAAATACTTGACAATATTTCTGCTTTTTCTCTTATGCTACAAAGCACTCTACGTTTCCTGAAATCACAGTATAGAAAATAAGGACTCTATTTGATGTCAAACTGACTTTAATAGTCGTTTCCCAGAAATAAAAACTCTAAATCAAAGGCTTAATTTTTAACCTTACAGAAAAAAAATACGCATACACATGTGTGTGTGTATATATATATATATGTGTTATGTGTATATATAGATATATTTATATATACACACACTTTTTTTGTGTGTGTGTGAGATGGAGTCTCGCTCTGTCACCCAGGCCGGAGTGCAATGGCATGATCTCAGCTCACTGCAACCTTCGCCTCCTGGTTCAAGCGATCCTCCCACCTCAGCCTCCCAAGTAGCTGGGATTACAAGCATGCGCCCAGCTAATTTTTGTATTTTTAGTAGAGATGGGGTTTCACCATGTTGGTGAACAGACTAGTCTCAAACTCCTGACCTCAAGTGATTCACCTGCCTCAGCCTTCCAAAGTGCTGGGATTATAGACAAGAGCTACTGCGCCCAGTTGACCAGAATATATTTTAGATAACTGCACAGTATCATAAAATACATCTAGGGCATGAAATAATGTTTATAAACTATACACATTATTTATTTATTAAGCTCTAAATGACCTCAATGAACTCATCTGGTTTTTTTCTCATTTTCTTTGTCTTTCTAACCTATGTTACTCAGGGTAACGTCTCAAGGTAAAAATGCTTAACTCCTTGTATTTATCAAGTCTATATTAATCAAAAGCGTATCTGTTAGACAGTAACAAGTGTTGATGAGGATGTGGAGAAATCAGTATCTTTTAGTACTGCTGGTGGGAAGGTAAAATAGTGCAACTACCTTGGAAAAGAGTTTGGCAGGTCCTCAATCTTCTTCATTAGTCCAAAACTTGGAACCAACCCACATACCCTTCACCTGTATAAGAAACACATAATGAAGGCCGGGTGTGGTGGCTGAGGCCTGTAATCCCAGCACTTTGGAAGGCCAATGAGGGCAGACTGCTTTAGCCCAGGAGTTCAAGACCTGGGCAACATGGCAAAACCCCGTCTCTACAAAAATTAGCCACGCATGGTGTTGTGAACCTGTGGTCCCAGCTACAGGTGGGAGGGTCACCTGAGCCCAGGGAGCGAGGCTTCAGTGAGCCGTGATCACATCACTGTACTCCAGTCTGGAGAACTGAGTAAGACCTGTCTCAAAAATAATAACAATAATAATGAAATAAAAAAGAAACACAAACCAAATGTAGTATATCCATAAGGGAGTATTACTTGGAAATAAAAAGGAATGAAGCACTGATGCATGCTATAACATGTATAAACCTTGAAAATATGCTAAGTGAAAGAAGCCACTCACAGAAGACCACTTATATGAAATATCCAGAATATACAAATCTACAGAAACAGAGAGTAGATGAGTGGTAGCCCAGGGTTGGGAGATAGGGGGAAATGGAGAGTGGCCACCTAATGGGTACGGGGTTTCTTTTAGGAGTGATGAAAATGTTCTAAACTTAGATTGTAGTGATAGCTGAACAAGTATTCTAAAAACTATTACATTGTATTTTTTAATGGGTAAATTTTATGATATGTAAATTATATTTCAATAAATGTTTTTATCTGGTAGCTTTCTGAATCCAAACACAAAGAAAAGCCTTGTTGCTTTCACACTAGTGTCTAAATAACCATTGCTCATTCTAGTGAGAGTAGCATTATAATTAATATAGAAAAATAAATTTTTCTAGTGAAAATTTTAAAATAAGGATGTTAAAATAGCTCTGAACTACATGAAATCAGCCTCAAATCTGATTCTGCACCTATTTTGAACTACAGTCATTCTCTTGTTATCAAAATTTAACAGACTGGGTACGGTGGCTCATGCCTGTAATCTCAGCACTTTTGGAGGCTGAGGTGGGTGGATTGCTTAAGGCCAGGAGTTTGAGACCAGCCTGGGCAACAGAGCAAGAACCCGTCTCCACAAAACATTTTTAAAAATTAGCTGGGCATAGTGGTGCATGCCTGGAATCTGAGCAACTCAGGAGGTTGAGGTGGCAGGATCACTTGAGCATGGGAGTCAGAGGCTGCAATGAGCCAGCAGCACACCAGTGCACTCCAGCCTGGGCAATGAAGCCAGATCCTGACTCAAAAAAACAAACAAACACCAACTTAACACAGATAAATTTTAAAAGCCATTAAATAGAAAATTTAGAAAATTTATTTGCCCATGGTACCATGGAGTGGGATGGGAGATGGCTAGGTCTTTAACTCTGAACTCGGTTTCTTTTAAAAATGGTTAATAGCAGCCGGGCGTGGTGGCTCACACCTGTAATCCCAGCATTTTGGGAGGCCAAGGCAGGTGGACCACCTGAGGTCAGGAGTTGGCAACCAGACTGGCCAGTGCGGTGAAACCCCGTCTCAACTAAAAATACAAAAAATTAGCCAGGAGTGGTGGTGGGTGCCTGTAATCCCAGCTACTCAGGAGGCTGAGGCAGGAGAATTGCTTGAGCCTGGGAGGCAGAGGTTGCACTGAGATGAGATCGCGCCATTGCACTTCAGACTAGGCGACAAGAGCAAGACTCCGTATCCAAAAAAAAAAAAATTGTTAATGGCAGTAACAAGGAGCTAAACAGATTAACAGTAATAATATTCATAATATCCATTATATAAACTATGTTAAGTATAAATCATACCTTTTTATTTCTTGTCCCTTTTGCTTAGGAGATTCACCTCCATTCAGGATCTGTTCTAAATTCTTTGTTTCTACTGATCCATTTGGTTCTGAATTAGATAGTCCAAGTAATGACCTTACCCGCTGAGACCGTACATCTAATATTGTATCTGTATAACCTACTTCCTGAAGATACCTGTAAGAGAAAACAAATATTAAAATCCACATATTGTTAACATTTGCCAGACTCAAAATCGTATCAATTTTAGAAAAACCCATAATCCTATAAAACATGCTCTCCCTTTGTCTCAGTATCTTTCTTCTCTACAGACTAGTTCCAGTTCTAAGAGAACTATACCAATTACAAACAAAAATTTAAATTAAAAAGCATATAGTATGGTTAACACTGATTAAGAGCCAATTATCTCAAAACCCAAGAAGTCTTAAAATGCTTTTAGGATTAAGTACACACACATACATCTTCAAATTTCCATACACACAGAACCACACATTTTTAAAATTTACACACACACACATTTTTAAGTTTATACACACACATACACACAAACACAACACACACACATACATTTTTTAATTTCCAAGGAGCAGTAAAGAATGAATAGAACTCAATCTTGGCACACAGATATACTAAGTTTAAACCTGGGGTTGTTAACTAGAGATTGATGAACACATTAATTCTCCTTCTAGGATCTAAGATCTCATAGCACTCCTCTAGTCCTGTGATTTTCAATCTTTCACTATATCTAAACAAGGAACTTAACCTAGGATCTAAGATGAGACTGGAAAAGAAGAAAAGCACTAGTTGATGATACAAAGATAATGAGTTGTGAATGGCTTTGTGACAAATTAAAGTATTTAAGAGGGTAATGAAGGATGCTTAAAAGAAACCTTAAATACTGCTGGCAGAAGAACAAAAGATTTTTAGGTGAATGCTAAAAAGACTAGATCAGGACACTAACACAGCAAGAAGTAAAAATGGAGAAAGAATAAATGTGAGAAAAATAAGAAGATATAATCTTTCTGACATGATGCACAAATACATATGGAAGTAGAATGAAAAACCAAGTAAGAACTTTGCACAATTTTGTGGTTTCTAGCTTGGATGGTCAGATGATGGGTACATTCAAAAATATTATACAGAGTCAGAATCAACTTTACAGAGTACCTATCAGACAACCATATAGTGTCTATAAAAAAAATACAAGCGACAATGTTTATTAGGCACATGGATGATACAAATCAAAAGCTCAGAAGAGACTGGCCTGGGTCTACAGATTTGGGTCATTAATCTTTGGTAATATTTGAAGCCATGGATTTAAATGAAGTCACTAAGAGAATAACCATAAATAAGGACAGAAAGTCTGGGTATACAAACATCCAAAGGACTAGAATCATAATAAAAACTCAAAGGAAAATGAAAATATTTGAGAAATTAGAGGAAAAAAATGATAGCAGAGAGTGCTGTCATGGAAGCAAAAATAAAAGTTTCAAGAAATAATAGTTAATGTCAAATTTTTCCAAGATACCAATTATAATAAAAAAGGTATCTTGAATATGTTTGTGATAGCTGCTTCAGAGAAACGTCAAAATGGAAAACAGATAGACAGCTGACAAATGAACAAGAAGGCAGACTATGGAGATAAACTACCCTTAACAAGTTTGGCTACAAAGTCACAGGGAAAGATAAAGGTGGCAAGAGACTAAATTGTAAATCAGGCAATGGGATTAGGCATTTATGAGAGGAATACTGTCCAAGTGATTTCTCTACTGTCCAGAAGAGCTGTCCTCACTTTTCTTCTAAAAAATGCAGTCCTCTCTTGGGGAGAACAGCTCCCATCATACTCTAACCATTTGGTCTGAATGAACTGCCAAGATCTTATACAACCCAGGTATGAATTGGCAATTATTTCATCAGTCAGGACTCATGGACAATTATTTGATCAGTCAGGACAATACAGAGTATTCTCTGACATACAGAAAAAAAGTGGTTTTCAGAAGAATAAACTTGAGACAGAGAGGGGTAGAAAATCAAGTAAGAATGTCTTTAGAGTTTCCAGTCTGAGACGGCCTCCAAGCTACCCTAGCTCTTCATTTCCTGACATTTGGTTGTTCACTATTTCCTTCAATTCTGCTAGTTATCCAGCATCCTTCCAATCAATAATCTATTCTTTCCTTCATATTTTAGTCACTTATAAGGAGAGCCTCCGTCTCCAAAAAAAAAAAAAAAAAATACATTTACAGAAAGGAAAGTGTTAAGGGAATTGTCACCTGACAGCCTTCATATTTTCCATGAAGCAGAGCCTGAAGTGCTTTAATGACATAAAGAAGAATGGGCTGAGATATGGTAAAAGTTCAGAATATCCACTGAGGACAATGGAAGCAGGGGGTGACCAAGGGTTATGGAAAAAGGTTCTCTGCAATGTTTGGACAGGAAACTATGAATACGTAACAGTATTCACACGATTCTATAGTTTTTATCCAAGAGTTAACTAGAAAGAGGCAGACAGAATGAACTAGGGCTACAGCTTTTCAGGTAAAGTTAGTAAAATGACTGGTGAGGAAGTGGTAAGCAGTGGGCAGCAAGAAAATTAAGGATACTAGATAAGGGTAATCAATTATGGAGTCTAAGCTGGAGCTAGGGAAACAGAAATAAAATAAAAGCAACCATAGGTAGAAGAGCTAAAGAGAAAAATGATATAGTTAAGGATTTAAAAATCATGGTAAAGTCAGAGGGCAAATAACACAGTGGAATGCATGATGACTGTCCAGACTATGAAATATTCTAAAGACAGTTCTACAAGATTAAGGGTGAAGGTAAAGATACCTAGAGTAAAAAAGGCTGAATAACTGAAAATCACCCAGGATATCAGTAGGACACAAATTTCAAAATTTTCAAAATATAAGGAAAATAATACATGAAAGACAAAAAACAAGATTTGCCAGAGAAATACTTCCAATACACCAAGTAAGTCAAAATTCAAAAAAGCTCCTTAAAAATTCAACTAAAAGGAAAATTTGGCAATCCACTTCTGAAAAGTTTCAGATGAATTCAACTAAATTCATTTTCTAGACCAGTCACACTCCCACTGAAAAGAAATGTGTGAATTCTGCACTGACAGGAATGGAGGACTCTAGGAAGTATGAATTCTGTATTGTTTTTATTCTGCTCAAGTCATCCAGTCTTTTAGACATTCTACTCTGCAAGTAAGAAGACAACATCATCCTGAAACTCAGAGGAAACAAACTTTTAAAAAGATCCAAGCATCTCACAACAAAAAAGCAGCAATACAAAAAACATACACATTGTCCCAATATAATTTTTTACTTGTAAATTGATCCAATATAAACACTTTCATACCTAGATCCTTAAAGAAAGCTGAAAATAAATAATTACTCACTGTCTTAAAAGCTGTCTGCCTTGCTTCCACATTAACTGGCTATTCTGAGGTGCTGTGGGAGCCTCTGTGTCTTTGGTTTCTTCTAAAAATTAAGAAAAAAAGGTTTTACATACATTATTTCAACTCCTGAAAATACTGCCAAAGTTTTCTTAGGCATAAATTCCCATAAAAACATACCTAAATATTTTATAAAGGACAGGAAAACTTTTATCTAAGTATTAACTGTGGGTCACTCATTTTAAATGTGTTTGTCCTAATAACCCAATGACTTAAGTACTACATCCCCCATTTTAAAACAGGGAAAACCCAAGTGTATTTTATTAGTATCAAGGATTCAAAAATCAAACGAACAGGAGATAAAATATTATTAGAACTGATTTCTTTTTTCTTTCTTTCTTTTTCCTTTTTGAGACAGGGTCTCACTCTGTCACCCAGGCTGTTGTACAGTGGCACCATCTCGGTTCACTGCAGTCTCGACTTCCCTGGGCTCCAGAGATCCCACCTCAGCCTCTCGAGCAGCTGGGACCACAGGCATGTACCACCATACCCAGCTAATTTTTGTATTTTGAAGAGATGAGGTTTTGCCATGTTGCCCAATCTGGTCTCAAACTCCTAGGCTCAAGCGATCCACCCGCCTCAACTTCTTAAAGTGCTGGGATTACAGGTGTAAACCACCATGCTTGGCAATTTAATTTTTTTTAACTACTAGAATTCTGCTGAGTCGATTGCCTTTGAAATTAAAAAGCTGTATTATATGAGCTATTCAAAATCAACACTGTTAAGATATTAGGCATACATAAAAATACTGAACACCTTAATTTGGGGTCTATATCAGTGGACCTTAAGTCTACATCACAGGACTTCATCTAGCTAAGTTCCTTTTTTAGAACTAAAATTAAACCGGAAAAGAGTTTTTACTATAGGTAAAGAGTCATATTTTATTTTCAGATAACAAAGTGTACACATTTTAAAAAAAGAGTTTAGGCCAGGTGCAGTGGCTTACGCCTGTAATCCCAGCACTTTGGGAGGCTGAGGTGGGCAGATCACTTGAGCATGGGAGTTCAACACCAGCCTGAGCAACATGGTGAAACCCTGTCTCTAGCAAAAATACAAAAATTAACCAGGCATGGAGGCACATGCCTGTAATCCCATCTACTCGGGAGGCTGAGGTAAAAGATTGGCTGGAACCCAGGAGGCGGAGGTTACAGTGAGCCAAGATTGCACCACTGCACTACAGCCTGGGTGACAGAGCAAGACTGTGTCTTAAAAAAAAAAAAAAAAGAGTTTAATAGTATGATTTCAGATTAATCTCTCAACAAGTATCTCCAGAACAAAATTTAAAACTATTGACATTTATATCACAGAAATATTTCCCCATAAGTTCCCATTATTAACATAAAGACACAGTGAAGAAGAGAGGGACTTAGAAGATCAACCCTCATACTGAATGTTGAGGACTCTGTGAGGCTCCTAAGCTCCTCAAAGTCACTTAGTACCTGCTGGTAGTGATTCAAATATCCTCTTCAGACATTATTTCTCTAACCCTAACAATCCAATTATTAATACCTCTAGCTGGGAACAGTGGCTAAGGTCTGCAATCCCAGCATTTTGGGAGGACAAGCAGGTGGGTCGCTTGAGCCCAGGGGTTCAAGACCAGTCTGGGAAACATATCAAAACTTTATCTCTAGAAAAAATGCAAAAATTAGCCAGGCATGGTGGCACGTGCCTGTAGTCCCAGCTACTTGGGAGGCTGAGGTGGGAGGACTGCATGAGCCTGGGAGACAGAGATTGCAGTGAGCCAAGATCACACCACTGCACTCCAACCTGGGCAACAGAGTGAGACCGTGTCTCAAAAAAAACCAAAAAACACTTCTTATTCTACCCCAAAAGTAAGCATTTCTTTGATTTCCAGAAATAATTATTTCAAATAGTCGCCCTGCTGATTTTTCTGTTTATAACATTTTAAAATTACATATAACACATAATCACTGGAGAAAAAAATACTAAAAAAAAGAAGAAATACAACTGCCTAAAACCCTATTACCAAGAGTTAACAACTGGCAGTGCTTTAGTGTTTATCATTTCATATTTTCTACCTGAAAATATACATACCACAACCCCACCCTTTTAAAAAATGTAACAATGTATATACTGCACTATAATCTGCTTCTGACACTAAATGTACCTTGAACATTCTCTGTATGGCAATATAGATTAACACAAAAAATGATTGCATAATATTCTATAGAAACATATACCTATTTAACCAATCCCCTAATGTTGAAATTAGTTTCCATTTTCTATTATAAATAATGTTGCCAAGGATATTCTTGAAGTATGTCAAGTGTATAGCTCAAGGAATTTTTGAACACGCCCATGTAACCAGTACCTAGATGAAGAAACAAAACACTATCAGCATCCCCAAAAGCCTTCTTTGTGCCCTGCAGTCACTAGCCACTCCAAAAAGGGTATGAACGCTATCTTGATTTCTAAAATTACTGAGATTTTTGAATATGATATAATAATTTCTTCAATTTTCAGTTTTATGTGATTAAACCATGTTGTCACATTCAGTTTCAGTTTGCTCACTTTTGTTGCTAAACAGCATTCTATTATGCTAACATATCACAATGTACTTATCCACTTATTCTAATTCTGAAGACTGTTCTAGTTTTTTCTCGATTTATAGCCCATAAATAATGAGGCTATGAACATTCTTACACAAGCTTCATGATGAACATATATATGCCTTTTGAGGAGTGGAGTTACTGGATCATAGGGTATATATATAAATATTTTTGAGACAGGGTCTCACTTTGTCATCCAAGAGGGAGTAGAGTGGTATGAACAAAGTTCACTGTAGCCTTGAGCTCCCGGGTTCATGCAATCCTCCTACTTCAGCCCCCTAAATGCTGGGCTACAGGCATGCAACACCAAGCCTGGGTAATTTTTGTATTTTTTTGTAGAGATGAGGTTTCGCCATATTGTCCAGGCTGGTCTTGAACTCCTGGGATCAAGTGATCCAATGCCTCGGCTTCCCAAAATGCTAGGATTACAGGAGTGAACCACTGCACCTGGCCTAGGATATGTATGTTATATCCTCTTTAGTAATAGTCACAGTGTCAAGTCACTTTCAGAGCAGCATTATCCATTTATAATCCTAACACCAATGTCTACGAATTCTGGTTACTCCACATCCTCAACACTTGATACTGACTCTTTTGCATTTTAGCCATTCTGGTCAGTGTCTAATTATATTCCATTGTGGTTTTAAGTTGTATTTTCTTAATAACTAATAAAAATCAAGCAACATTTCATATTTTTATTGGCCATTTATATATCCTCTTCTATGGTGTGTCTTTTTAAGTCTTTTGCCCATTATTCTATCTGACCGTCTATTTTCTAAATGTAGAAGAAAGGAGACTCTTTTATATTTGAATATAACCTGTTTATAATGTTAGGTTTAGGCTATATCTATTTGTTTTATTGAGAGAGGGGTATAAATACTCACATATCTTCTACTTTGATCAAATCAATATTTTGTACATTTTCTTTCCCATATTGGGTATATAAAAGGCCACACTGTTTCATTTAATATTATCTCCATATATACTCTGACATAAATAATTCTATAATATTTTGTTCACACGATGTATTTTTGCCCATCCCTTTGTTTGGTTTTCCACTAAACACCCTGACAAATTTTTCTACATAACTGAAAATATTTTACTTCGTTATTATTGTGTGTCCTGTAAAGAAAATACTTGGATATTATTTTATTCCTCAACTTGAGGAACTTTTAATATTTAGGTTAATACAGATAAAAACAGATTTGTTTTGCCACAATTTCAGTTGCAAGCAAAAAAAGATTTATCTTGCTTTATACAAACTGTTACACTGGGACCACCTAGCCAATTCTGAATCTGCTTAGCCTCTACTGCAGGTACAACGTGGCTTTAACTAGCCTCCCTTCTTTACACAGACCAAGCCCTACAGTTCTAGAAATGCCTGCTTATTTTCTGAATATTCTAGCCATTCTGGAAATAAAATGAGTCCAAAAAAAAAAAAAAAAAAAGCTCTGAATTAACCAGGTATTTTTCTGGTGAAGTCACTCTACTCCCTTTAACTGCAAAGAGACGACTATAATAATCATGGCTCGGAACAAATAGACCTTCCATGTTTCTGTTCCCGATTTTTGCTTTTTCCAAGGAGGAGATTCTAATATAGTTTCCTGGCATCAGAATAAGCCTTCATAACCACTGAAAAGCCAGGTCAAAGAAAACCTATGCCACTCCCATCTTGGTCTCTTAATTTTATATATATGGTAACAAACGGAAGCTCTAATAAAGTTCTACTGCTAAGACTGAAAGTGTTAAAGATTAAAAAATAAATCAACTGCAAATTGCATGTATGGTATGTGTTTCTGCCAAGTTCTACGTACTTAATATTGAACTCAAAAACAATTAAGTAAATTTTAAAAATTTACTATAATACCTAAACTTCCTTACCTTTCAGCTCAAATTACTACCATAAATGCAACCACACTTTTACATAGATTTCAACTTAAGGATAAGACAAGTCGCCTCAGGATTAAGATGTACACGAAACTATTTATTTTTATTCATTTAATATTTTTTCCCAAATTCCAGACAGTTTACAATAGTCATTCTCTAATATTATCAAACCAAAATGTGGGTAAAGAGAACATGTCTGTTATATAAAAAATGAATTAAAAAAAAAAAAGTAACAGAAGAATCAAGTTTACCTGACTCAAAGGTTGGCATTTTCAAGTCACCTTGGTTCAGTTCCGTGCCATATTTTAATTTGTGATATTTTGCCCTGAAAATTTAATCACAAATTAGTAATAATAACTTCTTCCTTTTGTCACTCTTGTTTTATATTATTCCAATAACAAAACATAATATGAATGTTTGTTTCTTTAAACTTTGTTTGCAAAGAATGTTGAAGACTCTATTGCTGTAAAAGAAAAAAATGTAAGTTTCCCAAGTAACACATATCCAAAAGTTAAAAAAAGATCAATTATCCTTTGTCTTTGTTTTAAGTTCCAAAATTTAGATTCTGTAACAAAACACATTTCAATTCAATTATCTTAATCTCTTTTGCCTTTTTTCCCCAAGTACGAATCAAATCAAGATAGCATCATGTATTTGGGCAAGGATTTGTACCTTTCAAAAAAAGCTGCCAAATACAGAGTACAATGGTATACATGAGTACACTATTGTTCTACTTTAATTCATGGAACAAAATGACGCACACATACCTTTCTTGTTTTAATGCATACTCTAACATCTTTATTCTTCTTACTAAGTCCTTCTTCAGGTTCTCTTGACCTTTTCTTTCTCCTTGTAGAAATGCAATCCGGGCCTAAAAATATAAAAGATGCATTTATTTACATTTTCCCTTAACCACATATAGGAAACTGAAAAATGGAAAACAATAAACGCAAACTTTTGCCCTCGACTCACGATATCAAGATTTTAAATTCATAAAAATGGGCCAGGCAATGGCTCACACCTATAATCTCAGCACTTTGGTAGGCCAAGGCAGTAGGATTTCTTGAGACAAGGAGTTTTAGACTAGCCTATGAAACATAGCGAGACCTCATCTCTACAAAAAATTTTAAAAATTGGCCAGGTGAAGTGGTGTGTGCCCACAGTCCTAGCTACTCGAAGCTGAGAAGACTCTGTCTCAAACAAACAAAAAAAACTCATAAAATGGCCAAACTTTCTGTTAGATCTAACACATTCCTTTTAAAATAAAGATAACTATAAATTAGCTAGTTTATAATCCTTAAGATTCCTAATATTAATATTTCACCTTCACATAACCTTGAAAGAAAAATATACATAAAAATGGCACCTAATTCCTAATATACAATTCACAAATAACTGAAAAACATGTTCACAAACAGATAAATATGTCAGAAAGTGAGATATTATTTCAAAAAACAGATTACTTCAAAAGCTTTTCTTGAAATACTAGAAAATTTATAATCTGAGCTGGGCACGTGGCTCATGCCTGTAATCCCAGCACTTTGGGAGGCCGACGTGTGCCAGAGGTTAGGAGTTCAAGACCAGCCTGGCCAACACAGTGAAACCCCATCTCTACAAAAATACAAAAATTAGCTGTGCATGATGGCAGGTGCCTGTAATCCCAGCTACCTGGAAGGCTAAGGCAGGAGAATCGCTTGAACCTGGGAGGCGGAAGTTGCATTGAGCCAAGATAGCGCCACTACATTTCATCCCGGGCAACAGAGCGAGACTCCGTCTCGAAAGAAAAAAAAAAAAAAAAAAAGAGAGAAATGAAAATTTATAATCTTTCCATTGTACCACCTCACTCCAAATTCTGTTTTAATTCTTGAAATGGTAAATGCCATGGTAATACAAATAGTTTAAGTAAGGCCACCATACATTCCATTACCTCATTGCTTTCTACTGTCACTTTTCCACTGTGAGAGCATTTTTTTCCTTAAGTGCCTTTTATCCTTATTTTCTGAAAAAGGCAATTCTCTGCCTTTTTCTAGCCCTCCCCTATATGTCAGCCTCCTTTAACCACCTCACACTAAAGAATAATGTTGAAAGAGACTGGCATCTGTCTGAAGACATTTGTCATTATCCACACATTCACAAAAAACTAATTTTCACAAGAGGTAGAATGTTCTTGCAGTGATGATACAGGTGCATTTGTTCAGTATGAGAAAGAAAGCTATTTAGTAAGCTAAACTGTTGTTAAAATTTTACTCAGGATTGTGTTGATTTCTACAAGACAAATAAATATACTAGCCAAGGACACCAGCTAAACCAAAACAACTAATAAAAACACCTAATAAATAACTACTGTCATCAAAAAAACTGTTACCCTAAAAAAAATTTGTGTAAAATTATCTACAACTTCGTAACACCTGAAAAGCTATAAACAGCTACAGAGTTCATGACCAGCCTTGGCAACGCAGCGAGACCCTGTTTGTACCAAAAAATCAATAATTAGCCAGGCGTGGTAGCATGTTCCTGTAGTCTTAGCTACTTGGCAGGCTGAAGCAGGAGAATCGCTTGAGCCCAGGAGTGAGGCTAGAGTGAGCTATGATCACATCACTGCCCTCTAGCCTGGGTGACCAGCAAGATCCTGCCTCTACAAAATAAAATTTTTTTAAAAATTAAAAAAAAAAATCAAACAAACAGCTATATGACACTTATAAATACATATTTTCAAAATTTTAAAAAAGCACTAGGAGGAATAATAAAGGTTCAGAACCTAATAGTCTATGATCCTGAAGAAAAGAACAGCACTTACTCTCTATCAAGTTATGGAGCAAAGGGAAAAGATGTCAAATTCGTTATACACTTTCAAGAAAGATTCTGACTAGGGTTTTCTCCCTGTATTGGCTGTTTGTTGTTGTTGTTGTTGTTTCTAAAAACCACTAAGCCCATACTATAGAACAATTATGTAACTCTCAATTTTCAGAATTAATAAACGTTCTAAAATTACCATTACAAAAATCTGGGCCGGGGGCGGTGGCTCAAGCCTGTAATCCCAGCACTTTGGGAGGCCGAGACGGGCGGATCACGAGGTCAGGAGATCGAGACCATCCTGGCTAACATGGTGAAACCCCGTCTCTACTAAAAATACAAAAAAACTAGCCAGGCGAGGTGGCGGGCGCCTGTAGTCCCAGCTACTCGGGAGGCTGAGGCAGGAGAATGGCTAAACCCGGGAGGCGGAGCTTGCAGTGAGCTGAGATCCGGCCACTGCACTCCAGCCTGGGCGACAGAGCGAGACTCCGCTTCAAAAAATAAAAAACCAAAAAGCTGAAGGAAACCTGTTTTATTATTCTGCTTCTGAAGTAAAAATTGGTGGGTTTCTGATTGAGAAAGGCATTGAAACTAAGTGAAAGTCATAACGTCCTCTAAGAGATGCTTTTTAAAAAAGACTACCCAGCAGCAGTATTTCCTAGTAGAATCTTACACTGTTGTGAGAACTGGTTTTCATTTCCTTCTTTTGCATTTTTGTATTACCAACTATCCACACTTAGGGAATCTAAGACAAGCACAAACCACACATCAAAAAGCAAAAATCCCAAAGCAGTACTGAACAGAGGGCTGAAAGGAAATAATTTGCACGAATTTAGGACAAGGAAAAGGCTCAAAAATTAATTAAAACAAAACCTTTTTAAAAAATGTGGACTAGGGTAGACATGGTGATTCACACCTGTAATCCCAGCACTTTGGGAGTCCAAGGCAGGAGAATCACTTAAGCCCAGGAGTTTGAGACCAGCCTGGCCAACATAGCAACACCTTGTCTTTACCAAAAATTTAAAAATTAACTGGGTGTGGCAGTGCGCGCCTGTAGTCCCAGCTACTTGAGGGACTGAAGCAGGAGGATCATTTGAGCCGAGGGGTCGAGGCTGCAGTGAGCCATGATTGCCAATGCACTCCAGCCTGGGCGACAGAGCAAGACCCTGTCTAAAGAAAAAAAGAAAGGAAAAAAAAAAAAAAAAAAACCATCACCACCACCACCACCACCAACACATGGATTAACCAAAAATACATGGAGGAGGACCAAGTAAAGACAGAAGCCATAATGACTGGAACTGACCTTATGACCTCTTATCATCAAGTATCTAGAGGGTAAACTGATTGAAAAGGTAAAGGTTATACCTAATAGTGATAATAACGTAATAATGATCAATTAAATAATAAGTTAAGCACTTAGTATAGGATCATTAACAATGGACTTTCCAGCAATGTTATAGCATCATCTCTGCAAATAAACACTTTTAAAAGTAACCTCAAAAAACACATTCCCCATGGCAGGAAAAAATAAAAGTACCGAAAAAAGGCATGGTGGCACATGACAGCTACTTGGGAAGCTGAGGGAGGGAGAACTGCTTGAACCCAGGACTTCGAGACCAGCCTGGGCAACACAGTGAGACTCCATCTCCAAAACTATAATAGAAAAATAGAAGTAACCAGGAAAAAATCACCAAAGATGGGCAAGAGCTTTATACAGAAAATATAAAAATTTAACAAAGGTATTAAAGACAACCTAAACGGACTAGCTGACTACTATAAAAACATGTACTTTCACCCAAATTGACTGACAGATTTAATTTCAAATTCTGAATTTGTATGTGTAGAACCTGACAAGCTGATACTAAAATTTACCAAAAAAGAAAAAAAAAAAATTCAAATTACCTAGAACAGCCAAGACAATTACAAAGAATGAGATGGGCCGAACAGAGGGGGCTCACGCCTATAATCCTAGCACTCTGGGAGGCTGAGGAGGGCAGATTGTTTGAGACCAGGAGTTCAAGACCAGCCTGGGCAACACAGCAAAACTATCTCTACAAAACACAAAAATTAGGCGTGGTGGGATGCACCTACTGTAGTCCCACCTATGTGGGAGGATCACTTGAGCCCAGGAGGCAGAGGTTGCAGTGACCTATGATCACGCCACTGCAGTCCAACCCGGGGAATAGAGTTTCAAGAGAAGAAAAAAGAATGGGGTCATAGAATTTGCTCTACTAAACAATAAGATATATTATAACACTGCAGAAATTAAGATACTGATGATTCAGGGATAGAAAAATGAACCAAAAAAACGGAACAGAAAGTCCAGAAACAAACTAAAGCATAGAAGATCACATGATTTATGAAAGATGACAGTGCAGAACATTGAGAAAAAAATGGTTGCTTCAAAAATGGTGCTTAGTAATAGAGAATCCAAATGTGGGCTAAAAATGAAAATGAGGCCGGGTGTGGTGGCTCACATCTGTAATCCCAGCACTTTGGGAGGCTGAGGTGGGCAGATCAAGAGGTAAGGAAATCGAGACCATTCTGGCTAACACGGTGAAACCCCGTCTCTACTAAAAATACAAAAAATTAGCCGGGCATGGTGGCGGGGGCACCTGTAATCCCAGCTACTTGGGAGGCTGAGGTAGGAGAATGGCGTGAACCCGGGAGGCAGAGCTTGCAGTGAGCCAAGATGACGCCACTGCACTCCAGCCTGGGCGACAGAGCGAGACTCCGTCTCAAAAAAAAAAAAAAGAAAAAGAAAAAGAAAAAAAGAAAATGAACATCTGCCTGATACTTTCTGTCTCATACAGTTCCAGGAGGAATAGTTTCTGCCTCATACAGTTCCAGGAGGATTACAGATCTAAATATGAAGGCAGAACAGTACTGCTTTTAGAATATAACAAGTATCTTCACAACTTCAGGTTAAGGGGAGATTTCTTGAAAAAGACAAAAACACTAGCCATAAAGAAAAGGATTAAAAATTCATTACAATTAAAAAATTTTTTATTCAAGATAAAAGAGGAATTGGCAGCCTACCCCAGGCTTGTTTCTGCATAGCCCTAAAACTAAAAATGTTTTTTAAAGCATCATAAAACAAGAAACAAAGAATAGGTAACACAAACCCTTTGTGGCCCACAAAACCTAATATGCTTACTTTAAAAGTCTGTCAATCTCCCATACTAATAGCAGACAAAATAGGCTTAAAATTTTAAAAGGGACAAGAGACAAAGAACATTATATACAGTCATATGCCACATGACATTTCAGTGAATGACACACTGCATATACAACAGGGGTCCCATATGAGTATAATGGAGCTGAAAAACTCCTATCACCTAGCGAAGTCGTAGAAGTCTAGAAGTCACAGCTATTCTAACATTGTAGTGGGACGCATTAGACGCATTACTAACATTTGTCCTGATGCTGTTATAAACAAATCTACTGTGTTGTCAGTGGTACAGAAGTACAATACATATAATTATGTACAGTGATTAATACTTATAATGACAATAATGACTATTCTACAGTTGATTTACTATGTTTTTGTTTTGAGACACCCAGACTGGGTTGTAGTGTGCAGTCAAAGGTCACTGTACCCTCTAAGTCCTGGGCTCAGGTGATCCTCCTGCTTCAGCTTAAGGCTCGGGCCACCAGCCAGGCTAATTTTTTAAAAATTATTTTTGTAGAGAAGGGTGTTGCTTTCTTGCCCAGGCTGGCCTTGAACTCCTAGCCTCAAGTGGTCCTCTCACCTTAGCCTTCCAAGTTGCTGAGATTACAGGTGTGAGCCATCATGCCTGGTTCTATCGTTATTTTAGAGTATATTCCTACCTATAAAAAGAAAAGTTAACTGCAAAAGTGCCTCAGGCAGGTCCTTCAGGAAGTATTCCAGAAGAAGATATTGTCACGGAAGATGACAGTTCCATGTGTGTTACTGCCTTTGAAGACCTTCCAGTGGGACAAGATGTGGAGGTAGAAGACAATGATACTAACCCAGGCCTTCCTAGGCCTTACATAGGCATAGATTAATATGTCTGTTTGTGTCTTCATTTCTAACAAAAAAAGTTTAAAATGTAAAAATAAATTAAAAATTTAAAAACTAGAAGAAAGCTAATAGAATAAGGATAAAAAGAAAATATTTTTATATAGCTATACAATGTGCTTGTTTTAAACTAAGTGTTATTACAAAAGAGCTAAAATGCTGAAAAAATTAAAATGTATAAAGTAAAATAATTATGGTAAGCTAATTTATCATTGAAGAAAAAAATTTCACATAAATTTAGTAAAGTCTAAGTGTACAATGTTTATAAAATCTACGGGAGAGACAATAATGCCACAGGCCTACAAATTCACTCACCACTCACTCACTGACTCATCCAGAGCAATTTCCAATCCTAAAAGCTCCATTCATGGTCAGTGCCCTATAGAGTCGTACCATTTTTTATCTTTCTTTTTTCTGAGACAGGGTCTCACTCTGTCATCCAGGCTACAGTGCAGTGGCATGATCACAGTTCACTGCAGTCTCAACCTCTCTAGGTTCAGGTGATCCTCCCATCTCAGCTTCCCGAGCAGCTGGAACCACAAGTATCTACTACAAGACTGGCTAAGTTTTCTATTTTTTTGTAAAGATAGGGTTTCACCATGTCACCCAGGCTGGGCTCAAACTCCTGGCCTCAAGCAATCCTCCCTCCTCAGCCTTCCAGAGTACTAGGATTACAGGTGTGAGCGACAGCACCTGGCCCCAATTTTTTACTATACTTTTTCTATGTTTAGACACACAAATACATACCACTGTGTTACAAATGCCTATAGTACTCAGTACAGTAACATGCTATACAGGTTTGTGGTCTCAGAATAATAAGCTATACCATATAGCCCAAGTGCAGGCTATATTATCTAGTTTGTGTAAGCATATTCTATGATGTTCACAAGATGAAATCATCTAACGATACATTTCTCAAAACGCATTCTTGTCATTAAGTGACATGACTATACTAATAACAAGAAGATATTACAGCTATAAACACACACACATCTAGTAACAGATCACCGAAACATACGAAGTGAAAACTGACAGAATAGAAGGGAGAATGGACAACAGTAGTTGGAGATTCAATACCCCACTCTAAATAATGGATAGAACCACCAGACAAATGGTAAGGAAGAAAACAGGATCTGAACAACACAACAAATCAGCTCTAACACACATATGCAGAACACTTTACCCAACAAAAAAATACACATCTTAAGTGCACATGGGACAGTCTCCAGAACAGACCATGTAAGTTGAATCACAAGTTAAGTCTCAATAACTTTTTTATTTTTTTGAAACAGGGTCTCATTCTGTCACTCAGGCTGGAGTGCAGTGGTGCAATCTCAACTCACTGCAACCTCCATCTCCTGGGTTCAAGTGATTCTCCTGCCTCAGTCTCCCGAGTAGCTGGGACTACAGGCGCGCGCCACCAAACCCAGCTAATTTTTGTATTTTTTGGTAGAGACAGGGTTTCACCATGCTGGCCAAGCTGGTCTCGAACTCCTGACCTCAATTGATCTGCCCACCTTGGCCTCCCAAAGTGCTGGGCTTACAGGTATTAGCCACCATGCTCAGCCAAGTCTCAATAACTTTAAAAAGACAGATATCAAAGTTTCTTCTCTGACCACAAAAAGATCAAGTTAGAAATCAATAACAAAAGAAAACTGGAAATTCACAAGTTTGTGGAAATTAAACAACATACTCTTAACCAATGGATCAAAGAAGAAAAATCAGGTAACAGAAACAAATGAAAACAAACACAGGACATACCAAAACTTAGAGGATGCAATGTAAGCAGTGTTCAGGAGGAAATTTATAGATATAAATGCTTACATTAAAAAACAAGAAAAAAGCCAGGTGTGGTGGCTCATGCCTGTAATACCAACACTTTGAGAGGCCGAGGCAGGCGGATCACTTGAGGTCAGGAGTTCGAGACCAACCTGGCCAACATGGCGAAACCCCATCTCTAGTAAATATACAAAAATTAGGCAGGTGTGGTGGTGCGCATCTGTAGTCCCAGCTATTCGGGAGGGTGAAGCATGAGAATCACTTGAACCTGGGAGGTGGAGGTTGCAGTAAGCTGGCAATAGAGCGAGTCTCCATCTAAAAAAGAAAAACAAAAAACAAAAAACTATACACAAGAAAAGACAGGGTATGGGAGGTGGGATTTGATGCCAGTTGGATTACGAGGGTTTTGTTGCTCTGGGGAGATTTTTCTAGCAATTTCCATACCAACCAACACAGATGTTTCTCTTTCTTCATATGATGATCAGGGATCCAAATGCATCCAAAAAGCTAAACAGGCACCATTTGTCCCTCATTGGAACAGCAGGTTTTGCAGCAATTGTTGCAATGGATATACAAATTGAAGAGCAGGAGAAATATTAAAATGTCCCTTCACCTGATCCACATGCATGTGGCAGCCCAAGGTTTTGTGGTGGGAACAATGACGGTTGGTGTGAGCTATTCCATGCATTGAGAATTCTGGGCAAAACCTAAGCCTTAGAAGAAGAGATGCAGTGCTGTAATCCCAGCACTTTGGGAGTGTGAGGTGGGCGGATCACCTGAGGTCAGGAGTTTGAGACCAGCCTGGCTAATAGGGTGAAACTCCATCTCTACTAAAAAACACAAAAATTAGTCAGTTGTGGGGGTGCACACCTGTAATCCCAAGAACTCCAGAGGCTGAGGTGGGAGAATCACTTGAACTCGGAGGTAAAGGTTGCAGTGAGCCAAGATTGCACCACTGCACTCCAGCCAGTGCACAACAGGGAAAGGCCCCATCTCAAAAAAAAAAAAAAAAAAAAACACACACACACACACCACACACACACACACACACAAAAAGAGAGAGTCTTGGTCTTGGTGCTGTCTTGCTCTTCGTCTTATTGGAGGAGCTTGCTCTAGTCAGACATGTCATTATTGAGGCTAAGTGTTCACACAGAAAACACATTATTTGATGGAATTCAGATGATAACACACTATTTTAAGTATTGACTTCCTTTCCTGCAGGCTTGATTTGCTTGGTGACCAAATTACTAGTCACTAGTTCACTAGTGAACTAGGTCATTCAGAGGAAGCAAGTTAACAGAAAAGAAATATGTCACCTAATGCACTTGACTATGTAAAAATATTCACCTTCTTAAACCGTTACAATGAAATTAGTTCTAAAGAAGACAGTAGGCCAATCCAGAAGTACTCCCAGTTTGCTGCAGAATCCCACATGCTTTGGATGTTATATAGGAGTCCTATTTACCCCAGTTAATATACTTTCTTCTACCTGCCTAGAAGACTGGTTGGCTCCTTAAGTGCACGGCGGTACAGTGGTTTATGTCTGTAATCTCAGCACTTTAGGAGACTAAGGCAGAAGGGTCACTTGAGGCCAGGAGTTCAAGACCAGCCTGGGCAACAGAGCAAGACCCATCTCTAAAAAAAAAACAGAGGCCAGGAGCGGTGGCTCACACCTGTAATCCCAGCACTCTGGGAGGCTGAGGCAGGTGGATCATCTGAGGTCAGGAATTCGAGACCAGCCTGGCCAACATCATGAAACCCCATCTCTACTAAAAAATTAACCAGGCATAGTGGTGGCAGGCACCTGTAATCCCAACTACTCAGGAAGCTGAGGAACGAGAATTGCTTGTACCAGCCTGGGTGACAAGAGTGAAACTCCATCTCAAAAAAAACCCAACAAACAAAAAAGTGCATGGGGCCAGACATCTGTAAACCCAGTGCTTTGGGATGCTGTGTATTAGATATGAGTTCTAAATTTATTTTCGAAGAATATGTCAGTATGTTCACTTCTTTCTTTGCCTTCTACTTTTAAACTTAACTTCCTCATAAAGCATCTTTTTCGATTACCTACTCCACCCTGAATCACCTGCTCCTCCCTAACTCATTCCCATTACCTGCTACCTGCTCTGCCCTGACCCCCGCCAAAGCACTCACCCCGTCATTCTTTTTAAATTAGACAATCGGCATTAGTTTAGCCTGTGCGGTCTAACCCTAACCAACAGGGGAACACCACAGCAGCAAGGAGTCACGTGCGTCAGGGATAAGAACCCCTCCCTCTCCCTTGTCCAAGTGTGTGCTCACCATTGTTCCATCTGTAATGGCGCACCCTTCTATACAGAAGTAACTTGCCTTGCTGAGAATTCAAAATGAAATTTTATATTTGAGTGCTATTTCTTTTTGCAGCACCAAAACTTTATATATATAACAATTTGGGGGCTCATCTAGGATTACATTCATTCCCCTCTGGGGACAGTCTCTGGTTCTCTCTCGTGAGGAGGTGCACCCTGCCCTATTGTGGCAGCCTCAGGGGTGAGATATCAAGACCCACCCAGTGCGAGGAATAACCCAAGCTCTTAGCAACGCCAGGGGTGGGGTGGGGTGGGGTGGGGTGGGACTGGCCAGCAACCCAGCTTAAAGGATCCTCACATACTGCAGCTACAACTCTGTGCACAGGCCAAGGAAGGAGAAGGTGGGAGCCAGTAAAGTACTTCCTTTGTGGTCAAATTCTGGAGGGCTAAATGTGCGTGTGTGAATGATCATCAACAACCCTGCTTGCGGTGTTGTTTGTGTGGATGGTGACAAGTCCTACTGCTGAACGAAGTGAGTGGGTCCTCTCCACGGTTCTGTAGCTACCTTATATGGCTTACAGCGGATCCTGCCATGGGATTTATACCAGCACACCAACACTAAGAAGGGCCTAATTATCCCTTAGGGGAGCAGCCAGAGAGGACAGCATGAGTGGGAAGTGTGCAAAGGACCTTCAGAGGGGGGAAGGGGGGAAACAGGTCAACTTCTCAGGACAAGCAAGACAAGACACCCCCTGGTTTGAGGGATTGAGCCTTCCGGGACATGCAAGGTGAGACATCCCTGGTGTTAAGGGGTTGAACCTTCCACTAATTTCAAGGGTTGAATCTGACACAACCCCCCGACTTTTCCTTTCTTCTTGGGGGAAGAGAGTAGCTCCACTCCTGCAGGTCCCTACCCTAGAGGCAGAGAGACAGAGAGGGGAAAGACAGGGAGAGAGGTTGGGGGAAGAGAGGCAGAGAGACAAAGATGGAGTCAGAGAGAAAGACAAAGTCAAAGAGAGAAAGAGAAAAACAGAAGCAGTAAAGAAAAAACATTCCTTTAAGAGCCAGGGTAAATTTAAAACCTATAGTTAATAATTGAAGGTCTTCTCCATGACCCTATAACAAACTCCAATACCACCACGCTGTCAGTGTAAACAAGGGCGTAGCCGGAAAGCACTGAGGCCACTGACAACCCACGGCCTTCCTATCAAAAATCCTTAACCCAGTAACCCGCAGATGGCCCAAATGCATTCAATCTGTAGCGGCAACTGCTTTGCTAACAGAAGAAGATAGAAAAATAACTTTTAGAGGAAACCTCACTGTGAGCACACCTCACCAGTTCAGAACTATCCTAAGTCAAAAAGCAAAAAGGTAGTTTACTAACTCAAAAATCTTAAAGCATAGGGCTATTCTGTTAGAAAAAGATGATTTATCATTAACCACTGAAAATTCCCTTAACCCAGCAGGTTTCCTAACAGGGGATTTAAATCTTTACCATACAAAGGTCCGACCAGACCTAGGAGGAAGCCCCTTCAGGAGAGGAAGACAGATGGTTCCTCCTGGGTGACTGGGGGGTGGGGAACAACAACAACAACAACAACAACAACAATGGTATTCAGTAATTGACAGGGAAACTCTTGTAGAAGCAGAGTTAGGAAAACTGCCTAATAACTGGTCTGCTCAAACGTGTGAGCTGTTTGCACTCAGCCAAGCCTTAAAGTACTTACAAAACCAGGAAGGAACCATGAATTTACTTAGAACCATCAATTCTAAGTAAATTTGGACTACACGGGGTCTTATTAATAGCAAAGAATAACTGAAATCCCAAACTTAGAAGGTTTTCAACCAAAGTAAAGTTTGCTAAAAGTTAACAGTGTAATATGTATTATCCTAACTTCTAATCTTATGGCCTTGGTCTAGTCCACAGACATGAACAAACTTCACTTCAGAAAAGAATGATTATCATCTTCAAAAAAAAAAAAAAAAGTGGGGGGGGGGACAGAATTTATGTAAAAAGAATGTTATATGGTAAATTCCTGTCCTGTCCTAAAATAAATTAACTGGTTGTTTAAAAAAAAAAAAAAAAAAGCCTGGGGTGACGGCTCACACCTGTAATCCCAGCACGTTGGGAGACCGAGGTGGGCAGATCACGAGGTCAGAAGATTGAGACTGTCCTGGCTAACAGAGTGAAACCCCGTCTCTACTAAAAATACAAAAATTAGCCGGGCATGGTGGTGGGTGCCTGTAGCCCCAGCTACTCCAGAGGCTGAGGAAGGAGAATGGCGTGAACCCAGGAGGTGGAGCTTGCAGTGAGCCGAGATGGTGCCACTGCACTCCAGCCTGGGCAACAGAGGGAGACTCTGTCTTCAAAAAAATAAAGGATGTTTGTGACAAGTCAGAAAGGTGAGGCATGGAGGCATGTCGAAGAATTATCTGTGAAAGTCGTGGGGAAAAAAAAGGTTATAAAAGGAAATTTATGCAAGAAATGTATAATTTAAAAGTAATTAAGCCTCCTAAATGTAAAATAATTGAAGAAACAGTTTATGTGCAAAGTGTGTAAGGAAAGTAAAACATACTTTTGGTAAAAAGATTATAAGTAGGCATGAGAATATAAATTTTTACCTACATTAAAAGGTTAAAAATATATATATTTTGTTTCAAAGGTTTAAGCAAGTTTTAAAACGTTAACTGTAAAGGAAATTCTGTGTGTAAACATATTAGCTAAAGAGGTATCATCCAGTTTTTCTGTGAACTGGATATTAAAATAAAAGCATAACTTTGGGAGGCCGAGACGGGCGGATCACGAGGTCAGGAGATCGAGACCATCCTGGCTAACACGGTGAAACCCAGTCTCTACTAAAAAATGCAAAAAACTAGCCGGGCGTGGTGGCGGGCGCCTGTAGTCCCAGCTACTCGGGAGGCTGAGGCAGGAGAATGGCATAAACCCAGGAGGCGGAGCGTGCAGTGAGCTGAGATCTGGCCACTGCACTCCAGCCTGGGCCGAGACTCCGTCTCAAAAAAATAAATAAATAAAAAATAAAAGGCCGGGCGCGGTGGCTCAAGCCTGTAATCCCAGCACTTTGGGAGGCCGAGACGGGTGGATCACGAGGTCAGGAGATCGAGACCATCCTGGCAACACGGTGAAACCCCGTCTCTACTAAAAAAATACAAAAAATAGCCGGGCGAGGTGGCGGGCGCCTGTAGTCCCAGCTACTCGGGAGGCTGAGGCGAGAGAATGGCATAAACCTGGGAGGCGGAGCTTGCAGTGAGCTGAGATCCGGCCACTGCACTCCAGCCTGGGCGACAGAGCGAGACTCCGTCTCAAAAAAAAAAAAAAAAAAAAAAAAAAAAAAAAAAAAATAAAAGCATAACAGGTTTTTCTTAAAGCACTAACCTGCTCTTTAACAAAAATTATTAAAAAGGTTAAAAAGAGTCTATAAGCCAGGCACGGTGGCTCATGCCTGTAATCCCAGCACTTTGGGAGGCCAAGGCAGTGGAAACACGAGGTCAGGAGATCAAGACCATCCCGGCTAACATGGTGAAACCCCGTCTCTACTGAAAATACAAAAAAAGCCGGGTGTGGTGGCAGGCGCTGTAGTCCCAGCTACTCGGGAGGCTGAGGCAGGAGAATGGCGTGAACCTGGGAGCCGGAGCTTGCAGTGAGCCGAGGTCACGCCACTGCACTCCAGCCTGGGCCACAGAGCGAGACTTCATCTCCAAAAAAAAAAAAAGAGTCTATAAAAATCTTATGGTCAGACATTAAAAATTGGATAAATACGTCTACAAGGTTTTATTAAAATTAACATTAATAACACTAATATAAAGGTGAAATTTAGCTTATCTGTATAAAAATCATACAGGAAGCATTGTTAAATATAAAATGGTTGTTTGGCTTTCTTTGGTCTAAAAACTAATAAAAATAGGTGCTAAAGGAAATTTCTCAGAAGGCACCAAAGACTATAAAGTCCACTGTTGATGTCCCCACATTTAAAGCAAAAGGTCAATTTCTTAGAAATTATATACTTGGTTTATCTTCCACTTTCCTTTCCCTCAAAACTAAAAGTCTTTTAGCACAGGTACCACCCCTAGAACTTCCAGTAAACCAACACCAGCCTGAAGATCACCTTCTCATGAAAGGGTGGAAAGAAGGAAAACTTGAGCCAGCCTGGGAAGGACCCTACCTTGTGCTGCTAACCACCGAGACTGCTGTTCGTATAGCAAAAAAATGGATGGACTCATCACACCCGAGTCAAGGCGCCACTCCTTCCAAAGTTGTGGACTACAGTCCCAGGGGAAAACCCTACCAAACTAAAGCTAAGAAAAATTTAACTTTTTATCTATTCTATTACTCTTTCTTCTTTTCTTGCTCTATTGCTGACCTTCTAGTTATTAACATAACCAAGTCAATTTCGCCTCAAACTACTGCATTTAATGCTTCCCTTGTTATACCCTGTGGGGACCTGCCAAGTCAAAGACAGCTCTCTACTTCAGAAAAGTACCTCTGTCCATCCTGACTCTCCTCAGAATGGGCATTAGTAAATTGGGACCTTTTAATCCAGGGAGATTTCAATAAAGAACCGAGTGTCAACCAGGAGCCTTGCCCCTGATGTAGAGCCTTTATGCCGTAGCTGGTCCAACGTTCTGTGGACCACTAAAGAGCAAAGATAGACTTGCCCTAACCAGTTTTTGTAACTTCCTAAAACCACACATTCATTTTACTACAGGGACAGCCCCCCAACTGTCAGCTAAACCAGTGTAACCCTATACAGGCTATTATTTCAAGCCCCCAAAGTTCTCCCCCTTTTCTAGGCCTGTTCCCTTCTTAACACCAGCTTTATGGTATAGGGGGCTGAGGTTTCAAGGACAGACCCTATTGGATTCTTTAAAATGCGTTTCTTGGATACCCCGCCACCTGCACTGGCCTCTAAGCCTTTTTCCAAAACCTCTCACAGAACCACTGTTCCTCCTCCATCAGGCCAAGACAGCGAAGGTAAAAGTTAAAGACTTAAAACAAACTTTGGCAATTGAGACAAGATACCAAGATATAAATATCTGGTTGGAATGGATCAAATATTCCATCCGCACATTAAACAAAAGCAATTGTTACATTTGTGCGCACGGCAGGCCAGAGGCCCAGACTGTCCCCTTTCCAGTAAGGTGGTCCTCCAGTCAACCAGGCATGGGCTGCATGGTAGCTCTTTTGCAGGATTCTACAGCCTGGAGTAATAAGTCTTGCCAAGCTCTCTTTCTGGTATATCCCAAAATCTCGCACCCCGTGGGTCAACCCCCGAGGGCCATCCAGTCTCCATCTCCCAACACCAAGTTCACTTTGTGTCTCTCACAACAGGGAGGAAACTCAGCGTTCCTTAGAGACTTGAAGGGATGCAGTGAGCTTAAGAATTTTTAAGAGCTTATCAATCAGTCAGCCCTTGTTCATCCCCAAGCGGATGTGTGGTGGTATTGTGGTGGACCTTTACTGGACACTCTGCCAAATAACTGGAATGGCACTTGTGCTTTAGTCCAATTGGCTATCCCTTTCACTCTGCCATTTCATCAACCAGAGAAAGGAAAAATAAGACATCGTAAAGCGAGAGAAGCCCCTTACAGGTCTTTCAATGCTCACGTCTATTTAGACACAATTAAAGTCCCATGCGGAATACCAGACCAATTTAAAAGCCCAAAATCAAATAGATGGAAGATTTGATTCAATATTTTGGTGGGTGACAAAAATGTAGACTGGATAAACTACATCTGTTACAATCAACAGCGATTTATTAACTACACTAGAGATGCTGTTAAAGGAATAGCTGAACAATTAGGGGCCACTAGCTAGATGGCTTAGGAAAATAGGATAGCCTTAGACATGATAGTAGCAGAAAGAGGAGGAGTCTGCATCATGATTAAAACTCAATGTTTTACCTTCATCCCAAACAGCACCGCCCCTAATAAAAGTATAACAAAAGCATTGCAAGGTCTGACTGCCCTATCCAATGAGTTAGACAGCAACTCAGGGGTAAATGACCCCTTTACAGGATGGCTAAAAAAAGCAGTTCAGTAAATGGAAAGGAATAATAGCCTCAATTCTTCCCTTGCAGCTATAATAGGTGTACTTATTCTTGTCAGGTGCTGTGTCATACCATGCATCCGTAAGCTGATGCAGAGGCTCATAAAAACGGCACTTACTAAAACCTCCCTTAACTATCCTCCACTTTATCCAGAAAAGCTGCTTATTTTAGAAAGTCAAGCAAAACAACTAAGCAAAGACATGTTTAAAAAAAAAAAAAGTTTGAAAAGAAAGCTGTAAGGAAACACAAGGGGAGGAATTGTTAGATATGAGTTATAAATTTCTTTTCAAAGAATATGTCAGTATGTTCAATTCTTTGCCTTCTACTTTTAAACTTCCTCACAAAGCAATCTTTTTCGATTAACTAATTCTACCCTGACTCATTCCAATTACCTACTCCACCCTGACTCACCTACTTCACTCTACACTCCAATCACTTGCTCCACTCTAACTCAGTCCAATTACCTGCTACCTGCTCTGCCCTGACCCCCGCCAAAGCACTCACCCCGTCCTTCTCTTTAAATTAGCCAATCGGAATTAGTTTAGCCTGTGCCATCTAACCCTAGCCAACAGGGGAATGACACAGCAGCAAGGGGCCACATGCGTCAGGGATAAGAACCCCTTCCCCTCCCTTGTCCAAGTGTGTGCTCACCGTTGTTCTATCTGTAAGGGCACACCCTTCTATATAGAAGTAACTTGCCTTGCTGAGAAAAAGAAAATTTTATATTCGAGTGCTATTTCTTTTGCGGCACCAAAACTTTATATATAACACTGAGGCAGGAGGATCACTTGAGGCCAGGAGTTAGAGATCAGCCTAGGCAACATGGCAGCACCCCATCTCTACAAAAAAAAAAAAAAAATTAGCTGGGCATGATGGTGCACACCTGGAGTCCCGCTACTTGGGAGGCTGAGTGGGGAGGACAGCTTGAGCCCAAGAGTTTGATGTTACAATGAGCTATGATTGCACCGCACTCCCGCTGGGCAAAAGAGCAAGACCCCCTATCTCTATTTAACCTGTAATGGAGTGTAACTTTTAACGCCTCCCACAACGAAAAGTGTGTCTAAATTGAACTTACAGCAAACAACAGAGCTACATATTTATTTCAGAATCATAATTGTAAAGATTAGGCCGGGCATGCGCTCACGCTTGTAATCCTAACACTTTGGGAAGACAAGGTTAGTGGATCACCTGAGGTCAGGAATGCGAGATCAGCCTGGCCAACATGGTGAAACCCTATCTCTACAAAAAATACAAAAATCAGCTGGGTGTGGTGGCACGTGCCTGTAATCCCAGTCACTTAAGAGGGTGAGGCAGGAGAATCACTTGAACCCGGGAGGTGGAGGTTACAGTGAGCTGAGATTACACCACTGCACTCCAGTCTGGGTGACAAAGCGAGACTGTCTCAAAAAAAATTTTTTTAATTGTAAAGATTAGAATAACTTAATTATGGATTCCAGTTTAGCTCTTTGTAACTGCAGAATTGTATTTTGCTACTGTTCTATTAGAATATTTTAAAATGTCATCTTGAAATACATATATATTTTTTAAGCCCTGATACAACGATAAAAGAACACTATTAAGATGTGTACATTATGTTTATTTTCTCTGTAAGAATTCATACATTTTAAACTAAAATTATCTATAATGAAAGTGATTAATGATTTATGAGCAAGTTGGTTTTGCCAGACATTATATACAAACTTTGATACACTACAGAATGCTTTTACACTTACGAAATTCTCGTCTAACCTGAACTTACATTCCATAGTGAGAACTACATTCCATAGTAACAACTGTGTTATTGTTAGTAAAGTGAACACACCAAAAACAATAGTAAGTAAAAAACAAGATGATCTCAAACAACTTACAATTTAAACTAGAAAATGAACAAACTAAACCAAAAGCCAGTAGAAGGAAATAAAGATTGGAGCAGAGACCAATGAAACAGAATAGAAAAAAAAAAAATTATTGAAAGCAAAAGTCAGATATTTGAAAAGATTCAAAAACTGACAACCCTTTAGCTGGGGGCGGGGGAGAGAGGGGGACAGAGAAAGACAGGAGAGAGATGGAGGGAGGGAGGGAGAAAGAGGACAGACTCAAATTACTAAAATCAGATATTAAAGTTAAATTGGGAACTACCAATTCCACACAAATAACTCTCCCAACAAAGAAAAGCCCTGAATCTGATAGCTTTGCTAGTGAATTTCACCAGCATAACTAACACCAATCTTTCTCAAACTTTTCCAGAAATTTGAAGAGAAGGGAATACTACCCAACTCATTCTATCTCTGAGGCCAGCACTGCCCCTGATAACCAAAGGCAGACAAAGACACTAAAGAAACGATAGACCAATCAACATCCCTTATGAACACTGATACTAAAATTTTCAACGAAATACTAGCAAACTGAATTCAGCAGCATATTAAAAGAATCATATGACCAAGAGAGATTTATTCCTGTAATGAAAATATAATTCAACATGAAAATCAATCAATGTAAGAAAGTACACTAACAGAATGAAGGAAAAAGTCATGATTATCTCAGTGCAGAAAAAGCAATGGACAGAATTCTACACCCTTTCATGATAACACTCTACACACAAGAAACAGAAGAAAATTACATCATAATAAAAGCCATATATGAAAAACCTACAGCAAACATAGTCAATGATGAAAGACTGAAAGCTTTTTTTCTAAGATCAGGAACAAAGCAAGGAAATCCACTTTCACACTTCTATTCAATATAGTACTAGAATTCCCATCAATTAGGAAACAGAATAAAAGGCAACCCAATTGGAAAGAAAGAAATAAAATTATGTTCACAGATATGATGCAGGAACTCAAAAGATTCCATAATAATCTATGAGAATAAATGAATCCAGCAAAGTAACAGAATACAAAATCAACACAGAAAAATCTGTTTCATTTTTATACACTAACAATGAACAATCTGAAAAGGTAATTAAGAAAACAATTCCATTCACAATAGCATCAAAAAGAGTAGGAATTAACCAAGGATGTGAAAGACTTATATAATGAAAACTATAAAACAATGCTGAAAGAAATTAAGACATAAATAAATGGAAGCACATCTCATGTTAATGGATTACAAGACTTAATACTGTTAAAATGTCAATACCCAAAGCAATCTACAGATTGAATGCAATCCTTATCAAAATCCCAACTTTATTTCTGCAGAGAATAGAAAAATCCATCATAAAATTCACATGGAATCTCAAGGAACCCCAAATAGCATAACTACAAGGAAAAAAAAGAAAAGAGAAGAAAACCTTGAAAATGATGAATAAATAAAACAAATATTTGTCAGGTGCTGTAGCACATGCCTATAGTCCCAGCTACTCAGGGGGCTGAGGCAGGATGATCACTTGAGCCTGGGGGGAGTAGAAGCTACAGTGAGCTGACATTGCGCCACTACACTCCAGCCTGGGTGACAGAGTAAGACTGTCTTAATATAAGTAACAATGTCTTAAAATAAAAAAAACAAACAGGAGGAAACACTTCATTGCCAAAATATGCTAACAAAGTGAGCACATGCTGTTGGAAAAATGGCACAGACTTGCTTGACACAGAGTTACCACAAACCTTCAAATTGTAAAAAGCTCGTATCAGCAAAGTGCACTAATGTGAAGTATGCCTACACCATGAGGTGCCTGCGCTGCCTGTGAAGCAATACAATATTATGTGAAAGGTGACTTCATTCAGCAGTCCCACTACTGGTTATCTACCCAGACGGAAAGAAATCATTATATGAAAAAGACACTTATACATGCATGCTTACAGCAGCACAATTCACAACTGCAAAAATATGGAACCAGCCTAAATGCCCATCAACCAACGAGTGGATAAAGAAAATGTGATATACCATGGTATACTACTCAGCCATAAGAAGGAATGAAATAAAGGCATTTGCAGCAATCTGGATGCAGCTGGAGAGACCATTGTTCTAAATGAAGCAATGGAAATGCTTCATTTACAACAGGAATGGAAAACCAAACATACATTCTCATAACTGGGAGCCAAGCTATGGGGATGCAAAGACATAAGAATGATATAATGAGCTTTGGGGACTTGAGAAGAAAATGGGAGGGGGGTGAGGGATAAAAGACTATACAATGGATACAGTGTACACTGCTCAGATGACAGGTGCACCAAAATCTCAGAAATCACCAAAAAGAACTTTTCCATGCAACCAAATGCTACCTATTCTCCCAAATCTACTGAGAAAGAAAGAAAAAAAGAGAGACAGAGAGAAAGACAGAAAGAAAGAAAAGAAAACAGAACAGAACAGGAAGGAAAGAAAGGAAAGAAAGTAGACTTGAAGCCTGGGCAATAAATATAGCAAGACTGCATGTCTACAAAACTTTTATTTAAAAAATTATCCAGGTGTGGCGGCACATGCCTCTAGTCCCAGCTCTTTGGGAAGTTGATGTGAGAAGACCACTTGAACCCCGGAGATCAAGGCTACAAGTGAGCTATGATTGTGCCACTGTACTCCAGTCTGGGTGACAGAGAGAGACCTTGGCTTTTAAAAAAAAAAAAAAAAAAAAAAAAGTGGACTTGAATTAGTTGTAAATGTATTTTAGAAGTTCTAGGATAACTACCAAAAGAAAAATTTTTAAACTATAGTTCATATGCTAAGAGAGCAGAGAAAATGCAGTCATACAAAATTCTCAAACCAGAGAAGGCATTAAAAGAGGATTATAAACAAAGAACAAGTGCAAAAATAGAAAAGAGTTACGGACATGGTACTAACCCAACTACATCAATCATCACTTTAAATGTGAATTATTTAAATAAGCCAATCAAAAGACTGTTGTAGTGAATTAAAAAAATAAAATGCCAGGTAGATTGCCTACAATAAATTTTATTTAAGTACAAACACAGAAAATGACAAAAAGTAAATGGATGGGGAGTTATACCATGCAAACATTAATTTTTTAGAAATGGGAATAGTTACATTAATTTCAGACAAAGCAGACTTCAGAACAAGGAAAATAATCCAGGATAAAGAGGGATGTTACATAATGATAAAGAGGTCAATTCTCCAAGAACAAAACAACCCTTAGTATGTCAAAATAGGAGAAGCAAAAATTGAGAAATACATGAATCCACTATTATAGCTGGAAACTACAACACTCCTCTACCAGTAACTGAGAGATCTAGCAAGGCAGAAAACCAGTAAAGATATAGTTCAACTGAACAGCATCATCAATCAGCTGGATCTAATTGATATCTACGCAGTACTTTACCCAAGAACAGCAGAACACACCTTATTTTCAAACTCACATGGAATGTTCATCAAGAAAAACATTTTGGACCATAAAACACACCTTAACAACTTTGAAAGATTAGAATTCATACAGTGTACTATCAGACCACAATATAATTAAATCTAAAAATCAGTAACGGAAAGATAATTTTAAAATCCCAGAATATAGGAAATTAAACATACTTGTAAGTGAAACATTGGTCAAAAAAGTATCAGGATACGTTTTAAAATATTTTGGCCAGGCACTGTGGCTCACACCTATAATCCTAGCACTTTGGGAAGCCAAGATGGGGAGATTACCTGAGCTCAGGAGTTTGAGACCAGCCTGGCCAACATGGTGAAACCCCATCTCTACTAAAAATACAAAAATCGACCGGACATGGTGGCACAAGCCTGTAATCCCAGCACTTTGGGAGGCCGAGGCAGGCAGATCACATGACATGAGGAGTTCGAGACCAGCCTGGCCAACATGGCGAAACCCTATCTCTACTAAAACTACAAAAAATTCACCGGGTGTGGTGGTGGGTGGCTGTAATCCCATCTACTTGGGAGGCTCAGGCAGGAGAGTCGCTTGAACCCGGGAGGTAGAAGCTGCAGTGAGCAGACATCGTGCTGGTGCACTCCAGCCTGGGCAACAAGAGTGAAAGTGTTTCAAAATAAATACATAAATGAAAAAAAAGAGAAAGCTTTGAAACCAACAATTTAGCTTCCATCTTAGGAAAGCAGAGAAAGAACAGCATTATAAACAAAAGAAATAATAAAAGACAGAACATAGAAATCGAAAAAATTACCATAGGAAAATCAGTAAAACCAGTTCATTGAAAAGATCATTAAAATGGATTAAACTCTAGCCAGGCTAGCAAAAAAGGGGGGGGGGGGGTACGGAGAAAGGGGGAGAAAGAGGAAGAAAGAAGACACAAACTACTAATATCAGAAATGAGGCCAGGCATGGTGGTTCAATGCCTGTAATCCCAGCACTTTGGGAGGAGAGCTGGGCAAATCACCTGAGGTCAGGAATCTGAGACCAGCCTGGACAACATGGCGAAACCTCATCTCTACTAAAAAAAAAAAAAAAAAATTAGCCAGGTGTGGTGCTTGGTGCCTGTAATCCCAGCTATCCAGGATGCTGAGGCAAGAGAATTGCTTAAACCCAGAAGGCAGAGGTTACAGTGAGCAGAGATCACACCATTGCTCTCTAGCCAGGGAAACAAAGCAAGACTCCATCTCAGGAAAAAAAAATGAAAGAAGGGTCCTCATTATTGAACCCATGGACATTAAAAGGAAAATAAAAATTATAAACAGCTTAATGCCCACAAATTTGATAACTAAGATGAAATGGACCAATTCCTTGAAAGACACAATCTACAAAAACTCACATAAGAAGCAACAAATGATGTGAATGGATCCATATATACTAAAGAAATGGAACCAACAATTGATAGTCTTCAAAAATAAAAAGCATCATGCCCAGATGGGCTCAACGTTGAATTCTGTTAAACATTTAAGAATGAAATACCAATTCTCTACAATCTCTTCCAGAAAACAGAAGCAAAAGGAACACTTACTAACTCACTTGATGAAGCCAGCATTATCCTAATACCAAAACAAGACAAATATACTAGAAGAAAGGAAAACTACAAACATATCTTTCATGAGCATAGATGCAAAACCCCTTAACAAAATACTAGCAAACTGAATCCAACAAAGTAGGATTTATTCCAGGCATACTAGAGTGATTCATCATTCAAAACTGTGTTAATGTAACACATCATTAATTGGTTAAACAAGATAAAGAAGAAATATCAATAAATACAGAAAAGAACAAAATCTTATATCCATTCATGACAAAAATTCTCAATAAATAGGATAAGGGGAACGCCCTCAACTTAATAAAGGACATCAATGAAAAACCTACAGCTAAATATCATATTTAATTATGAAAAAGTAGATGCTTTTCCCCCTAAGACTGGGAAGAAGGCAAGAATCTCCTCTTTCATCACTCCTATTCAACACTATACTCAAAGTCCTAGCTAATGCAGGAGATGAGAAAAGAAGAGGTATACAGATGGAGAAGGTAGAAATAAAACTCTGTTTGCAGATGACCTGACTGCCTATATTAAAAATCCTAAAACATCAATAAAAAGAACCCTGGATCAAAGAAGCAATTATAAAGCTGGGTGCGGTGGCTAACGCTTGTAATCCCAGAACATTGAGAGGCCAGGGCAGGCAGATCACTTGAGCTTGGGAGTTCGAGACCAGCCTGGCAAATATGGTGAAACCCTGTCTCTACTAAAAAATACAAAAGTTAGCTGGGCATAGTGGCTCACACCTGTAGTCCCAGCTACTCGGGAGGCTGAGGCAGGAGGATCATTTGAACCCATGATGCAGAGGGTGAAGTGGGCCAAGATCATGCCACTGCATTCCAGCCTGGATGACAGTGTGAGACTCCATCTCAAAAAAAAAAAAAAAAAAAAAGGCAATTACAGCAAGGTTGCAGGAAACAAGATTAATAAACAAAAGTCTATTACTTTCCTATGCAATAGTAATAAACATTTAGATTTTGAAAGTCAAAACACAGTACCATTTACCGTAGCACCAAAAACCTTAAGCATAAAGCTAACAAAACATGCACAGGAAGAAAACTACAAAAAACTCTGAGAGATATCAAAGAAAATCTAAATAAAAGGAAAGACTTAAAAGGTGTATTTTTATTGTAAAGATAAGGTCAAAGACCGAGGCTCAAAGAAAAAGGTTTCACAATGGACTCTGTAGTTGCATCAATAAAATAGGCACCAAAACTTTCGTTTTTATGTGCCCAACTCAACAAATTTTTTTTTAATTACTCTGATCTGAAGTGTATTTCAGGCAAAAATTAATTTTTGTAAACTTGTTTCCATATACAATTTCAGCTGATAATTCAGGGTAACAAATATTATTACTGATTTACAGGATAGCTTTTCTTCCTTTGAATACAGGAAAAGGTGTTCATTTGGGACATTCTATTTTTTATCTATTTATTTTTGAGATGGAATCTTGCTCTGTCGCCCAGGCTGGAGTGCAGTGGCACAATCTTGGCTCACAGCAACCTCCGCCTCCTGGGTCCAAGCGATTCTCCTGCCTCAGCCTCCTGAGTAGCGGGGATTACAGGCGCATGCCACCACACCTAGCTAATTTTTGTATTTTTAGTATAGATGGGCTTTCACGATGTGAAAGACCCGGATGGTCTTGAACTCCTGACCTCAAGTAATCTGTCCACCTTGGTCTCCCAAAGTGCCAGGATTACAGGCGTGAGCCACCATGCCTGGCGGGACATTTTACATATCATCTGAATTTATTCAAAATCAGCATGCAAATGCACTTAAGAACTATTTCAGGCTGGGTACGGTGGCTCACGCCTGTAATCCCACCACCTTGGGAGGCCGAGGTGGGCAGATCAGGAGGTCAAGGTAATTTTAGACCATCCTGGCCAACATGGTGAACCACATCTCTACTAAAAATACAAAAATTAGCCGGGTGTAGTGCATACCTATAATCCCAGCTACTCGGGGGGCTGAGGCAGAAGAACTGCTTGAGCCCAGGAGGCAGAGGCTGCAGTCAGCTGAAATTGCACCACTGCACTCCAGCCCGCACAACAGAGCAAGACTCTGTATGGGGGTGGGGAGAATTATTTGATATTTGTTGGTACTTGACAGCAGATAATTTTTTAACTGCAAGACCACTAGAGGTCACCAGTGTAAAACTTTCAACTTTGATTCTGCTGGTAGTGAACTAAAAAGAAGTTCAACTACTATTCTGCAATGTTTCTTTTTTTTTTTTTTTTTTTTTGAGATGGAGTTATGCTCTGTCACCTAGGCTGGAGTACAGTGGTACAATCTCGGCTCACTGCAACCTCCGCCTCCCAGGTTCAAGCTGTTCTCCTGCCGCAGCCTCCCGAGCAGCTGGGATTACAGGCGCCCACCACCACGACCAGCTAATTTTTGTATTTTTAGTAGAGACGAGGTTTCACCATACTGGCCGGGCTCAAACTCCTGACCTTGTGATCTGCCCGCTTTGGCCTCCCAAAGTGCTGGGATTACAGGTGTGAGCCACCGCACCTGGCCCTATTTTGCAATGTTTCTTAAAAAAACAGTATCTTGCTTTGACAAATAACTTCATAAAATTTATTCTATTGCAAGAGTTTTCTTACTTTAAAAAAATTTTTGTAACTAAAAGGAAACACTAGATACAGGTGAGTTTTGTTGTATTTAATGATTTTAAGACATTCTTCACTTATTGAAGAAACTGCAATACCATTCAGAAGCAAACGTCTAAGGAATTAAGAAAAAACTTAAATATTGTAGCTTTGGAAGCAACATACAGGCAAATTCAGGTTAGAGCAACTAATAAGAAATCCATAACACCACCACTCAAAAACAGTAGGTTTTCTGTCCAGGCACGGTGCCTCATGCCTGTAATCCCAACACTCTGAGAGGCCCAGGCAGGAGGATCACCTGAAGCCAGAGAGGAGTTCAAGACCAGCCTGGACAACAAAGCAAGATCTTGCCTCTACAAAAAAATTTTAAAAATTAACCAGGCATGGTGGTGTGCGCCTGTAATCCCAGCTACTTGAGAGGCTGAGATGGGAGGATCACTGGAGCCCAGGAGTTGGAGACCACAGGGAGCTATGAATGCACCACTGCACTCCAGCCTGGGCAACAGAGCAAGACTCCATCTCTCAAAATAAATTAAAACAGTAGGTTAAGAAATGTTGGCACCCTCATCTGTTAATGGTCAACTACAATTATTCATGTGTATTCAAAGCACTTAAATATTTGGAGCTAGAGGCAAGGTTCAAATGTAAAATAATTTTAAGATAAAGAGTCAGGCAAACCATTAACATTTTACATAAAGCAAAAAATACAAAATAAAAACCATATCACACAAGGGTTTCAAAACCTAGCTAATTATGAGAATCACAAGGTAGCTTAGAATTCATTCACACACACACACACACACACACCCCTTACCCCATAATTCAGTGTGCTGAAGCAGGGCACAAAAACCTTTGTACGATTATCTAATAATAGAAACAGTCCAGTCCGCCACCTACCCAGTACATACTCAATTTCCGTCTTTTCAAAGAGAACGGATAAACAAAAAACTTGCTTGCAAGAGCTTATAAAATTTTTCATGAAAATAACATTTTCCAATTTTACTGATAAAAGAATTCCAGGCTGGGCGCGGTGGCTCACGCCTATGATCCTAGCACTTTCGGAGGCCAAGGTGGATGGGTCACTTGAGGTCAGGAGTTCGAGACCAGCCTGGCCAATATGGGGAAACCCCATCTCTACTAAAAATACAAAAATTAGCCCAGGCATGATGGCATGTGCCTGTAATCCCAGCTACTCAGGAGGGTGAGGCGGGGAATCGCTTGAACCCGGGAGGCAGGGAGGTTGCAGTGAGCCAAGATTGCACCACTGCACTCCAGCCTGGGTGAGGAGCAAGACTCTTGTCTCAAAAAAAAAAGGGGGGGGGCTGGGCGCGGTGGCTCAAGCCTGTAATCCCAGCACTTTGGGAGGCCGAGACGGGCGGATCACGAGGTCAGGAGATCGAGACCATCCTGGCTAACACGGTGAAACCCCGTCTCTACTAAAAAATACAAAAAAACTAGCCGGGCGAGGTGGTGGACACCTGTAGTCCCAGCTACTCGGGAGGCTGAGGCAGGAGAATGGCATAAACCTGGGAGGCGGAGCTTGCAGTGAGCTGAGATCTGGCCACTGCACTCCAGCCTGAGCGACAGAGCTAGACTCCGTCTCAAAAAAAAAAAAAAAAAAAGAATTCTGAGGGGGAAAAAAAAAAGACTAAACAGTAACTAGGATGTCCAAAAGCAAATAAAACTTATCTCTTCTACTTATAATAGATCCTAAAATAAGGTTTAATGAATTATCAAAATACCACCACCATCCTCAAAGATCTCAATGACATTTTACATGGCAGTAGGTGGTTTAAAGCATAATAGAGATACTCAATTTTTATTTATTTATTTATTTTTAGACAGAGTCTCACTCTGTTGCCCAGGCTGGAGCACAGTGGCGCAATCTCAACTCAATGCAACCTCCGCGTCCCGGGTTCAGGCAATTCTCCTGCCTCAGCCTCCCAAGTAGCTGGGACTACAGGCACACACCACCACTCCCGACTAATTTTTTTGTATTTTTAGTAGAAACGGGGTTTCACCATGTTGGCCAGGCTGGTGCTGAACTCTTGACCTCAAGTGATCTCCCTGGGCCTCCCAAAGTGCTGGGATTACAGGCGTCAGCCACTGTGTCTGGCTAATAGATAATTTTTAACTGGTAATTGTATTCCAATAATTTCACATTCATGTGGTATTTGAAAGCATTAAGCCACATATAAGCCCCCCCCCTTTTTTTTTTTGTCTTGCTCTGTCGCCCAGGCTGGAGTGCAGTGGCCGGATCTCAGCTCACTGCAAGCTCCGCCTCCCGGGTTTATGCCATTCTCCCGCTTCAGCCTCCCGAGTAGCTGGGACTACAGGCGCCCACCACCTCGCCCGGCTAGTTTTTTTTGTATTTTTTAGTAAAGACGGGGGTTTCACCGCATTAGCCAGGATGGTCTCGATCTCCTGACCTCGTGATCTGCCCGTCTCGGTCTCCCAAAGTGCTGGGATTACAGGCTTGAGCCACCGCACCCGGCCATAAGCCCCTTTTCCATAAACAGAGGAAGTTTACCCCCTTGAGGTAGGAAACTATGAGCTATTTTAATGGTACTTTTTTTTTTTTAATTTTTTTTATTTTAGAGACGGTCTCGTTATGTTGCCCAGATGGAGTACAATGGTGCCAAAGTACCTGTTGGGTACTGTGCTTATTCCCTGGGTGATGAGATCACTGGGACCCAAGCCTCGACATCACACAATTTACCCATGTAATAATAAACCTATACATGTACCCTTTAATGTATAATAAAAGTTAAAACTTAAAAACTAAAAATAAATGAGAAAAATGCTACCAAAATGTAACATCCATAAAATTAGAAAGTGTTTGTCTTTTGTTCACTGATACTTTCCTGTTATCCAGAACATTGTTAGGCATATGTAAAGACTCAATAAATATTTGGCAAATTTTTGTTGCTGAATAAATGAAGTCATAAATTTCTCAGTTTTCTCAACTGTAAAATATGGAAATGACCATATGTGTGCAATCTCTTATAATAATACATCAAGTTTGGAAGAACTTACTTCATCTACAAAAAATGAAATTACCTTAACATAAGGCAGGCTGGGTGCAGTGCCTCACGCCTGTAATCCCAGCACTCTGGGAGGCTGAGGCAGGAGGATTGCCTGAGGTCAAGAGTTCGAGATCAGTATGGCCAATGTGGTGAAACCCTGTCTCTACTAAAAATACAACAAAATTAGCCGCGCGTGGTGGCATGTGCCTGTAATCCCAGCTACTCCAGAGGCTGATGCAGGGGAATCGCTTGAACCAGGGAGGTGGAGGTTGCAGTGAGCTAAGATTGTGCCACTGCACTCCAGCCTAGGCGACAGAGCGAGACTCCATCTCAAAAAAAATAAATAAAATAAGGCAAAGATGTTTTTTACACGTGTAAAGGGAGAATTCACTTTGATCAAATAAATGTGATTCCTCAGATTTTATTAATCTACTCCACACTAATTCAGTATATTGATGATCAAAATGAAAGAAATATTTAAGATTGTTAAGAAAATAAACATGAATAAGCTGAAAGAATCCTGAATTTAGGACTCAGGTATTTATACTCATATTTATTACTACAGTACTAAATTCAATAAATGTAGTTATTAAATCTAGAATTTAAATTTTCCAAGAGAAAAAACCTAAACACAATCTCTCTAATAGTTATATCTAACCTTTAAAAAGTAAAAGAAAAAAATAATAATATTCTTTGAAAATTCCCTTTAACAGCTCAGGTAGACATTACTTATCAATTAAGTTTCTGCAAAATACAGTGTCTGGGAGGCACGTACTAGGTTTTGTCTAGGGAGGGAAGGAGAGTGGGGGTGGTAGCAGTAACAACAACAACAAAAAGGATATCTGATTTGGCCCACAGACACTCATGTAGAAAGATATCCTGGATAGCTCTGTGGAATGAATTCCACGGCATCTTCCTCCGCCCACACACACACACACACAGGCCTATAAAAAGGTTTAAACGTATTTCTTTTCATGAAAAAGTCTTGATAATTAAAACTTAATATGAAGGAAAAACGAAGCAGGCAAAGAAAGAAAAGGATGAAGAATTCTTAAAAAAAAAAAAAAAAAAAATTAAAACTTCGTTGTTGCATGAACCCGGGAGGTAGAGATTGCAGTGAGTCGACATCGTGCCACTGCACTCCAGCCTGCGCAACAGAGTGAGACTCCATCTCAAAAAAAACTTCGCTGTTAGTTAAGCCACCTAATTTTGAGAGGGATGGCTTTTAAATATGCAGGAAAAAATTATTCACATTACTTAGTACTAGCTCATTAAAACCACCCATAAGTATAGCAACTATAACATTTTGGGAGGCCAAGGTGGGTGGATCATGAGGTCAAGAGATTGAAACCATCCTGGCCAACATGGTGAAGCCCCATATCTACCAAAAATACAAAAATTAGCTGGGCGTGGTGGCAAGCGCCTGTAGTCCCAGCTACTCAGGAGGCTGAGGCAGGAGAATCACTCAAACCCAGGAGGCAGAGGTTGCAGTGAGCCAAGATTGCACCACTGCACTCCACTCCAGCCTGGCGACAAAGCGAGACTCTGTCTCAAAAAAATTAAATAAATATAAAAGTATGGCAACTATAGAGAACATTGCTCCCACAATTTTGACATTAAGAACTCTAATAGCTTAATTTGTTACACCCCTTTAGAAGTAATATATACTTAATGATTTGAATAGATGAGAATTAGGCATTTAGAAATTCCTAGGATGTTTCCTTTTATGAAGTATCCTAAGCTTTAAAAAAGTAAGAATGTAATTGAGGAATACTGTTTTTTTTTTTTTTAATAACAAAAAAATTTTATCTTGGCCGGGAACGGTGGCTCACACCTGCAATCCCAGCACTTTGGGAGGCCGAGGTAGGCAGATCACCTGAGGTCAGGAGTTCGAGACCAGCCTGGCCAATATTGTGAAACCTCATCTCTACTAAAAATACAAAAAATTGGCCAGGCGTGGTGGCAGGTGCCTGTAATCCCAACTACTCGGGAGGCTGACGTAGGAGAATCGTTTGAAACCAGGAGGCGGAGGTCACAGTGAGCTGCGATGGCGCCACTGCACTCCAGCCTGGGCAACGACAGCAAAACTCCGGCAAAAAAACAAACAAACAAAAAAGGCCGGGTGCAGCGGCTCACACCTGTAATCCCAGCACTTTGGGAGGCCGAGGCAGGTGGATGACCTGAGGTTGGGAGATTGAGACATGCCTGGCCAGCATAGTGAAACCCTGTCTCTACTAAAAATACAAAAATTAGCCAGGTGTGGTGGCGCATGCCTGTAGTCCCAGCTACTTGGGAGGCTACTTGGGAGGCTGAGACAGGAGGATCACTTCAATCTGGTGGGTGGAGGTTGCAGTGAGCTAAGATCATGCATTGTGCTCCAGTCTGGGCAACAAGAGCGAAACTCCATCTCAAAAAAAAAAAAAACAAAAAACAAAAAATTGATCTTTAGTAGTCTAAACAGCATCATAAACATTTCTTATATGGGAAAATATACCATTAAGAAGAAACTTTAAGATCTTCACATAAACATGTATAAATGATGATCCATGTTTTACTTATGTTTGTTTATAGTTTTATCATAAGAAATAAATCTTTTGCTAACGTTTACACACTTACATCTTTTGCTAATGTTTGCACACTTGTATCTTTTGCTAATATCTTAGGCTCACATTAGTATACTTTTCCATTTTTTTCTGTCCAAAAACTACCTGTTCAAGACCTAGCTCGACATCTATTTTATTAAGTCTCCTACACACCCCACTCAGCTCTCTTTTCATTCTCAATCATAAGCACTTGTGTGCGTGCACTTTCTCTCTCTCACTCTCTCTCTCTCAGGAATTCTCAGCCTTAACCACAACATGGGAAACCTAGGGAAGGAGAGAATGATCTTTCTATTAAAGAGAAATAATCTCTTAAAAAGAGAATGAGAATGATCTTTCTATGAAAGAAGTGAAGGTATAAAAGTTCCCTCTTCATTTACCTTCCATTTGGAAAACATGTATAAGGCTTTATCGCATGGATGCATGTGAGGGACAGGTATGCTTCTAAAACGCTAAGAACAACCAAAGCAGATCCAAAGGGAAAAAGAAAAAAATACTGGCCACCTGGAGTGTTCTGGGATCAAAAGAAAATTAGAGAAATATGTATTTTTATTTATATTATCTAGCCTCCTCACCTGTTTAGAAAACACAGAAAGGGACAGTCCAAGTTTTACTTAGATATGTGCGCTTGGCTGAAATGCCTTCAAGAACTCAAGCATTTCTCAGGAACGTGATTATTACAGTAGTGGCTAGACAGTAGCCAGAAAGGACATATGTGCAAATAAGACAAGTACCTAACCTAAAAGGCAATAAACCTTTTACCTATTAACACTATTTATATATATTTCTTTTACTTTCCACACTACGCAGGAAAAAAGTGCCTTGAAAACACAGGCCACATCATTATATCCTACTAGAGTGCTACCTTAGCGTCATGCAAATTACATTTTCCATCCTGCATAATGCAAGTGCCAGCTAATACTTATTGAGTAAGTTAATGTTTCCCCATGTCTGGGAAATAAACAGAAAAAAGTACAATTCATTTTGGCTCATATCTGCTTTCGTGTAATGTAGTGCCACGCTTAAACAGACGGTATCAACTATTTTTTTCAGAAATGAAACTGTTAATTTGAGTTTGTTAATACAAGCTTAAACCCTCAAATCAAAGGAAGGAAAGAAAAATCAATGGTGAATTTCATCTCTCTCACACATACTATATAATTAATTTACTCTTTACAGTCTTTCTCAAATCCACAAAGCAAAAAGTTCATTGTTTTATATTTTGGTATCTCCACTTATTTCACTGTAAGGAAGTATAACCAAAAAAAGAATAATCACGCTCCAATTACCAACAAAATTTTGTTCCTCAATTTCACTGTTTGCATAAACTTACCCTCTCTATGGTACAACAAGGCATATAGTCCTTTAAACACAGTTACTAGTACAGGCTGTACACTGTGATAGACTCTGAGGATACAAAGAACAGTAAAACTCTAAAGAAAGGGCAAGAGCAGTGTAGAGAGGCATGGCAGCAGGAAAAAGAAAATATAAAATACAATTTAAGCTGAGGCTAGAGAAATAAGTCAGAACCAGGCCATACAGGACCTTGAGGGTCGTATTAGAAATCTGGGGGAGCCATGGTAACTTAAAAAGTAAAACAGTAAAATAATCAATATTTGCATTCCAAAACGATTATTCTCACTACTCACTGTGATTCTGCCCACAATATTTTCTTACATCTAACCAGTTGAATTTTTTTTTTTTTTTTTTGAGACAGACTTGCTCTGTTGCCCAGGCTGGAGTGTAGTGGCGCATGGTCTCGGTTTACTGCAACCTCTGCCTTCCGCGTTCAAGCAATTCTCCTGCCTCAGCCTGCCAAGTAGCTGGGATTACAGGCATGTGCCACTATGCCCAGCTGATTTTCGTATTTTTAGTAGAGACGGGGTTTCACCACGTTGGTCAGGCTGGTCTTGAAATCCTGACCTTGTGATCCGCCCGCCTAGGCCTCCCAACATGCTGGGACTACAGGCGTAAGCCACCACGCCTGGCTATTTCTTGCACTTCTTGCAGTGCTTTCTTTTCAATGTCTTATATATTCAAGCAAGTTTTACATTCCTTCACTGGATTGTGAGCCCTGAACAGAAGCCAAGTCTTCCATTATTCCAAACATTCAATAAATGTTTATTATATTGAACAAGACTGAAACTGATTTGACGTATTAAAAAACAATGTCCAAGATGCTCAGCTAGGTCCTGTGACAAGAGCAGCACTTTGGCCTCATGAGCAAATCCTAAAAGGTACTATCAACCAAAATCTGACCCTTATACTCAAACTAAAAGTTAATAAGCAAAAAGTTGTTCCAAGTATTAACTTTTCTAAGCTGATCTCTTTATGCCAATTTCTATGTTTAATGAAACATAGAAATGTATTTCTGCTAGCATCACAACCTATTTTTACTTGTTATTTACCCTTCTTAATTTTACCAAATATATTTACTCAACGAACATATACAATACAAAGTAGAAATCTGCTGAGCCCAACTACAACAAAATTAAAGCTTATTAATGAATAGAGATAAAATAGCAAAACTTGGTTGCAAGGCAAATTTATTCCTTAAAATCTGAACATTTAAAAAGAGAGAATAATTAATAAAGAAAATGAAGTCATGGTACAATTATAAAGCAGGTCCTCTCACTTTTCTCCTACAAAGTTTTGAATGACTCATCTACTGTCCTAACAGGCTATTTTCAAGGTTCTCGCCAATCTACCATTATCATACATTTTCAGGCTTATTTTTCATCATTCCTCTGTACTCTACCACAAGTGAACCATGCAACATTCCTCAAAAAAGACCTTGCACTTTACGGCCATCTAACTTTTGTTCACACTATTTATACCACAGGTATCGACTATTCCAGCTCTATAATCTCCACTTCCGATAATGAATTATAATTATTTTACAAATTAGGCAACTAAGACACCTCCTCTGGAGGTAAAGTGTCTTGCTCACAGACACTGTCTTGGTTAGTAAGATAGAAGAATCAGGACAATAGATCTCAAGTCTACTGGCTTCCCAGAGTCCAATGCCTTCACTATCCCAGGTAGATTCTCAACCTTCAAAAATAAAAGACTCATATGAAAAGGAGTTTGAATCATCCACACAAAGTAGTCTGGTCAAGTTCAAGATAAAGAGAGGGGTCAGTTACCTTATTCTTCGGCCCACTAAGCAATCACTTAAAGCCTCCTGTTCTAGTAACCTGTCCAGTCTGGCACTCTGCCACAAACAGATTCTGATTACCTTCTTCACCGTGAACTTCCTCTATCTTCACAGCAATGGCCCATACCTGGAAGAGATGGCTTGCTGTTATACACCTAGGCCTGACTTCAAAAGCCTTCCTCTTCGTGGCAGTCCAATGATATAGTGACTATTTCTCCAAAAGTAGTAGATTGGGAGGTAGAGAGAGAGCAGCAACAAAATAGTCATTTAAACACAAGAATTTTTTTTTTTTGAGACGGAGTCTTGCTCTGTTGCCCAGGCTGGAAACGGCTCAACGCAAGCTTCATCTCCTGGATTCACACCATTCTCCTGCCTCAGCCTCTCAAGTAGCTGGGACTACAGGCGCCCGCCACCTCACCTGGCTAACTTTTTTGTATTTTTAGAGACGGGGTTTCATTGTGTTAGCCAGGATGGTCTCGATCTCCTGACCTTGTGATCCCCCTGCCTTGGCCTCCCACAGTGCTGGGATTACAGGTGTGAGCCACCACGTCCAGCCAAAACACAGGATTTACAGCCAGGTGGTAGGAAATTCCAATTCATAATTCCATCCCTAACACATACTAACTCATGTGACCCTGGGCAAATTAATTACCTCAGCTTCCGTATCTGTGAAATGGGATGATTAATACGAATCGTCTGTCATCAGTTACTGAAAGACTCATAATGGTGACAATAATGATGACTAAATTAAAAAATGGAAGTAAGGCTCAGATAATTTAAGAACATGTGTGTCATTCCAATTCAGAAATGTGGAATGGGATACAAGAGGAATGGGACAGAACAAGAGGCTATAAACTCAGGAAATGTGTATAAAAGAGAAAAAATTCTCTCTTTTATACACATTTCCTAAAAAAATTCCTGGGCCTAATGACTCAAGGAGTTAAAGAGAAGTAATAGTAAACAAGAGTGGCAAGAGTGTTCTAGCAGTCTTCTGAGGGCACTATGACTTTTAAGAGATGGCACATACTTGATATGCAAAAGGGAAGACAGGTTCCTTAACTTATAATAAAGACCACAGAATTTAGGGTATGTGTAAGAGTGCCAGAAAATGTGACTTGTCTCTCTAAAGCTGACACAGCACAGATTTCATCTGTTAAAATACAGTTGGCTCTCACTATCTGTGAGGGGGCGGTTTCAGGACCCTCCTAGGATACCAAAATGCAGAGATGCTCAAGTCCTTTAAATAAAATGGTATAGTATTTGCATATAACCTATGCATATCCTCCCATATACTTTAAATTATCCTTGATTACTTTAAATACCTAATAGAATGCAGCCGCATGTAAATAGTTGTTAAACTGTACTGTTTAGGGAATAATGACGAAGAAAAAAGTCTGTACATGTTCAGTACAGATGCAACAGTCCTTTCTTTTCTTTGAATATTTATGATTCACAGCTGGTTGAACCCAAAGATGTAGAACCCACAAATACAGAGAGGCAGCTGTACCAGAAAATGAAGGAATTAAGACACAGCATTAAGATCATCACAGCTGGCCGGGCACGGTGGCTCAAGCCTGTAATCCCAGCACTTTGGGAGGCCGAGACGGGCGGATCATGGGGTCAGGAGATCGAGACCATCCTAGCTAACACGGTGAAACCCCGTCTCTACTAAAAAAAAATACAAAAAACTAGCTGGGCGAGGTGGCGGGCGCCTGTAGTCCCAGCTACTAGGGAGGCTGAGGCAGGAGAATGGCGTAAACCCAGGAGGCAGAGCTTGCAGTGAGCTGAGATCCGGCCATTGCATTCCAGCCCGGGCGACAGAGCGAGACTCTGTCTCAAAAAAAAAAAAAAAAACTGAAAGGTTAGCAGAAGCCATTTTATAAAAGACCTTATTAGAAAATGTCATTAAAGGCCAGGAGCAGTGGTCCATACCTGTAATCCCAGCACTTTGGGAGGCCGAGATGGGAGGAATGCTTGTGGCCAGGAGTCAAAGACCAGCCTAGTCAACATAGCAAGACCCCTTCTCTATTCTTTAAAAAATAATAAATTAAAGTAAAAATAAATAAATAAAATATAATTTAAAAGTTTTATTTGAATATATCTGTCCATATGACTACTAAAAATGTTTTTGAAAATTCTTTTTGGACATTCTCAAACACAACAGTAGAGATAATAGTATATGGAAAACTCAACAACAACAACAACACAAAAAAAGCAATTTTAAAAAGGTAAAGGGAGGCCGGGCGCGGTGGCTCAAGCCTGTAATCCCAGCACTTTGGGAGGCCGAGATGGGCGGATCACGAGGTCAGGAGATCGAGACCATCCTGGCTAACACGGTGAAACCTCGTCTCTACTAAAAATACAAAAAACTAGCCGAGCGAGGTGGCGGGCGCCTTTAGTCCCAGCTACTCCGGAGGCTGAGGCAGAAGAATGGCATAAACCCGGGAGGCAGAGCTTGCAGTGAGCTGAGATCCGGCCACTGCACTCCAGCCCGGGCAACAGAGCAAGACTCCGTCTCAAAAAAAAAAAAAAAAAAGGTAAAGGGGCCAGGTGCAGTGGCTCATGCCTGTAATCCCAGCACTTAGGGAGGCTGAGGTGGGTGGATCACCTGAGGCTCAGGAGTTCAAGAACAGCCTGGCCAACATGCAAAACCCCATGTCTACTAAACATACAAAAATTAGCTGGGCATGGTGGCAGGTGTCTGTAATCCCAGCTACTCGGGAGACATGAGAATCGCTTGAATCCAGGAGGCGGAGGTTGCAGTGAACCAAGATTGTGCCAACTGCACTCCAGCCTGGAGACAGACCAAGACTCTGTCTCAAAAAAAAAAAAAGAAAAAAAGAAAAGAAAAAGAAATGAGGGTCTTGCTGTTGCCCAAGCTGGTCTCAAACTCCTAGGATCAACTGATTCACCAGCCTCAGCCTCCGAAAGTTTTGGGATTACAAACATGAACCACAGTGCCCGGCCCCCGTCTCTTAAAAAAAAAAAGGCGGGGGGGGTGGGGGGGCTAATGAAATGTGAAATATCTTTTCAAGAGTATAAAGACTAAATAAAACTTACTGGTGCTCAGCTCAATTCACCGTAATTATTTTTATACGCGTCTATATTCCCCCATTAAAGAGTGAGTAAACTGGCCAGGTACAGTGGCTCATGCCTGTAATCCCAGCACTTTGGGAAGTCAAGGCGTCAAGATTGTTTGAGCCCAGAAGTTCGAGACCAGCCTGGGCAACAGCCAGACCCTTATTTCTACAAACAAACAAACAAAATAGTGGGGAGGACAGGGTCTCACTATGTTACCTTGGCTGATCTCAAACTACTGGACTTAGCCTTCTGAGCAGCTAGGACATGGGTGGGTGTGCCATTGTTCCTAGCTAGATATTTCACTAATCATAATTTATAATCTTAATAAGACATTATTTATAATCTTAATAAGACATTATTTATCAACATAATCATTCTTCTACTTCAAGACTAGCCTGGGCAATATAGTGGGACCCCAACTCTACAAAAAATAAACTAGCCAGGTAGGGTGGCATGTGCCTGTAGTCCCAGTTATACTTGGCAGATTGATACAGGAGGATCACTTGAGTCTGGGAGGTTGAGGTTGCAGTGAGCTATGATCCCACCACTGCCTTACAACCTATGTGACAGAGTGAGACACTGTCTCAAAAAAAAAAAAAAAAATCCACAAACTGAGTAAACTACAGGTAGTGCCTGACTTCAATAAGTACTGGATTTATCAAGTAAATCTTAGAAGGGAGAACATGATTATTTCATCATGAATACCTATATCACACTAAAGAGCAACTGGCAAAAATGTGAACTTACAAAACAAATAAATTAGGAATTTTTTCCTAAGATTCACTATAGAATATTTGGAGTTAAACACATTCAAATGACTTAAATATAACATGAGAAATGGAGTGAATCTTTGAAGACTGAAACAGTCAGAACTTCCTTGCAGTAGCCTATGGTATCAGATGCTTTATTCAGAAAAAATTTATTATTTTTATAATTTAAAATATTCTTCTACTTACTCCTTTGCTGCCTATATACATGTAAAATATGACTAACACATTCATTATGACTTTCATATACTTTCATTTTTTGAGACACAGTCTCACTCTTGTCGCTCAGGCTGGAGTACAATAGTGCAATCTCAGCTTACTGCAACCTTGCCCTCGTGGGTTCAAGCAATTCTCCTGCCTCATACTCCCCAGTAGCTTGGATTACAGACACCCGCCACCATACCTGGCTAATTTTTGTATTTTTAGTAGAGACGGGGTTTCTTTTCTTTTTTTTTTTTTTTTTTTTTTAAGACGGAGTTTTGCTCTTGTGGCCCAGGCTGGAGTGCAATGGCGCGCAATCTCTGCTCACCACAAGCTCCGCCTCCTGGGTTCAAGCGATTCTCCTGCCTCAGCCTCCAGAGTAGCTGGGTTTACAGGCGTGCATCACCTCGCCTAGCTAATTTTGTACTTTTAGCAAAGATGGGGTTTCTCCGTGTTGGTCAGGCAGGTCTCAAACTCCCGACCTCAGGTGATCCACCTGCCTCCGCCTCCCAAAGGGCTGGGATTACAGGCATGAGCCACCACCGTGCCTGGTGAGACGGGGTTTCAGTATGTTGGCCAGGCTGGTCTTGAACTCCTGACTTCAGGTGATCTGCCTGCCTCAACCTCCCAAAGCTCTGGGATTACAGACATGAGTCACGGTGCCCAGCCCAACTGTCATATACTTTAACTAGACATCTTCAGGTGGTCTAACATCAATTTCTTTAAACTCGTTTAGTACTCTGGAGATAGAGACTATCAACTTGAGTTATACATAGACTTTTTAAAAAGGTGAAATGTTCCTGCAGTTTCTAATATTACATAAATTATTTCTCCTTTAAGATTATTTAAATCTATCCAAACATAAACCTAGAAATAAACTGTATGCATAGGGATCTTACATAAACACAAAGCCAAATAAACTAAAAACACAAAACCAAATAAACTAAAAACTAAACATAAAACAACAAACACAAAACCAAATAAACTAAAAACTAAATATAAAACTTCCAAACAAATTTCAATTTAACAAGTTACACTTTTAAAAAAATAGGTGATGTGGTTTTGCTGAATTTAAATCTCTGCTCACAACATGAAAATGTACCAACTGCACCACAAGATATGTTTTAAGTTTTGAACGACTGGACTGCTGAATGCCTCATAAGACATGTGCTTTTTCTCAGTTTCAATTATAAAACATTAATGCCACATATTAGAAAATAATTTGGTCATTTAACTCAAAATCATCTTACTCATTAAGAACACCTCTATTCTTTTCCTTAATATTAGTCCCCAACAATCAAAACAGTATTTACTTGGCACCACTACAAACATAAACACAAATGGAAATTTTGACCCCAGGGTCAAGTGACAGTTATGAGTCAAATGATCTAGAATATGTTTAAGATAATCTACTACTAAAACTAAAATACTAAATGTTTAAATGCCAGAGCACTTTCAGAACGCACTTGAAAATACCATGTTCATTGTATGATCCTGCCAGCAAATAAATAATGAAATTTCCATTACCTGATAACCCATAGTCATCAGGAAAAAGTTTCTAAAGCTAACTGTGAATCATCTTCCGGGAAAGTTAAAAATAAATCAGATTCATCTGTCCAAAATGACATAACTCCAAAAGTTGACTTTACAATTCTTGTTGTTACTGAAGCATCTGCATATTGTTTAACAAAGTTCCTGGGAGCAACAAGATGGCTATAAAGGCCACCCACACACACACACACACACACACACACACACACACACTCTCTCTCTCTCTTCTCATAAATTATTATAAAGGACACTAGCCTGGGAGTTTGGAGACTTACATTCTAATAGCTTCATAACCCTCTCTCTTGTTCTTAGTTTCCTCATTTGTCAAACGAGAGGAACGAATTAGCTGCCTTTTGAAGATTTGATGGCTATAAATTTCAATCTTTTGATTAGGATTTCAGGACTCTATGATATTTTTAGTACTAAAATGGTTAACTATAATTTACACAAATTAAAACCAAAACAGCTCAGTTTTTCCAAAATGCCTTAGGAAGAATTGTCCATCTTATTATCAGTAAAAATATACCACAACTTGAGAATACTGTGTTTTACCACTTTCTCATGAGAAAAACTAATTCATTAAAAAAGAAAATTATGACAATTTTTAAAAATAAAAGTAAATTTTAATTAGAAAAACTCACACGAGGCTACATGTAGCAGACACTGAGGTGCTGCCCCATAACCCCTTTCGGGAATGAAGGATTTATATTGTCCAGCTGCTGAGAATGCTGCTGGAAAACAGTCCTCAGCTGTCAATCCTCTTTAGAAATTACCTCCGCTAAATTCAGTTGTCCTCCGAAGTAGCCTCCATCCAATGACTGATCAAATCCTAGCCCCTTACCCCCAACTTATGACAATTCTGAGGGCTATCCCAGCTGCAGAGTTCCACATTGGGTTCAAGTGAGCTTTCTGTTGCAGCCTATTTATCTTTCAGTTTATTTTCCATTCCTTTCACAGACATTGATTCTAAAAGATTTCCCATAACATATTTCACACATGCTAACTGCTGCCTCCGTTGGCTCCCCCAGGGAGCTCAATTTTATGCCACTGGTGACAGGAATAATGTAAGAAAACAGGCTCTAAAATAAAGTACTGGAGTTGGGTCATCGACCACCTAGTCACCCAGCTGACAATGAGAACCCCATCACCGGTGGTGAGTAAAAAGGAGCCCCCAGCACAGAGTGGCACCGCAAACGTTAAAACTTCCATTGGTAGTAAACTGGGTAGTTTTCCAGTAGAGGGAATGAAGAAGTTGGCAAATCTTTTGGATAAAGGGTTACACAGTAAATATATTACTCGGGCTTGGCATCATTTCATAGTCTTTTTTGTTGTTATTGTTTTACAACTCTTTAATAATGGGCCACCACAAAAACAGGCAGGCCAAGAACTGGGTTTGGCCTGTAAGCCATACTTTGACAACCTCTGCATTAGAAGGTGCAATGTAGGACGGGCGTAGTGGCTCATGCCTGTAATCCCAGCACTTTGGGAGGCCGAGGCAGGTGGATCACAAGGTCAGAAGATCAAGACCATCCTGGTCAACAAGATGAAACTCCATCTCTACTAAAAATACAAAAATTAGCTGGGCGTTGTGGTGTGCGCCTGTAGTCCCAGCTACTTGGGAGGCCGAGGCAGGAGAATCGCTTAAACCCAGGAGGTGGAAATCACAGTGAGCCGAGATCATGCCACTGCACTCGGGCCTGGGTGACACAGCAAGACTCTGTCTCAAGAAAAAAAAAAAAAGTGCAGTCTATCAGGTATTCGAGAAATAGGAGGAAAAGAGCAATTATAAGGACCATGAAATTGGATTGTTGTTGTTGTTAAAGACAACCTACCCTTTGGAAAACTATGACCTATAATAAGAGGTGAAAGTAATAGACAATAAAAAAAAACAAAACTAAATGTGAAAGCCAGAAGGTTCTTTGGTAGCATAAAAAGACACTCATTTCCAACAACAGGAGGCCACAAAAGGCTAAGGACCAGGATCAGGACGTACTCATAACAGCAGCAGGGCTCAAAAGAAAGTTAAACTAAACTAATGCCTGCATGGAAAAAGGAAAGAACAAGGACCCTGAAAAATGGGAGGGGGACATGAGCAGATTAACTTAAAAATCTTCAGTCCCCAGTGTATTGTATGTAGGCTGCTCCTCCCAGGGATAGCCAATTCTTAAGAGATAGCAAGGCCTCAACAAGGAACCTGCCTTTAATATACAAACAAGTTAATCCAGAGCCACATCTCCTCTATCTGGCCCCTACACCCCAGTAGGCAACGTTCCTCTGCCTTAATCATCCTAGGCCAGGTAGCACACAACCAGGAACCAACCCTATAGATTAGAGCCCACCAAAATTATTCAGACTAGCCAACCCTCAACTGCAAAGCACCTGTCTTGTTTTTCCCATGGAAACCCTAATAAAGGCTCTGGCTTAAACCTTCCCCTCGTTCCTGTCTTCAGTCTCCTGACCACCCTGGAGGGCCCTGCATGGCATGTTGTGCCTCATGTCTATAAAACCTGTGTGTATAATAAACTTTGTTTTCTTGAACTTCTTCTATGTCTCCTCTTATGGTCTCACCTGACTAGAATACAAACACCCAAGATCCCTTGAACCCTCTAAGCTCAGAGAAGGAACCCGCGCATCCTTATTAAGGGTGGGTATTACTCCCATCCTTGACTTCCAATGACACAGAGAAGGTAATGTCAGCAAAAATGGCAGAGGAGAGACCTCTGAAATTCTCTCCTTCATAAAAGCAATAAAAACGTGGCAAAGTTGTAAAAATCAACTTTTTCAAAACTGTGGAAATCAACCAAAGGATTGTGGCAATCCAGGGAGCGTCTATTAAACAAATATGGCTGAATCTTGGTAGGAGCTACAACCTTTATGGCATTTTAACTTCCTACTCCCATTTCATTCCTTCCCATTTCCACAGTACCCATGAAATCCAATAGCCCACAATCACCGTGAAAATCAGCGGCCACTGGAGGGGGCAGAACACGGTTGGAGCCCCTTTAAAGTCCCATCCCTAAACAAATATCAATATATGACATATCTGGTGGTTCTCTGGAAGATTCTACTAGCAAAGCCATCTTTATCTGACCTGTAATCAAGCTCATTCAGCGTAAACAGGTGTTTCCATGGGCACCTTTGGTCAAAAACAATCAGAAACAACTGTCTAATATCATGGCTGCCTGAGGTAGAAGATAATATTTGAGGCAAACAAGAGGCTAACTAAAAAGCTTAAAAAGAAAAGCTGGGAAATGAGATTAGGTACGGGACTTTGAAAAACTCTGACATATTCCTGAGAACCCAAAAGGCCATACTCATGTAGCACTGTGCACATGCTCAGAAAAGACCAGAGGAAGACCTAAACTCTCACCTCTGGCTAACATTAAGGCTCTGCACAGGCAGGAAGAGCTCAAGCAGAGTTGTAAATTCCTGGATGAATGTTGAAGGCATGCCCCAACATACACATAGAGCCCCTTGGCAAAGACCAGAGGACTTACATGTTTTAGGCATCCAAGGAAATCTCTGCTCATTCATTAGCTTCTCTGCCCATTCATTCAACCACTAAGCTAACTGTGCAGAGGCTTCAGTAACCACAGACAACAAAAAATATAGACTTCACAAAACAAACAAATAACCGTGGGAAGTAGGAGAATCTGATTTCCAGAATTTCCACATTATATTAAAAGCCTAGTTTTTTAGTCAGACACAGTGGCACATGTCTGTAGTCTTGGCTACTCAGGAGGCTGAGGCAACAAGATCTCAAGTCCAGTAGTTCAAATCGAGCCTAGGCAACACAGCAAGACCCAGTACCTAAAAAATAAAAGTTTTCAACAAAAAAATAACTAGGCATGCAGAAAAACAAGTAGGACCTACACACAGAGGAAAAGCAGTCAATATAAGCTGTCCCTAAGAAAGCCCAGACACTGAACTTTCTAGACTTTCTTTATTTAGAGTCAGGGTCTCACTTTATTGCCCAGGCTGGGTGACACAGCTCACTGTAGCCTCGTCCTCCCAGGCTCAAGCAATTCTCCCACGTCAGCCTCCTGAGGAGCTGGGACTACAGGTGCATGTGCTACCATGCCCAGCTAATTTTTTTATTTGTTGTGGAGATAGGGGTCTCACTATGTTGCGCAGGTTAGTCTCAAACTCCCAAGTTCAAGCGATCCTCCCACCTCAGCCTCCCGAAGTGCTGGGATTACAGGCATGAGCCACTGCACCTAGCCCTAGACTAAGACTTTAAGTCATCTATTATAAATGTGTTGAAAGAACTAAAGAAAATCATGTCTAAAGAACTAAAGGAAAACATATGAGAATATTTTACCAAATGAAGAATGTCAATAAAGACACGAAAAGTATAAGAAAGAATCAAACAGAAATTCTGGAATTGGGAAGTACGGAAACTGAAATGAAAAACTCAACAGAGGCACTCAACAGCAGCTATGAGCAGGCAGAACAACCAACCAACTTGAAGATAGGTCAACTGAGATTAGCCAGTCTGAGAAACAGAACGAACAAATAATGAGGAAAAACGAACAGAGCCACAGAAACCTGTGGGACACCATTAAGTATACCAACATATGCATGATGAGAATCAAGGAAGTAGAGAGGAGGACAGAAAAAATAATTGGAGAAATAACAGCCCAAAATTTCCCATGTGATAGAAAACATTAATCTACACATCCAAGAGGCTCAATGAATTACAAGATAAACTCAAAGAGACTGACATCAAGATACATCAAATCAAATTATTAAAAGCCAATAAAAACAAGAAAACCTTGAAAATATCAAAGAGAAGCAATGCATCACATACTAAGGATCCTCTCAAAGCAGCTGACTTTTCACCAGAAACCATGGTAGCAGTGGGATACATTCAAAGAGCTGAAAGAAAAGAGATCGTCTATATCCAACAAAACTATCCTTTAAAAATGAAGGAGAATTTATTCCCGTACCAAAACATAGAAGAACTTTTTGCTAATAGACTTACCCTAAAAGAAATATTAAAGAGAATCTTTCAGGATGAAATATAAAGACACCAGAGAGTAATTCAAATCCACCTAAAAAATAAAAGAGTGCTAATAAAGTTAACTCCATATGTAACTACAAAAGATAGTATAAATGTATTTCTGCGGGGGGTGGGTAAGGTAAGTCTTTTTTTCTTCCCAATTTAAAAGGCAATCAATCACATTAAGTAATAATTAGAAATCTATGTTGATGGGTACTCAATGGAGAGACACAACTTGTAGGACACCAACTGCACAAAGAGGAAAGGAAATAAAGCTTATAGGAACAAAGTTCTTTTATATACTATTATAATTAAAATGAGTATTAATCCTAACTAGGGCAACCAATAGGAAAATAACTCAAAAAGATACAATTCCGAGTCACTGCAAGAATCTCTAAAAAAAAAATGAAATAAAAGATTTTAAATGGTACCCAGGAAAATATCTTAGCATAAAAGGCAGCAGTCGGCCGGGCGCGGTGGCTCAAGCCTGTAATCCCAGCACTTTGGGAGGCCGAGACGGGTGGATCACGAGGTCAGGAGATCGAGACCATCCTGGCTAACATGGTGAAACCCCGTCTCTACTAAAAAAATACAAAAAACTAGCCGGGCGAGGTGGCGGGTGCTTGTAGTCCCAGCTACTCGGGAGGCTGAGGCAGGAGAATGGCGTGAACCTGGGAGGCGGAGCTTGCAGTGAGCTGAGATCCGGCCACTGTACTCCAGCCTCGGTGACAGAGCGAGACTCCGTCTCAAAAAAAAAAAAAAAAAAAGGCAGCAGTAATGATATGTAAAGAAAAACAAAAGGTATCTGATCTTCAGTAGTGAGGTTATCTTTCCCAGGAACCCTGTTTAAATAATAATGTTACACATCAACTCATTCCTTACCAATCTTCTCTGCTTTACTTTCCTCTATATAGCACTTAACACCACCCAACAAACTTTACTTTCTACCCACTAAAATTTAAGCTTCAATAGAGCAACAGCTTCATTTTATTTATAGTGGCTGGCACACAGCAGGTGCTAAATAAACAGCCAATAAAGAAAAAAAAAATTGGTAGAGCTAAGCCTTATAAGGACAGAAATGTTTCTCATATTAATAGCAACCTAAGAAAAGGGGATATGTGTGCACATATACAATCTGTAGACTTGGTAACAATAAAGAACTCCCCACTGGATAGGATTCTATTGTCTCCGTTAAGCGGGAGTTGTAAAGATATCTACTGAGTGAGGCAGAGGTGGTAGGGCTGAAGGTTTACAGGGAGTACCTAGCTGTGTTGGATGCTTCTGTTGAAATTAGTATCTAAGTCAGATTAAAAATCTGGTATGTTTGGCCACTGTAGCCTTAAATGAGCAGTCAGGTGATATCATGTGAAACTGTCCACCAAAAATTCAAGTATTCTTACAACTTAAACAAAAACCAGTGTTTGAATTTTAGAAGAATAACAAGCAGCAGCCAAATGCAGTGGCTCACTCCTATAATGCCAGGACTTTGGGAAGCCAAGGTGGGAGGAACGCTTGAAGCCAGGAGTTCAAAATCAGCATGGGCAACATAGCAAGACCCTGTCTCTACAAAAAATATTTTTAAAATTTTGCCGGGCATGGTGATGTGCGCCCGCAGTTAGAGCTACTCGGGAGATTGAAGTGGAAGAATCACTTGAGCCCAAGAGATCAAGGCTGTAATGAGCTATGTAATGCCACTGCCACTGCACTCCAGCCTGGGAAACAGAGTGAGACTCCATCTTAAAAAAAAAAAAAAAACTGAATGCCCTGAATTCACATTTTGAGAAAAGCACCATATCAGATAGAAAGCACTAAACTTATCATAGTCAGTAAAACTCAATTGTACCAAAAGAATTGAAAGCAGGATCTCAGAGATATCTGTACACCTATGTTCACAGCAACTATATTCACAATTGCTAAAATTGGAAGCAACCCAAGTCTCCACTAACAGATAAATGGATCTGTTATCTGTTATGAATGGCCTTTGGGAGGCCAAGGCAGGCAGATCACCTGAGGTCAGGAGTTCCAGACCAGCCTGGTCAACCAATATGGCGAAACTCCGTCTCTGCTAAAAATACAAAAATCAGGCCGGGTGCAGTAGCACATGCCTGTAATCCCAGCACTTTGGAAGGCCGAGGCAAGTGGATCACCTGAGGTTGGGAGTTTGAGACCAGCCTGACCAATATGGAGAAACCCCATCTCTACTAAAAATACAAAAAATCAGCTGGGCATGGTGGCTCATGGCTGTAATCCCAGCTACTCGGGAGGCTGAGGCAGGAGAACTGCTTGAACCCGGGGGGCGAAGGTTGCGGTGAGCTGAGATCACAACATTGCACTCCAGCCTGGGCAACAAGAGCGAAACTCCACCTCAAAAAAAAAAAAAAAAAAAGGTGGCGAGGGCCGGGCCTGATGGCTCACACCTGTAATCCCAGCACTCTGGGAGGCCGAGGCAGGCAGATCACAAGGTCAGGAGATCGAGACCATCCTGGCTAACATGGTAAAACCCTGTTTCTACTAAAAATACAAAAATTGGTTGGGCCTGAGAGCACATGCCTATAATCCCATCTACTCAGGAGGCTGAGGCAGGAGAATTGCTTGAGGCAGGAGAATTGCTTGAGCCAGGAGGTAGAGGTTGCAGTGAGCCAAGATCGCGCCACTGCACTCCAACCTGGGCAACAACGTGAGACTCCATCTTAAAAAAAAGAAAATTAGCTGGGTGGTGGGTGCCTGTAATCCCAGCAACTCGGGAGGCTGAGATGAGAGAATCACTTGAACCCAGGCAGCTGAGGTTACAGTGAGCCAAGATCACACCACTGCACTCCAGTCTGGGTGACAGAGCAAGACTCCTTCTCAAAAAAAAAAAAGGGAAATTCTGAAACAGCTAAAATATGGATAAACCTTAAGGACACAACGCTAAGGGAAATAAGGCAGTCACAAAAGGGCATTTGTATGTATAAGTCCACTTATGTAAGGTACCTACAGTAGTCAAAATAATAGAGACAGAAAGTAGTAGAATGGTGGTTTCCAGGAGCTCGGACATGGAGGAACATGAGTTACTGTTTAATGGGTATAGTTTCAATTTCGCAAGAAGAAAAAGAGTTCTGGAGAAGATGATAGTAAAGGTTGCACAGTATAAATATACTGCCTACTACTGAAATGTACCTTTGAAAATGGTTAAGATGATGTCAGGCACGGAGGCTCACGCCTGTAATCCAAGCACTTTGGAAGGTTGAGACGGGCGGATCACGAGGTCAGGAGATCGACATCATCCTGGCCAACATGGTGAAACCCCGTCCCTACTAAAAATACAAAAATTAGCTGGGCATGGTGGTGGGCGCCTGTAATCCCAGCCACTCGGGAGGCTGAGGCAGCAGAATGGCTTGAACCCAGGAGGCGGAGGTTGCAGTGTGCCAAGATAACGCCACTGCATTCCAGCCTGGTGACAGAGCAAGACTCTGTCTCAAAAAAAAAAAAAGAGGCCGGGCGCGGTGGCTCAAGCCTGTAATCCCAGCACTTTGGGAGGCCGAGACGGGCGGATCACGAGGTCAGGAGATCGAGACCATCCTGGCTAACACGGTGAAACCCCGTCTCTACTAAAAAAATACAAAAAACTAGCTGGGCGAGGTGGCGGGCGCCTGTAGTCCCAGCTACTCGGGAGGCTGAGGCAGGAGAATGGCATGAACCTGGGAGGCAGAGCTTGCAGTGAGCTGAGATCCGGCCACTGCACTCCAGTCCGGGCGACAGAGCAAGACTCCGTCTCAAAAAAAAAAAAAAAAAAAAAAAAAAAAAAAGAGAGAGAGAGAAAGAAAGAAAATGGTTAAGACGGTAAATTTTATCTTATACGTATTTTACAATTTAAAAATTGGGGGAAAAAAAAAAAACTTAAGCTGGATCATAGACCTTGCTATGGTTTGGGTATCTGTCCCCTCCAAACCTCATTTGAAATTTGATTTCCAATGTTGGATGTGGGGCCTAATGGCATTTGGGTCATGGAGGGTGGATCCCACATGAATAGACTCATGCCTTCTCTGGAGGTGGCTAGCAAGTGAGTTCTCACTCTATTAGTTCCAGCAAAAGCTGACTCTTGCTCTCTCGCCATGTAAGCTCTGCACACACTGCTTTCTTTTGCCTTCAGCCATGAGTGGAAGCAGACTGAAGTCCTCACCATATACAGATGCTCGATCTTGAACTTGCCAGCCAACAGAATTGAGTCAAATAAAACCATTTTTCTTTTTTTTTTTTTTTTTTTTGAGACGGAGTCTGGCTCTGTCGCCCAGGCTGGAATGCGGTGGCCGGATCTCAGCTCACTGCAAGCTCCGCCTCCCGGGTTTACGCCATTCTCCTGCCTCCGCCTCCCAAGTAGCTGGGACTACAGGCGCCCGCCTCGTCGCCCGGCTAGTTTTTTGTATTCTTTAGTAGAGACGGGGTTTCACCGTATTAGCCAGGGTGGTCTCGATCTCCTGACCTTGTGATCCGCCCGTCTCGGCCTCCCAAAGTGCTGGGATTACAGGCTTGAGCCACCGCGCCCGGCCAACCATTTTTCTTTGTAAGTCACCCAGCGTGAAGTGTTCCTTATAGCAACACAAAATAAACTAAGATAGACCTTAATGCAAAACACATCTTTCTACAAAACTAAACAAACAAACAAAAACAACTTGGTAGCAAAGGGAGATTTCTTGTAGAGGATACAAAAAGCACTAGTTGGTCAGGCATGGTGGTTCATGCCTATAATCCCAATACTTTGGGAGGCCAACACAGGCCTCCCAGGCACTTGAGCCCAGGAGTTCAAGATCAGCCTGGACAACAGAGTGAGACCCTGTATCAACAAGTTTCTGGGCGCGCGCAATAGCTCACACTTGTAATCTCAACATTTTGGGAGGCCAAGGCAGGCACATCACTGGAGCCCAAGCATTCAAGACCAGCTTCGGTAGCATGGCGAAACCCCATCTCTGCAAAAAATACAAAAAAATTAGCCAGGTGTGATGGCGTGCGCCTATAGTCACAGCTACTCGGGAGGCTGAGAGGTGGGAAGATCACCTGAGCCCAGGAGGTTGAGGATGCAGTGAACCATGATCACACTGCCACACTCCAGTCCAGCCTAGGCAACAGGGCGCAACGCTGGCTAAAAAAAAAAGTTAAAAAAAAAAAAATAAGCGGAGTGTGGTGGCACACACCTATAGTCCCAGCTACTTGGTAGGGAACTAAACTGGGAATCACTTAAGCCATTGCATTCCAGTCAGGGTGACAGAGCAAGACCCTGTCTGAAAAAGAAAAGTACTAGTTGTATTTCTAAAATAAGTTATAATACATAAAAATTTTAAAAAGAGGTCAGCGTGGTGGCTCAGCCCTGTAATCCCAGCATTTTGGGAGGCCAAGGCGGGTGGATCACCTGAGGTAAGTTCAAGACCAGTCTGGTCAACATGGTGAAACCCTGTCTCTACCAAAAATACAAAATTAGCTGGGTATGGTAGCATATGCCTGTAATCCCAGCTACATGGGAGGCTGAGGCAGAAGAATTGCTTGAACCCAGGAGGCGGAGGCTGTGGTGAGCCGAGATCATGCCATTGCACTCCAGCCTGGGCAACAAGAGTGAAACTCCATCTCAGGAAAAAAAAAAAAAAAAAATTTAAAAAAGAATCTTGGGGGAAAGTGACCACATACTGTACACCAAAAATTACCTGAAACAGGTCTCAAACAATTTAGAAGTTAATTTTGCCAAGATTAAGGACATGCCTGGAAGAACTAAACAGGGAATCCCAGAAACAGTATAATCTGTGCCTTTTCTCCAAAGATGATGCTGAGGGCTTCAACATTTAAAGGGAAAAAGTGGGCTATAGGTGAAAAGAGGAAAGGTATGGTAATCCACATGTTGCAAGAAAAAAGGAGCAGTGCCGGGCACAGTGGCTCACCCCTATAATCCCAGCACTTTGGGAGGCTGAGGCGGGCAGATCATGAGGTAAAGAATTCGAGACCAGCCTGGCCAATATGGTGAAATCCTATCTCCACTAAAAATACAAAAATTAGCCGGGCGTGGTGGCACACGCCAGAAGTCCCAGCTACTCAGGAGGCTGAGGCAGAAGAATCGCTTGAACCCAGGAGTCAGAAGTTGCAGCGAGCCGAGATCACGCCACTGTACTCCAGCCTGGGCCACAGAGCGAGACTCCATCTCGGAGAAGGGATGGCAGGGCAGGAGCAGGTAGGAGAATAGTCAACTATGTATTTGTCTCATGATCAGAAAATGGCACCTTACATAAAGTAAACATAGATAGCTACCTGTGGAAATATTTAACCTTTTATCTATAGCTATCTACTTATAAACAAAAGGAACAGCAATTTCTTGCATGACACAGCTTTCAGCTTAATATTTTTCCTTTGGCATAATGAATTGGGTTTTTGGTTTCCTCTCACAATACTAATAGAGATATAAAAAAGAATTGTGAAAAGGTTCACCAACAGATGATTTGAAGAAATGTGACACCAAAGAATGCAGCAGGGATAGAATATCCTGTAGGCAGGCTCTACTCAAAACACAAGAATGATAAACTCTCTTTTTACATAGCTAAAATTTTTTAAATCACAAGGATGAACATCAGACAGAAAGTTATCTGGAGAGTCAGATAACCAATTATAAGTACAGCTCAGAAAACCTAGCTGGGCACAGTGGCTCACGCCTATGATCCCAGTACTTTGGGAGGCCGAAGCGGGTGGATCACTTGAGCTCAGGAGTTCAAGACCAGCCTGGCCAACACGGTGATACCCATCTCTACTAAAAATACAAAAATTAGCCAGGCGTGGTGGCACATACAACGCCTGTAATCCCAGCTACTCAGGAGGGAGGCAGGAGAATCTCTTGAACCTAGGAGGCAGAAGTTGCAGTAAGCCAAGATCGCACCACTACACTCCAGCCTAGGTGACAGAGCAAGACTCTGTCTCAAAAAAAAAAAAAAGAAAAAGAAACAAACAACAAAAAAATGGCACTCTGAGGAAACCAATAAATCATGGAGAGAAAAATTCAACAACAAAAACTCTACTATGCTCAAAACATTTCATTATATAAAGGTAAAACCACCCTTTAAAAGAAATCTAGGCTGGGTATGGTGCCTCATGCCTGTAATTCTAGAACTCTTGAAAGGCTGAGGCAGAAGGGCAGCTCTTGAGCCCAGGGTAGCTCTTGAGACTGCCCTGGGCAACACAGTGAGACCTCGTGTTTACTAAAATTAAAAAAGTAGCCCGGGCGTGGTGGCTCAAGCCTGTAATCCCAGCACTTTGGGAGGCCGGGGTGGGTGGATCACCTGAGGTTAGGAGTACAAGATCAGCCTGACCAATATGGTGAAACCCCAACACTACTAAAAATACAAAAAAAGGCTGGGCGTGGTGGTAGACACCTGTAATCCCAGATGCTTGGGAGGCTAAGACAGGAGAATCACTTGAACCTGGGAGACAGGCTGCAGTGAGCCAAGATCGCGCCATTGCACTCCAGCTGGGCAACAAGAGTGAAATTCCACCTCAAAAAAAAAAAAAAAAAAAAAAAAAAAAAAAAAGCAGGCGGCTGAGGCAGGAGAACAGTGTGAACCTGGGAGGTGGAAGCCTGCAGTGAGCCGAGATCACGCCACTGCACTCCAGCCTGGGGGACAGAGAGAGACTCCCGTCTCAAAAAAAAAAAAAAAGAAAAAGAAATTCAAATCACACACACACACAAAAAAACAAGGGATCTAGAATCAGAACAGCATCAAACCTTTGGAAAGAGACATGAAAGTTCAAAGACAAGAGAAACGTCTTCAAAATGTTAATGTAGCCTACTGGTGCAATAGGGCAGGCCTGCAGTCCCAGCTACTCTGGAGGCAGAAGTGGAAAGACATGCTTGAACCTCGAAGTCAAGGCTGTAGTGGGCTATAAATGCATTTCTGAAGAGCGACTGCACTCCAGGCTGGGCAACAGAGTGAGACCCTGACTCTAAAATAAATAAATAAATAAAGTTAAATAAAAGTGTATTTCCAAACTACCAATCAAGTGTGAAAATAAAATACAGACTTTTTTTAAAAGAGCTTAAGTCCCTAACATTTACCTCCTATCCAACTTTTCTCAAGAAACAATTAGATAACATTTCAGCAAAATGAAGGAGTAAGCCAAGAAAGGGTCCAATAAAAAGAAATTTCCGGAAGGACCGCAGCAGACATTAGTTTCAGGATAGTAACTCGATACTAAATCTTGAGAACAAGTCTACATCAGAGCAAGAAAATGGATAGCTCTGGAAAGCAAGTCTTCTCCCGCTCCAAACATACACACAAAAGGCAGAACTGGTAGACAATGTGATGTGCTTGGGAGTCTTTAATTTAAAAACCCTAACAGTTGTAGAACCTTTTGGAAATACAGCAATACACACCTAGAAAACTAGGCAAATTAAAAAAGGAGGCAAATAACTCCAAATAAAACAAAATATACAGAAAAGTAACCACATATACTTTTCATAACTTCAGAGTTACCTATACTGAAATATTATCTATATTGGAATATGATGAAAGGAGATATAAGAGGTGTAATAGGCCGGGCGTGGTGGCTCAAGCCTGTAATCCCAGCACTTTGGGAGGCCGAGACGGGCGGATCACGAGGTCAGGAGATCGAGACCATCCTGGCTAACACGGTGAAACCCCGTCTCTACTAAAAATACAAAAACTAGCCAGGCGAGGTGGCAGGCGCCTGTAGTCCCAGCTACTCGGGAGGCTGAGGCAGGAGAATGGCGTAAACCCGGGAGACGGAGCTTGCAGTGAGCTGAGATCTGGCCACCGCACTCCAGTCCGGGCGACAGAGCGAGACTCCGCCTCAAAAAAAAAAAAAAAAAAAGAGGTGTAATAAATCCTACTAACATAGTAAGAAGCCAAAACGTAATATTCAATATTGTCAGATGGCCATGTGCAGGGGTTCACATCCATAATTCCAGAAACTGAGGAGGCCAAGGCCAAGGCAGGAGAACTGCTTGAGGCCAGGAGTTCAAGACCATCCTGGGCAAATAACAAGACTACATCTCTACAAAAATAAAAAACAATAGCCAGATGTGATGTCATTCACCTGTAGTCTCAGTTATGAGGAGGATCGTTTGAGCCTAGGAGTTCAAAGTTACAGTGAGCTATGATCCCACCACAGCACTCCAGCCTAGGTGGCAGAGTGAGACTCTGTTTCTGAAGTAAATAAAAAATTGGGCCTGGCGTGGTGGTTCACACCTGTAATCCAAGCACTTTGGGAAGCCGAGGTAGGAGGATGACCTGAGGTCAGGAGTTCAAGACCAGCCTGGCCAACAACATGGTGAAACCAAGTCTCTACAAAATAAAATTAGCCGGGCATGATGGTGGGTGCCTGTAATCCCAGCTACTCAGGAGGCTGAGGCAGGAGAATCACTTGAACCCAGTCAGTAGGTGGGGGTTGCAGTGAGCCAAGATCACGCCATTGCACTCCAGCCTGGGTGACAGAGCAAGACTCCGTCTCAAAAAAAAAAAACAAACAAACAAAGAAAACAGAAAAAATTGGCTGGGTGCAGTGGCTTACGCCTGTAATTCTAGCAATCTGGGAGGCAGAAACAGGTAGATCACTTGAGTCAGGAGTTCAAGACCAGCCTGTACGACACAGCAAAACCCAGTCTCTATAAAAATACAAAAACTAGCTGGGCGTGGGAGCACACGCCTATAGGCCTAGCTGCTCGGGAGGCTGAGGTGGGAGGATCATGTGAGCCCAGGAGGTCGAGACTGCAGTGAGCCATGATCACACCACTGCACTCTAGACTGAATGACAGAGCAAGACCTTGTCTCAAAAAAATAAATAAATCTAAAAATTATATATTGCTAGATAGGATATTTTGCAGCATCATTTTTTAAAAAAATGCCAGAGACAAGAAATAGTGGTAAGTCTATTATTTAAATATAAGTAAATATCACAAGAGTTGAAAGTGGTTGCTTCTGGAAAGCTGGTCTAGAGAGGTGGACTCAGTAGGGAACAACTATTTTGGCTGTAAGTATTGTAGTATTTACGCACGTATTCTTTCAGTAAAATTTTAGAAATGGCTGGGTGCAGTGGCTTACACCTGTAATCCCAGCACTTTAGCAGGACAAGGCAAGTGGATCACTCAAGGTCAGGAATTTGAGACCAGCCTGGGCAACACAGTAAAACCTTGTATCTACAAGAAAATACAAAAACTAGCTGGGCATGGTGGCACACACCTATAGTCTCAGCTACTCAGGAGGCTGAGGATGAAGAACACTTGAGTCCAGGAGGTTTTGGTGGCAGTGAGCTGTGATTGTGCCACTGCACTCCAGCCTGGGAGACAGAAAGAGATCATGTCTCAAAAAAAGAAAAAAAATTTAAGAAAAACAGTATTTTGTAAACACACACAAAAAAGTAGATCTATGTATACTGAAATAAAACAATATTTAAAATAAATTAACTTAGTATGAGTTTCTTTTGTATCGATATATTCATCCCAACAATTATTTATTGCAACAATTACATGACTACTAGGCACTAGACATGAAAGGATATGAGATGACATATCTATGAAAGGATATGAGATGACACACACACCAATACATACATATAGTTGGATATCAGGGTTTCCCAACCTCAGCAATTATTAACATTTTGGACTAATATTTTATTTGGGACATGAAGGGCTGTCCTGTGCATGTTTAGCAGCATCCCTGTCCACTCCCCACTAAATGCCAGGAGCGCCTGCCTCCAACTGTGATAACCAAAAATGTCTCCAGACCTTCCCAAATAAGTGTCCAATGGGAGCAAAACTACCCCCAGTTGAAAATCACTTTTGTATGTGTTTAGAAAAACCTCCGAAAAGACATGCACCCAAAAATATAGCAGTGGTTGTTCCTGGAAAATCAGGATTACAAAAAACCATTGCCTTTTTTTCTTTTTTTTTTTTTTTTTAAATTTCTATAACTTAATTTTCATATAAATGTATTACTTTACAAATAAAAATATGAAAAATATAAAAACTCTCAAAATAAATAGAAGTGGCTAAATATAAGCACAAAAAATTTTAAATACATCATAAAATAAAATCTTAGTAAGTAACAAAACATATTTAACAGCTTCTAAATAATCAGCAAAAAAGAAGCTGGGTGCTGATATCATGCCTGTTATTTCAGCATTTTGGGAGGCTGGGGTGGTAGGCTTGCTTGAGACCAGATGTTCAAGACCAGCCTGGGCAACATACTGAGACACCATCTCTACGAAAAAAAGAATTTTAAGTAGCTGCGCATGATGGCGTATGGCTGTAGTCCCAGCTTCTGAGGAGGCTGAGGCAGGAGGATTGCTTGAGCCCGGAAGGACAAAGCTACAGTGAGCCATGATCGATCGCATCACCGCATTCAAACCTAGCCGACGGTATGAGACCCTGTCTCTAAAAAACAAAAGTTAAATAAAAAACAAAAGAAGAAATCGGTAAAAAAGGAAATAGGAAAAAGACAAACTAGTCTATAAATTCATTAAAACTAATACAATTGCTTTGTTTTATAACAAAGTATTTTTTCAACAATGACTATGTATTGATTGGCATAAAGGATTCACTCCTGAAACTTACCAATTTTAAAAGAAAATAATCTATCATGTTTGGTGGGTCATTTTTTTTAAATAAGGAAAAGAGAAATGTTTCCAATAATCCCATCACCAAAAAATCACAAAGTATTTAAAAATATGTGAACTTTTTCAATGTACTTTTTTCATATAGCTGATTTATGGCACACAAAATTTATGTTTAGTTTACCGTAAGCACTGCATAGTTATTAAACATTCTTCATAAAAATTATTCATTTCGAAGGGATAAAGTACCCCCCCACAGTGCATTAATCTCAGGCAAAGATTCATTTTAACTGAAGTACCAGGTGTGCTGGCTTATGCCTGTAATCCCAACACTTTAGGAGGCCAAGGCGGGTGGATCACCTGAGGTCAGGAGTTCAAGACCAGCCTAGCCAGCATGGCGAAACCTTGTCTTTCCTAAAAATACAAAAATTAGCCAGGCGTGGTGGCATATGTCTGTAATCCTAGCTACTCAGGAGGCAGAGGTGGGAGAATCACTTGAAACCAGGTGGCAGAGGTTGCAGTGAGCCAAGATTGCACCACTGCACTCCAGCCTGGGCAACAGAACAAGACTCCATCTCAAAAAAACAAAACAAACATTTTAATTGAAGTGATTTCCCATGACAGGGAGGGGAGAAAAATCATAATATAATAAAACCCAGAAAGTTTGTTTTCATTCCAGTATCAAATGAGGGGTTGACAAAGAGTATTCATTTACTCTATCCTGTGGACTTTTTCTCCTAGTATATATACAACACAAAAATTGTAAGTCAAGCTCTTATCTCTAACAGTTTAATGAGATGTCTTAGGCAATTTCACTTATTTAGCAAACATTTGGCAGACATCTATTATGTGCCAGACCCTTTACTCTCACACTGGGTATATACACCTGTAATCCCAGCATTTTGGGAGGCCGAGGTGGGTGGATCACTTAAGGACAGGAGTTCAAGACCAGCCTAGCCAATATGGCGAAACCCTGTCTCAACTAAAAATACGAAAAATTAGCTGGGCATGGGGGCGCACACCTGAAATTACAGCTACTCAGGAGGCTGAGGCACGAGACTTGCTTTAACCTGGGATGTGAAGGTTGCCATGAGCTAAGATCATGCCAATGCACTCCAGCCTGGGTGACAGAGCGAGATTGTGTCTCAAAAAAATAAAATTGCAAAACATGTTAAGTGCTAAGAAGGAAATGACCAGGGAGCAGTTACATATGTAAAATATAAAGATTCATTAAAACAGAGGCTAGAATCTCAATCCTCATCTTTTTATTTATTTTTGTTTATTTTTTACTTTTTTGAGGCAGTGGCTAATGGATGTAATCCCAGCACTTTGGGAGGCCAAGGCGGGCGGACCACCTGAGGTCAGGAGTCGGAGACCAGCCTGCCCAACATGGTGAAACCCTGTCTCTACCAAAAACAAAAAAAAATTGGTCAGGCATGGTGGCAGACGCCTGTAATTCCAGCTACTTGCAAGGCTGAAGCAGAAGAACTGCTTGAACCCGGGAGCCGGAGGTTGCAGTGAGCTGAGATTGCGCAACTGCACTTCAGCATGGGCGACGGAGCAAGACTCCATCTCAAAAAGAAGACAAAGAACACTAGTCCAGGCCACTGTGAAATATTTTTATTATCTAAGATGACTATCAGGGTCATATTGTTACCCTTATCCACTGTTACTCTCTCATATTATTTCTCTTTCCACCCACTTCATCCCGTTAATTATCTTTGTTTTCTCTTTCTCACTCTCTACTCTCCAGGATTTCCATGAAAGATAAATAAAATCAAGTCCCAGTTAACAGCTTTCAAAGCAAAAACATCCTAAGTTCAGATTTAAATGCAAGCCATGAAATAAAGCATTATAAAAATTTTAAACTTTTCACAACTGCTAACAACTCTAACAGCAGCAACAAAAAGGAAACACAATAGAGTTTGAGGCAACAAGACTGACTACTCACACGTTTAAGAAAGAACACAGCTACAAACGTTTTATGAAAATTTAACACAACTGTCCAGCAACAGTGGATTAGGTGGATCAACTACAGCCCATCTACACAGAATACTATGCAGTTGTTAAAAAGAGAGGATGTAGGGCCGGGCATGGCGGCTCACGCCTGTAATCCCAGCACTTTGGGAGACCGAGGAGGGTGGATCACGAGGTCAGCAGTAAGAGACTAGCCTGACCAACATGGTGAAACCCCATCTCTACCAAAAACACAAAAAAATTAGATGGGCATGGTGGCGGGTGCCTGTAATCCCAGCGACTTGAGAGGCTGAGGCAGGAGAATCGCTTGAAACCGGAAGGCAGAGGTTGCAGTGAGCTGAGATTGCGCCACTGCACTCTACCCTGGGCAATAAGAAAAAAAGAAAAAAAGAAGTGAGGATGCTCTCCATTAGCAGGTTTGGAATGATCTCTCAACATGCTAAATGAAAAAGTAAATTAGGCAGTGGTTTACGCCTATAATCCCAGCACTTTGAGAGGCTGAGGTGGGCAGAATGCTTGAGCCCAGAAGTTCAAGACTAGCCTGGATAATATAGGGAAACCTCCATCTCTACAAAACAACAACAACAAAATAGTCAGGTGTGGAAGCACGTTCCTGTAGTCCCAAACTTGGAAGGCTGAAGTGGGAGGATCAATTGAGCCCAGGAGGTAGAGGTTGCAGTGAGCCAAGATCGCATCACTGCACTCTGGCCTGGGTGAAAGAGCAACACCTCCATCTCAAAAAAAGAAAAAATTATAGGGAAAAATAGGTTATATAGTTTGCCACGTTGTACCAGAAAAGGACGAAAACATATTTGCTTTCAACTACCTACATAAAAAACACTACAGAGGGACACACACAGACTAAAAAAAAAGTAGTCAATTACTAACTTGGCGGTGGGGGTAGTAGACAGGATCATGGTTAGTATAAGACCTAATTTTGAACCATATATTACTTATTCAAAATATAATTTTTTTTAATAGACAGAGTCTTTTACCAGGCTGAAGTGCAGTGACTTGATGACAGCTTCAAACTCCCGAGCTCAAGCAATCTTCTCGCCTGAGCCTCCAAAGCTAGGACTATAGGTGCACATCACTATGTCCAGCTAATTTTTTTCTTTTCTGTAGAAAGCGGGGAGTCTCACTATGTTGCCCAGGCTGGTCTCGAACTCCTGGCCTCAACCAATCCTCCTGCCTTGGCTTCTCAAAGCAATCATCATTACTATTATTACTATTTTTTTTTTTTGAGACAGTCTCAGTCTGTTGCCCAGACGAGAGTGCAGTGGTGCTATCATGGCTCACAGCAGCCTTGAACCCTTGGGCTCAAGTGATCCTCCCGCCCTGGCTTCCTGAGTAGCTGGGACTACAGCCACAACACCATTGTGTCCAGCTAAATTTTTTAATTTTCTTGTAGAGACAGGGTATCACTTTGTTGCCCAGATTGGTCTTGAATTCCTGACTTCAAGTTATCCTCCTGCCTTGGTCTCCCAAAGTGCTGGGATTATAGGAAGGAGCCTGTAAGTGTCCTGAAAGCGCAAAAATTTTTGTTGTTGTTGTTGAGACAGTCTTGCTCTGTTGCCCAAGCTGGAGTGCAGTGATGTGATCTCGGCCCACTGCAACCTCCGCCTCCCAAGTTCAAGTGATTCTCCTGCCTCAGTCTCCTGAGTAGCTGGAATTACAGGTACGTGACATCACCCTGCTAATTTTTGTATTTTTAGTAGAGATGGGGTTTCACCATGTTGGTCAGGCTGTTCTCCAACTCCTAACCTCGTGATCCACCTGCCTCGGCCTCCAAAAGTGTTGGGATTACAGGTATGAGCCACCACACCTGGCCAAAGTGCAAAATTTTTAATAGGAATTTTTAAGTCTTTTTATAAAGTCTGTCTAAAAGTAGTCCAAAATTTTACTGCACATTTATAATTGCTTTAATTCTAGTCTTTTAAATCTTGTTCACTGAAACCGCTTAGGTGTTAATGCTATCTCAAGTTAATACCAGTACCTTATGTTTACCTTGGTTCCACCGAACAAAAGATACTGGTACTACCCTGAAACAGCATTACATATTGGTCAAAAGCACATCCTTTTTAAACCTTTTTTCTTTTTCATTACAAGAGCACAAACCCACTTAAAAAAAAAAAAAAAAAGCAGGGTCTCACTCTGTTGCCCAGGCTGGAGTCTGTCGCCTAGGCTAGAGTACAGTGGCGCAATCTTGGCTCACTACAACCTCCACCTCCCAGGTTCAAGTGATTCTCCTGCCTCAGCCTCCCAAGTAGGTGGGATTACAGGCATGCGCCACAATGCCTGGCTAATTTTTGTATTTTTCTGTAGAGACAAGATGACCACGTTGGTCAGGCTGGTCTCAAACTCCTGACCCCAAGTGACACGCCCGCCTTGGCCTCCCAAAGTGCTGGGACTACAGGCATAAGCGCCACCACGTCCGGCCTCACACCCACTTTTATTTATTTACTTTTCATTACTTTCCTTGAAGGATATTCTGTGTCCAGTAGCCTTACCAGGAAGGCTGCTTCAGAATTTGACATGAACCATGCCACTGTTTCCACAGGTATGAGTTGCGTTTCCCCAATTACTCTAGTTTTGTTCCATTTGACTACGTTATTCTTTGCTTTATACACGTAAGCACATCTCTTAAATAGAATCCAGTTTCATCTTGGGCTTAAACACTTTCCATTTTTTTTTTTTTTGAGACGGAGTTTCATTCATCACCCAGGCTGGTGTACAATGGCACGATCTCGTCTCACTGCAACCTCCGCCTCCCGGGTACAAGCAATTCTCCTGTCTCAGCCTCCCAAGTAGCTGGAACTACAGACATGTGCCATCACACTCAGCTAATTTTTTGTACTTTTAGTAGACACAGGGTGTCACCACATTGGTCAGGCTGGTCTCGAACTCCTGACCTCAGGTGATCCACCTGCCTCGGCCTCCCAAAGTGCTGGGATTACAGGCATGAGCCACTGTGCCCAGCCAACACCCTCAATTTTAAGAAGAGGTATATGCTCTTTTGGCACTGCAGACCATACTTACAGCCAGGCCTTGGAAAGCAGCTGTCAAGACATTTACTTTTAGAAGTTCAGTTCCTTCCCAGCAGTCCTCTACAGAACCTTGTGAGACAGGGACTCACTCTGTCACCCAGGCTGGAGTGCAGTGGAGCGATCATGGATCAAAGTAGCCACAACCTCTGGGGTTCAAGCAATCCTCCATCTCACCCCTCCACCAGGTAGCTGGGACTTCGGGCACGTTACCATGCCTAGCTTCAATACTGTTTTTCATTAGGGAAATGTAAATTAAAAACAGTGAGATACCACTATGTAACTACCAAAACAGTTAAAATCCAAAACACTACAACTCCAAAAGCTGAAAGTGGAGCAATAATAATTCTCACTCATTACTGGTGGGAATGCAAAATGGTACAGCCATTTTGGAAGACCATTTGGCAGTTTCTTAATATAATCTTACCATATGATCCAACAATCACACTCCCTGGTATTTACTCAAATTACATGAAAACTCATACGTCCACACAAAACCTGCACATGGATGTTTATAGCCTTTACTCGTAATTGACAAAACTTGAAAGTAACCAAGATACCCTCCAAAAGGTGAACAGACAAACTGTGGTACATCCATAAATGGAATATTGTTCAGCACTAAAAAGAAATAACCCATAGAAAAGACAAGGAGAAGCCTTAAATGCACTGTTACTAAGTGAAAAGGCTACATATTATATGATTCAAACTAAGGCCACCCTCTGTATCCAAGGGTTCCCCATTCACAGATTCAAACAATGGCAAGGCAAAAATATTCTGGAAAAATAATAAAAAATATATATTTTGAGACAGAGTCTCGCTCTGTCACCCAGGCTGAAGTGCAGTGGCGTGATCTCAACTCACTACAACCTTCGCCTCTGGGTTAAAGTGATTTTCCTGCCCTCAGCTTCCTGAGTAGCTGGGATTACAGGCGTGTGCCACCACACCTGGCTAATTTTTGTATTTTTAGTAGAAACGGTTTCACCATATTGGCCAGGCTGGTCTCAAACTCCTGACCTTGTGATCCACCCGCCTTGGCCTCCTAAAGTGCTGGGATTACAGGCATAAGCCACCGCGCCCAGACAAAAAATAGTTTTTAAAAATTATAGCAACTAGCCAGGTGCAGTAGCTGACACCTGTAATCCTAGCACTTTGGGAGGCCAAGGAGGGCAGATCGTTTGAGTCCAGGAGCTTGAAACCAGCCTCGGCAACTTAGCAAAACTCTGTCTCTACAAAAAATACAAAAATTTGTCAGGTGTGGTGGCGTGTGCCTGTAGTCCTATTTACTCAGAAGGCTGAGATGGGAGGATCACCTGAACCCAGAGGTTGAGGCTGCAGTGAGCAGTGATTGTTTCACTGCCCTCCAGCCTGGGTGACAGACTGAGACCCTGTCTCAAATAAAAATTTTAAAAAAGTATAACAACTATTTACATAGCATTTAGATTGTATTAATTGTAAGTAATCTAGAGATTTAAAATATACAGGAAGATGTGCATAAGTTACGAAGTCATTGTATTGAGGGACTTGAGCATCTAATAATTTTGTATCCTGGAGGAGAACTCCTGGAATAAATTTCCCCCAAGAGTACCATGGAAAGGTATATGAATGTATTCTGGAAAAGGCAAAACATTAGGGTAGGCGACTGCTTGTACTTTCTGATAAACTTTGCTGTGAACCTAAAACTGCAATGGTCTTATGAGGGGTAGTGAGTGTGTACACACAAAAGTGAGCATACACAGTTATTTAGGCTGGGCATGGTGGCTCATACCTGTAATCCCAGCACTTTGGGAGGCCAAGGTGGGTGATCACTTAAGGTCAGGAGTTCGAAACCAGCCCGGCCAACATGGTGAAACCCCATGTCTACTAAAAATACAAAATAATTAGCTGGGCATGGTGGTGCATGCCTATAATCCCAGCTACTCAAGAGGCTGAGGCAGGAGAATTGCTTGAACCTGGGAGGCAGAGGTTGCAGTGAGCCAGGATCGCACCCACTGCCCCCCAGCCTGGGCAACAAAACAACACCCTGCCTCAATTTAAAAAAAAAAAAGGAAATTAATTTAAATAAATTAAAAGCATTTTGCAAAAAAAAAAAAAAAAAAAAAAACCTTAATAAAAACATATTTCAGGTCATGGGTAAAGAGTCTCTGCAGGCCGGGCGCGGTGGCTCAAGCCTGTAATCCCAGCACTTTGGGAGGCCGAGACGGGCGGATCACGAGGTCAGGAGATCGAGACCATCCTGGCTAACACGGTGAAACCCCGTCTCTACTAAAAATTACAAAAAACTAGCCGGGCGAGGTGGTGGGCGCCTGTAGTCCCAGCTACTCGGGAGGCTGAGGCGGGAGAATGGCGTAAACCCGGGAGGCGGAGCTTGCAGTGAGCTGAGATCCGGCCACTGCACTCCAGCCTGGGCGACAGGCGACAGAGCGAGACTCCGTCTCAAAAAAAAAAAAAAAAAAAAAAAAAGAGTCTCTGCAGTCATGGCAACAGCTGAGGCAGGCTGCCTGCATAAAACAGCTGCCAGTGACGGGGAGAAGCTGCCAGTCTACATCAGCCTGGGTCACAGTAAGCTGCCACCACAGGGCTAGCAGGGTGGGCACCATGTTGCATTCATCTTTGTACCCCCAGCATCTAGCAGTATTGGCATGTAGTGGGCACTCCAAGAAATCTGTGTTGAATGAACAATACCTGTGACAAGCAAGCAAACTTTATTCTTTCTCGACCCTTGTTCCTATGACACACCTCCTCCTGCCACTGTCACTCCTTCAGAGCAGAGCTTCTCTAGGGAAGCTGGATGGGAAACACCTATGGTAAAAGACATTCTGGGTGAAGAGGGACTGCACTTTGATGAGTTGAACAAGCTGTGGGTGTTGGACTCAGAGATTACCCAGTAGACCATAAAGCTCAAGAAAGAATGTAAGAACTTTGTGGACAAAATTGGCCAGTTTCAAAAAATCATTGGTGGTTAATTGAGCTTGTTGATCAACTTGCAAAAGAAGCAGAAAATGAGAAGATGAAAGCCATCAGTGCCCGGAACTTGCTCAAATCAAAAGCAGAGAGAAGCTCAACAACTTCAGAACTCTGTAACTTCAAGCACTTATAGAAGAAAAGAAAATTTAGGCTGGGCATGGTGGCTCACACCTGTAATCCCAGCATTTTGGGAGGCCAAGGTGGGCAGATCACCTGAGGTCAGGAGTTCGAGACCAGCTTGGCCAACATGGTGAAAGCCCATCCCTACGAAAACTTCAAAAAATTAGCCAGGAATGACACACCTGTAATCCCAACTACTCTGGAGGCTGAAGCATAACAATCATTTGAAACGGGGGTGGGTGGGGGGAACGGAGCCTGCAGTGAGCTGAGATCGCACCACTGCACTCCAGCCTGGGCGACACAGCGAGACTCTGCCTCAAAAAAGTAATAAAAAAAATTTTAAAAAAACAATGCCGGCCGGGCGCAGTGGCTCAAGCCTGTAATCCCAGCACTTTGGGAGGCCGAGACGGGCGGATCACGAGGTCAGGAGATCGAGACCATCCTGGCTAACATGGTGAAACCCCGTCTCTACTAAAAACTACAAAAAACTAGCCGGGCGAGGTGGCGGCGCCTGTAGTCCCAGCTACCCGGGAGGCTGAGGCAGGAGAATGGTGTAAACCCGGGAGGCAGAGCTTGCAGTGAGCTGAGATCCGGCCACAGCACTCCAGCCTGGGTGACAGAGCGAGACTCCGTCTCAAAAAAAAAAAAATGCCAGGCATAGTGGCTCATGCTTTAATCCCAGCACTCTTGAGATGCCAAGGTAGGAGGATTGCTTGAGGCCATGATCTCAAGACCAGCCTAGACAACATAGAAAGATCCCATCTCTACTAAAAACAAAATTAGCCAAGCGTGGTGGCACTTGGACTATAGTCCAAGCTATTTGGGAGTCTGAGGTGGGAGGACCATTTGAACCCAGGAGTTTTGAGGCTGCAGTGAGCAACGATTGCACCACTGCACTCCAGCCTGGGCAACATAGCGAGACCCTGTCTCTTAAAAATAAATAAAATAATAGAAAATAATAATAATTTGGAATGGACAATGACTGGATAGAAGTACAGGTAAAACAAAACTGATCATGAGTTGTTACTGTTTAAGATGAGTGACAGGTTTGTGGGAGGTCACAATACTATATTATTTTCATACATGTTTGAAACTTTTCATAAGCTACCCGGGAGGCTGAGACAGGAGAATGGCGTGAACCCGGGAGGCGGAGCTTGCAGTGAGCTGAAATCCGGCCACAGCACTCCAGCCTGGGTGACAGAGCGAGACTCCGTCTCAAAAAAAAAAAAAGAATTCCGGCAGGAGGAGTACTCTGAACTAAGGCAATGTTAGTACAGAAACAAAAAGCACAGATTAAATCAGTTACTTCCTTAGGTCAGCAGTCAGGCTTCATGGGCATTCTAAGTAAAATTTTCTTACCCTTTTCGGAAAAAAACTATAAAAGGCTCCATAGGTTTCATAATATATGCAAAGGGGACTACACAATCCCCCCAAAAATCAAGAATCAGTGAATTAGAATATATTTTAGGATACTGATGTTATCTATATTACTTAGCCTTTTGAATCATTATAGTCCAGTTCACACATTTTCTTTTTTAGAGACAGGGTCTCACTGTTGCTCCAGCTCCTGGGCTCAAGTGATCCTCCCACTTCAACCTCCCAAAGTGCTGGGACTACAAGCATGAGACACTACACCTGGCCAGTTCACACAGTTTAAATGAAGCTCTTTCCTACTTTAGAACTTCTGCTAAACGCTGGAGCTTCCAACTGGAATGCTCTTTGTACAATTAGGTATTCCTGATACTTCAGATCTAAAAGTATACATTTAGGAACTTTATGAGAATTAACTGTATTGAAGAACCTAAAATAATGTCAGGCATATAGAAAGTGTTCAATGGGTCAGGCACAGTGGCTCACGCCTGTAATCCCAGCACTTTGGGAGGCTGAGGTGGGCAGATCACTCGAGGTCAGGAGTTCAAGACCAGCCTGGCCAACATGGTGAAACTCCGTCTCTACTAAAAATACAAAAATCAGGCTGGGCGTGGTGGCTCAAGCCTGTAATCCCAGCACTTTGGGAGGCGGAGATGGGTGGATCACGAGGTCAGGAGATCGAGACCATCCTGGCTAACACGGTGAAACCCCGTCTCTACTAAAAAATACAAAAAAAAAAACTAGCCGGGTGAGGTGGCGGGCGCCTGTAGTCCCAGCTACTCCAGAGGCTGAGGCAGGAGAATGGCGTAAACCCGGGGGACGGAGCTTGCAGTGAGCTGAGATCCGGCCACTGTACTCCAGCCCGGGCGACAGAGCGAGACTCCGTCTCAAAAAAAAAAAAAAAAAAAAAAAAAAAAAAAAAAAGAAAAGAAAAAAATACAAAAATCAGCCGGGCGTGTTGGTGGGTGCTTGTAATTCCAGCTACTCAGAAGACTGAGGCATGAGAATCGCCTGAACCCCAGCGGTGAAGGTTGCAGTGAGCTGAAATGGCACCACTGCACTCCAGCCTGAGTGACAGAGCAAAAACTCTGTCTCTAAAAAAAAAGTGCTCAATAAATATTAGGTATTATCTGAAACTCCATTACATATACAGGTTTCCTATCACCATTTATTATCTCAGCATTCTGTTAATTTGTTGTTTGTAGTGAGCTGAAATGGCACCACTGCACTCCAGCCTGAGTGACAGAGCAAAAACTCTGTCTCTAAAAAAAAAGTGCTCAATAAATATTAGGTATTATCTGAAACTCCATTACATATACAGGTTTCCTATCACCATTTATTATCTCAGCATTCTGTTAATTTGTTGTTTGTAACATTTCATTGGCCGGGCATGGTGGCTCACACCTGTAATCCCAACACTTTGGACTTTGGGAGGATGAAGCGGGAGAATCATTTGAGCCCAGGAGTTTGAAACCAGCCTGGGCAACAAACTGTGAACCTATCTGAACTAAAAATAAAAACAGCTTGGTGTGATAGCACATGTCTGTAGTCCCACCTACTCAGAAGGTTGTGGCAGGAGGATCACTTGAGCTCAGGAGGCTGAGGCTACAGTGAGCCATGTTGGCACCACTGCACTCCAGCCTGGGCAATGGAGGAGAAACCTCTCTTGAAAAAAAAAAAATTATTTCTAGAGTATAAGCTCCCTGAGGACAAAGTATTTGTCTCATACATCATTATATACCCAGGATCTAGCATAAAATCGCACTCAAATACCACCAAATAATCATGCTGGAATCAATAAAACTCACAGGCCAAACATACGCAGGGGGAAAGTTCAATGACCTCTATAGTACTAGGGATGGGGAGGATACTGTTAACTTTAATGCGTCAAGGAATAAAGAATGAACAAGTGTGTTTTGTCAAGGGGAAGAGGCAGGCACTTGAGATTAACTGAATGGATGCATTGAATTGGAGGAAGAAAAACTAAACAGGAAATTAGAAATACAAGGGACATCTGGATGCCAAAAATCTAGTAGTGGTTAAGAACATGGCCTCTACAGGCAGTCTAAGTTTAAATCCCAGTTCTACTGCCTACTAGTGGCATAGATTACTTAACCTCTGGACCTCAATATGGCAGTGTCAGAAAAAAGAAAAAAAAAAGACACCAATTATACCTGTATCAACCTCACTGAGTTGTTTTGAGAATTAAATGAATACTGAACAAATTAAATAAATACTGAAATACTGGAGCACAGGAATAACACTTAGGAAAGAGTAAATCAATGTTAGGTATTATTAGGACGGTACATGGTAGCCAAAAATCTGATTCTGAATATACAGTGAAAACATAAAATAGAACCAGAACCCCATGTAACAACAACTGGGAACAAAAGAAAGAAAACATATGAAGAAAAGTGGTAAGTGAATGACAGGAAAAACAGAGTGGAAGCAAAAGAAAAGAATTTTGAAGAATTTGTTAACAGAATGTTGATTAGGTACATATGGTCTATAAGGCCACAGGATTTGGCAATTTGAAGGTCAATCATGAACAGAAAACACAGTGTTATACAAAGTGTTTAGAAGGGAGTGAGGGGAGAGTAGTGCGAAAAGGCAGACTATAGAGTGGGGTTAATGGGTAGTGGAGGAGCATACAGAGAATTCTAGATCAGTGGTCCCTAAACTTCATTTCAAGGGCTTCAAAAAGAAACAGGGAATCTGACACAAGGTAGTGGACTCCCTTAATACCATCAATAAAATTTTTTTAACTTTACTATCACCATCATCTGAAAAAGGAAACGCCTAACAGTAAAAATGTATGAAGGGAAAAAATCCCAGAATAAAGGCAACACCTTTATGAAAAATCACTGTCACTCGGGCGCGGTGGCTCAAGCCTGTAATTCCAGCACTTTGGGAGGCCAAAGTGGGCAGACCACGATGCAGGAGATCGAGACCATCCTGGCTAACACGGTGAAACCCCATCTCTACTAAAAATATAAAAAAATTAGCCAGGCGTGGTGGTGGGCACCTGTAGTCCCAGTTACTTGGGAGGCTGAGGCAGCAGAACGGCATGAACCCGGAGGCGGAGCTTGCTGGGAGCTGAGATGGCGCCACTGCACTCTAGCCCAGGCAACAGTCGAGCCAGACTCCGCCTCAAAAAAAAAAAAAGAACAAAAACTCTTTGACTACATTTTCTTATATTAGGTATGTCATATTTCTACATTTGGCAAACAAGCATTTTGTATATACCCAAAATCCACTTACTATATACAAACTACAAAGAAAAATATCAGGACGCATTAGCAATATATATAAACTATGCTTTGCAGCAGCATCATGGGGGCTCAATAAAACTTCACTGAAATGTACTCAAGTGGTGTGGGCCACACAAAACTAGACGAAGAATTACAAGTCAGATTCCACTCTATAAAAAAGTGCTAAGACAGTATAACATAATGGTTACAAGAGTGGTGATATGACCACAGGCTTTGGAATCAGACAGACCTGGGTTTGAATCTCAGCTGCAATACTTTATGGCTAGGTGACCCTAGCAAAATTATTTAACCTACCTAAATTTGTCTCCTCACCTGTAAAATAGGAATACCTACCGCAGAAGGTTATAGGGCTGATTAACTGGCAGTTTCTAACTTTTAGAAGTTGTAACATGATAGATGTTGCTGCTTAAAGATCCTTAAGTTAGTAGGAGATATTTTGCTTGACTTCTTCATTTCTAAGGGGGGAATCTCCTGAATTTTCTATTTTCAGGATTTTCAAAAGCTGGTCTAGAATAGTGATTTGCAAATCCTAGTGTCTTTTCCATGACAAGATTTTAATAAATCTACTATGAAATTACAAAAAAGAAAAGTGTAGTGTAGTGATTTTTCTCTCTAACAGACACTACTGTGAAGAAAGAATCACTTATAGAACTTTAAAAAATATGCAGGCCTCTTATTCTCTGGAGATCTGGATTGATCTAGGGCTTGAAGTGGACTGTCTGTGGAATTCTGGTAATTCATGTTATGTAAAAGTTAAGAAACAACTGTCCTACGACCTTACTAACAATGCTTTACCTGAGTTCAAGGTAAGGAAGAATCAGAGACAGAAGAGCTTTAAGAGGTGATCCTTTGGTTTCGTTCCAAGTTTCTAAGACCTTTACTATGAATTCTTTTTACAGAGAACAGAATCATACTGCAAAGTTCCTTTTAATATCTCTCCCAAAGCCAGGGAAAATAATAGTCCCCATTAAAATTTTACATCAATATGGTGTATTCCTTAAGTTCATGTTCTCTATTGAAACTATTCCATAATTAACACTTTAAAAATATGTGTAGATGACAGCGCACCGGAGACTGTACATAATAATATGTAAGTTGTCTTATTTCTAGATTGTCTTTCTTAAAAATAAGTTTAAGTTTACAGTAAAAATCCACTGATGCTTCACTACATCCTCCCACAAATAATGTATTCAACACATACATTTTAAAATATGCATCTCACAAGCAATCTCAGTAGACTGAAGGCACCTAAGGCAAATTCAATATTCCTGATGGAAACTAGACACCTTATTAACTAAGTTAACCCAATAAAACATTTTAAATATATAACACAAAAAAAACCAATGCCATCATGCACATTTTATTCCAAAAGAATCAGTATGAAATAAGTGTAGAAACACTGTAGGACTTCTTCAAAACAAGGAAACAAACAAAAACTTAGGATGGCTAATAACAGAACTACTGTACCAATAGAACTGAAAGCAAGCAAGCAAGCAAAAGGAATCTTCCTTAAAATACTTTGCTGCTGCCGTTTAAGGAGAGGAGACCAAGAAGGGAAAGCAAATGCTAGAGCAGGCAATAAAGGCTTCTTTAATATATAGTATAGGTTTTACTAATTTGCGCACAAGATATCTTTCTTCTCAGCTCCTCACATTAGTGAAGTTTATGGGTGAAAAATGCAATTGCTAACTTAAAGAGTGTTAAAATCAAAACTTGCATACAATAGTACAAAGGTCAAAGAAACCATAGCAGGGATTGGTGAAGTATTACTTAGTGAGCCTAGGCCTTAATGCATTTGTCAATCCAAATTTTAAAAACAAATGCCTAACTTTACTCACACAGAAAATTAAGTTTACAGTATGTAGTAGAAAGCTGTATACCAACAGAATTCTATAAATTTTAAGTATTTTAAAGCAAGACTATACACAACTTAAAAGAAACCAGTTTTGACTTCAGCTTTTTTAAAGTTATATAATTTTAAAGCCCAATATTATATCAAAACACAATTGTAAAGCTATGAAATAACAAGTGTTACAATTTTTTAAGACTTCATACAGTGTCAAAATACCCAAGGATTTTTTACTTTTGAAAAGTTTAACTTCACCCACTTTGTGCAGTCATATAAAAGTTTACTAGTTCAGAACCAAACTAAAGAGGACACCCTTTGTTTGAGGACACCCTTTCTAGTTAATCCAATCCTCCTCCTTTCAGCACTACATTTGCCTAACTATTCACCATAGGCATATGACATATACGACAGCAAATACTGCTTACCTCCTAAATATACAACAATCTGAAGAACAGGTGCAATACTATTTAGACGCATGCTTTTTGCTTCTAAGTCTAAATTTGCCCTGGAAAGGTACTTAAAAATAAACACAAATACCCAAGAAAGTTAAATAATCCTTTCAAAAAGATGCAGCAATTTTAAGAACCAGGACATGAGCTGTTAACTACCAACAGCTTCCAAATGTGTAGCCTATCAAAGGTTCACATCATGAGGATCGAGTCAAGCTCAACTATGAAGGGTCCTAAGAACATCTCACTTCGCTTCTCCTGCACAAGTAATATGATATAACTACATTTCAGCTCAAGCGAACATTAAATCTCTTCAGTCGTTTCGTAAGTACAGCATCGATCGTCTGGTTGGGTTTTTTAATGGATAAAGAGATGGGGAAAGGAGATCTAGTGAAGAGTACCGTGAAAAGAAAAATTCAGTACTGAAAGCGTTGATGAGTCACTAAGTAAGGAATAACTACAGAGAATCCAAGTGACTAAGGCAGCATCTCAGGTAAGAAAGTACTTAAAAAGTTGACGATGGGAAATAAAACTTCACAGGTCAGTCCCAAGTCAATGTGCACCGTAGCAGCCTAGGAAAGAAGCGTGGCTGTCAAGGGGCAATTGCGTACCAAGACTGAGGGAGGGGGCCAGATATGCCAATCGGAAAGGGGGGTGGTCCGGAAAAGGGGGGTAAGATGACTATCCTAGTCATTCTCTTCAGGCTCTTCATCTCAAGAGGAACAAACAAGAGCAAACTCTGGGTCGAGAGGCCCCAAACCGGACTCTCCCAGAAAGGTGCTCGGCCCCAAGCCCCGGAGACCCGGGAAGGCCGCCTCCGGAGGAGCCCCCGCAGACGCCATACTAAAAGCCAAAATGGCTGCCCGGAGGAGGCCCGCACCGCGTAGCTAGTGAAGGTTGGGGAGCAAGCTTCTGCGGGAAAGAGGGAGGGGGACTCCAAGAAAAGCCGTTGAGAGGACCATCACACCCCGAGCAGCACAGGTAGGTTCCGCTCGGCCTCCCAAGGCGCCGGCTCCAGCTGAGGGGAGTCCCCGGCCCCACCCCCCGGCCGGGAACCCAGCAGCCGCAGCCGTCCCGCACACCGACCCCAACGAGGTACCTGCAGTTCGGCCCGTTCCACCTCCCAGTGCGCCCGCTCCATCTCGAACCGAGCCCACTCGTGCTGGATGTAGTGCAGTATCCCCGGGATAGTGTACTGCTGCGGCCGGGACAGCTCGGGGCCTGCCGCGGGACCCGCTCCCTCGGAGGCCGGAGGACCCCCGCCGCCCGCCGCTCCGTTCCCCCCCGGCGAAAGGCCCAGGTTCCCCCCAGGTCCCTGCTGCTGCCGGGGAGGGGCCGCCATCCCCGGTCCGCTACCACCGCCTCCGGCAAGCTCGTCCATTGTGTGTGGGGCCCCGGCCGGGGCGCAGGGCGAGACGCCGACAGCTGGGGGAAGGGCCGGAGAGGGTGGCCCCGCGCTGGCTGCCGGGCGGAGGCCGGCCGGGAGAGGGGCGGGGAAGGGGTTGTTACTGCGTGCCTGCCGTGGGTCAGAGCAGGGAGCTGCCGGCCGCCGCCATTACAGTCCCTCCTCCATCTGCCCGTCTCACTCACTCACTTTAGGGGAAGGGGGGCCGCGGCGGGAGGGGTGGGGGGAGAGTTGGGAAGGGGATAGGCGGAGGGCCGTCACTAGCGCACAGCATGCTGGGTAGCGAACGCAGCCTCACGCTTAATCGCCAAATAGAGTCCGGCCTCACCCTACGCCGGCGCACTGAGAACGCAGCCCGGGTCGCCGTTAGAGGGCGGGGAAAGAGCTCGGGCTCCGCCTCTAGGCCGGCCGTCAGACCCGGTGCGGTGTCTGACTGCAGCTATAGGGCGCCGGGGCTCCGACTCTGGCTTTTGGAAGCGAGGCGGCCGTAGGCTTCCTGGTTATCAGTTTCCTTCGAGCAGGCCGTCCCCAGGCGCAGTTTCCTTCCCAAAGGTCTGTCACCCGTGTGCCGGGCTTCGGAGCTGGTTATTAACCTGGCTGGTCGCTCTGGCCGACAGCAGCCCGTCTCGGATTCCTGACGTTTCTTTTTCATTCTTTGAGTGTTTCAGGCAGTCCCAAGGGTGGGCCCTCTTTCCCTTCCTGTCATTCGCTCTGTCTCTGGTTTCTTAGCACCAGTCAGTTCTCTTCTGGCAAATAGCCAAGATCCTCCGGCTGTGGTTACTGATTCCTCGTCTCCGTCTCGAGCCTGGGCTTTGGTCCCGTTTCTGTGAGCTGGGTCGCGCGTCGTAACTTATTCCACTTTGCGTCCCCTCTTCTTTCCTTTTCTGGAATGGATTGTGTTTCGGTGGGTTGGGAGAGGGGGAGGAGCGATTTTTTTTTTTCTAGGGAGAAGAAAAGGTAGTGAATTCCTTTAGATCTTGACGATGGTAGGTAAAGTTTGAAGGAAACTGGGTAGACTGACAATTTGATATCTTAGAAATGAATGGGCTCACAAATATTGTCATCAATAGACTATTTTGATCGAAACAGAAAATAAAAGCATTGTGAGTACAACTTAAAATCCTGGATGGATGTTCTCCTGGGTCATTAAATGTTTAAGTGAATATGGCCGGGCGCGGCTGCTCGAGCCTGTAATCCCAGCACTTTGGGAGGTCGAGGTGGGCGATCACTTGAGGCCAGGAGTTCGAGACTAGCTTGGCCAACATTGTGAAACCGCATTTCTACTAAAAATACAAAAATTAACCGGGCGTGGTGGCACACGCCTGTAGTCCCAGCTCCTGAGGAGGCTGAGGCACGAGAATTGCTTGAGCCCAGGAGGCTGAGGTTGCAGAGAGCCGAGATCGCATCGCTGCACTCCAGTCTGGCGACAAAGCTAGACTCCGTGTCGGAAAAAAATTTTTAAAAGTTTGAGTGAATGTAATATACGCATAAGAGACAAGGCTAATATTTTAAGTACAATCGTGGCTATTTTTATGTGCTTAGTTTCCTAGAAAATATCCTAATGCACTAGTATGTTTCTAAAAATTAATATAGCTAAAAAGCATTTGTTTGAAAAATAATACAAAAATAATTAGCAACATAAGGAAATTAGGTTCAGTAATTATATTAATAGCAATACAGGAAAACTGCATTTAAGATCTGTTACTTTTTAAAATTTTTTCCTTTATTGCAAAAGCCAATAAAACTTGTACTATGGAGTATGCACTACCAACCAATCAGGAAGTAATTTCAAAGAGATAAAGTAATTCATCTTATTTTATCACGTCTACTTTACTGTTATTACAGTATAATGGAAAGCAGATTGGACTTGTTACTCATGCTGCCATGTTTTATTTATATATGAAATGAGATATTAGATCATAGTACTATAATGCTAAGGACCATTTCTTCAAATTAATTATTTTATTTATTATTTTTTTGAGACAGGGTCTCACTCTGTTGCCCGGGCTAGAATGCAGTGGTGTAATCTCTGCTTATTGCAACCTGGAGCTCCCTGGCTCAGGTGGTCCTCCCACTTTAGCCTCCTGAGTAGCTGGAACTACAGGCGTGCATCCACCATGCCCAGCTAATTTTTGTATTTTTTGTAGATACGGGGTTTTGTCATGATGTCCAGGCTAGTCTCCAATTCCTGGGCTCAAGTGGTCCACCCCCGTTGGCTTCACAAAGTGTTAAGATTTCATATTTCTTCAAATTATTAAAGTACTATTTTATAGTTGCCAACATACAACCTGTTTATTTATCCGATTCCTTTTTAGGGGGCCTCATAGCACATAAAAAGCTTGGAAAGATTATGCTGCCTCAAAGACACACACACACACACACACACACACACACACACAGAGAGAGACATTTGTGGCCAGGTGCGGTGGCTCATACCTATAATCCCAGCACTTTGGGAGGCCAAAACGGGCAGATCACTTGAGCTCAGGAGTTGGAGACGAGCCTGGCCCACGTGGCAAAACCCTGTCTCTACCCAAAAAATACAAAAATTAGCTGGATGTGATGGCACTTGCCTGTAATCCCAGCTACTCCGGAGGCAGAGGTGGCAGTGAGCCAAGATCATGCCACTAAACTCCAGCCTGGGCAAAAGAGAGAGTGAGATTCCATCCCAAAAACAACAACAACAACAACAAAGAAAACCATTTGTGAGAGTGGGTGACCTGATGATAGCATCAAAAGAAGACTAACATGCACACTTATGTGTCCCATTGGTACCTTGAGCTTAAGGAAAGACTGGATTTATTATCCTTTTTGCCTCCTCACCTACCCTCAAAACAAAAACAAAACCTGTACTTCTATTATCTACCTTATTAAGTGACACTACATCCAAACTTGAAGCCTAGCAGTCATTCTAGTACCCTTCACTCAGCCCCCACAATCCAATTTCTTTCTCAGTGATATCTTTCCTATGGATTCTATTATCTCTCTTTATACTTTAGTTTAAACCTTCCCACCTCCGTTCTACCCCCACTTTGCACTGTCACTGCTGCCTGATTGGTCTTCCTAAAATGAAGATATGATTCTGTCATTCCTCTGTTTAACATAGTTTAGTGATTTCTAAATTTAGAATAAAGCCGAAATTTTAACATAGCATTTTAAAAGATCTAGATCCACCCTATAACCTAATCTACCGTAACACCATCATGCCACCTGATTCTTCAGCCAAACTGCACTGTTTTTGATTCCTCAAATGTATAATGCTATTTTATTTCACAGTGATTTAACACATACTGTGCCCCATTGCCTGTCTTCAAAACTCAGCTCCGATCGGGCACAATGGCTCACACCTGTAATCCCAACACTTTCGGGGACGGAGGTGGGAGGATGGCTTAAGCCCCAGGAATTCGAGACCAACTTGGGCAACATGGCAAAACCCGGTCCCTACTAAAAATACAAAAATTAGCCAGAGTGGCCACGTGAGTCTGTAGTCTCAGCTACTCTGGAGGCTGAGATGGGAGAATCACCTGAACCCAGGAGGTCCAGGCTGCAGTGAGCCATAATTGATTGCATCATTGTGCCAGTGCACTCCAGTCTGGGCAACAGAGCAAAACCCTGTCTTAAGACAAACAAAACCCTCCCCCCAAAAAAACTCAGCTCAAGCATTACTTTGTCCAAGAAGCCTCCATATCCCTGAATTCTTTAGACTCACTATTCTATTCTAGTAGCCTCCCTCCCATGGTTGTCTCTTTTTTTCTTTAATCTTTTTGTTTGTTTGTTTGTTTGTTTGTTTTTTGAGACTGGGTCTCACTCTGTCACCCAGGCTGGAATGCAGTGGCACGATCTTGGCTCACTCCAGCTTCAGCCTCCCTGGCTCAAGCCATCCTCCCACCTCAGCCTCCTAAGTAGCTGGGATCACAGGCATGTGCCACCATGCCCAGCAAATATTTTTGTATTTTTTGTAGAGATGGGATTTCACCATGTTGCCCAGGCTGGTCCTGAACTCCTAGCAAAGTGCTGGGGTTACAGGTGTGAGCCACTGCACAGGGCCTTATCTCTTTAATTCTTATTACACTGTATTTATACCATCTGTGGGCTGATCAGTAACACTCATGCTAAACACTCCAAAAGCAATACTTACACATAATGAGTACTCAATTTTTGCTTTATTCCTTTCTATTTTTTGTAGAGAGGGAGTCTCACTACGTTGCCCAGGCTGATCTTGAACTCCTGGACACAATCTTTCCTCCCATCTCAACCTCCCGAGTAGCTAAGACTACCTGTACACGCCACCACTCCAGGCTATTTTTTGTTTTTAATTTTTGTAGAGATGGGAGTCTCACTATGTTGCCAGGGTTGGTCTCCAACTCCTGGCCTCAAGCAGTCCTCCTTCCTTGGCATCCCAAAGTGCTAAGATTACAGGCATGAGCCACTGAGCCCAGCCCGTTTTTTTTATTTTTTAAGAAGTATTGATTGGCTATGACTTTTCAGGTGCTCTACTGCTCCCTGCTTATCCACTGTGACCCAGACACGTAATCTCTGCCTTCACAGAATTTCTCGTCTAATTTTAGGCAAATTACTTAGCACCAGCCACTCTGGCTTCCTCAATGTTTTGTCCTGATCTGTCTTGAAACTACCTTGCTTGAAACTTCAAGTGTGCTGCCTACTTAAAGAATTACAATGGAATGTGTTTACGTTCATTTTAATCATGGTTTTATAAATATCAATAATCCAATTGATATGGTTCGGCTCTGTGTTCCGACCCAAATCTCATCTCCAATTGTAATCCCCATGTGTCAAGGGAGGGAGGTGATTGGATCATGCTGTTCTCGTGATAGTGAGTTCTCAGGAGATCTGATGGTTTTATAAAGGGCTCTTCTCCCTTCACTTTCTCCTCTCTCCTGCCCTTCATGTAGGATGTACTTGCTTCCCCTTCTGCCGTGATTGTAAGTTTCCTGAGGCCTCCCTAGCCATGCAGAACTGTGAGTCCATTAAACCTCTTTCCTTTATAAATTACCCAGTCTCAGGGAAGTTCTTTATAGCAGTATGAAAAGGGACTAATACGGCAGTCTTTGACTTCATCCTTCCTAGACCATAAAGTCATTTATCTGCAGGATTGCAACCTCGTAGAAGGGAAGGACCTACACCCCTCTTTTTCAAAACTGTACCCCAAGAGTCTGGGAAAGGGTGGATCTTCAAATGTTTGATGAATAAGTCAAATTTAGACTAGATTAATACGAATATTTTTTCTTCATGTCAATCATTTTTATTAGTTGTTACTGTCATTATACCAGTTGTCTCTTAAGCTTCAATAACCAGGACTGCCCTGAGTTTTAAAAGTAAAGAATGCCAATATTTCCTCCTCTATTGGAAAAATACTGTGTAATGTTGTGCTTTGGTTCATGATTCCTGATGACACTCGGAGTGAGCTTCTAGAATCTTGTCGTCTATAGATAATGAGCTCACCCAAGCCACATTATCACCTACAACTCACCTAACTGGAACTATCTCCCTAAACTGTGGCTGAGTCATTTCCTCTCTGAAATCTCACCTTTGAAGCTTCCTGTTTATTCTGTCCTTTCATCAGTCCCGTTCATGCCTCCTCCATGCCCATAAGTTCTCCCAGTTTCAATCTATTGCTGATAATCTTCAACAATGCCTATTTGCCAGCCTGTGCAACATGGGGAGACCCCGTCTCTACAAAAAAATAAAACAATTAACTGGGAATGATGGCAGGTGCCTGTAGTCCCAGCTACTTGAGCCAGGAGGTTGAGTCTGCAGTGAGCTATGATCACACCACTGGGTGCCCAGCCTGGATGACGGAGCGGGACCTTGCCCCCCCCCCAAAAAAAGGAAAAAGAGCTGGGCGCAGTGGCTCACGCCTGTAATCCCAGCACTTTGGGAGGCCGAAGCAGGCCGATCACCTGAGGTCAGGAGTTCGAGACCAGCCTGGCCAACATGGTGGAACCTCATCTCTACTAAAAACACAAAAAATTAGCCAGGTGTGGTGGCAGGCGTCACCTTTGAAACTTCCTAAATAGGGCATCTAATCTTAGACACTGTGTGCTTATTCTATTTTGAACCAGAGAGGGACTTGTCATATTTCATCTGCATGTGTTATGTCAACAAAGACAGGTTAAGGAATTCCAGGCTTTTAAATAAATCAGGAGTAGGTAAAACTCAGACGTCTTCTTACCAGTTACTACAATACCTGATGTTCAAAGAGTGTTGACCCTGCCTCTAAGGACTGTATAGCTCCCTGTAATTACTCACCCAGAATGTACAATTTTGCTTTTTTTTTTTTTTTTTTTTGAGATGAAGTCTCACTCTGTTGTTGCCCAAGCTGGGGTGCAGTGGTGCGATCTCGGCTCACTGCAACCTCCACCTCCTGGGCTCAAGCGATTCTCCTACCTCAGCCTCCCAAGTAGCTGGGACTATAGGCATGCACCACCATGCCTGGCTAATTTTTGTATTTTTAGTAGAGACGGAGTTTCACCATCTTGGCCAGGCTGGTCTTGAACTCATGACCTCGTGATCCGCCCACCTCAGCCTCCCAAAGTGCTAGGATTACAGGCGTAAGCCACCATGCCCAGCCTTGTACAGTTTTATATCTTGCTGTCTAGGTACCTGGCATCCTTCTACCAAAGAGTTCAAATCACTTCACAAACACTAGTCATCTTTTTTGCATCATCTGCAAAGGCTATAACAAGTATTCTTATCTCCACAGTGAAGAAAGAAAGCTGAAGAGCTCTTGGTCACTTCAGTAAGTCCTTAGTAGAAGTTCTCGCTCTGGCTGGGTGTGGTGGCTCACGCCTGTAATCCCAGCACTTTGGGAGGCCAAGGCGGGTGGATCACCTCAGGTTGGGAGTGTGAGACCAGCCTGACCAACATGGAGAAACCCCATCTCTACTAATAATACAAAAATTAGCCAGGCCTGGTGGCGCATGCCTGTAATCCCAGCTACTCGGGAGGCTGAGGCAGGAGAATCGCTTGAACCCGGGAGGTGGAGGTTGCAGCGAGATCGCCCCATTGCACTCCATCCAGCCTGGGCAACAAGAGCGAAACTCCATATCAAAATTTAAAAAATAATAATAATAAAAAAAAGAAGTTCTCGCTCTGAATGTGTATGTGTATTTGGAAACTGGAAAGTCTTCCTGCACAGTTCTGCCTACTGCCATCCTATCAATGGGTTCAATATTATTGTCTCTGGTTCTCAAATCATTTACGTGTTTGAAATTATTTTTAGATAGTTTTGGGGTGATCCAGTCACTCAGGGAAATTACATAGTGTTTACATTTTTTTTTTTTTTTTCAGACGGAGTCTCGCTCTGTCACCCAGGCTGGAGTGTAGTGGCGTGATCTTGGCTCACTGCAACCTCTGCCTCCCGGGTTCAAGCAATTCTCCTGCCTCAGCTTCCTAAGTAGCTGGGACTACAGGCGTGCGCCACCATGCCCAGCTAATTTTTGTATTTTTAGTAGAGACAGGATTTTACCATGCTAGCCAGGCTGGTCTTAAACTCCTAACCTCATGATACACGTGCCTCAGCCTCCCAAAGTACTGGTATTACAGGTGTGAGCCACTGCACCTGGCATAGTGTTTACATTTTTAAACAGAGCAGACAAAGTATTAGACCCCAGAGAAAGATCTTTAAGAAGAGCTGATGTGTTCAGAAACCAAAGGAGCAAAATGTTTAATGCACGTGGTACAGAAAGGAGGCAGCTTTGACCTGCACCATACTTTAACCTGCCAAATAAGATCTACTTCTCATTATAGTGATTGGCTTTGGCTAAGAAAATTGTAGAAAGATAGGCAGGGCACTTGAACCCTTTGGATAAATATTGTAAGGAAAAGAACCTTCACAGATTATAGAAAATAGATGTCAAACCTTTAGGAAACTCAGCATGCTGTATAAAATTTTAGTCCAAGTTCATTCTGGAATTGTCTCCTGGGTAATATGAGTAAGAAAAAAATGGGGCTCAAGCCTGTAATCCCAGCACTTTGGGAGGCCGAGACGGGCGGATCATGAGGTCAGGAGATCGAGACCATCCTGGCTAACACGGTGAAACCCCCGTCTCTACTAAAAAATACAAAAAACTAGCCGGGCGAGGTGGTGGGTGCCTGTAGTCCCAGCTACTCAGGAGGCTGAGGCAGGAGAATGGCGTAAACCCGGGAAGCGGAGCTTGCAGTGAGCTGAGATCCGGCCACTGCACTCCAGCCGGGGCAACAGAGCGAGACTCCGTCTCAAAAAAAAAAAAAAAAAAGAAAAGAAAAAAATGGGCTGTGATAATATTGTTTAATAGCTAACTCATAGAGATGTCAAAATTGAAAAGGAAAAAACAGATTGCCTGGAGCCAAGTCCCTCCTGGGCACTGCAACTTCTGCCTCCTGGGTCTGAGCGATTCTCCCGTCTCAGTCTCCCAAGTAGCTGGGATTACAGGTGCCCGCCACCACGCCCAGCTAATATTTTTTTTTTTTTTTTTTTTTTGCATTTTTAGTAGAGACAGCATTTCACCACTTGGCCAGGCTGGTCTTGAACTCCCAACCTCAGGTGATCCGCCTGCCCTTGCCTCCCAAAGTGCTGGAATTACAGGCGTGAGCCACCGTGGCCGGCCCCACTTAACTTTTCATTTTGAAGAACTTCAATTATGGAAAAACAACAACAAAAATCTAATGAACTCCCATTACATGATTTTGCAATCTTATTTCATCTACTTTTTTTTATTTCATCTAAGAATGAACAACCAGGTCTGTAAACGTAAGAGCAAAATGACTGGAAAATGTGACTGACTGGGAAATTGCCAAAAGTTTGCTAGGTAATAATTTAACAGGCTTGGTTTGTCTGTCATTGAAGCAGCAGGGTGAGTGTTCCAAAGAAGGACACCAAACATGGACACCTGGCCCAGTAAATCTATGCTAAAGACAGTGTTCCTTTGGAGAATATGTTAAATTGGCAAAAAGTCACAAAAACATAATTTTTTTTTTTTTTTTTTTTGAGATGGAGTCTCGCTCTGTTGCCCGGGCTGGAGTGCAGTGGCCGGATCTCAGCTCACTGCAAGCTCCGCCTCCCGGGTTTACACCATTCTCCTGCCTCAGCCTCCGCAGTAGCTGGGACTACAGGCGCCCGCCACCTCGCCCGGCTAGATTTTTGTATTTTTTTAGTAGAGACGGGTTTCACCGTGTTAGCCAGGATGGTCTCGATCTCCTGACCTCGTGATCCGCCCGTCTCGGCCTCCCAAAGTGCTGGGATTACAGGCTTGAGCCACCGCACCCGGCCCTAAAAACATAATTTTTATAACAACATATTTTTAAGTGATGGTAACCTTTAGTTTTGGCTTTCTGTTAATAGAAAGTACATGACAATTATCTCAACAACAAAAAAAGACTGAAGAATTCTTTTTAGGCATTTAAATTAACTCCTACTGCTCTTTGCTTCTTTTGTTTTATAGTTTTTATAGTTTTGTAACAATTGGATATTTTAAATTGTGTTATATAATGTTGTGCCTAGACTTTTTTTGTGGGGGGGAAACAAAGTCTTACTGCATTGCCCAGGCTGGTCTTGAACTCCTGGCCTCAAGGAATCCTCCTGCCTTAGCCTTCCAAAGTGCTGGGATTACAGGCGTAAGCCACTACACCTGTGCCTAGAAGTTTTGTACTTAACTTTTTTTTTTTTTTTTTTAGACAGAGTCTTGCTCTGTCATGCCCAGCCTGGAGTGCAGTGGTGTGATAATGGTATGGTGCACTGCAACCTCCGCCTCCTGGGTCCGAGCAATTCTCCCGTCTCAGTCTCCCAAGTAGCTGGGATTACAGGCGCCCGCCACCACGCCCAGCTAATTTTTTTTTTTTTTTTTTTTTTTTTGCATTTTTAGTAGAGACAGCATTTCACCACTTGGCCAGGCTGGTCTTGAACTCCCAACCTCAGGTGATCCGCCTGCCCTTGCCTCCCAAAGTGCTGGAATTACAGGCGTGAACCACCCGTGGCCGGCCCCACTTAACTTTTTATTTTGAAGAACTTCAATTATGGAAAAACAACAACAAAAATCTAATGAACTCCCATTACACGATTTTGCCATCTTATTTCGTCTACTTTTTTTCTGTGTGAAGAAATGTTTAATGTAAATACCAGACATTATATTATTTAATTGGTACATAGTTCTCTAAGTATCTTTAACAGATTAGGAGTTTTTGCTTCTCTTTTTTTTAACAAAACACCATACCATTATCACAACTACAAAATTAATGGTAATTCCTTTTTTTTTTTTTTTTTTGAGATGGAGTCTAGCTCTGTCACCAGGCTGGAGTGCAGTGGCACGATCTCAGCTCACTGCAACCTCCGCCTCCCAGATTCAAGCAGTTCTCCTGTGTCAGCCTCCCGAGTAGCTGGGATTACAGGCATGTGCCACCACACCCAGCTAATTTTTGTATTTTTAGTAGGGATGGGGTTTCACCATGTTGGCCAGGATGGTCTTGATCTCCTGACCTTGTGATCCACCCACCTCAGCCTCCCAAAGTGCTAGGATTACAGGTGTGAGCAACCACACCCAGCCAGCTATTCCTTTATACAATCTAATCCTCAGTCCATATTTAATTTACCCCAATATCTCAAAAAACAATTTTTTTAAAAAAAGATGGTAATTTCAAATCAGGATCCAAACAAAATCTATACATTTCATTTAGTTGTTATGTCTTTCGGTCTTTTTTTTTTTTTTTTTATGTGCCTTTCTATGACCCCCCTCATTGTCACGCCATTTTTTTTTTTTTTTTTTTCTTTGAGATGGAGTCTCGCTCTGTTGCCCAGGCTGGAGTGCAGTGGCCGGATCTCAGCTCACTGCAAGCTCCGCCTCCCGGGTTCACGCCATTCTCCTGCCTCAGCCTCCCGAGTAGCTGGGACTACAGGCGTCCGCCACCTCGCCCGGCTAATTTTTTTGTATTTTTTAGTAGAGACGGGGTTTCACCAGGTTAGCCAGGATGGTCTCGATCTCCTGACCTCGTGATCCGCCCGTCTCGGCCTCCCAAAGTGCTGGGATTACAGGCTTGAGCCACCGCGCCCGGCCTGTCACGCCATTTATTTATTGAAGAGACTAGATTATTTATCCTGGAGAATTTCCCACATTTGGATAATTACAATCTTATATTATCATTTAATATATTTCCTCCTCCATATTTTCTATTTTTATTTTTAAAAAATAATCTAATATATTGTTGCATCATGAATTAATTAGTAACAAAAAGAAAAAATAATTTAATCATTTGTTCAGTAGCAAGAGATAACCAAACAATAAATAAATAAGAAGAAAAAAACTAATAACCTAAAACTTTTGATAGAGATGGGATCTTACTCAGGCTGGCCTCAAATTCCTGGGCTCAAGCAGTCTTTCCGCCTTGGCCTCCTAAAGTGCTGGGATTACAGGCGTGAGCCACCATACCCGGCCTATATTTTTTATTAAGTTTTTATTTTTTATTTTCTTGGCAAAAATGCTTATTTGGAGATACAGCATACTTCCTGTGGCGTCACACCAGGTGGCATATAATGTCTAGTTATCTGAATTTTAGTATGTTAGTAAATTTGATTAGACTGACCTAGCTATTATTGTCAGCTTTAGCTAGCTAGCTATTAACATACATACTGTATTCTACCTTGCTCAGTGCAGGGCCTGTCCTGCAAAGGAAATTCTACTAGGTGTTTCTGGGAGCTTTAGGGTCATTCCCTGCAACAGGGACCCTAAAGCTCCTTCCATTTCCCACTATGATTCTTAGTTTCATACTCACTTCTAGTGGGGCTCCCTTTTTTTTTTTTTTTTGAGACGGAGTCTAGCTCTGTCGCCCAGGCTGGAGTGCAGTGGCGCGATCTCGGCTCACTGCAAGCTCCGCCTCCCGGGTTTACGCCATTCTCCTGCCTCAGCCTCCCGAGTAGCTGGGACTACAGGCGCCCGCCATCTCGCCCGGCTAGTTTTTTTTTTCGTATTTTTTAGTAGAGACGGGGTTTCACCGTGTAGACCAGGATGGTCTCGATCTCCTGACCTCGTGATCCACCCGTCTCGGCCTCCCAAAGTGCTGGGATTACAGGCTTGATTTTTTTTTTTTTTGAGATGGAGTCTCGCTCTGTCGCCCGGGCTGGAGTGCAGTGGCCGGATCTCAGCTCACTGCAAGCTCTGCCTCCCGGGTTTACGCCATTCTCCTGCCTCAGCTTCCGCAGTAGCTGGGACTACAGGCGCCCGCCACTTCGCCCGGCTAGATTTTTGTATTTTTTTTAGTAGAGACGGGGTTTCACCGTGTTAGCCAGGATGGTCTCGATCTCCTGACCTCCTGATCCGCCCGTCTCGGCCTCCCAAAGTGCTGGGATTACAGGCTTGAGCCACCGCGCCCGGCCGGGGCTCCTTTTTTAGGTGATGACTTGAGTGATTTCTGGGTTTCTTGGTTCTTGTGATGCTCTCAAGTCCTCTTTTTCTTTTTCTTTTTTTTTTTTTTTAAGTGGAGTCTCGCTCTGTTGCCAGGCTGGAGTGCAGTGGCGCGATCTCGGCTCGCTGCAACCTCCACCTCCCAGGTTCAAGTGATTCTCCTGCCTCAGCCTCCCAAGTAGCTGGGACTGCAGGCGCATGCCACTACGCCCGGCTAATTTTTTGTATTTTTAGTAGAGACAGGGCTTCACCACTTGGCCAGGATGGTCTCGATCTCTTGACCTTGTGATCCGCCTGCCTCGGCCTCCCAAAGTGCTAGGATTACAGGTGTGAGCCACCGTGCCCAACTGCGCCCGGCCAAGTCCTCTTTTTCTAACCTCCACTTCTGCCAGGACATGCCTTGCCTTGCACACACACACACAGACACACCCACACAGACACACCCTTCCCACCCTGACCTCTTCCTACCCTCCCCCTGTTCTTGTTGCTGCCTTAGTTTTGCCCCATCAATTAATTAGCGTCCTAGAGTTCCAGGGGACATTTTTTCATGTAGTTTTTGGTAGAGATGTTGTCTGTAGATGTGTTCTTTTGCTATCCTAGTTGTTTTCACTATTTTTGTGAGGAGATTCAGGAATATCCCAGAAGTACTCTGCTGCCATCACCACTACTTTCTTTGCTTCTCTTCACTCTTGCATTTTTAAATTTTAAATTGCCTGCTCTTTCTCCTAAAGTGATATATTGTAGCCCTGCTTTTGAAATATTTTCATCCGACCACTATTAAAGTCGTTATGACATTTTTTACTAGTCCAAAGATTGTGAGATATAGAAGTGTAAATTTAAGTATGTATATCCTCTGGGCAAAAGTCAGGCAGGCTCTTGTCTGACAATTTAAATTTATTTACGTTTTTAGCTGGATGCAATGGCTCATGCCTGTAATCCCAGCACTTTGGGAGGCCAAGGTGGGAGGATTGCTTGAGCTCAGGAGCTCAAGACCAGCCTGGGCAACATAGTGAGACTCCTGTCTCTACAAAAAATAAGAAAAAATTAGCCAGGTGGGCTGGCATATGCCTGTAGTCCTAGCTACTCAGAAGGCTGACATGAGAGGATCTTGAGTCCAAGAGTTCCAGGGTACAGTGAGCTATGATCATACCACTGTACTGTGGCCTGGGTGACAGAGGGAGACCCCGTCTCAAAACAAAACAAAGCAAAATTCATTTTTAGCAAGAGCTGTAACATGTTGCTACACTTCACTGTGAAATTCAAAATAGCATAAAGTGCTTCTGGACTAAGGACAACCAAGCAGGCCACCTAAAAAGTCTCTGTGTTCTACTCTGACACCTGATCTGAATGAGGATGGTACCAAGTTCAGACACACTTCTGTAAACTTGGCTTGGATAACATTTGCCTGGTATGTTTTATTTATTGCAAGTGGAAAGAGTGATTAGCTCAACTTTCTAAAAGAGAAAATCAGACTTAAGAATTTTGTTTTGGAAGTATTATAAGCTCTAATCACAAATGTGAAACACACTATAGTGAATATAGTAATTTAAACTTTATTGTCCTAAATTTTCACATTATCTGATTGAGCCACTTCTTTGACTCTGTTGAGATCAACTACAAGTAAATAATCTGTTAGAATTGTACCTTTTATGGTGTGCTCCAGGGTCAAGATCTAAGCTACAAAAACATGCATATTAGCCATTGAAAGCTTTTATGTAGAGGGTACAACAGGCTGGATTTAAACCAGCGAATGGGGAGTGAAATTTGACATCCATGGTCTTGTTACAGCCATTACTGAATTAACTTTAACTAGTCTTGAAGCAAACCCAGAGGTAATAAGCTTTGGGTGAGAGCACGGACTTGAAAGCCATGCACTAAATGAAACTGGATCTTCCTCAACCATTTCACTGAGTGACCTTTGGCAAGTAATTAAATTTTCACATCTGTAAAGTGGAGATCAAAAGTCTCTGACTCACAGAGCTATGAAGGGGATTAAATGGATATAGTTAAAGCATTGAAAACAATGCCTGGCACCTAATGAGCACTGTAAGCACTTCCTATTTTTATTATCCTCTGCTCCGGAGTTGGGGAGTTGGGTGGTATTAGTGTGTCCAGAATTGGTGGGTTCTTGGTCTCACTGACTTCAAGAATGAAGCCGCAGACCCTCGAAGTGGGTGTTACAGTTCTTAAAGATGGTGTGTCCAGAGTTTATTCCTTCTGATGTTAGGACGTGTTTGGAGTTTCTTCCTTCTGGTGGGTTCGTGGTCTCGCTGGCTTCAGGAGTGAAGCTGCAGACCTTCGCTGTGAGTGTTACAACTCTGGATGCGCCATCTTTGAGAGCTGTAACACTCACCGCAAAGGTCTGCAGCTTCACTCCTAAAGCCAGCGAGACCAGGAACCCACCAGGAAGAACGAACAACTCCAGATGTGCCGCCTTTGAGAGCAACACTCAACTATTCCGATCAGCAGGGTCCAAGGACCGTTGTGGGTTCTTGGGCAGGGATTGTTTCTGCTGCTGCGTTGGTGAGCACAACTATTCCAATCAGCAGGGTCCAGGGACCGTTGTGGGTTCTTGGGCAGGAGGAGAAACAAAACAAACCAAAACTGCAGGCAGTTTTGTCTTTCAGATGGTAAACACTCGGGCATCAACAGGCTTACCCTTGAAATGCATCCTAAGCCATTGGGACCAATTTGACCCACAAACCCTGAAAAAGAGGTGGCTCATTTTTTTCTGCACTATGACCTGGCCCCAGTATTCTCTCTCTGATGGGGAAAAAGGGCCACCTGAGGGAAGTAAAAATTACAATACCGTTGTGCAGCTTGACCTTTTCTGTAAGAGGGAAGGCAAATGGAGTGAAATACCTTATGTCCAAGCTTTCTTTTCATTGAAGGAGAATACACAACTGTGGAAAGCTTACAATTTATATCCCACAGGAGGACCTCTCAGCTTACCCCCATATCCTAGCCTCCCTATAGCTCTCCTTCCTATTAATGATAATCCTTTATCTCCCTTGCCCAGAAGGAAATAAGCAAAGAAATCTCCAAAGGCCCGCAAACCCCCTGGGCTATTAGGGAGAGGGGAATTTGACCCAACCCGGGTACATGTCCCCTTCTCCCTCTCTGGTTTAAAGCAGATCAAGGCAGACCTGGGGAAGTTTTCAGATGATCCTGATAGGTACATAGATGTCCTGCAGGGTCTAGGGCAAACCTTTGATCTCGCTTGAAGAGATGTCATGCTACTATTAGATCAAACCTTGGCCTTTAATGAAAAGAATGCGGCTTTAGCTGCAGCCTGAGAGTTTGGAGATACCAGGTTTCTTAGTCAAGTAAATGATAGAATGACAGCCAAAGAAAAGGACACATTCCCTACCGGTCAGCAGGCCATACCCAGTATGGATCCCCACTGGGACCTCGACTCAGATCATGGGGACTGGAGTTGTAAACGTCAGTTGACCGGTGTTCTAGAAGGACTAAGGAGAATTAGGAAAAAGCCCATGAATTATTCAATGATGTCCACCTTAATAACTCAGGGAAAGCAAGAAAATCCTTCTGCCTTCCTTGAGCGGCTACAGGAGGCCTTAAGAAAATATACTTCCCTGTCACCTGAATCACTCGAGGGTCAATTGATTCTAAAAGATAAGTTTATTACCCAATCAGCTGCAGATATCAGAAGACTCCAAAAGCAAGCCCTGGGCCCTGAACAAAATCTGGAGGCCTTATTAAACCTGGCAACCTCGGTGTTCTATAATAGGGACCAAGAGGAACAGGCCCAAAAGGAAAAGTGAGATCAGAGAAAGGCCGCAGCCTTAGTCATGGCCCTCAGACAAACAAACCTTGGTGGTTCAGAGAGGACCGAAAATGGAGCAGGCCAATCAGCTGGTAGAGCTTGTTATCAGTGTGGTTTACAAGGACACTTTAAAATAAGACTGTCCAATGAGAGACAAGCTGCCCCCTCGTCCATGTCCACTATGCCGAGAGCGAGCAAGGGCTGCCAGCTTGCTGTCACCTCTCATTAGCACATTGTATTACCAAGAGTGAGTAATACTGCCTTCCAAGTTATAGCAGTGGAAGTCTTTCACAACCACCATCAAACATTGGGAGCGTTAATGACTCACTTGTTTTTGTTTTTTTAAATGTAGAGACTTTCTTTTTTTATTGTTTGCTTATTTGGTTTTTCGAGACAGTCTTGCTCTGTTGCCTAGCCTGGAGTGCAGTGGCATGATCTCAGCTCACTGCAGCCTTGACCTCCTGGGCTCAAGTCATCCTCCCACCTCAGCCTCCCAAAGCACTGGGATTACAGATGACAGCCATGGAGCCTAACCTTAATGTAGCTTTTACTTTTTTTTTACTTTTTTTGAGATGGAGTCTCGCTTTGTCTCCTAGGCTGGAGTACAGTGGCGTGCTCAGCTCACGCAACCTCCGCCTCCCAAGTTCATGCAATTCTCCTGTCTCAGCCTCCCAAGTACCTGGGATTACAGGTATGACCCACCATGCCCAGCTAATTTTTGCATTTTCAGTAAAGACAGGTATCTGCCATGTTGGCCAGGCTGGTCTCAAACTCCTGGTCTCAGGTGATCTGCCCACCTCGGCCTCCCAAAGAGCTGAGATCACAGGCGTGAGCCACTGTGCCTGGCCCTAATGTAGCTTTTTTTTTTTTTTTTTTTGAGGCAGAGTCTCGCTCTGTCGCCCAGGCTGGAGTGCAGTGGCCTTATCTTGGCTCACTGCAAGCTCCACCTCCCGGGTTCACGCCATTCTCCTGGCTCAGCCTCCAGAGCAGCTGGGACTAGAGGCGCCCACCACCACGCCAGGCTAGTTTTTTGTATTTTTTAGTAGAGACGGGGTTTCACCGTGTTAGCCAGGATGGTCTCGATCTCCTGACCTCGTGATCCACCCGTCTCGGCCTCCCAAAGTGCTGGGATTACAGGCTTGAGCCACCGCGCCCGGCCAGTGTAGCTTTTAAAAACACTTAATTTTAACTCAGGAAACACTTTATTTAATTAGGAAGGTCTTTTTTTTTTTTTTTTTGAGGCGGAGTCTCGCTCTGTCGCCCAGGCTGGAGTGCAGTGGCCGGATCTCGGCTCACTGCAAGCTCCACCTCCCGAGTTCACGCCATTCTCCTGCCTCAGCCTCCCGAGCAGCTGGGACTAGAGGCGCCCGCCACCACGCCCAGCTAGTTTTTTGTATTTTTTAGTAGAGACGGGGTTTCACCGTGTTAGCCAGGATGGTCTCGATCTCCTGACCTCGTGATCCACCCGTCTCGGCCTCCCAAAGTGCTGGGATTACAGGCTTGAGCCACCGCGCCCGGCCAGTGTAGCTTTTAAAAACACTTAATTTTAACTCAGGAAACACTTTATTTAATTAGGAAGGTCTTTTTTTTTTTTTTTTTTTTTTTTTTTTTTTGAGACGGAGTCTCGCTCTATTGCCCAGGCTGGAGTGCAGTGGCCGGATCTCAGCTCACTGCAAGCTCTGCCTCCCTGGTTCACCCCATTCTCCTGCCTCAGCCTCCCGAGTAGCTGGGACTGCAGGCGCCCGCCACCTCGCCCGGCTAGTTTTTTGTATTTTTTTTTAGTAGAGACGGGGTTTCACCGTGTTAGCCAGGATGGTCTCGATCTCCTGACCTCGTGATCCGCCTGTCTCGGCCTCCCAAAGTGCTGAGATTACAGGCTTGAGCCACTGCGCCCAGCCAGGTGTAGTTTTGTTTTTGTTTTTTTTTTTTTTTTTTTTTGAGACGGAGTCTTGCTCTGTCGCCCGGGCTGGAGTGCAGTGGCCGGATCTCAGCTCACTGCAAGCTCTGCCTCCCGGGTTTACACCATTCTCCTGCCTCAGCCTCCCGGGTAGCTGGGACTACAGGCGCCGCCACCTCGCCCGGCTAATTTTTTGTAGTTTTTAGTAGAGACGGGGTTTCACCGTGTTAGCCAGGATGGTCTCGATCTCCTGACCTCGTGATCCGCCTGTCTCGGCCTCCCAAAGTGCTGAGATTACAGGCTTGAGCCACTGCGCCCAGCCAGGTGTAGTTTTGTTTTTGTTTTTTTTTTTTTTTTTTTTGAGACGGAGTCTTGCTCTGTCGCCCGGGCTGGAGTGCAGTGGCCGGATCTCAGCTCACTGCAAGCTCTGCCTCCCGGGTTTACACCATTCTCCTGCCTCAGCCTCCCGGGTAGCTGGGACTACAGGCGCCGCCACCTCGCCCGGCTAATTTTTTGTAGTTTTTAGTAGAGACGGGGTTTCACCGTGTTAGCCAGGATGGTCTCGATCTCCTGACCTCGTGATCCGCCCGTCTTGGCCTCCCAAAGTGCTGGGATTACAGGCTTAAGCCACTGCGCCCGGCCCAGGTGTAGTTTTATAGTCTTATTTTCTTGTATATTTTTAGGGGAAAATTCACATGGTAATTAATTTATCCCTAGGTAATATGAACATTAGAGTAAAAGACTTTGTAATGTTGAAACAAATTAATTGCATATAAATTATGGAGCAATTGTTTTACAAAAACAGTCTCCATAATGCCTGTACTGCACTTAAATTCACTTACAGTCTACCAGTCAACTTGTCAGAGATACAGTTTTTGTAAAGTCAAATTCCTCTGCATCTTTTTTTTTTTTTTCCCTGAGACACGGTCTTACTGTCTCCCCCAGGCCTGAGTGCAGTGGCCTAGTCACAGCTAGCTGCAGCCTCAACCTCCCAAGGCTCAGGTGATCCTCCCGTCCCAGCCTCCCAAGTAGATGGGACTGTAGGCAGGTGCCACCATGCCTGGCTAATTTTTGTATTTTTTGTTGAGATGGGGTTTCGTCATGTTGCTCAGGCTAGTCCCTCCACATCTTAGTAAGTTTTCATTTATTTGTTTCTTCCTTAACACAAAGCTATAGGAAACATTGGGAAATTAAATTTTAATTCTAAAGTCCTTTGGCTTGATTTGAACTTAAAATCTATAACATTGCACTTGATCTTAAGAACACTCACAGAGCCAGGTGCGATGGCTACCGCCTGTAATCCAAGCACTTTGGGAGGCCGAGGCGGGTGGATCATGAGGTCAGGAGTTCAAGACCAGCCTGGCCAAGATGGTGAAACCCCGTCTCTACTAAAAATACAAAAATTAGCTGGATGTGGTGTTGGGCGCTTGTAATCCCAGCTACTCGGGAGGCTGAGGCAGGAGAATTGCTTGAAGCCGGGAGGCAGAGGTTGTAGTGAGCCAAAATCGTGCCACTGCACTCCAGCCTGGGCGACAGAGCGAGACTCTGTCTCAAAAAAAAAAAAAAGAATACTCACAGACTTGTCATTTGAATCCTAATGCAGTGCTGTTAGGTGATCACTGCCCATTAAATGAAGAGAAAAATACTATATGAGAAAAATCTATTTGCCTTTGTATGTCTTTCACAGTTTTTTTCCTTTTATTGTATTTATTAATTTTCGAGACTGTCATAAAACAATTTGGATTTAAATTGTGTCTTGGACCAGAATTTGATGAGACTTTTTGGTCAGTTTAACCAAAATGGCTTTAGGTCAAGATCTGTGAGCCACGTGAAGCTTTATAAATTTTTCAGATATACTACTAGAAAAATGATAGACCAGTTTTCTTTCACAGTTTTCATTGGGAATCAGATATCTAATAAGAATTAACAAAATTAGATAAGAAGTACACAACATGGTGAAACCCCATCTCTACTAAAAATACAAAATAACCAGGCGTGGTGGCGGGCACCTGTAGTCCCAGCTGCTTGAGAGGCTGAGGCAGGAGAATGGTGTGAACCAGGAAGGCAGAGCTAGCAGTGAGCTGAGATCGCACCGCTGAACTCCAGCCCAGGTGACACAGCGAGACTCCATCTCAAAAAAAAAAAGTACACAAATATTTCAGAATCCAGAATATCTGGTTTGAAATATTTTACTTGTTTATTTTTTTGTTTTTGAGATGGAGTCTCACTGTGTCACCCAGGCTGGAGTACAGTGGCATAATCTCGGCTCACTGCAACTTCCACCTCCTGAGTTCAAGGATTTCTCCTGCCACAGCCTCCCTAGTAGCTGGGACTACAGGCACCTGCCACCACACCCAGCTAATTTTTGTATTTTTAATAGCGATGGGGTTTCACCATGTTAGCCAGGCTGGTCTCGATCTCCTGACCTCAGGTGTCCACCTGCCTCAACCTCCCAAAGTGCTGGGATTATAGGCATGAGCCACCATGCCTGACAGGTTTGAAATATTTTTAATTTGAGGAGAAAACTTGATTCACTATTTATTAGGAATGGAAAGTAATCTGTAGTAATCCTAGTTCTCCTCTGCAGTTCCTCCTTCGTAACATTACATGTATCATGACTCATTGCAGCATCACTATAGCACCTCCTGGGAGCATCCCAGACACAACAATTTTTGGTCCCCACTGCCGTTCTCTAAAATTAAGATACTGGATATTCTTGTGAATCCACAAATTTGATGAAGAGTTTTCACCACTAAGCACAAATATTGCGTGGCTAATTTAGAACAATTGAGAATAAGATTCCCCATGCAGGGCTTTTTCTTTTCCATTTCTAACCTATACCCACAGTTTGTCAAAGTGAGTATTTAATTCCCTATTTTAACATTATTTTATTTTATTTTATTTTTTGATATGGGGGTCTCACTCTGTTGCCCAGGCTGCATCTCTGCTCACTGCAGCCTCCACCTCCCAGGTTCAAGTGATTCTCCTGCTTCAGCCTCCCTAGTAGCTGGGATTACAGAAGCACACCACCACACCCGGCTAATTTTTTTTGTATTTTTAGTAGACACAGGGTTTTGTCATGTTGGCCAGGCTGGTCTCGAACTTCTGACCTCAGGTAATCCACATGCCTCGACTTCCCAAAGTGCTGGGATTACAGGCATGAGCCACCACACCCGGCCAACATTACTTTAAATTTCAGAATAAATTACCCTTGGCACTGAAACCAAATAGAAGAAAGATAATTTTAGAAGAAGAAATTTTATTTTCATTTTGAAAGATATTGTTGTCTTCGTTATATACAGTAATGGGAAACTTGGGTCTGTTTGAACTAGCTTTTCTGTCCAAAGAATGGAAGGTAGAATACGATGATCCAAGTTACTTTTAACCTTAAATGTAGGGAATGGATAGCAACAATGGCACACACAAACATGCACACACAGGTACATAACACACTCTGGCCATTACCACTTTATATCTTTTTAAACTGTTCTTACCTCCTCTACCATCAGGGGATTCTGCTAGTCAGTTTCTCTCTGGCAAATGCTTGACATTCTACTCTCAATCTCTCCATTCCCCACTCCACAGACACAGAGATGATTAAGGAGTAAAAATAAAACAAGTACTTTCAATCAATCAATGTGATGATCTATTTATAGTATATAGATTCCTCATCCTCAGTTTTTCTCCCCAGCCTGCATCATATTCCTGTAAAAATCTTTAAAATTCTTTAGTTCAACTCCCTAATTTAGGATAGAAAGTTTGACTTGAACTTCTTTGAAAATACAGTATCCTTTTCAGTAAAACATTTGACTTCCCTCTGCTTTATTAATGTTTACTTTAAAGTTGCAAATAACTACACTTATTTGGACTTAAATTGTATCTTGGACCAGAATTTGGTGAGACTCTTCGGTCAATTTACCAAAATGTCTTTTACCAAAATGGCTTTAGATCAAGATCTGAGAGCTGTGTGAAACTTTAGAAATTTTTCAGATGTAACTGGGCACAGGGGCTCATGCCTGTAACCTGTAATCCCAGCACTTTGGGAAGCCCAGGCAGGTGGATCACCTGAGGCCAGAAGCTCGAGATCAGCCTGGCCAACATGGTGAAACCCCGTCTCTACTAAAAATGCAAAAATTGGCTGGGTGTGGTGGTGCACGCCTGTAGTCCCAGCTACTTGGGAAACTGAGGCAGGAGAAAAGCTTGAACTCAGGAGGCGGAAGTTGCAGTGAGCCGAGATTGCACCATTGCACTCCAGCCTGGGTGACAGAGCGACACTCTGTTTCAAAAAAGAAAAAAAAAAAAAAGCAACACACATACATATGTGTTTAATGCCAAATTAATCAAATATGGCTGAAATATTTGTTGAGTGACTCATGACTTAATAGAAAAAAGAAAAAGTTTCATCTAAAGCTACTTCAAATATACTTTGAATCATAAAGGAGGGATTTTGAGAGAGAGAGAGAGACTGAGAGGGGGTAGTGGATAGGAAAAAAGGTAGAATGAGTGACAGGTTTCTTGAAATCAAATTTCAGTAATCCTAGTACTGTAGTAGGGAGAATCTGTTGGGAAGAGAATCTTACCTACACTGGAGAATAGGATGAGAGAAAGGAGGCTCTGGAGTGTTTCACATTTTCCTTATCTCATTTAGCCCTCACAATAACTTGGCAACAGAGTTAGCGTTATTCCCAGTTGACAGGTGAGGAAACTGAATCATTGTAGAATTCAAGTAAATTCCGAGGCAAAGAAACAATGTTTTTGTTGTGTACAAACATAACAAACTCTGAGGGTGGTTATCCAAATTAGATAAAAATCTGCTACTGACCACTATTATTTCCTCGCATTTATGGATGGAGAAATTCAGAAACAGCTGAATTATTAATACTTGGAAGCTGATGGAATGAAACAATATGGCGTGGCAAAAAGAATCTCGCAGTTGCCATTTCCATATTTCCTGAGTTTAAGACATGCTGATTGGATGCTCTTACCACATCCATTTTGAAAAACAGCACATATTTTAAAGACTTATGGCCAGGCGCGGTGGCTCAAGCCTGTAATTCCAGCACTTTGGGAGGCCGAGACGGGCGGAACACGAGGTCAGGAGATCGAGACCATCCTGGCTAACACGGTGAAACCCCGTCTCTACTAAAAAAATACAAAAAATTAGCCGGGCGTGGTGGCAGGCGCCTGTAGTCCCAGCTACTCGGGAGGCTGAGCCAGGAGAATGGCGTGAACCTGGAAGGCGGAGCTTGCAGTGAGCTGAGATTGTGCCACTGCACTCCAGAGCGAGACTCCTCAAAAAAAAAGAAAAAAGACTTATGGCATTTAGAAATGTCACAATAAATGAAACAGTAGCTTAATTATTTAGTGTAAACATTTATTTTACAGCTAGATAACTTTGTAAAATTATATAATTTAACTCAACATTTTAAAAACAAACTGTATGTATGTTTGTATGTGATATATGTATGTATGCGATACAAAAAGTAACATATCTCTTAAAATTTGGGAAATTTAAAACCAAGTAACAATATAGAATAAATATTGCCCCAATCCTACTATCTAGATTTAAGCACAATGCACTTTACTATAACCCTTCCTTTTCTACTTACTATGTCATAGTAGTGCTGGACTTTCCAGAGATAGAGTTTCTACGTAGTAGCTAACAAGTATTCCAAGGAGTAGGAGAAACACATTATATGTCTAGTAATTTTTTTTTTTAAAGACAGAGTCTCACTCTGTTGCCCAAACTAGAGTATTATGGCATAATCATAGATTACTGCAGACTCAATCTCCTGGGCTCAAGCCATCCTGCTGCCTCAGCCTCCCAAGTAGCTGGAACTACAGGCACATGCCACCATGCTAGGCTAATTTTTTTCTTTTTTTTTTTTTTTTTAATAGAGACAGGGTCTTGCTATGTTGCCTAGGCTGGTTTCAAACTCCCAGGCCAAGTGATCTGCCCACCTCAGCTTCCCAAAGTGCTGGGATTACAGGCCTGAACCACGAACCTGGCCCTGCTAGTTTTTAAAAAATATGTTTTGTAGAAATGGGGTCTTGCTATGTTTCTCAGACTGGTCTTGAACTCCTGGCCTCAAGTGTATATGTTTATTTTTAATGAACCAGCCACTATGCATTTAATTCCATGGTCCTGTTGCCTAATGCATTCCAAGGGTAATCCTTCACATTTCATAAGATGAACCTTGTGAAGAGTGTCAGGTTTGGGGGCAGACATGACAGTATATTCTTTATTTTGCAAGATACATTTTCTGTTATTCATTGTTGTTGCTGTTGTTGTTGTTGAGATAGAGTCTTGCTCTATCACCAGGCTGCAGTGCAGTGGTGCAATCTCGGCTCATTGCAACCCCCACCTCCCAGGTTCAAGCAAGTCTAGTGCCTCAGCCCCCTGAGTAGCTGGGATTACAGGAGTCCGCCACTACACCCAGCTAATTTTTGTATTTTTAGTGGAGACGGGGTTTCACCATGTTGGCCAGGTTGGTCTCAAACTCCTGGCCTCAAGTGATCTGCCCACTTCGGCCTCCCACAGTGCTGGGATTATAGGCGTGAGCCGCCACTCCTGGCCTGTTTTCTATAATTTTTTAAAACAACTTTAGGTATAATGTATATTCCATAGAAATTTTTATGAACCATTTACCACATACCATTCAATATGGTTAGGCTTTGTGTCCCCACCCAAATCTCATCTTGAATGGTAATCCCCATAATCCCCACATGTCAAGGGAGAGACCAGGTTGAGGTAATTGAATCATGGGGGCCGTTTCCTCCATGCTATTCTTGTGATAGTGAGTGTGATAGTGAGTGACATCTGATGATTTTGTAAGGGGGCCCTTCCCCCTTCACTTGCCACTTGGCCGTCCTGCCACCTTGTGAAGACGGTGCCTTGCTTCCCCATCGCCTTACGCCATGATAGTAAATTCATGAGGCCCCCCCCCAGCCATGCTGAACTGTGAATCAATTAAACCTCTTTCCATTATAAATTACCTAGTCTTGGGCAGTTCTTTATAGCAGTGTGAAAGCGGACTAATACACCATTCAAAATATATAGTTCTGTGGTATAATATGAAATATATTTGGCCTTTGTCCCTGATTCCTGTTACAAAGGCCCTAAAACTCTTGAAGTTTCTTGAGTGATAGGAGTATCTTTTGTTATTCACACTGAACCCCTTTCATAACCCCTGAGTTTATACTAATAAAGTGACCTAGAGTGAGTCTGTAGCTAGCCTCAGGGTGGGGCCAGTCAAGGAAAGACCAAGTGATGAGAGAATTAGAGAGCTGGAAATTTCAGTCCCACCCTCCAGCCTTCAGGAAAGAGAGAGAAGGAGCTAGAATTTTTTTTTTTTTTTTTTTGAGATGGAGTTTCACTCCTGTTGCCCGTGCTGGAGTGCAATGGCATGATTTTGGCTTACCGCAACCTCCGCCTCCCGGGTTCAAGCAATTCTCATGCCTCAGCCTCCTGAGTAGCTGGGATTACAGGTATGCGTCACCATGTCTGGCTAATTTTGTGTTTTTAGTAGAGATGGGGTTTCTCCATGTTGGTCAGGCTGATCTCAAATTCCTGACCTCAGGTGATCCGCCGGCCTCAGCCTCCTGAAGTACTGGGATTACAGGTGTGAGCCACCACACCGAGCCAGAAGATTTTTTAAATCCCCAAAACAAAGCCCCAACCTTTCTTCTGCTGGTCCTGGTAGCCACTAATCTACTTTCTATCAGGATCATATAATAGGTAGTATTCTGCATCTGGCTTCTTTCACTAACTGTTTTTAAGATTCATTCATTTTGTTCCGCTTCATTGTTGAATAGTTTTCTACTGTATGGATATACCATGTTTTGTTCATCTATTCATTAGCTGATATAAATGTTTTCATTTCTCTTGAGTATATAGTTAGAAGTAGAATTGCTGGATAATATGGTAAATTGTGTTTAACTTCTTTGGAAACTGCCAATTTGTTTTCTAAAGTGGCTGTAGCATTTACATTCCCACCAGCAATGTATGAACATTGCAGGGTCTCCACATCCTAGCATTTGTTACTGTCTGCCTTTTTTATTATGACCATTCAAGTGGGTGTGAAATTGTATCTTACTGGGGTTTAAAACCATGTTTGTATTTTCCCAATGATTAAGGGTATTGAAAATTTTTTCACATGCTTATTTGCCATTCATATATCCTCTTCAAATTTATTTCCTTATTCATTGTCTGTTTTTTAATTATGTTGCTTGTCTTCCTATTAAGAATTCTTTATATATTCTAAATCCAAGTCCTTCTTCAGATACATGGTTTGCAAATCATTTTTTCTAGTCTGTGAGATTTCATTTTCTTTTTTTTTTTTTTTTTTGAGACGGAGTCTTGCTCTGTCGCCCGGGCTGGAGTGCAGTGGCCGGATCTCAGCTCACTGCAAGCTCCGCCTCCCCGGCCCATGCCATTCTCCCGCCACAGCCTCTGGAGTAGCTGGGACTACAGGCGCCTGCCACCTCGCCCGGCTAGTTTTTTTGTATTTTTTTTAGTAGACACGGGGTTTCACCGTGTTAGCCAGGATGGTCTCGATCTCCTGACCTCGTGATCCGCCCGTCTCGGCCTCCCAAAGTGCTGGGATTACAGGCTTGAGCCACCGCGCCCGGCCAAGAGATTTCATTTTCTTAATGGTGTCTTATGTGGATTTTCTTGCGGGGAGGGAGGTGTTATTTGTTTGTTTCTTTTTATTTTTTGAGACACAATCTTGCTGTGTCACCAGGCTGGATTGCAGTGGTGCAATCTTGGCTCACTGCAACCTCCTCCCAGGCTCAAGCGAGTGTCATGCCTCAGCCTCCCGAGTAGTTGGGATTACAGACGTGACTGCTACACTGGTTAATTTTAGTAGAGATGAAGGTTTTGCCATGTTGGCCAGACTGTTCTTGAACTCCTGGACTCAAGTGATTCCCTCGCCTCGGGCTCTCAAAGTGCTGCGATTACTGGTGTTAGCTACCACACCCAGCCTTAAATTTGTTTTTTCTAAAAGTTTTATATAACTTTAGTGCTTACATTTAGGTCTATGATCTGTTTTGAGTTATTTTTGTATATGGTGTGACATAAAAGTCGAAATATATTTCTTTAATTTTTTTTTTTTTTTTTTTGAGATGGAGTTTTGCTCTTGTTGCCCAGGCTGGACTGCAGTGGCATGATCTCAGCTCACTGCAACCTCCACCTCCCAGGTTCAAGCGATTCTCTTGCCTCGGCCTCCCAAGTAGCTGGGATTACAAGCACCCGCCACCATACCTGGCTAATTTTTTGTTTGTATTTTTAGTAGAAACGGGGTTCCACCATGTTGGCCAGGCTGGTCTCGAACTTCTGACGCCAGGTGATCCACCCGCCTCGGCCTCCCAAAGTGCTGGGATTACAGAGATTACAGGCATGAGTCACCATACCTGGCCTATTTTGCAATTTCTTGAGGTGAAATAAAAATTCTAGCCAGGAACGGGCACGGCGGCTCACACCTATAATCCTACACTTTGGGAGGCTGAAGCAGGTGGATCACGAGGTCAGAAGTTCAAGACCTGCCTGGACAACATGGCGAAACCCCATCTCTGCCAAAATTAGCCAGGCATGGTGGCACATGCCCGTAATCCCAGCTACTTGGGAGGCTGAGGGAGGAGAATCACGTGACCTCGAAAAGCAGCGTTTACAGTGAGCTGAGATTGTGTCATTGCACTCCAGCCTGGGTGACAGTGAGACTCTGTATAAAAAAAAAAAAAAAAAATCTAGCCAGGTGCTGGTAAATGCTTGACAAAATAATGGTTCTTCCCTGTCTGCTGAAAACATTTTCAACTTTGGGAGAGACACTCTGTGGCTTTGAGGGAGGAGGCTACCACCCAACCAGCCAGATCCATGACCAAATGAAAAATTATTCATAATACCTATGTATTTGTGTAGGACTATCCTATTAGTTCTGTCCCTCTAGAGAACCCTGACTAATGTCCAGGCACAGTGGCTCATGCCTGTAATCCCAGCACTTTGTGAGGCAGGGCAGATCACCCAAGGTCAGGAGTTCAAGACCAGCCTGGCCAACATGGTGAAACCCCATCTCTACAAAAAAAAAAAAAAGAAAACGATTTCTACAAAAATTAGCCAGGCATAATGGCAGGTGCCTGTAATCCCAGCTACTTAGGAGGCTGTGGTGGGAGAATTGCTTGAACCTGGGAGGCAGAGAGTGCAGTGACCAGAGATCACACCATTATACTCCTGTCTGGGAGACTGAACGAGACTCTGTCTCAAAAAAAAATTAATTAATTAGTTAATTAATTTTATAAAAAGAGAACCCTGACTAATACAGGCTGCTACAACAAAATACCTTAGACTAAGTAAGTAACTTATGAATGACAGAAATTTGAGCTGGACACTGTGGCTCATACCGGTAATCTAAGTACTTCTGGGTACAACCTACCAAGGCAGGAGGGTTGCTTACATTTAGGAGTTTAAGAACAAACAGTCTGGGCAACAAAGTGAGACCCTGTCTCTTCAAAAACAAACAAATAAAAAAAAAAAAACGGCACAATGGTGTTTCCCTGTAGTCCCGGCTACTCAAGAGGCTGTTCCCTTGTGGTCTTATACCAAGTAAGCTCTCAATCAGTGTTAACTGAATTTGATTTGGGGTTCAGTGAAGTGAACCTTGTTTTTATAGGTGTGAACCTTGATCAGGCTTTGCTACTCTGAGCATGGTCCCTGCACCAGCAGTATTGGCATCAACTGAGAGCTTGTTAGAAGTACAGAATGCCAGACCCTGCCCCAGATCTACAGAACCAGACTCTATTATTTATTTATTTATTTATTTATTTATTTTAGAAATGGGGTCTTATTCTGTCTCCCAGGCTGGAGTACAATGGTGTGATCATAGCTCACTGCAGCCTCGAACTCCTGGAATCAGACTCTGTTTTAACAAGCTCCCTGTCTTATTCTGTTTGGGCTGTGTGGTGATTAATATTGAGTGTCAACTTGATTGGATTGAAGGATGAAACGTATTGATCCTGTGTGTGTCTGTGAGGGTGTTGCCAAAGGAGATTAACTTTTGAGTCAGTGGGCTGGGAAAGGCAGACCCACCCTTAATCTGTTTGGGTACCGTCTAATCAGCTGCCAGTGAATATAAAGCAGGCAGAAAAACGTGAAAAGGCGAGACTGCCTTAGCCTTCCAACCTACATCTTTCTCCCCTGCTGGATGCTTCCTGCCCTCAAACATCAGGCTGCAAGTTCTTCAGCTTTGGGACTCAAACTGGCTTCCTTGCTCCTCAGCTTGCAGACGGCCTATTGTGAGACCTCGTGATCGTGTGAGTTAATACTACTTGGTAAACTCCCCTTTATATATACATCTATCCTATTAGTCCTGTCCCTCTAGAGAACCCTTACTAATACAGGATGCTACAACAAAATACCTTAGGCTAAATAACTTAGAAATGACAGAAATTTGGACTGGGCCCTGTGACTCATACCTGTAATCTAAGTACTTCTAGGGACCAATGCAGGAGGATCGCTTAAAAGTAAGAGTTTTGGGCCAGGCACGGTGGCTCAAGCCTGTAATCCCAGCACTTTGGGAGGCCGAGACGGGCGGATCACGAGGTCAGGAGATCAAGACCATCCTGGCTAACACAGTGAAACCCCGTCTCTACTAAAAAATACAAAAAAACTAGCCGGGCGAAGTGGCGGGCGCCTGTAGTCCCAGCTACTCGGGAGGCTGAGGCAGGAGAATGGCGAACCCGGGAGGCGGAGCTTGCAGTGAGCTGAGATCCGGCCACTGCACTCCAGCCTGGGCAACAGAGCAAGACTCCGTCTCAAAAAAAAAAAAAACTAAGAGTTTTAAGAACAGGCCAGGTACAGTGGCTCACGCCTGTAATCCCAGCACTTTGGGAGGCTGAGGCGGGTGGATCACGAGGTCAGGAGATCAAGACCATCCTGGCCAACGTGGTGAAACTGCATCTCTACTAAAAATATAAAAAATAAAGATACAAAAATTAGCCAGGCGTGGTGGCGGGTACCTGTAGTCCCAGTTACACGGGAGGCTGAGGCAGGAGAATCACTTGAACCCTGGAGCAGGAGGTTGCAATGAGCCGAGTTTGCACCACTGCACTCTGCAGCCTGGTGACAGAGCGAGACTCTGTCTAAAAAAAAAAAAAAGAACAAACAGCCTGGGCAACAAAGTGAGATCCTGTCTGTACAAAAAAATTAAAACAATTAACTGGGCACAATGGTGTCTGCCTATAGTCCCAGCTACTCAAGAGGCTGAGGCGGGAGGATGGCTTGAGCCCAGAAGTTTGAAGCTGCAGTGAGTTATGATCATGCCACTGCACTCCAGCCTGGGCAACAGAGCAAGACCCTGTCTCTAAAAAAAAAGGAGCAGAGATTTGTCACAGTCTAGAGGCTGGGAAGTCCAAGATCAAGATCTCACCAGTGTCTGGTGAGGGCCTGCTTCCTCATAGACTATGCCTTCTCACTGCAGCCCAGCTAGCTCTGGGGTCTCCTTTATAAGGCACTAATCCTATTCATGAGGGCAGAGTGCTTATGATCTAATCACCTCCCAGAGGCCCATCTTCCCATACTAGCACATGGAGTGTAAGGTTTCAACGTAATTTGCGGAAGACACAAGCATTCAGACCATAGCACTCCCCCAAATCATTTGTCTGTTCATTTGATAAGGACAGGCCAGGTACGGTGGCTCACGCCTGTAATCCTGCACTTTGGGAGGCCAAGGCAGGTGGATCACTTGAGGTCAGGAGTTCAAGACCAGCCTGACCAACAGGGTGAAAGCCCACCTCTACTAAAAATACAAAATTAGCCGGGTGTAGTGGCGCATGCCTGTAATCCCAGCTACTTGGGATACTGAGGCAGGAGACTCGCTTGAACCTGGGAGGCCAAGGTTGCAGTGAGCTGAGATTGAACCATTGCACTCCAGCCTGGGCAATAAGAGTGAAACTCCATCTCAAAAAAAAAAGGCCAGGTGCGGTGGCTCACACACTTTGGGAGGCCAAGGCAGGTGGATCATCTGAGGTCGGGAGTTCAAGACCAGCCTGACCAACATGGAGAAACCCCCTCTCTACTAAAAATACAAAATTTAGCTGGGTGTGGTGACGGGCACCTGTAATCCCAGCTACTTGGGAGGCTGAGACAGGAGACGCGCTTGAACCTAAGAGGTGGAGGTTGCAGTGAGCCGAGATCATGCCATTGCCGTCTAGCCTGGGCAACAAGAGCAAAACTCCATCTCAAGACAAACAAACAAAAAAGGTGTTATCTGAGCCAGGCTTGGTGGCTCATGCCCATAGTCCCAGCTCTTTGAGAGGCCAAAGCAGGTGGTTCCCTTGAAGTCAGGAGTTCGAGACCAGCCTGGCCAACATGGTGAAACCCCATCTCTACTAAAAATACAAAAATCAGCCAGGTGTGGTGGTGCATGCCTGTGATCCCAGCTACTGCGGAGGCTGAGGCAGGAGAATTGCCTCAACCTGGGAGGGGGAAGTTGCAGTGTGCTGAGATCACACCACTGCACTCCAGCCTTGGTGATACAGCAAGACTCCGTCTCATAAATAAATAAATAAATTGAATATGCAAACTCTGTAAAAGAATGGGAAAATGTACATAAATAATGTTAAGTCACAAAATCAAAATGCCAAATTCTACAGTCACGTGGATTACAACTATGTAAAGTGAGCATCTAAATAGATAAACATTCAAAATACAATAGATAGGCCAGGTGCAGTGGCTCATGCCTGTAATCCCAGTACTCTGGCAGACCAAGGTGGGTGCATCACCTGAGGTCAGGAATTCAAGACCAGCCTGGCCAACATGGTGAAACCCTGTCTCTACTAAAAATACCAAAAAAAACACAAGCTGGGTATGGTGGCGCACGCCTATGATCCCAGCTACTCGGGAGGCTGAGGCAGAAGAATTGCTTGAACCTGGGATGTGGAGGTTGCAGTAAGCTGAGATTGTGCTACTGCACTCCAGCCTGAGCGACAAAGTAAGACTCCATCTCAAAAAACAAACAAACAAAAGAAAAAAAAAAAAAACAGAGGGATCTTGAAAACATTTTGCTAAGTGAAAGAAGCCAGTCACAAAGGACACCATGTTGTGTAATTCCATTTATATGAAGTATCCCAAATAGGCAAATATAAAAAGACAGAAAGTAAATTCGGGGTTGCCAGGGGATAGGAATTTAGGGGATGATGTACAAGAGGTATAAGATTGTAGTAATACTTGCACAAGTAAGTGAGTATACTAAAAGCCATTGAATTGTACACTTTAAGTGAGTGAATTGTATGGCATGTTAATTATATTTCAATAAAACTGTTAAAAAGAGATACAGACAAGCAGATCAGACAACCTGTAAGAGTTCCCAGTGGCCAAAGATGGAATAAATTGAACAGTATAGGATTGGATATAGCCCAAAGTATAAAATAAACATACGTGAGTACATACGGCAGCCCCTACTTACCCACAGTTTTGCTTTCCACTGTTTCAGTTACCCACAGTCAACAGTGGTCTGAAAATATTAAATAGAAAATTCCAGCCGGGCGCGGTGGCTCAAGCCTGTAATCCCAGCACTTTGGGAGGCCGAGACGGGCGGATCACGAGGTCAGGAGATCGAGACCATCCTGGCTAACACGGTGAAACCCTGTCTCTACTAAAAATACAAAAAAACTAGCCAGGCGAGGTGGCGGGCGCCTGTAGTCCCAGCTCCTTGGGAGGCTGAGGCAGGAGAATGGCCTAAACCCGGGAGGCGGAGCTTGCAGTGAGCTGAGATCTGGCCACTGCACTCTAGCTCGGGCAACAGAGCAAGACTCCGTCTCAAAAAAAAAAAAAAAAATTCCAGAAATAAAAAAAAATTTTTTTTCTGAGACGGAGTTTTGCTCTTGTTGCCCAGGCTGGAGTGCAATGGCGTGATCTCAGCTCACCGCAACCTCCACCTCCCAGGTTTAAGCGATTCTCCTGCCTCAGACTCCCAAACTGCTGGGATTACAGGCATGCACCACCACGCCGGCTAATTTTTGTATTTTTAGTAGAGACAGTGTTTCCCCACGTTGGTCAGGCTGGTCTCGAACTCTCAACCTCAGGTGATCTGCCCGCCTCGGCCTCCCAAAGTGCTGGGATTACAGGCGTGAGCCACGGTGCCTGCAACAATTCTTAAGTTTTAAATTGCACGCTGTTCTGAGTAGCATGATGAAGTTTTGTGCCATCCTGCTCTGCTGTGTCTGGGATGTGAATATCCCCTTTGTCCAGCATATCTATGTTGTATTTTTTCTTTTTTTTTTTTTTTTTTTTTTTGAGGCAGGGTATTACTCTGTCACCTAGGCTGGAGTGCAGTGGTGCAAACACGGCTCACTACAGCCTTGATTCCCTGGGTTCAAAGGATTTTCCTGCCTCAGCCTCCTGTGTAGCTGAGACCACACCCAGCTAACTTTTTTATTTTCTTGTGGAATGGGGTCTTGCTTTGTTGTGTAGACTGGTTTTGAACTCCTGGGCTCAAGCAATCCTCCACTTCCGCCTCTTAAAGTGATGGAATACAGGCATGAGCCACGGAGCCTGGCCAATCATGAGAAAATACATTAGACAAACCCAAGTTGAGGGATATTCTGACCAGTATTTCCCAAAACTGTCACAGTCATGAAAAACAAGAAAAGACTAAAAAACCATCACAGTCCAGAGAAGATTAAGGAAATAAGATGACTAAATGCAACATGGTATCATGGAGGGGAGCCCGGAATAGAAATCGGACAAATGGAAAAACTGGTGAAATGTGAACAAAATCTGAGTTTAGTTATAATAATGCTATCCATGTTAATTTGTTAGATTTTATACATGTACCATGGTAATGTGAGAGGATAATATTAGGGGAGATGGGCAAGGGTATACAAAAATTCTCTGTATTATCTTCACAACCTTTGTAAATCTAAAATTATTCCAAATACTCAAACCTGTAATCCCAGATACTTGGGAGGCTAAGGTGGGAGAACTGCTTGAGGACAGGAGTTTGAGACCAGACTCACAGCAAGACCCTGTCTCTGAACAATAAAATAAATAAAATAATTCCACATACAAAGTTAGTGTTTTTTAAAGCAGAGCTCAGAGAGACCTAAGTATTCATATTAAAGTGAAGATGGGGCAACACTGAAGACTACTCCAAGTAAAAAAATAAACAAATATGCTGGGCACGGTGGCTCACGCCTATAATCCCAGCATTTTGGGAGGCCGAGGCAGGCAGATCACCTGAGGTCAGGAGTTCGTTTGAGACCAGCCTGGCTAACATGGTGAAACCCTGTTCCTACTAAAAATACAAAAATTAGGACAAGTGTGGTGGCTCACGCCTGTAATCCCAGCACTATGGGAGACCAAGACAGGTGGATCACCTGAGGTGAGGAGTTCCAGACCAGCCTGACCAACATGGTAAAACCTTGTCTCTACTAAAAGTCCAAAAATTAGCTGGGTGTGGTGGCGCATGCCTGTAATCCCAGCTACTCAGGAGGCTGAGACAGGAGAATTGCTTGAACCTGGGAGGTGGAGGTTGCAGTGAGCTGAGATCATGCCACTGCACTCCAGTCTAGGCAACAGAGGGAGACTCCTCCAAAACCAAATAAAAAATAATAAATAAAGTTAAGAGAGTACCGGGAATGGTGTCCATGCCTGTAATCCCAGTGCTTTGGGAGGCCAAGGTTGGCAGATCGCTTGAGCCCAGGAGTTCGAGATCAGATTGGGCAACATGATGAAACCCTGACTCTACAAAAAATGCAAAAAATTAGCCAGGTGTGGTGGCCCACGCAGAGGTTACAGTGAGCCGAGATTATGCCACTACACTCCAGCCTGGGTGACAGAGAAAGACCCTGTTTCAAAATAAATAAACAAAAAAATTTTTTTTTTTTTTTTTTTTTTTTTTTTGAGACGGAGTCTTGCTCTGTCACCCAGGCTGGAGTGCAGTGGCGGGATCTCAGCTCACTGCAAGCTCTGCCTCCGGGTTCACGCTATTCTCCTGCCTCAGCCTCCGGAGTAGCTGGGACTACAGGCGCCCGCCACCTCGCCCGGCTAGTTTTTTTGTATTTTTTTTTAGTAGAGACGGGGTTTCACCATGTTAGCCAGGATGGTCTTGATCTCCTGACCTCGTGATCCGCCCGTCTCGGCCTCCCAAAGTGCTGGGATTACAGGCTTGAGCCACCGCGCCCGGCCAAAAATTTTTAAAAATAAAGTGAAGAGGGCTTGTGTATGTGTCTGAGTATATAAGTCTATAAGTACCTTTAGGTGATACTGTTTAAATATTTAAATTTTTACCAGTATAATGCAGATGTTTAGGTTTGAGGGTAATTTATGTGTGTGTGTGTGTGTTGTGTGTGTATATATATATATGTGTGTGTGTGTGTATATATATATGTTGGCCAGGCTGGTTTCAAACTCCCAAGCTCAAGTGATTCACCCACCTCAGCCTCCCAAAGTGCTGGGATTACAGGCATGAGCCACGATGCGCCATCCATATTCATTTTAATAATTAAAAGACATGGCCAGGTGAGGTGACTCACTCCTATATTGCCAGCACTTTGGGAGGCCGAGGCAGGAGTTCAAGACCAGCCTGGGCAAGACGGCAAAACCTCATCTCTACAAAGAGTACAAAAATTAGCTGGGTGTGATGATGTGTGCCTGGAGTCACAACCACTAGGGAGCCTGAAGTGGGAGTATCACCTGAGCCACGGGACATCGAGGCTGCAATGAGCCATGATTGTGCCACTGCACTCCAGCTTTGGTGATAGAGTGAGACCCTCTCAGGGGAAAAAAAAAAAAAAGACATGAAGTTAACATGGAGCAAGCACAGATACTACAAACTGAGAATTGTTAACACCAACTTCATAATTCTCAGTTTGTAGTATCTGCGCTTGCTCCATGTTTCATTATTTATAATGCTGTAAACATTTTTATGCATATAGATTTTAATTATACCTTAGGATAAATTCCTAAGACTGGGATGCTTGAGTTAAAAGGTGAAATCACTGGCCGGGCACCGGTGTCTCACACTTGTAATCCCAGCACTTTGGAAGGCTGAAGCGGGCAGATCACCGGAGGTCAGGAGTTTGAGACCAGCCTGGTCAACATGGTGAAACCCCTTCTCTACTAAAAATATAAAAAAATTAGGCAGGCATGGTGGTGGGTGCCTGTAATCCCAGCTATTTGGGAGGCTGAGGTGGGAGAATCACTTGAACTTCGGAGACGGAGGTTACACTGAGCTAAAATAATGCCACCTGCACTCCAGCCTGGGAGACGAGAGGGAGACTCCCCCTCAAAAAAAAAAAAAAAAAAAAAGGCCGGCGCGGTAGCTCACGCCTGTAATCCCAGCACTTTGGGAGGCCGAGACGGGTGGATCACGAGATCGGGAGGTCGAGACCATCCTGGCTAACACGGTGAAACCCCGTCTCTACTAAAAATAGAAAAAATTAGCCGGGCGTGATGGCCGGAGCCTGTAATCCCAGCCACTCGGGAGGCTGAGGCAGGAGAATGGCGTGAACCGGGGAGGCGGAGCTTGCAGTGAGCCGAGATCGCGCCACTGCATTCCAGCCTGGGAGACAGAGCGAGACTCCATTTCAAAATAAGTAAGTAAATAAATAAAAATTAAAAAGATAGAATAATTTTCATGATTTGTTTTTGCATTCTACTTGCTTACGTGGCAGAAAGTGTGTAGAAATTTAAAAGACCAATAAAAATGTATAAATATACATATCTATTTCCCTGTAGACTTATCAGTACTTTTTCCCTAATTTAATACAAGAAATGAGGAAAGGAAAGAAAGTGTGCTAAATTTTTTCTTTTTTTTTGAGATGGAGTTTCGCTTTTGTTGCCCAGGCTGGGGTGCAATGGCATGGTCTCAGCTCACTGCAACCTCTGCCTCCTGGGTTCAAGGGATTCTCCTGCCTTAGCCTCCCGAGTAGCTGGGATTACAGGCACCTGCCACCATGCTCGGCTAATTTTTCTACTTTTATTAGAGAACAGGTTTTCACTATGTTGGCCAAGCTGGTCTCAAACACCGAACCCCAGGTGATCCACCCACTTCGGCCTCCCAAAGTGTTGGGATTATAGGCATGAGCCACCACGTCCGGACTTATGCTAAATTTTTTTTTTTTTTTGAGATGGAGTCTGGCTCTGTTGCCCAGGCTGGAGTGCAGTGGCACTATCTCAGCTCACTGCAAGCTCCGCCTCCCGGGTTTACGCCATTCTCCTGCCTCAGCCTCCCGAGTAGCTCGGATTACAGGCGCCCGCCACCACGCCCAGCTAGTTTTTTGTATTTTTTAGTAGAGACGGGGTTTCACCGTGTTAGCCAGGATGGTCTTGATCTCCTAACCTCGTGATCCGCCCGTCTCGGCCTCCCAAAGTGCTGGGATTACAGGCTTGAGCCACCGCGCCCGGCGCATGCTAAATGTTTTTACAACAATTATGTCATTTGCCTCATTTAATTTTCTCCATCAGTCAGTCAAGTAGATATACTCCCAGTTGACAGTGCAAGGGCTGGGTGCCATAGGCCCCTGGGATGATAGCCAGAAGGCAGATACCAAAGGTCAAGTCCTGGAATATTGCCCAAAGCAGAGCTGGGAGAAGAAATCCAAAGCAAGTCACGAAGAACAGAGGCCAGAGAAGGAATGGGGGCCAAGGCACTGGATCAAATGAAGGGAAGGGACAGCCTGAGCTAGGTTGGGAAATGGGAGGTCCTTTGGATGAATTCTAAATTCTAAAACACATTTTTTTACTTTTTAGTGACTTTCTTTCTTTCTTTCTTTTTTTTTTTTTTGTGGAGATGGTCTCATTATGTTGCCCAGGCTGGTCTTAAACTTCTGGCCTCAAGTGATCATCCTGCCTCAACCTCTCAAGTGCTGGGATTGAAGGCATGAGCTACCATGTCTGGCCTTTAATAACTTTTTATGGGATCCAGCCAGGGCTTTATGGGTGGAATGGGTTCATTTAAAGATACCAGAAGAGATTAGTTACTAAGACATTTTAGAGTTCATCAATTTATCACATTTATGTTTAAAAAAAAAAAGTTGCTACATCTGCATACATATTTACATGATACACAGAGGAGATCTAAAAGGATAGGCACTAAACTTTAAAACATTGGATTTATCTTTGGGAAAATTAATAGGATTCGGGGCGGGAATAGGGTATGAGGGTGTTTTATATGTCTGCTTTGTTGGAGTACTTATGTGACTTTTATAAAGGAAAAGTTATTGCTAGAAAAAGCTTTCATTCATTCTTTCATCTATTCAGTAAACATTTATTGTATGCTCACTGTATACTAGGCACTGTGCGAGGATCTGAAGTAAGGCATAGATTCTACCCACTAGAAGAAGTTCATGTTCTGGTATAGTGTTTTTCAAACTTTGACTCAGTCTCTTAGCAAGTTCTGAAATTAATCAGTGGGTCATATTATATTATAACCCATAGTATAAAATAAAATATCTGCCATACTTATATACATTAATAATTGAGTAAATAGACAAATGGCCTGGGCAACATAGCAATACCCCATGTCTGCAAAAAATTTTTTTTTAATTAGCAGGGCATAGGCCAGGCCCAGTGGCTCACACCTGTTATCCCAGCACTTTGGGAGGCTGAGGCGAGCGGATCACAAGGTCAGGAGGTCAAGACCAGCCTGGTGAATATGATGAAACCCCGTCTCTACTAAAAATACAAAAATTAGCCAGGCGTGGTGGCAGACACCTGTAGTCCCAGCTACTTGGGAGGCTGAGGCAGGAGAATCACTTGAACCCTGGAGGGTTTAGGCAGAGGTTGCAGTGAGCCAAGATCGCACCACTGCACTCCGGCCTGGGTGACAGAGCAAGACTCTGTCTCAAAAAAATAAATAAATAAATAAATAAAATTAGCAGGACATGGAGGTACGTGCCTCCAGTCCCAGCTACTCGGGAGGCTGATGTGGAAGGATCACTGGAGGCTGGGAGCTCAAAGCTGCAGTGAGCCATCATTGCACCACTGCACTATAATCTGGGCGATAGAGCAAGACTGTCTCAAAAAAAAAAAAAAACAGTGACAGGTCGTATTGATTGTATTGATAGTATGTGCCTTTAACATGATGTGATGAAAATGGCACTTTACCTCTGTATTCTTTCTCCCAAAAAGACATAACCTCTATCTACTGCTAACATCAGACAAATCCCAATAAAGGGACATTCCTTAAAATACCTGACCAATACTCTTCAAAACTGTCAAGGTGTATCTCTGTATATCATGTAAATAATGTAATATATATATTGAATTTTACATTTACATTATATATGTTTGTATGCTGGGCCACAATGTACAATCTTTCTCTTGCAGTCACAGCTTTAAAAGTCTAAATTACTTTTCTGGTAGGAGACCTCAACATGCAATAAAATGGTTATTATATAGACTATAGACAGGATTATCAGCTCTTTGTAGTTGGGAAGAGAAGATTGGAATAGGCAGGAAAAGCTTCACCAGGGAAAAGACAACATGTTATCATGATGATATGTAGAACTCGGTGTGTGCCAACTGCCTAGCCTGTTCTAGGAATGTTACATATCCTAACTCCTTTAATTGTCACAACCACCTAGGAAGTGAGTACTGTTACTATGGCCATTGTACGGAAGACTGAGTTCTAAAAGACTAAATATCTTGTCCAGGGTCACAAAGCAACTAAGTAGTGGAGCCAAGCAGTCAGGCTGTCAGTCAGGCTGTCACCCAGGCTGGAGTGCAGTGGTGCGATCTTGGCTCACTGCAACCTCCACCTTCTGAGTTCAGGCGATTCTCCTGCCTCAGCCTCCTGAGTAGCTGGGATTACAGGTGTCTGCCTCCAGGCCCGGCTAATCTTTGTACTTTTAGTAGAGACGGGGTTTTGCCATGTTGGCCACGCTGGTCTCGAACTCCGGACCTCAGGTTATCTGCCCGCCTTGGCCTCCCAAAGTGTTGGGATTACAGACATGAGCCACTGTGCCCAGGCCATACTGTACTTATTCATGTAGTGGTTTGTTTGGCATTTTCCAGATTAATTGTGCAGCAGCATTAGAAAAGAGAATAATGACTGGATCACTTCCAAAGCTACCTGAAGTTAATGCTCATTAAGTTCAAATGAACATTTGGCTGGGCACAATGTCTCAGACGTATAATCCTAGCACTTAGTGAAGCTGAGGTGAGTGGATCACTTGAGTCCAGGAGTTCAAGACTAGACTGGGCAACTGGAAACCCCGCCTTTACAAAATATACAAAAATTAGCTGGGCGTGGTGGTGTGCACCTGTAGTCCCAGCTACTTGGGGGGCTGAGGTGGGAGGATTGCTTGAGCCTGGGAGGTCAAGGTTGCAGTGAACTGTGATTGTGCCACTACATTCCAACCTGGGTTGGAGTAAGACCCTGTCTCAACAGAACAAACAAAAAGGTTAAGTGAACATTTAATGACACTGATATGTAGAGTGAGGCAATGTGATAGATTAAAGACAGCATTATAGTATGAGTCAGGGGAGCAGAATTCAGTACTTCACACTGCATCTCTGATCAGTTTTCTCATCTACAAAATGAAGGGAGTACACCTCAGGGATGACAAATATAAGGTGCATATGTTGCCACTCACTGCTTCCTAACCTACAACTGACGAGTAATCACGCATGCCATCCTTTTGTTTTGAACCTGGAAGCAGCTCCAGAATCCTTCCCAAAGCAGCTGTTACAGTTAGTCACAATTGACACCCAAGTTGAAACTCATTTGCCATCTTTGGATATGACAAACTGTAAAGACTGTCCTAGGTCTGACTCCCAGAAGTACGCCATCAGAAATATGATACCTTCTCAATTCAATGTGTACTTCATTCAGCCTCTTCAATCTCTCTTTTCTCTGGGCGTTAAGTTTACATCATGTGGTTGCTGGGACATGGATCTGAGCATATTCTACTTTTTTTGTTGTTTTGGTTTATTTTATTTTTTATTTTATTTTATTTTATTTTATTTTATTTATTTTTTGGAGACGAAGTCTCACTCTGTCGCCCAGGCTGGAGTGCAGTGGTGCAATCTCGGCTCACTGCAACCTCCGCCTCCTGGGTTCAAGTGGTTCTCCTGCCTCAGCCTCCCAAGTAGCTATAATTACAGGCACCCGACACCACGCCTGGTTCCTTTTTTTGTATTTTTAGTAGAGAAAATATTTCACAATGTTAGCCAGGGTGGTCTCGAGTTCCTGACCTCAAGTGATCTACCCGCCTTGGCCTCCCAAAGTGTTGGGATTATAGGCGTGAGCCACTGCACCCAGCTAGTTGTTTTTTTTTTTTTTTAGAGATAGGGTCTCCTTCTGTCACCCAGGCTGGAGTGCAGTGGAGTGATCATAGCTCACTGTAGCCTAGAATTCCTGATCTCAGCCTTACTCTCCCAAGTAGCTGGGATTACAGACACGCACCACCACACCCAGCTCTTGTTTTTTCGTTTGTTTTTTGTTGTAGAGGCATGGTCTCCTATATTGCCTAGGCTGGTCTCCACCTCCTGGCCTCAGATGATCCATCCACCTCGGCCTCCCAAACTTCTGGGATTACAGGCGTGAGCCACCGCACCCAGCTTTTTCTTTCTTTTTCTTTTTCTTTTTTTTTAGAGATAGGGTCTCCTTCTGTCACCCAGGCTGGAGTGCAGTGGAGTGATCATAGCTTACTGTAGCCTAGAATTCCTGATCTCAGCCTTACTCTCCCAAGTAGCTGGGATTACAGACACGCACCACCACACCCAGCTCTTGTTTTTTCGTTTGTTTTTTGTTGTAGAGGTATGGTCTCCTATATTGCCTAGGCTGGTCTCCAACTCCTGGCCTCTGGTGATCCACCCACCTTGGCCTCCCAAAGTGCTGGGATTACAAGCGTGAACCACCTCGCCTGGCCCTGTATTCTAATGCAAATCTACCAACCTCACTAGTCTTGAAAGCATGTTCATGCTTGTCAAGCGCGTCTGTGTGAAGAGACCACCAAACAGGCTTTGTGTGAGCAACATGGCTGTTTATTTCACCTGGGTGCAGGCGGGCTGAGTCCGAAAAGAGAGTCAGCAAGATAAGGGTGGGGCCATTTTATAGGATTTGGGTAGGTAAAGGAAAATTACAGTCAAAGGGGGGTTGTTCTCTTGCAGGCAAGAGTGGGGGTTACAAGGTGCTCAGTGGGGGAGTCTTTTGAGCCAGGATGAGCCAGGAAAAGGAATTTCACAAGATAATGTCATCGCTTAAGGCAAGAACCGGCCATTTTCACTTCTTTTGTGGTGCAATGTCATCAGTTAAGGCGGGACTGGGCATTTGCACTTTCTTTGTGATTCTTCAGTTACTTCAGACCATCTATGTGCAAGTCACAGGGGATGCGATGGCTTGGCTTGGGCTCAGAGGCCTGACAATGCTAATCCAAGGAAAATGCTTGTTTGATTCCCGCTGTAAGTAACCTTAACCTTCTTTTCCTCTTTTCTAGATTTCCTTGCTGGGGCATCCTAGCACCATTTGTGTAATGCTTTCCCCAGTGAAGTTGCCTTCTTTCTTCTTCTTTGATTTATGTACACACATTCACATACAAGCTTTTCGGTGTAGCATCTACTGACTTCCTTCCTGGTCATCTAAACATCTTCCCAGCTCTGTGTGTGTGTGTCTCTCTCTCTCTGCGTGTGTGTGTGTGTGTGTGTGTGTGTTTAGAGATAGGATCTCACTCTGTTGCCCAGGCCAGAGTGGGAGTGCAGTGGTGTGATCATAGCTCACTGCTGCCTCCAATTCCTGGGCACAAGCAGTGCTCCCACCTTAGCTTCCTAAGTAGCTGGGACTATAGGTACACACCATGATGCCTGGCTTTTTTTTTTTTTTTTTTTTTTTTGCCTTTTTTGTGGTAAAGATGGCATCTCACTGTGTTTCCCAGGCTGGTCCCCAAATTCTGGTCTCAAGCTGTCCTGCCACCATGGCCTCTCGAAGTGCTAGAATTATAGGTGTGAGCTACCACGCCTGGCCCCTCTGGCCCCTTGTGTGTCATTGAATGCAAATAGTTTAAAAAAGGAAGTTCATACCTCTCCCTGACCACTCCCAACACTTGTCTAAGCATATTCCCTTCTTACTGTCTTACCTCAGTTTCATAATTATTTCATTTCCCTCCTCCTCGATGATTAATAACCATGATAGGTGCTTACAGCATTCATCTTCAGTTCTCAGATGTGTACTTGTCTCTCGAGTCTCCACATTGTTTATTTTGGCATTGTATATTTTATAGTAGAAATAGTTTAAAGTTGTGTTTCTCTAGTTTTTTACAACTGCATCCTGCTACAGTTAAAATTTTCTAATGTTTAAGAGTGTGCAAGAAAAGAAAGATATATCCAAGTCTTTGGAAGCCTTCATTTACTCTTTTTTTTTTTTTTTTTTTTTTTTTTTGAGATGGAGTCTTGCTCGATTGCCCGGGCTGGAGTGCAGTGGACGGATCTCAGCTCACTGCAAGCTCTGCCTCCCGGGTTTATGCCATTCTCCTGCCTCAGCCTCCCGAGTAGCTGGGACTACAGGCGCCCGCCACCTCGCCCGGCTAGTTTTTTGTATTTTTTAGTAGAGACGGGGTTTCACCATGTTAGCCAGGATGGTCTCGATCTCCTGACCTCGTGATCCACCTGTCTCGGCCTCCCAAAGTGCTGGGATTACAGGCTTGAGCCACCGCGCCCGGCCCATTTACTCTTTTCAAAACTTACATCCTAATGAATATCAATTCAACATGTCCTTATTTGTCATCCTTGCTCTTGAAGTCAGTGGGAAGGAATGCTGTGCTTGTAAGGTAGAAACCAATTTGATCCCTTGATGTAACACCTCAGTGAGATCTTTTTACATCTCATTTTACCACTTAATGCAAGCAGGACATTTAAAGGCAAAGGTTTGGCCATGAGTACCTTTGAGACATTTTCCTTTTACCCGGCAGTTGAAATCCAAGGTATAGAATTATAATTTCTAACTGTCATAAAGATGTTTTTTAAATAACTTCGCTGAAAGGGAGTAAAAGAAAGGATGGTAATCTTAACTTCCTGGTAACCCGCCATAATTTACTGACAGTAATTTGTGAGACAAATAAAAGCAGCATTTAATAGCAAATGATTAAACACCACAGAGTATGTTGCAACCCCACCCACAGCCATGAGCTTATCTTCCTGGAAAAGGGAGTGAATGGCCACAGGCCTCCCCCATGGCACAGCTGTTATATCCCCAGCTGAGCTGGTCTAGATAACATCCCGGTCTACACAGGGAATGAAGGCAACAACCCTAGGCTTGGCCACACTGGGCCTGGCTCTTTACACCTTAGTGTTTAGAATTGCTGTAAGATAACCACCTGTCTGATAGGGCTTAGGAAACAGGAAATGAGCTGGGAGGACGAAATGTATATATATATAAAAAACTTAGTCCAAGTATTATATCATAATGTTTCTAGTTGCAGCAAGGAAATAATACAGTTGATCCTTGAACAACACAGGCTTGAACTGCACAGATCCATTTATATGCAGCTTTTTTTCCAACCAAACACAGATGGAAAATACAGTGTTTGTGGCATGCAAAACCCCAGTTATATGGGGCTGGCTTTTTGTGTACGTAGTTTCCACAGGGTCTACTGCAGGACTTGAGTATGCACAGATTTGGTTATACTCAAGGCAGTCCCGGAACTAATAACCTGCATACTAAGGGTTGACTGTAATGAAAACAGCTCAGTTGTAAAGTGAATATTTACTGTAGACCAGCGCCTTTGCTAAGTGCTATTTGTGTTACCTATCTCACTCTCACACCTCAGAGTTAACCATCCCCCTGGGGTTCAAAAAACCCAAGCACCTTAAGCATCACATGGCAGGTATGTGGCAAAGCCAAAACTTAGCCAGGTCTGTCTTACTCAGGTCTGAGCTTTTAAGCAATGCATTCTCCTATCTCCTCAAGCAGGCAAAACCCCCAAAGAAAAAAATACTTGCTGGTTTCCAGCTTGACTTAGCTGCTTTTTTCTTTTTTTTTTTTTTTTGTTGAGACGGAGTCTCGCTCTGTCGCCCAGGCTGGAGTGCAGTGGCCGGATCTCAGCTCACTGCAAGCTCCGCCTCCCGGGTTTACACCATTCTCCTGCCTCAGCCTCCTGAGTAGCTGGGACTACAGGCGCCCGCCACCTCGCCCGGCTAGTTTTTTGTATTTTTAGTAGAGACGGGGTTTCACTGTGTTCGCCAGGATGGTCTCGATCTCCTGACCTCGTGATCCGCCCGTCTCGGCCTCCCAAAGTGCTGGGATTACAGGCTTGAGCCACCGCGCCCGGCCACGACTTAGCTGCTTAGCTCAGTGCTTAGTGGGACCCATCCTCTATTGTGGTGTTCCCCAGCCTCTGTATTTGCTGGGATTCTGATTAGTCAAGAACTACTCATTCACCAAAGGTCCTGTTCTTCCATGCTATCTGCTTGTTTCTCTAGATGCATGGGATGACACATGAAAAAGGACATTCAGGCATCTAGTGAAATAGGGAGATTCATAAAGGAGAGTCTCGACTCTACTTTTCTTCTTCTTTTTTTTTTTTGAGTCGGAGTCTCCCTGTGTCGCCCAGACTGCAGTGCAGTGGCACGATCTTGGCGCACTTCAGCCTCCACCTCCCGGGTTCAAACAATCCTCCTGCCTCAGCCTCCTGAGTTGCTGGGACTACAGGCTCATGCCACCACACCCAGATTTTTTTTTGTATTTTAGTAGAGACCAAGTTTCACCATGAGGTCTCGAACTCCTGACCTCAAATGATCCACTGCCTCAGCCCCCCGAAGGGCTGGGATTACAGCCATAAGCCACTATGTCTGGCCTAATTTTGGTATTTTTTAGTAGATAGTGGGGTTGGCCAGGCTGGTCTCAAACCCCTGACCTCAAGTGATCCACCCACCTCAGCCTCCCAAAGTGCTGGGATTACAGGCGTGAGCCACTGCTTGCCTGGGCAGTCACCTCCACTCTTCAACAGGCATGGATGCCTCTTCAAACAGATAATTAATGTTTTGTGCTCCAAGAGGCTGTGAAGTAGATCAAGCCCTGTAAATCAGCCTCTGATTGGTATTCTGACAGCCAAGCTTTTAGCAAACTGACTCTTAACAGACACCTTCTGATGAACTGTTGCTAAGATCACTAGCTGCAAATGCTTACCTGGGATGACCTAGCCCTGTAATAATCTTCCCCACTTTCAGTCTCCTAAGCAGCAGATTGGGAAACTGGTCCCTGAAATTGGAGCTGCTAAAAGTGACACCTAATATTTGTGAACAAGTTGTAAGTATACATTAAAATCCAACTTTGTTTTCTTTTTTTTTTTTTTTGAGATGGAGTCTCGCTCTGTTGTCAGGCTGGAGTGCAGTGGTGCAATGTCGGCTCACTGCAGTCTCTGCCTCTCGGGTTCAAGTGATTCTTCTGTCTCAACCTCCTGAGTAGCTGGGACTATAGGTGCGTGCCACCACACCCAGCTAATTTTTGTATTTTTAGTAGAGACAGGGTTTCACCATGTTGGCCAGGATGGTCTCAATCTCCTGACCTCGTGATCCGCCTGCCTTGGCCTCCCAAATTTGGTGCTGGGATTACAGGCGTAAGCCACCGCACCTGGCTGTAAAATCAAATTTTTAACAAAGATTTCAGATTGATCTGTATGCCACATTTATTCCACATCATTTCTCATTTATTCTAGACACAAATCTAGTGTTTTGTGCATAGCAAATAGTGATAAAGTGAATGGGAAAATTTTTTAAATCCTGGAGGTTTATTTGTTTATTTATTTATTGAGACAGAGTTTAGCTCTTGTCGCCCAGGCTGGAGTACAATGGCACAATCTCGGCTCACTGCAAACTCTGCCTCCCAGGTTCAAGTGATTCTCTTGCCTCAGGCTCCTGAGTAGCTGGGATTATAGGCGCCTGCCACCACGTCCAGCTACTTTTTGTATTTTTAGTAGAGACAGGGTTTTACCATGTTGACCAGGCTGTTCTTGAACTCCTGATCTCAGGCAATCCACCCTCCTCGGCCTCCCAAAGCACTGGGATTACAGGCATGAACCACCACACCTAGCCAGGTCTATTTATTTGTAAAGGACCTTAGGAATCACCCTGCTCAGGGTTCTCAACCTGGAGCCCAGAATAGGTGTCAGCAAAGTCTGTGGATGTCCTGAGGTTCTTTTACAGCATTTAAGTACATATCTCCTTGCACATTTTTCTGTAAAAGATTCATTAACTTTCTTTGTATTCTCAGAGGGGTCTGTGTTCTAGTTTAATATACTTATATTACCAGATGAGGATGCTAAAGTTAGTGAAATCAAATGGATTCTCTGATAGCACACAGTAAAAACTCACTAGGAATTGGCCGGGCGCGGTGGCTCACACCTGTAATCCCAGCACTGTGGGAGGCCGAGGCGGGCGGATCACGAGGTCAGGAGATCCAGACCATCCTGGCTAATACAGTGAAACCACGTCTCTACTGAAAATACAAAAAATTAGCTGGGTGTGGTGGGGAGCACCTGTAGTCCCAGCTGAGGCAGGAGAACCTGGGAGGCGGAGCTTACAGTGAGCAGAGATTACACCAGGGCACTCCAGCCTGGGGGACAGAGCGCGAGACTGTTTCAAAAAAAAAAAAAAATTCACTAGGAATTTATGTTATAAGCAAATATTGGCTGGAAGCAGAGACTCACGCCTATAATCCCAGCACTTGGATGGCTAAGGCAGGAGGACCCCTTAAGGCCAGGAGTTCAAGACCAGCCTGAGCAAAATAGTGAGACCCCCCCCCCCCATCTCTACAAAAATAAAAATAAAGGCCAAGCGCAGTGGCTCCTGCCTGTAATCCCAGCACTTTGGGAGGCCGAGGTGGGCGGATCACTTTAGGTCAGGAGTTCGAGACCAGCCTGGCCAACATGGTGAAACCCTATCTCTACTAAAAATACAAAAATCAACCAGGCATGGTGGCAGGCACCTGTAATCTTAGCTACTCAGTAGGTTGAGGCAGGAGAATCACTTGAACCCAGAAGGCAGAGGTTGCAGTGAGCTGAGATCGATTGCGCCATTGCACTCCAGCCTGGGCGACAGAGTGAGACTCTGTCTCAAAAATAAAAATAAAAATAAATAAAAATTAACTGGGCATAGTGACATGTATCTGTAGTCCCAGCTACTCCCAGCTACTTGAGAAACAGAGGCTAGAGGATCACTTGAGCCTAAGAGTTCAAGGCATGAGCCATGATAGTACCACTGTACTCCAGCCTAGGCCAGTATCCTCCGGACTGTTAAGGTCATGAAACACAAGGAAGACTGAAAAACTGTTCCAGACCAGAAAAGACTAAAGCACATGACAATTAAATGCACTATAGTATCCTGGATGGGATGCAGGAACAAAAAGAGGACATTAGTGGAAAAATCGATGAACTCCAAATAAAGTCTGGAGTTAATAATAATGTACCAATATTGGTTTCTTAGTTTTGGCAAATGTACCATGGTAATGTGAGATGCTAACAATGGCCATCTTTGCAACTTTACTATAAATCTAAAATTTCAAATGTTAAAATTTCATTTAAGAACTATTATTCATCTTAGTTTTTTGCACTGATTCTCACAGATATTACACAATGTGAATACGATTTTGTCAGCTGAGCCAGACCAGCCAGCTCTGGTGGTCATGATGAAAGAAGGACTGGCCATTCATCAATATTATGCTCACTGGCGTTGATTTTTTCCAAACCCTATGTTGAGTGTAAGAGAAACAAACACGAGATTCAATACAACTGAGTTAGACATAACAGCACAAGCATGAACCCCTGAATGAGGAGGATGAGTTAGGGGTGTCATGGATCCATGCATGTGCTTGGCCTTTGAACCACAGCCCACCTCTGACACAAAGTCATGCAGTGACTTTGGGTATCATCTTTTCTTTTTTCTTTTTTTCTTTTTTTTTCTTTTTGAGACAGAGTCTCGCTCTGTCACCCAGGCTGGAGTGCAGTGGCACAATCTTGGCTCACTATAACCTCTGCCTCCTGGGCTCAAGAGATTCTCCTCCCTTAGTTGGAGTACAGTGACGTCATCACAGCTCGCTGCGACCTCCACCTCCCGGGTTCAAGCAATTCTCCTGCCTCAGCCTTCTGAGTAGCTGGGATTACAGGCGTGCACCACCATGCCCAGTTAATTTTTGTATTTTTAGTAGAGCCAAGGATTCACCATATTGACCAGGCTGGTCTTGAACTCCTGACCTCAAATGATCTGCCTGCCTTGGCCTCCCAAAGTGCTGGGATTACAGGCACGAGCCACCGTGCCCTTCTAAACTTTAACCTGCCTGACCTTAAAATAAGAATAACAGGCTTGATATGGTGGCTCACGCCCGTAATCCCAATACTTTGGGAGGCCAAGGCAGGAGGATCACTTGAGCCTAAGTGTTCAAGACCAGCCAGCAATATAGTGAAACCTCATCTTTACAAAAAGTTAAAAAATTAACTGGGCATGATGGTGCATGCCTATAATCCTAGCTATTCAGGAGGCTGAGGTGGGATCACTTGAGTACAGAGGAAGATGCTGCACTAAGCTGAGATTGCACCACTGTACTCCAGCCTGGGTGCAGAGTGAGGCCCTATCTCAAAAATAAAGGATAACAGAAGTACCTGCCTCAAATAATTGTGAGACTTGCTCAGGATAGGACCTTAGAGAGCTTGTTATAGGGCCTAGAGGAATTTGATAAATTAATATCACTACTATTTCCACCACTAAGGAAAGAAAAGCTTTACTATAGATCTTGTCTCCATTGCCCATAAAATAAAGCCCAAATTCCTTAGCATGATTTCTAAAGCCAATTTTGTCATATGTGAGTAGCTTAATTTCCAGCAACTATTCTTCCCACGCCCTGAACTGTAGCCCCAGTGAACTTTCCAGAGCTTTCATACCGATTTTCTCTGCCTCAGTCGTCCCCTGTAGCTCATTCTTCATGACCTCACATCAGTGCCCCTTCTCTGGGAAGCAGTTCTTCACTCTCCTGTGACGTTCCTTGTCCCTCCCTTCTGTACACCCATGGAAGCAGACCTGTCCCAGTTATAACTCATCACCTTGTACTGCCGTTGTTTACCTACCTCGCACCTTTGCTAGGTATAAAAATCAGAAGATCAGAAGTCCTTACTACTTCATCTCCCCATTCTTCTGGTGCTCGACACGTCATTGTTAAGCAAAATAGATGAGTAAATTGAATGAATATAAACAGAAGTACTGCAGTTGCTCAGAATTGTTTTGGAGAATAACTGATGAAAATTTATCATTGGTTTTTATTTATTAAAACCTCAATTAGTTCATAGGAATGAAGACTGATATTATTAGATGATATTTACTACTACTTTATTTACTGTTTATCTTTTTTTTTTTTTTTTTTTTTTTTTTGAGACGGAGTCTCACTCTGTCGCCCGGGCTGGAGTGCAGTGGCCGGATCTCAGCTCACTGCAAGCTCCGCCTCCCGGGTTTACGCCATTCTCCTGCCTCAGCCTCCACAGTAGCTGGGACTACAGGCGCCCGCCACCTCGCCCGGCTAGATTTTTGTATTTTTTTTAGTAGAGACGGGTTTCACCGTGTTAGCCAGGATGGTCTCGATCTCTTGACCTCGTGATCCGCCCGTCTCGGCCTCCCAAAGTGCTGGGATTACAGGCTTGAGCCACCTCGCCCGGCCTTTTTTTTTTTTTTTGAGACGGAGTCTCGCTCTGTCGCCCAGGCTGGAGTGCAGTGGCCGGATCTCAGCTCACTGCAAGCTCCACCTCCCGGGTTTAGGACATTCTCCTGCCTCAGCCTCCCGAGTAGCTGGGACTACAGGCGCCCACGACCTTGCCTGGCTAGTTTTTGTATTTTTAGTAGAGATGGGGTGTCACTGTGTTAGCCAGGATGGTCTCGATCTCCTGACCTCGTGATCCGCCCATCTCGGCCTCCCAAAGTGCTGGGATTACAGGCTTGAGCCCCCGCGCCCGGCCCTTTACTGTTTATCTATAAAACATTTAATATAATTCTTTGAGAAATTTGATCTTGCCTTTCTGGGTTTTTGTTTGTTTGTTTGTTTGTTTTTGTCTTCAAGGTTCCAGTTACAGCCATCCCTTGTCATAACTTTTGAACTATATTTGGAAAAATACTGGCCAGGAAAGAAAAATGATAAAATTTTTCCTCATGGTGAATAAACAAGGGCAGACTCGACTTTCTAAGTACTATGAACATGTGGATATTAATAAGCGTACACTTCTGGAAACAGAAGTCATAAAGAGCTGTCTCTCTCGGTCCAATGAACAAGTAAGTCTCTGGTCCTCTCCTTTATCTCTACATTCAACTCGGCCTTGGCAGATTTGTTATTACTGAGTCTCAGGGGCCGTCATTTCCTTTGATCTATATTCCTTCAATAGCTACTAAGGAAAATAAGAAGTGATGTGAAATGAAAAACTGAAAGAAGCATAGCTCTCTTTACATCCCTTTAAGAAAATTAAAACAAGGAAAACCTGGAAGAATCTTGGGTTCTTATTTAAGTAAGCATATTTGTCTCAATGCACTTTGGAAACGACAATAAAATTTCCTTCTGCTAATAGACACCTCTTCTTTTTTCATTCTTACGAATTCAGCCCCTGAAACTCTCATGAGTGCCTGTAGCAGGTAGCTTTCTATAAGCCAAAAAATGAAGATCAGATGATTGGTATAGAGGTAAATACTGAAGACCCATTTTATGTCAGAGGATAATATTATTCTCAAATGGGGTGGTTTTATTCTGCTTATTATTTTTGTAAATATACCACCAATATAATGCTGAAACCAGTGATTTAAAAACAAGTTTGATTTTATTATCTAGGTAGGGAAAATGGAAATTAAAAATTCATATGAAACAACAAATTTATCCATCTTCCAAAATGGAGATTAAGGCTGGGTGCAGTGGCTCACGCCTGTAATCCCAGCACTGTGGGAGGCGGAAGCGGGTGGATCACCAGAGATCAGGAGTTCGAGACCAGCCTGGCCAATATAGTAAAAAATTAGCTGGGCATAATTATGCACAACTGTAGTCCCAGCTACTGGGGAGGCCGAGGCAGGAAAATTGTTTGAACATGGGAGGTGGAGGTTGCAGTCAGCCAAGACTGCTTCACTGCACTCCAGCCTGAGCGACGAGCAAAACTCTGTCTCAAAAAAAAAGGAGGTTAAATAGGAATTTTAAAACTGAGTCCATTTTTTTTGTTTTGTCTTTTGAGACGGAGTCTTGCTTTGTCACCCAGGCTGGAGTGCAGTGGCGCCATCTTGGCTCACTGCAATCTCCGCCTCCCAGGTTCAAGCGATCCTCCTGCCTCAGCCTCCTGAGTAGTAGCTGGGATTACAGGTGCGTGCCACCACGCCCGGCTAATTTTTGTATTTTTAGTAGAGATGGGATTTCACTATGTTGGTCATGCTGGTCTCGAACTCCTGACCTCGAGTGATCTGCCTGCCTTGGTGCTGGGATTACAGGCATGAGCCACTGTGCCTGGCCAAAAACCGAGTCCATTTTGTAAAGAATTTTTTCCCTAGCTCATACCTTGAACAAAAAAAATTTTTTTTTTTTGAGACAGAGTTTTGCTTTTGCCCAGGCTGGAGTGCAACAGCATGATCTCGGCTCACTGCAACCTCTGCCTCCCAAGTTCAAGTGATTCTCCTCCTGCCTCAGCCTTCCAGGTAGCTGAGATTAGAGGCATGTGCCACCATGACCGGCTAATTTTGTATTTTTAGTAGAGACGAGGTTTCTCCATGTTGGTCAGGCTGGTCTTGAAATCCCAACCTCAAGTGATCCACCTGCCTTAGCCTCCCAAAGTGCTGGGATTACAGGCGTGAGCCACCACGCCCGGCCCCTTGAACAAAATTTTTATGAATAATTTTGTTTAGAGAATTACTTAATCCAGGTCCTAAACTTGCCAGATCTATTGGGCATTACTCAACAACTGAGGGAAAATCAGAAAACTTGTTTAACTCATGCATTTTAATTATTGTCAGTTCTCCATTTCACTGCACAGTGGGCTGCCTGTGAGCACCAGTGCTAAATCATAAAATATTAAGCTACATCAGTGCTCAAAAGTAACATGGTACAAATGTGTCTCCCCTGGCATCTAAACTGATTTTTCAGTTGGGACATCTCAGAGTTCCTCTTTGAATTACTACTTTGGCCTGCCATGGCACACACTGTTTCATGTTGTCAGATGGAAACAGAAACTTTTAAAGGGCTGTGTTAATAGCCACATACTTTAAGTAAAAGTAAATACTCTTAGAAGCATTCCTGTTTGAACCTTTCTGCAGAATGCAGGCACTCAATTTCAAATATCATTTTCACTGATAGGTTACCCTTTGAAACGAAAGCTTTGGAATGAATATACTGTTAGATACTTTTGATGCATTCTAAATTATTTTAGATTTTAAAAGGAGTCCACTGGGCTTTTGGCATAATCAGGCACCAATGTAGCATAATAGCAGGTTAGTTTTTATCCATAGAGGTGCTCTGATACTTTTTTTTTAATGTCAGAAACTCCTGAGAGGCTTTGAAAAATGTTCCTCAGTTCTTTCAAAAAGGTTGTGTTTCCTTGAAAGATCCAGCTGAGCAGAGATCACACTGGCTCTACAGTGAGCCAAAAGCTGCAGAATGCTTCTGTACTCATTACCTTTATCCTAATTTTAAATAAAAACCTAAATTCCTCCATTTTATAGACTGTCAGATGGCTTTCCCATAGAGGCATTTCCATGGTCAAAACTTGTAGCTTCATTCCCAGGTACATCCGGGCACCCAAGAGCAGCACATCCAGCACACCCTAAAATCCAGAAGAAGAGTAACCCTGTGCTTCTGCTCACTCTCCACCTCCCATCCACTCAGCGCCTTCCCATAACTCTTTGTACAAAGGCGATAGGAAAGGGATAAATGAGAAGGGAGTTTTATCCATGTGTCAGTGGTGGCAGGCTAGTTAGTAATTCATATGAAGCAATGTTTACAATGCGAGATTTTGTCTAGCATCTGCCACAAAAAGGCCATCTTTAAATGATTTATAAAATAATCTACATGGATTCTTTTCATGAGTTTAGGAAAAAGCAACCAATTTTTGTTTGTTTGTACAATGTATTTGGCTCCTCAATGACTATTAAATAGTACAAAACCGAGAATATCTAATTGCTTCCAAAAAAGTCTTGGGGAGGTGAGGAGAAGAAAGTCTTCTTTATCATGTTTGCTTATTTTCACTTCAGAGGCACTTTGCTGATTATTCATTATCTTTGCCTGCTGAGTTCCACACAGAGCCAAGCAAAGGAATGAGAAGGAGTGTAAGTGGGAACCCATGTGTTCCCACTCAGACTTTTTTCCAAGACTTCTCCAGTTTCCACTAGAGATGCTTCCAAGTGGGCCCCTGAATATTGTGAGAAGGCCACCAGTGGTTGTGTAACATCTTAATATTTTATATTTCTAGGAATGTTTGTCAGATGAATCAGAACCTAGAACCTATGCATGTCATTTTAAATAACTCTCTCTCAACAACAGGAATTAATATCTCATTGTGTTTTGTCTAGTGCTCTTTCATTGAATATAAGGATTTTAAGCTGATATATCGGCAGTATGCAGCTCTCTTCATTGTGGTTGGAGTTAATGACACTGAGGTAAGATAATAGAAGAGCCCTTGGAAAATGCAAGAATTTCTTTCCACTTGCCTCCCTAAGAATTATGACTCTCTTGATTTTTTTTTTTTTTTTGAGGCGGAGTCTCGCTCTGTCGCCCGGACTGGAGTGCAGTGGCCGGATCTCAGCTCACTGCAAGCTCCGCCTCCCGGGTTTACGCCATTCTCCTGCCTCAGCCTCCCGAGTAGCTGGGACTACAGGCGCCCGCCACCTCACCCGGCTAGTTTTTGTATCTTTAGTAGAGACGGAGTTTCACCGTGTTAGCCAGGATGGTCTCGATCTCCTGACCTCGTGATCCACCCGTCTCGGCCTCCCAAAGTGCTGGGATTACAGGCTTGAGCCACCGCGCCCGGCCTTTTTTTTTTTTTTTTAATGGAGTCTTGCCCTGTTGCCAGGCTATAGTACAGTGACGCGATCTCAGCTCACTGCAACCTCCACCTCCCAGGTTCAAGCGATGCCTCTGCTTCAGCCTCCCAAGTAGCTGGGATTACAGGCACGTGCCACCACACCTGGCTAATTTTTTGTATGTAGTAGAGATGGGGATTCGCCATGTTGGCCAAGATGGTCTTGATTTCCTGACCTCGTGATCTGCCTACCTCAGACTCCTAATTTTTTTTATTTTTATTTTTTTAAGAGACAGACTAGCGTGCAATGGCACAGTCATAGCTCATTGCAGCCTTGAATGCCTGGTTTCAAGCATCTTCCCATTCTCAGCCAGCTGACTAGCTGGGACTACAGGCTCACACTCCCAAGCCCAGCTAATTTTTTTGCTTTTATTTTTTTTAGAGATGGGGGTCTCACTATGTTGCCCAGGTTGGTCTAGAACTCCTGACTTCAAGCGATCTTCCTGGCTTAGCCTCCCAAGTAGCTGGGAATACTGACACAGGCCACTGTGCCTGGCTAGGATCTTGGTTTCTAGCAAGAATGAGGAAACTTGTGTGGAAGAGAAATATCTAGGATGTTTCTTGGATTAGATGAGGAGCTTGCAAAGTAGAGAAGCCCCAAACCACAGAATGCCTTTTTCTGTTGTAAGCAATACCAGTGCCCTGCCCTTGTTCTCTTGAACATTGAAGCAGCTCATAAGTATAGAGACCAACTGATTTTGGCATTAAACATGGGCTGATATATCAAAAGCCAGTGAAAACTATAAAGATGATTGTATTGTGATTATATCCCCTCAAATTTATTTAGTTCACCCCTTCACAAATGCCACTCCCAGATCAATAGTACTTATGGACATGGAATCCCTGAAAGGATGTTTTACATCTAGCTGAAATATTGATTCGTTGTTTTTTATCCATGAACCAAACTTTGAAGTGGTTTTCCCATCTCCACAGATAGAAAAATGATGGCATGAAGAACCTGAACAATTGCTTAAGCCAATTTGTGGTAAAGTCAGGAAATGGAGCTAAGAACTCTAAATACTAGACACTAAGATTTTAATCTGGCTAGATTTATCATAGACTTCAAAAAAAAGATTCTTTTGGAGACAGTCTCACCTTGTCACCAGGCTAGAGTGCAGTGGTGCCACCTCGGCTCACTACAACCCCCGCCTCCTGGGTTCAAGCGATTCTCCTGCCTCAGCCTCCCGAGTAGCTAGGACTACAGGTGCCCACCACCACGCCCAGCTAATTTTTGTATTCTTAGTAGAGACGGGGTTTCACCTTTTGGCCAGGATGATCTCGATCTCCTGACCCCATGATCCACCTGCCTCAGCCTCCCATTGTGCTGGGATTACAGGCGTGAGCCACCACACCCGGCCTAAGTTTTTTAAGGTGGGGTCTCTCTCTCTCCCCCAGGCTAGAATGCAGTGGCACCTTCACCTCTCACTGCAGCCTTGACCTCTTGGCCTGAAGTAATCCTTCCACCTCAGCATCACGATCCTGAGTACCTAAGACTACAGGCTCATGCCAAGATATCTGGATATTTTTACTTTATTTATTTATTTATTTTTGTTTATTTTTTTTTTTTTTTGAGACGGAGTCTCGCTATGTCACTCAGGTTGGAGTACAGTGGCACGATCTTGGCTCACTTCAATCTCAGCCTGCCAGGTTCAGGTGTTCCTCCTGGGTTCAAGCAATTCTCCTGCCTCAGCCTCCCATGTAGCTGGGATTACAAGCGTGTGCCACCATGCCCAGCTAATTTTTGTATTTTTAGTAGAGACGAAGTTTCACTGTGTTGGCAAGGCTGGTCTTGAGCTCCTGACCTCAAGTGATCTGCCCATCTCGGCCTCCCAAAGTGCTAGGATTACAGGCATGAGCCATTACGCCCAGCCTATTTTTTTATTTTTTGTAAAGAAGGGATCTCATTATGTTGCCCAGGCTGGTCTTGAACTTCTGGGCTCAAGTGATCCTCCCACCTCGTCCTCCCAAAGTGGTGGGGATTACAGGTGTGAGCCACCACGCATGGCCTTTTTGTTTTTTAAGACAGGACCTTGCTCTGTTTCCCAGGCTGGAGTACAGTGGTGCCATCGTAGCTTACTGCAGCCTTGAGCTCCTGGGGTCAAGCCATCCTTCTGCCTCAGCCCCATGAGTAGCTGAGACTAGAGGCATGCAACACCACACCTGGCTAGTTTTTTAAATTTTTTTGTGGAGACAGAGTCTCACTATATTGCCTAGGCTGGTCTTGAACTTCTGGCCCCAAGCCATCCTCTCACCTTGGCCTCCCAACTTGCTAGGATTACAGATATGAACCACTAAACCTGGCCAAAAAAAAAAATCCTAGAGGTTAAGGTTTATCTACATTTCCCCTATTGATAAGCATCTTTTAAACAAGTGAGTATAGAACTGTTCCGAGTATTTGTCAGTGGGAGGCTGCTTTCCTCATATTATCAGTTCACTAAAAGCTGGAAGCTGACTGGGATGTTCTATGTCTGATTTACATGAGGGCCATACTAAAATTGATTCTACCTTTCTTCTTTTATTTTAGAACGAGATGGCTATTTATGAATTCATTCATAACTTTGTGGAAGTTTTAGATGAGTATTTCAGCCAAGTGGTAAGTCTAATGGCTAAAAAATGGTTTACTTCCTCAACCCAGTTTGCCAGAAATTGAGTCTCTTTGGACCTATATCAAGAACATGTGTTAATACAGAGTTTTAATAAGTAAAAATTAAAACTTAAGTGATGCCAAATTTTCTTTATCTTTCCTGCTGGTTTATCCAAAGTATTACAAGCCTATATATGCCTGAGATCTTTATAAATAACTGGAAAAAAAAACAAAAAAACCCTCTTATAGCCAGGTGCGGTGGCTCAAGCCTGTAATCCCAGCACTTTGGGAGGCTGAGACGGGCGGATCACGAGGTCAGGAGATCAAGACCATCCTGGCTAACATGGTGAAACCCCCTCTCTACTAAAATACAAAAAGCCGGGCGTGATGGCCCACGCCTATAGTCCTAGCTACCCGGGAGGCTGAGGCAGGAGAATGACATGAACCCGGGAGGGAGACTCCGTCTCAAAATAAATAAATAAATAAACGTATGTAATAAAGCTGGGTGTGGTGGCAAGCACCTATAGTGACAGATACTCAGGAGGATGAGGTGGGAGGATTTTAGGAAATTTCATCACTTGACAAGGAAACATACCCATTAGCACTTCCCCTCATTATCCCCCTCCACACACACCAGGTAACTAGTGATCTATCCTTTTTTCTTGATGAGTTTTTTATTTTTTATATTGATACATAAGAGATGTAGATATTTTCATGATACTTGTGATAATTTGATACATTCATATAATGTATAAAAACCAAATCAGGGTAATTAGGATCTCCATCACCTTAAATATTTATATTTTCTTTATGTTAGGAACATTCGAATTATTCTCTTAGCTATTTTGAAATATACAATAGATTATTGTTTACCATAGTCACGCTACTGATTTCTCAAACACTAGGTCTTATTTCTTCTATCTAATTGTGTATTTGCACCCATTAATCTACCTCTCTTCATTTCCTCTTTGCCTCTTCCTTTCCCAGCTTTTGGTCACCACCAATTTACTGTCTATCTTTATGATACCTACTTTTTTACTTCCCACATGAATGAGAACATGTGATATTTGTCTTTCTGTGCCTGGCTTATTTCACTTAACATAATGACCTTCAGTTCCATATGTGTTTCTGCAAATGATAGGGTTTAATTCTTTTTTATGGCTGAATAGTATTCCATTGTGTATATATACCATATTTTCTTTATCCATTCATTCATTGATGGGTGCTTTGGTTGATTCCATATTTTGGCTATTGTGAACAGTGCTACAATAAACATTGGACTGCAGACATCTCTTCAATGCATTGATTTCCTTTCTTTTGGATATATATCTAATCTACTTTCTGTCTCTATAGATTTGTCTGTTCTAGATATTTCATATAAATATAATTGTACAACATGTGATTTTGGTGTGACTGGCTTCTTGGATTGAGTGTAGTGTTTTCAAGATCCATCCATGTTGTAGCACATATCAATACTTCTTTCCTTTTTCTTGCCAGATGATATTCCATTGTATGGATGGATATACCAAATTTTTTTATCCATTCATCAGTTGGTAGACATTTGAGTTATTTCCAGTTTTTGGCTATTGTAAATAACGCTTATATGAACATTCGTGGACACGTTTTTGCATAGAACCATGCTTTCAGTTCTCTTGGGCTACCTAGGAGTGCGATGTGGTAACTCCATGTTTAGCATTTTGATGAACTGCCAAACTGTTTTCCAAAGTGTTGGTGTGATTCAAAGTCCCATCAGGAGTGCATGAGGGTTTCAGTTTCTCCACATCCTCACCAAAACTTGTTCTTACCTGTCTTTTATATGATAGCCATCCCGGTAGATGTAAAGTGGTATAGAGGCCAATGAATTGTAGGTGTCATTTGTGTTTCACTAATGGATAAGGATGTCGAGCATCTTTTCATATGTATATTAGCCATTTGTCTATCTTCTTGGGAGAAATGTCTGCTCAAATCCTTTGCCCATTTTTAAATTGCATTATTTGTTATCTTATTGTTGAGTTGCAGGAGTTCTTTATATATTCTGAATACAAGTCCCTTATCAGATACATGATTTGAAAATATTTTCTCCCGTTCATTTGTAAAGAATCAATTGTTCCAACATCATTTATTCAAAAGACTGTTCTTTTCCCCTAATGAATTGTCTTGGCACCCTTATCAGTAAATCAATTGGCCATAAATGTACGTGTTTATTTCTGGCCTCTCACTTTTGTTGCATTGATCTCTATGTCTAGCTTACATCAGTAGCACACTCTTGATTTCTGTAGCTTTGTAGTAAGTTTGAAACTCACCAGTCTTTTAAAAAAGAGTCAGTAAAGATGTTTTGCTTTGCTACCATAGGCCTTCTGGGCTTTAGTTAGATATTCTTGAGAAGTAGCAGTGGCATAAGCTTTTTTTTTTTTGAGACGGAGTTTTGCTCTTGTTGCCCAGGTTGGAGTGCAATAACGTGATCTCGGCTCACCACAACCTCCGCTTCCCAGGTTCAAGCAATTCTCATGCCTCAGCCTCCCAAGTAGCTGGGATTGCAGGCATGCGCCACCACACCTGGCTAATTTTTGTATTATTAGTAGAGACAAGGTTTTTCCTTTTTCCATGTTGGTCAGGCTGGTCTCGAACTGCCAACCTGAGGTGATCCACCCACCTCAGCCTCCCAAAGTGCTGGGATTACAGGCGTGAGCCACCACACCCAGCTAGCGCAAGCTTATTTTTTAAAGTTGTTTTATTTCATTTCGCATTTAAATAAAAACAATTAAGGAATTGTTTCCAAGCTTCTTCCTGAGGCAGTGAGCAGAATGTACTCCCTAATTAGTAATACTGTGTGCACTAAAACCCGGAAAGGGCAAAACGCAGATTAGGAGGTTATGTCTTCAGCCCACCTCCTAATGCCTGAAGTGAGGTTTGGCAAACTCCTTCTTCATGGGACAGTCAGCTAGCCTGTCTTCGTCGTCTTAGTGCAACCGTTCTCAAAGTCTGATTCCTGGACCATTAGCATAAGTTGAGGACTTGTTAGAAATTCAAATTCTGGGCCCTACCCCAGACCATTGCATCCGAAGCTCTAGGTTGAGGCCCAGAAATCTGGTTTAAGAAGGCTTCCAGGTGAAACTGATACATGCTTAATTTTGGTAATCACTGCCTTAGTGCATGAGGCTTGCTGTAAGCGTTTTTGGTTTTTTTCTTTCTTTTTTTTTTTTTTTTTGAGATGGAGTCTCGCTCTGTCGATCTTGGCTCACTGCAACCTCCGACTCCCTGGTTCAAGCAGTTCTCCTGCTCAGCCTCCCGAGTAGCTGGGATTACAGGCACATGCCACCACACCCAGCTAATTTTTGTAATTTTTTTTTTTTGGCGACAGAGTCTCGCTCTGTCGCCCAGGCTGGAGTGCAGTGGCCGGATCTCAGCTCACTGTAAGCTCTGCCTCCCGGGTTTAGGCCATTCTCCTGCCTCAGCCTCCGGAGTAGTTGGGACTATAGGCGCCTGTCACCTCGCCCAGCTAGTTTTTGTTGTATTTTTTTAGTAGAGACAGAGTGTCACCGTGTTAGCCAGGATGATCTCGATCTCCTGACCTCGTGATCTGCCCGTCTCGGCCTCCCAAAGTGCTAGGATTACAGGCTTGAGCCACCGTGCCCGGCCAATTTTTGTATTTTTAGTAGAGTCGGGGTTTTACCATGTTGGCCAGGATGGTCTTGATTTCCTTACATCTTGATCCGCCTGCCTCGGCCTCCTAAAGTGCTGGGATTACAGGCGTAAGCCACCGCACCTGGCTGCTCTCAGCCTTTTCTTGATTCAAGAGTTGATGTTGGGAACACGCCTAGTGGTCTGTGATATGGTGATGCCTCTGGCCAGGAAGGGGCTGGTGCCTTCCAAAGCCGAAAGAGACAAAGAGGTGGTCATTCCAGAGACTGGCCTTAGAGGACAGAGGACATGGAGACTGGCTTTAAAATCTATCCCTGTGTTGATTGCTTGGCAAGACATAGACCGGCACTGTTCAGTAAAACTTTCTGCAGAGATAGGAATGTTCTGTACCTGTGCCATCCAGTACAGTAGGCATTAGCCAGATGTGGCTCTTAAGCACTTGAAATGCAGTTAGTATAACTGAGGAAATGAAGTTTTAATTTTACTTAATTTAAATCTCCACATGAGGCTGGTGTTTACCATATTGGACAGCATAGCTCTAACTTCTGCTTACCTTGTGATGACCACTTTCTTGTTCAGACGGACTAGTTGCAAGTCAGGGTCTATGATCAGAGCTGACTATGATTAGCCATTTCAAGGTGACACCCACCAAGAAGAATATAATTTCCCAAAATAATAATGTTCTAAGACTAGGAGAATAAAAAGTGGGTACAAGTACTATCATTGCTAAGGTTTTAAAAATTATTATTATTATATTCAGTAACAGAATAAATAGCATATTACTGAATTATAGGTATAATTTGAGGGAGAGTCAGTGACCACATAAACCACAAAAGTAAAGATTAGAATTTAATTTCAGTTAGGTGATTCTGCAGGACTTGGACGGTAGATACTAAGGGACAGCTTGGCTTAGGATCAAACCATAGCAAAAAGAAGAAGAGGAAGAGGGAAAAGAACACTATGGGAAAGAAAACAGGATCTGTCCCCCTCACAGCGACAGCCTTGTCATGTAAGATTTATTTTTAGGTTTGTGAATTTTAAACATTCTTTCTGTGGCTATTTTTAATCTTCGAGAATTTCCAAATCTTAAATTTGGAGATCAGTCTCATGCTGTCTGAGGCTGAGAGAAGCATCCCAGCATCACATTTTTAAAACAAAAAGCCAACCCCAGTAAGCTTCAAAGGACACGGCTTTGCCACAGGTGAGGGTTGTTGCTGTTGAAGAAGTGATATCAGGGGATTTTCAGTGCTTCATTTGACAAACCTTAAGTCCTTTCATATTTGAACTTAATTCTCTTTACTTTTTTCTTCCTCCATACTTTTTTCACTATATAAATATGTATTTTATTTTATTTTAAAAATTTTAAAACATATAAGCAAAGAGAAAGAGGAAAGCGAATACATGTAATTATACATTTGTCTAAACCTATAGAACATACACCAGAGTGAACCCTAATGTAAACTGTGGACTTTGGGTGAGAATGGTGTAGGTTTGTCACTTTTAACAAATGTACCACTGTGGTGGGGAATGCTGACCATAGGAGGAGGCTGCACATTCAGAGGGACACGGGATGGGATGTCTGTGTACCTCCCCCTCAATTTTACTCTGAACCTAAAACTTGCTCTTTAAAAAGTAATGTTTTTTTTGGCCAGGCATGATGACTCACACCTATAATCCCAGCACTTTGGGAGACTGAGGCAGGTGGATCGCTTGAGCTCAGGAGTTCAAGGCCAGCCTGGGCAACATGGCAAAACCCCGTCTCTACAAAAAAATACAAAAATTAGCCAGGTGTGGTGGCGCACACCTCTAGTCCCAGCTACTTGGGAGGCAGAGGTGGGAGGATCACTTGAACACAGGAAGTGGAGGTTGCAATGAACCAAGATCATGCGACTGCACTCCAGCCTGGGTGACACACTGACTCAAAATATATAAAGACTTTCTCGAAATAAATAAATAAAATAGATTTTTTTTTTAAGTTAGAAGAAGATCATCAGTAAGCCCATCAGTTACTGATAACTGCTGTTAGGTACATTTCCTTTTAGAGTTTCTATGTCTGTCTGTAGCTATATAACCATATATATCTTGATCTGTATACATGCATACATAGGATAATACTATGTATGCATTTTATAACTTTTTTTTTAACAATATGTAAGTACTTATATTTCTACATTGTCATTTGTGGATATGCTACGGTTTACTTAGTTCTCCTCCTTGATAGATATTTAGGTTATTATCAATAATTCGCTATTACAAGCACCATTACCCTGAATATCCTGTCATATATGATTGTGCCATTGTCTAATTTTTTCCTTGGGATAAACTCCTAGAAGTAACATTAGTGGATTCAAAGATGTGTCACATTGTTACCATCTCTGATACATCAAATTACCTACATCTGTAAAGGCTGAGTTAGTTTCTTTTTCCCTCTGCTTTCTAAAGATGAATGGTACTGGCCTGTAAAATTCCTTTGAACTACAGCCTATTTTTAAAAAAATTACAGTCCCAAACTCAGGGCCTTGGCAGAATCAGACTGCTGTGGCCTCCAAGTCCAGAAGCAGGTAGGAGAGGCCACTGCTATGGATGCAGAAGCCTCTTCAGTCTGACTCTGCTAAGAGCAACAGGTCCCAATGTCTTTGTTCTCACCCTTGCACTCTTTTTCTCTCTTCCAGAGTGAATTAGATGTATCCTTTTTCAATACTGTTTTCCACGGTACTTGGCAAGCGCACTCTAGTCCTTATCAGGTAAGTGCCACGGAGCAGGAAAACTATTCAGCAGTCCAGAGTGTTCATCACCAGCAACCATGACAAGACAGCTGGAGGTGTGGGTGTTCTGCAGAACTCCTCCCCTACCTCGTCACCCTTCTTCAACAAGACAATTCTTTTTTTTTTTCTTTTGAGATGGAGTTTCACTCTTCTTGCCCAGGCTGGAGTGCAATGGAGCAATCTCTGCCCACTGCAACTTCCACCTCACTTCAACCTTTGCCTCTTGGGTTCAAGTGATTCTCCTGCCTTAGCCTCCTGAGGCATTACAGGCGCCCACCACCAGGCCCAGCTAATTTTTGTATTTTTATTAGACACGGACGGGGTTTCACCATGTTGGCCAGGCTGGTCTCCAACTCCTGACCTCAGGTGATCCACCCACCTTGGCCTCCCAAAGTGCTGGGATTGATTCTTAAGATTTTTTTTTTTTTTCAGGCAGGACAGCGCTCTCATAGTAGTTAATAGCTACTATTTGTTCATTTAATTTCCTTTAAGCATATGGAATAGGCATTTTCAAAATTTAAATAACACAGCCAAAAAAGTGTTTAGTCCTCCTACAGAAAGTGGATTTCCAGGGTTCCAGGTATAAATATCTAGAAATGCCCTACATGACCAGAATAAGGCCTTCAGTGTTGATAAACTGGAAGGTTAAAGAAATTGCCTGGCTTGTAATCCTTGCTATCAAATGTATTCATTTCCTTGATAGCAGAGAAAGTTCTCCTTTTCTCCTTTTCTCCTTTTCTGTCTCTTTTAAATCACAATATCCAAGTACCCTCAAAACAAGCGTGATTTGCTTAGAGTACTGCAGGCCCCCAGATTTTGGCAGGAGCCCTTAGGCTTTGTGCCAGTGTTTGGGAGGCCAGCTAACTTTGAAGTTTATTTTTTACTTCAAAAATCTACCTACCACTTGAGTCCTTGAAGAACACATCAAGTTTCAATCTAAAATAGTAAATTAACTATAACAAATGTTATATATAAATATTTATATATATTAGAATATAACTATATACAAAGTATAACAATATGTTTATGTGTATATATACATACACTTATTTGTATGTGTGTGTATGTATGAGTACGTGCATAAACACACAGCCATTTTTCCACATTTTGCCAGAAATATTAAGTGGATGGAAAACTACTGGTTCTGGGCATGGTGTCTGATATATATCATATGTGTATATATATATATTTCTCATATATATATCATATATATAAATGAGATATTTGTATTTTTAGTAGGCACAGGGTTTCACCATGTTGGCCAGGCTGGTCTTGAACTCCTGACCTTAGGTGATCCACCCACCTTGGCCTCCCAAAGTGCTGGGATTATCATATGATATCATATATCATATATATATAATATATATATGAGCCACTGTGCCCGGCCATATATATATGGCAAATTTTTTTTGAGAGGAAGTCTTGCTCTTGTCGCCCAGGCTGGAATATAGTGGTGTAATCTCGGCTCACCGCAACCTCTGCCTCCCAGGTTCAAGCCATTATCCTGCCTCAGCCTCCTGAGTAGCTGGGATTACAGGCATGTGCCACCATGCCTGGCTAATTTTGTATTTTTAGTAGAGACAGGATTTCTCCATGTTGGTCAGACTGGTCTCAAACTCCCAACCTCAGGTGATCCGCCTGCCTCGGCCTCCCCAAGTCCTGGGATTACAGGTGTGAGCCACCTCACCCAGCCAAAAAAAGTTTTTTTTTTAAGAGTGTGTGTGTGTGTGTGTGTGTCTAATTTATATATTTTGTTTGTTTGTTTGTTGGAGACAGAGTCTCGCTCTGTCACCCAGACTGGAGTGCAGTGGCACGATTGTGGCTCACTGCAGCCTTCAGCCTTCTGGGTTCAAGCGATTCTCCTGCCTCAGCCTCCTGAGTAGCTGGGATTACAAGCACCCACTATCATGCCCAGCTAATTTTTTTTTTTTTTTCATAGAGACGGGGTTTCACCATGTTGGCCAGGTTGGTTTTGAACTCCTGACCTCAGATGATCTGCCCGCCTCGGCCTCCCAAAGTGCTAGGATTACAGGTGTGAGCCACCGCACCCAGCCTAATTTATAAATTTATATATACACTTATATAAATGCCCAGAACCAGTATGTTTGCATCCACTTAATATTTCTGGGGAAATGGCTATTTACTTGTTATTACTGATAGGAAATGTCGCCGTGTTGACAAAATTCATTTTGTACACTGTAATTGGAAGCCTCTGTAAACTAACTGGGAAAATCTGAGTGCCCTCTAGTGGTGAGTGACCCAAATCTATGATCACTGTGACCTAGAAGGGATTATAGATCCCTTCATAGGTTTTAGCATGCTGAATGAAAAGTATCGTGATATACAGACCATGTTGTATATTATGGTGTATTTTCATTCAGCATGGTCTGTATATTACAGTATGTTTTTATTCAACATGTAATATTCTATCTGAATTAATCCATCCAAAGCAATTCAAAATAAATCTCTTCCTACTTGAACAAGGTACATGTAGACAAAAAGCTTTTTGATTTAAACAGTCATCAGGAAGATAGCAAGGCCTAAAAGACACTTCACTGGGAGTAGAGAACTCAATTTGCACTTTTGGTCTTGCCACTGACTAGCTGTGTGCATTGGACAAGATAGATAACCCCCTCGTCTTAAAATGAGAGAATGAAGACTAGAAGAGCTTTAACATCGGCTCAGCCTTAATAGTTGATGTTGCCATGACTTTAGGTAACTGAGCTGAGTTACCTTACATCTGAAACAGGAAGAGAGTCTTACAAGACTAGATATTGAGAGGGTTAACGTGAATCAGAGGTGAAGGGATATGTGTTCTAGTTGGATGAGTTGTGTTGATGTGTTGGATATTTACTAGATGTTTACTAGAAATAAAGATGGGGATACTTGTCTTTGTAGCCTTCTGGTGTGTAGTATAGGTCTATGTGATGAGCTCCAGCATTCTTGTTTGAATTACAATTTTACACCAAGATACACAATTTTCCCTTCATTTTACCTGGTTTCATTTTCACCCTCTCTTCCTCTCTAACCAAGTTATATATATTTAATGTCCTTAGGAATTACTTAGGCATATCCATCTGGCAAATTAGGAATTTTACATCATTTAGAGAAGGGAACTAAGTCTCTCTAGACCTGGAAGTTTACATCTTTGCTCCAGATTTGATCTCACTTGTACTTCCAGTGGTCTAAAAGTGGAGCAGGAAGCAAAGAAGGGCATGCGCCCCCTCTTTTCTGTTGACACTTTTTTCCTTTTTTTTTTTTTGAGACAGGCTCTTGCTCTGTCACCCAGGCTGGAGTGCAGAGGTGCGATCAGGGCTCACTACACCCTGGATCTCCTGGGCTCAAGTGATCCTCCCACCTCAGCCTCCCAAGTAGCTGGGACTATGGGTACCCAACACCAGGCCTGACTAATTTTTTTAATTTATTTTTTTGTGGAGATGGGGTCTCACTCTGTTGCACAGACTTGTCTCAAACTTCTGGGCTGGAGCAAGCCTCCTGCCTTGGCCTCCCAAAGTGTTGACGTTCTTAAAAGATTACCACCCTTAGCCATCTGAAAAATATCTAATTAAAAACCCATGACTCTTCTCTGCTTCATACGTAGTCCTTTTTAACCATCACATGTCCAAGGAGGACCTCTGCAGACTGTTACACAGCAGAAAGACAAGGGGACCTTATTGAGGCTCAGCTGCAGTTCCTGCTCCATCTGGGGAGGGGTGTAGACATCCTGCATCACTGTGTGGTAGCATGTAGCCAGGCACCTACTGGAGCAGCCAGCAATGCTTATATCCACTCTGCCAGGAAAGCTCCCTTAGGCCTTAAAAGGTTGAAAACAAGCAAACTGCTATAATGGCAACCTAGATTTGGTCCTTTGACTGCTAACAGTACATAATCTTGTTTGTGTTTGCTCAGGCTTAAGAAAGCCCTCCTTGTCAGCCCACATAGGACAGATGTGAGTTAAAACTTGGTTTTGGCACAGGAGAAGGAAGTCAAAATCTCATAAATTCCCAGGAAGCCCCCTCTTTTTCTCCAGAGGCTTCCCCCCTGATTTTTTAAGGCTAGGGAAGTTTCCGAGAACCTGTACAGTTAGACTTGGAGAAATACAGTGCACCATTTACATTTCTCCCTAGTATGGACTTGTTCTACTTCTAGTAAGGCTGACATCACAGAGCAAGACAGATTGGATTTTAAAAAGAAATGACCTAAGCATAAGAAATCAGGACAGCAACTCTGGCTTGCTGAAAGTCTTCCAGTTAGTGGAAACCCTCTGGTGCAGTGGTGTCAGGTGGGGCGGGCTGCCCCCTCGGGACCAAGCCTGTCAGTGACCTAAATCATTCACGTGCTATGAATACACTCCTGTGCACTCTTCAGTTCCACTCCACCCGCCCGGCTGCAGTGAGGCCTGAAGATTCGGGAAGCCTGTTTCTATAGGGAGAGTTTGCCCCCATCACATACCTTGGTAGATTTATTTAAGACTTCAAATTTTATGAATTAAGGTGGTTTTTTTAGGAATCAATTGATGAACTTCCCAAAATATGCTCAGCCCTGGAGCCCCAGCAGGCTTGCTTTTCTCCAGACAGTTCATAATTCAAAGGAGCTGCCTCCACCACCCCCATCTACTGAATAGACAGGGGATGGCACCGATGAACAGCACAGTATGGGAGACACACCAACTACTCTTCAAATTGGTGCATACCTGCTCTGCGCATGAAGGTACAGAAAACCTCCACAGCCTTTTCAGTATTTGATGCCTTTAAAGAGGCCCAAAGACTTAGTTTATTTCGGCTAGAATGGAATGCAGCAGTACAGCCTTCAGGCCTGGACAGTCAGGGGCTCCTCGGGCCCTATGCTGTAGAGGGCCCACTCTGTCTCTGCTTCGCCAGCACCCCTTCCCCATCATGGGGCAGTTGGCCACCAGCCCTCCCTGTCCACTGGTTGACCATCCTCTGACTTCCTGGGCCCCTAGAATTTATAAGGTCCGTAGATATCCCAGAGCCTGCCGCCACGGCCTCTGCAAGCCTCTCCTCAACCTTCACCCCAAGACTAGGGGCAGGAATGATAGGAAGGCTGGGCTGGTAGCTGGGATGTCCCACCTACGTGCCTGGGGAGACAAGCGAGAGCAGGCTGGGGTCTCTACTTTATACTCTTGTGAGGCAGAAATAGAGGCTAGCATCCAGGCCCCACAAACATATGCTAGAATCCAGAATGTTTTCTTGATTTAAAAACATCTTTAGGCCGGGCCCGGCGGCTCAAGCCTGTAATCCCAGCACTTTGGGAGGCCGAGACGGGCGGATCACGAGGTCAGGAGATCGAGACCATCCTGGCTAACACGGTGAAACCCCGTCTCTACTAAAAAATGCAAAAAACTAGCCGGGCGAGGTGGCGGGCGCCTGTAGTCCCAGCTACTCGGGAGACTGAGGCAGGAGAATGGCGTAAACCCGGGAGGCAGAGCTTGCAGTGAGCTGAGATCCGGCCACTGCACTCCAGCCTGGGCGACAGAGCAAGACTCCGTCTCAAAAAAAAAAAAAAAAAAAAAAAAAACATCTTTAGGCCTGGCACCGTGGCTCATGCCAGTAATCCCAGCACTTTGGAGGGCTGAAGCAGGAGGATTGCTTGAGGCCAGGAGTTTGAGACCAGCCTGGGCAACACAAGGAGACCCAGTCTCTGCAAAAATTTAAAAAGCCAAGCACTGGTCGTGTGTGCCTGTAGTCCCAACTACTAGGGAGGCTGAGTGGGGAGGATTGCTTGAGCCTGGGAGACTGAGGCTGCAGTGAGCCATGATTGTGCCACTGCACTCCAATCTGGCAACAGAGCAAGACCTTGTCTTTAAAAATAAAAATAAAAACATCTTTACAACATTCCTGTTTGTATTTTATAAACTCTTAAAATCTCAAAGCCTGAGCAGTTGATTCTAGAGCCGTAAAGCTCTGGTGGGTTGTGCGAAAAACCCTGATTCATGCCCCTTTTACTGCAGTTGAGGGCAGGGCATGGGAAGGGCCTCAGTGCTGTGTGCCCTCTCTGTGACCCCGCTAGCATCTGTCATGGTGCTTCCTGGAAGAATGATGGTGTGCAGGCAACAGAGATCGGCACCACTATGGTTTGCAGGCAGGCCCTGATCAGGCCCACTGTGGGGCATCTACCTCTAGTTCCATCAGCTTCCTAAAATCTGAAATACTTTTAGAGATCCGGAAACCAGAATAGGGCTTCTCCAAGTAGGAGATAATGTCAGCCTGATTTAATGAGAAATTGCAAAAATACTTGTTCAAACTGAGGCGATAGGAATACCAGCCAGAAGAACAAACAAATTCTTCAGGGAAGCATCCAACACTGAAACGGCAGCTTCTAAATGAACTGAAATTTTCTGCATATTCTGTCAGAAAGTTACAGTGTTAATTCATTAAATCATTATTTAAGCATTTCTTCTGAGGTATGATGGAGCATGTGATGACTTCAGGAATGGCTTGATTTCTTTCTTTTTTTTTTTTTTTTTGAGACAGAGTCTCACTCTCTTGTCAGGCTGGAGTACAGTGGTGTGATCTTGGCTCACTGCAACCTCCACCTCCCAGGTTCAAGTGATTCTCCTGCCTCAGCCTCCCAGGTAGCTGGGACTACAAGCGTGCACCACCACACCTGGCTAGTTTGTATTTTTAGTAGAGATGGGGTTTTTCCATGTTGGCCAGGCTGGTCTCCAACTTCCAACTTCCGGTGATCCGCCCCCCTTGGCATCCCAAAGTGTTGGGATTACAGGTTTGAGCCACGACACCCAGTCAGGAATGGCTTGATGTTATCAGAAAAGAATAAACTAGCTCCGCTTTCCCTGAAGGTTATATTTAGAGTCGTAGGAGCCAGATACTTTGGAGCTAGAAGCAACCTATAAATCATCAGGTTAAAACCTCACTTTTAAAAATTAATGTAAAAAAAAAATTTTTACAGTCAGGGTCTTGCTCTGTTGCCCAGGCTTTAGTGCAGTGTTGCGATCATAGCTCACTGCAGCCTCAAACTCCTGGGCTCAAGCAATCCTTCCACCTCAGCTTCCAGAGTAGGAAAACAAAAATATCAAGGAAAAAAAAAATACATCAAGGAATATAGACACACACCACCACACCCAGCTGGCTAATTAAAAAAAATTTTTTTTAATAAAAACAGCATTTCAGTATGATGCCTAGGCTGGTCTTGAACTCTTGGGCTCAAGCAATCCTCCCACCTTGGCCTCCCATAGGGCTGGGTGAGTCACCATTGACTGGTGTAAAACTCACTTTTTAGGTAAAAAGGTTGAGACCCAAAGAGGTTCTGTGACATGTCCCAATCCGTAGAGCTACTTTAGGGCAGAGCTGGTACTAGTTTCTGGGTTTCCAGGGCCCTTGACTCTAGGATTATAAATTGGGTAGGTTAAATTTGACATTTTTTTTCTTTTCTTTTCTTTTTCTGAGACAGAGCCTTGCTCCGTCATCCATGCTGGAGTACAGTGGTGCAGTCTCAACTCACTGCAACCTCCGTCTCCCAGGTTCAGGTGATCCTCCTGCCTCAGCCTCCTGAGTAGCTGGAATTACAGGCGCCTGCCACCATGCCTGGCTAATTTTTGTATTTTTAATAGACACAGAATTTCTCCATTTTGGCCAGGCTGGTCTCGATCCCCTGGCCTCAAGTGATATGTCCACCTTGGCCTCCCAAAGTGTTGGGATTACAGATGTGAGCCACTGCACCCAGCCTAAATTTGACATATTTTTTAAAAATTAATCATCTGGAGTAGACTGTGGCAATTTAGTCTCTAATAAAACATTTATAAAATGCCTGTCACCATGGTGCCTTGGTGTTGTCGAAGCTTATTTGTGAATAAGGGGAGATGCTTTAGAGAAATGCCTTTGGTTGGAGGAGTCAGAAAGGATGAAAACATTTGAGAGTGTCTGTGAATGTCTTGTTGAGAACATGCTCTCCACTTTGTCTTGTTGAGAACATGCTCTCCAAAAGTGGAGTTCACATTCAGATTTCGAAACATCTTTTTTTCTTTTGAAAATATGAAATGGAAAGGCTCGTTGCCAGAGAGTGAGGACTGGCCTGTGGGTCCGAGGGAACATGTGCAGCCATTCCTCCATGGGAAGGGCAGGCACTGACGGACGAGGGACCCAGGGCCTTCTCCAGCATGGGAGCTCTAGCCAGGGCCGTGGTGGGTGATGAGAGTCTTGTATAGGAACAGTCCCCAGGAGTCAGCCAGTACCCCAGAAGGAGATGTGAATGTTGCAGATCCAACAGCTCTGCCTCCAGGTTTTTTCTGGCTCCCACTAGACTTGACCACTTTCCTCTTTCCTTTAAGGAGCCCTCTAGGTGCCATATTCATCCACCAGCATTCCTCACCACCAGGTCCCTCAGCTTTAACCCTATTCCTTTTGTTCCATTTTTTAGGGTTCTGTTTTAGTCAGGAATAGTGACAGCAAGTTATGAGAAGCAAGAGAGATTTAGGGGGAAAAATGAGAATAATAACAGGCTCATTGACCCACCTCTGACTTTCCTATTTAATTTTACATAAGCCTACATAAGCCTACATAACTTTAAGCAAACAGAAACTTTATGTTTTAGCCTACATAACTAAGCCTACATAAACTTTAAGCAAAACCACAGCTGGGTATCCTGTTGTTCTCCGAATATGAGTGGGCCTTTAATGAAAACCGACTTTAAAAAAGATAACAGCCAGGCGCGGTGGCTCACGCCTGTAGTCCCAGCACTTTGGGAGGCTGAGGCAGGCGGATCACCTTAGGTCAGGAGTTCGAGACCACCCGGCCAACATGGTGAAACCTCATTTCTACTAAAAATACAGAAATTAGCTGGGCGTGGTGGCGCACACCTGTAATCCCAGCTACTTGGGAGGCTGAGGCGGGAGGATTGCTTGAACCTGGGAGACAGAGGTTACTGTGAGCCAAGATTGTACCACTGCTCCCCAGCCTGGGCAACAGAGTAAGACTCCATCTCAAAAAAAAAAAAAAAAAAGAGTCCTTTTCAGTGGCCTAATTAGCAAGAGACACACTGTGAACAGGGCCAGGCACAGTGGCTCACTCTTGTAATTCCAGCACTTTGTGAGGCCGAGAAAGGCAAAGTGCCTCACTTCAGCACAGGGGTTCAAGACCAGTCTGGGCAAGATAGTGAAACCCCATCCCTCCAAAAAATAAAGAAATTAGATGGGTGTGGTGGCGCACCTACGGTCACAGTTAATTGGGAGGCTGAGGTGACAGGATCACTTGAGCACAGGAGGTCGAGGCTACAGTGAGCCAAGATTGTGCCACTGCACTCCAGCCTGGGCAACAGAGCAAGACCTTGTCTTAACCAAAAAAAAAAAAAGTGAACAGGAGACTATACTATACTACAAGAAGAATGTCTCCAGGACTATGCAGAATCTCATAATGGTAGCCTTCTCTATGGTAGTATTTTCTGGGGGAAATGTGAACACAGTGGCCCTTGGCCGCTTATCCAGTTTGGTGGGAAATTAAAGTATGAATAATGAGAAAGCAAGTTTTCCCACCCTACATATTTTATTAAAGAACACTTAGCTAGAATATTTTTTTAAAAAAGAAATAAAAGGAGAAACCAAGGGATCTGAGACCCAAGCCTAGAGTTAGAAATTGTAGTTTCTAGGTTGGTCTCTGCCCTGGAATTCCTTTTGAGGTTCCATTTGAGTCTGTGCTGCTCAGTTTCTCGCTTATTAAAGGATAATTTGATTGCCACTGTGGTGTTAAAATACTTATGACAGAAAAATGTTTTATTATCCAGAGATCAAAATTCCAATGTTGGGGCTGGGCGCGGCAGCTCACGTCTGTAATCCCAGCACTTTGGGAGGCTGAGGCAAGCAGATCACTTGAGCTCAGGAGTTATAGAGACCAACATGGCAAAACGTTGTCTCTACTAAAAAATTAGCTAGGTGTGGTGGTGCATGCCTGTACTCCCAGGTACTCAGGAGCCTGAGGCACAAGAATCCCTTGAACCCAGGAGATGGAGGTTACAGTGAGCCGAGATCATGCCACTCCACTCTAGCCTGAGCAACAGAGAGAAGCTGCATCTAAAAAAAAATAAAATTCCAATGATGGGACCATAAACATTTCAATCACTTTATTTATTTATTTATTTTCATTTTTATTTATTTATTTATTTTGAGACAGAGTCTTACTCTGTTGCCTAGGCTGGAGTGCAGTGGCCCAATTTCGGCTCACTGCAACCTCCGCCTCCCAGGTTCAAGTGATTCTCCTGCCTGAGCCTCCTGAGTAGCTGGGATTATGGGCACGTGCCACCATGCCCAACTAATTTTTGTATTTTTATTAGAGATAGGGTTTCACAATATTGGCTAGGCTGGTCTTGAACTCCTGACCTCAGGTAATCCATCCACCTCAGCCTCCCAAAGTGCTGGGATTACAGGCGTGAGCCACTGCACCCAGCCTCATTTCCATCACTGTAATTAAAAAGTTGATTTCAAGTGGCACTAATATTCCATGAGCCCTGCGATGTTAAATTCCAATCCACATTATGTGAAAATTCAGAAAGGTTCTTAGCTTTCTAGGTTGGGAGAAAGTGGACTTCAGTAACTCCGTTCTTTGGGAGATTGTTTCTAGTTCATGTCAGCTCAACCTCTGGGGCCCATGAAAGACAACAAGTTTCCTTAGGATCTTTAGAGTCAGTCAAGTTCATTATAGCCTGAAGGTAAGACCATCTTTCAAGAGCCATTCTCAGCTCACTACATTAGTATACCAACAGTCTGGGCCCTTCTTACTTCCTCCTATTTCAAATGTCACCATTGCACTGTGTTTATTCCATGGGCTTAGCATATAGGGTATTTTTTGGTCCCTGCTTACCTGGCATATGGCCTAAATGCCATTACTCTTGGCCTCACCAGGGTATACAAGTTGCTCATAAACCAAATCAAGATGTAAACAACAGCTGGATTCTTATTTTAAAAGAGTCACATGATTCCAGGGGGAAATCAGCTTTCAGCCCTTTGCCTCACAGTGGGTTTGGTCTGTAGTTTCCCCATATAGTGCCAGAAAGCTGCATGATTATTAGTTTGAGTCAGATACACAGATACACAGGCAGTCACATGTCCACAGTATACAATGACCTCACTGAGCAACTCATGTTTCCAGGATGTTGGGAAATGACTTGCTGGAGGACCTTGTCCTTGTAATGTGGGGATGTCAGTGGTTTATATGATTTAGCAGTAAATTCTGATCTGAATTTCAAAACAGTTGGACAGTTGCTCAAGGCGACATCTGAACAGCGGATCATTTGCTTGCCGGAGATGGGGCAGGCCACAGAGCAGCTTGATCCCGCAACCGATTCATGGGTTAAAATTAGATTTCCTTGTATCTCAAAGGAAGTTATCTTGGAGAAGGTGACATTTTCAAAGGCACTAAGGCTTTCATTGCCCTTAGTGAGTACAACAGGAAGGTTCTCCAGGCCATTTTTCATGTAGCCACCTGTGCTGCTCAGCTCTGCCTTTCTGTATATACCCGGCTGCCATTCCCCCTTTGTCTCATCTAAGTTCTGGCTTCTGGGTCTAGTGAACAGGTTGGAGTCAAGGGCCTAACATTCCAGTCCCAGTTTGGCCGTGGGACAAAGCAGTCATCTGTATAATTGGAAGACATTATTAATAGGTATATCAGAGTGACGCTTTTTTTTTTTTTCTGGGTCACTTAAGGACAGTTCCCATGGGCCCCTGGAAAACAGTTTATTCTGCTGGAGGACTATTTGCACAGAGCTTAATGAGATATTCACGCAGAGCCTAATAAAAACTTTAAAGTCATTCACCGTTTGTCCTATTCTGTGTAGTTGCACTTCACTAGGCAAATACAGTGTAGACTTTGAACATCTGGTCTGGTTGAAAAAAATCAAGTGGGAACAATTCACTTTACAAAGATTTAATTTTGAACTCCCCTAGTGCATTGAATTACCTATTTGTTGAATGAAGTTTGTTTGAAACAATCTGTCAACTGTTTTTGTTTTTGTAACAGACCGTGATCCTGCTCTTTAAGTAGATACAGAACTTCAGATATTAAGGTGTAGAATTGAGAAACATTCATTGTCATCATCTCATTCCAGTTTCCCTTCTTTCACAAAAGAAAAGTTAGGTATTCTGTTGAAGGGATTCTTGAGGGAAGTATTTAGTTCTTTCTAGTTTGCTAGACATCATAGTCTAACAATATTTTCTTCTTTCCCCATGCCCCATGCTAACTTTCCAGTAACAACACCTGTAAGCTGGCTGGGTGCGGTGGCTCACGCCTGTAATCCCAGCACTTTGGGAGGCTGAGACGGGCGGATCACAAAGTCAGGAGATCGAGACCTTCCTGACTAACACGGTGAAACCCCGTCTCTACTAAAAAAAAATACAAAAAAATTAGCCAGGTGTGGTGGCGGGCACCTGTAGTCCCAGCTACTCGGGAGGCTGAGGCAGGAGAATGGTGTGAACCCGGGAGGCGGAGCTTGCGGTGAGCCGAGATCGTACCACTGCACTCCAGCCTGGGAGACAGAGTGAGACTCCGTCTCAAAAAAAAAAGAACACCTGTAAGCCAAAGTGGCTCCATCATTCTCAAATGTCTTCTTAGAACTACCCATTTGTAAGAGATACTGTCTTGAAATCCAGAAATTTTATTATGTCCTGCCTTCTTCATTCATTTTCTCCTCATAGTTATTTTTACGTCAGTCTGTCTGACAGAAAAAATAACTGAAGGAACAAGGCATTTATTTTGGGGTGGAGGTTTGGGGGCTGAGGAGGGAGGTATCTAGCCGCTCCTGAGGAGCCTGGAAGCAGAGCAGTCAAGCCCAAGCTTTGGATTTAAATTCCAGCCTGGCATTTACTAGCCATGTGGCCTTGGACTATGCTTTGAGCCTGTTTGATCCTGGGTAAACTAAGGATAATATGTAACAACATACATCAGAGATTTACAGAGGGTTGAAACTCAACACAGTGTCTGAAACAGGAGCATTCAACAAATGGTTGTTACTGTTATTATTATTGTCTGGGACAACAACATTATTTTTGAGTTCAGGTCATTCTCTGGCCACATGACACTTGCTGTGTTCTCTAGCACTTAGTAGACTCCCTATCCCTTTGGTTAAAAAATGTAGCTGTTTCGTTTTTATCCCTACTTATCCTGTTGGCTTAATCAAGGTGAAACTAGGTATATATATATTTGAAGGTAACAATTTCTAATATGGATGCCAGTTTTAAATTTAATTTCAGAAATTATGTACAAAAAAACCTCATGCTTAGACTAATTTACACTGGGAAAACTCTAGGTTAAGCCACAAATTTTTACTGAATGTTAACATTTTTATAACTTTAAACTAATTTCCTTAATATAATCCTAGATAATGTTTAATTTGGATAAAGTACACATCATTTTGGATGAGATGGTGTTAAATGGCTGCATTGTGGAAACTAACAGGGCAAGAATTCTTGCGCCTCTACTAATTCTTGATAAGATGTCAGAAAGCTGAAAGGAAGTTTCTTCCAGACAACATGGATTTATCAGAAATGCGAGTACCATGGAATACATCTCAACATCTGTAACCAGGAAGAATCTGGAAGACCACAATTACAAAATGGGGTATCCTTCCAAAGACATTATAAATAGGCATTTTCCACAGTTCCTAAAAAGAAAACAAAACTGTACTTTAAAATATGTACAAAGAAAAAAATTTTTTTTAAACTGAGAGAGAAGTTTTATATTCTAATTGTAAACATAGCTTTCCCACTTCTTTAAATTCTGTTGAGCGCCTAAGGAACCCTTATTGGTCTATACTTCTTTTTGCAAATCAAATTCAGGAATAGCAATATGGTAGTGGGAAAAAAGTATGGCAGTTTTCTGTCAGCCAATCAAGTTTTAAAATTTAAACACAAGGCATTTTGAGTAATGCTGTTTTCTGAAGGCTGTCTTTTTTTTTCTTTTTTTGAGATGGAGTCTGGTCTAGCTCTGTCACCCAGCGCATTCTCAGCTCACTGCAACCTCCACTTCCCAGGATCAAGTCTCCTGCCTCAGCTTCTGAGCTGGGACTACAGGCGTGCGCCACCACACCCGGCTAATTTTTGTATTTTTAGTAGAGATGGAGTTTCACCATGTTGGCCAGGCTGGTCTCGAACTCCTGACCTCAGGTGATCTGCCTGCCTCAGCCTCCCAAAGTGCTGGGATTACAGACATGAGCCACAGTGCCCGACTTCTAAGGCTGGCTTATTCCTTTAAAAGGCTTAGTAAAATTTACTTTTTAAGAGGTATGTGGGGGTGTGTGTGTGTTTTTTTTCTTTTTTTAGACGGCATCTCGCTCTGTCACCCAGGCTAGAGTGCAATGGCATGATCTCAGCTCACTGCAACCTTCACCTCTGGGTTCAAGCAATTCTCCTGCCTCAGCCTTCTGAGTAGCCATGACTATAGGCATGTGCCACCACGCCTGGCTAATTTTTGTATTTTTAGTAGAGACGGTGTTTCACCATGTTGGCCAGGCTGTTCTTGAACTTCTGACCTCAAGTGATCCACCCACTTCGGCCTCCCAAAGTGCTGGAATTACAAGCATGAGCCACCATGCCCAGCCAAGACGTGTTTGTTGTTGTTGTTGTTTTGTTTTTTAAGAGAAGCGGGTCTTGCTTTGTTGTCCAGGCTGGACTGCAGTGGCTATTCACAGGCATGATCATGTTGTACTATAACCTTGAACCTTCCTGGCCTAGCTTTAAAATCTTTATAATGTGGGACTGGTGCAGTGGCTCACACCTGTAACCCCTGCACTTTGGGAGGCTGAGGAAGGAGGATCGCTTGAGGCCAGAAATTCAAGACCAGCCTGGGCAACATAGACCTCGTCTCTACAAAAAATACAAAAATTAGCCAGGTGTGGTGGCACATACCTGTAGTCTCAACTACTTGGGAGTCTGAGGCAGAAGGATTGCTTGAGCCCAGGAGTTCGAGTCTGCAGTGAACTATGATCGTGTCACTGCACTCCAGCCTGTCTCAAAAATAAAGAAGTCTGAGTGTGGTGGCTCAGGCCTATAATCCCAACACTTTGGGGGGCCAAGGTAGGAGGATTGTTTGAGCCCATTAGTTCAAGACCAGCCTGGGCAATACAGCAAGACCACATCTCTACAAAAAATAAATAAATAGCCAGGTATGGTGGCTCATGCCTGTAATCCTAGCACTTTGGGAGGCCGAGGCAGGTGGATCACTTGAGGTCAGGAGTTTGAAACCAGCCTGGCCAACATGGTAAAACCTTGTCTCTACTAAAAATACAAAAAAATTAGCCAGGCATGGTGGCAGGCACCTCTAATCGCAGCTACTCAGGAGGCTGAGGCAGTAGAATTGCTTGAACCCGGGACACAGAAGTTGCAGTAGGCCGAGATCATGCCACTGCACTCCAGCCTGGGCAAGAGTGAGACTGTCTCTAAAAATAAATAAATAAATAATTAAAAAGTTAGCCAGCTGTGGTGGTGAGCACCTGTACTCCTAACTACTCAAGAGGCTGAGGTGGGAGGATTGATCAAGCCCAGGAGTTTGAGGCTGCAGTGAACTATGATCACAACGCTGCACTCCAACCTGGGTAATGGAGTGAGGCCCTGCCTCAAAAAAAACCAAATCAAAACAAAAAACTTTTATAACATGTACCTAAGAAAGATTGCAGAGTTAAATTTTATTTGCCAGTTTGTAAAAGCCTTTGATATTCATTTTAAGGGCACTTAGTAATTACAATGCCATTATGTCATTAACTCTATAGAGAGCATTACTTTCAAATAATGGACGGTCAGACATTGAGAGTCCCTACAGCCATCTTTTATGCCCCCTTTTTTGTTTGTTTTTTTGGAGACAGCATCTCCCTCTCTCCCAGGCTGCAGTGCAGTGGTGTGATCACATCTCACTGCAGCCTCTACCTCCTGGGCACAGGTGATCCTCCCACCTCAGCCTCCCAAGTAACTGGGACCACAGGCGCACACCTGCTCCACCCAGCTAATTTTTGTATTTTGTTGTAGAGATAGGGTTTCGCCATGTTGCCCAGACTGGTCTCAAATTCCTGTGGTCACATGATCCATCTGCCTTGGCCTCCCAAAGTGTTGGGATTACAGGCCTGAGCCACTGTGCCCAGTCTTTTTATGCCACATTTTAAAGGGTTTGCTTATTAATAAGCTTACTGTTAATGTACTTTAGTTCAAAGTTTAAAAGTAGAATGCAGCCAGACACGGTGGCTCACGCCTATAATCCCAGCACTTTGGGAGGCTGAGGTGGGTAGATCATTTGAGGTCAGGAGTGCAAGACCAGAGTGGCCAACATGGTGAGACCCTGTCTCTATTAAAAATACAAAAAATTATCCGGGCACTGTGGCACATGCCTTTAATCCCAGCTACTTGGGACTCTGCAGTAGGAGGATCACTTGAAACCAGGAGGCAGAGGTTGCAGTGAGCTGAGATCGAGATTGTGCCGCTGCACTCCAGCCTGGGCAACAGGCTAAAAAAAAAAAAAAAGTGGAATGCAAGAAAATATCTCTGTACAGATAGGCATGAAATGAATCCTTCTCTTCCTCCCTTTTACTCCTTTAACCCCTTCTCCTGCAATGTCTTGAAGTAAATTACTCTCATTACAGAAGAGTAATGCACTGCATCCCCCCAAAACGTTTCTATATGCTTTTGCTACCCAGTTAACAGAATACACACAACTGTCTTAGGCGAAAGTATGTACAATAATCCCTCTCTTATCCACTGTTTCGCATTCTGTGGTTTGTGTTACTCATGGTCAACTGAGGTCCCAAAATATTAAATGGAAAATTCCAGAAATAAACAATGTATAAGTTTTAAACTGCATGCCATTCTGAGTAGTGTGATGAAATCTTGCACCGTCCCACTTTGTCCTGCTCGGTCCTGCTCCATCTTGCCTGGGAGGTGAATCGTCCCTTTGTCCAGCATATGCATGCTGTATACACTCCCCACTTGACAGTCATTTAGTAACTGTCTTGGTTACCAGATGGACAGATGAAGAGAAGGGTGAGTACAGTACAATAAGGTCTTGAGAGAGAGATACTACATTCATATATATTCATCTATATATATCTAATTTTTCTTTTTTTTTTTTTTTAAGACAGGGCCTTGCTCTGTTGCCCAGGCTGCAGTGCAGTGGCATGATTACGGCTCACTGCAGCCTCAACCCCCTGGGCTCGAGCGATCCTCCCATCTCAGCTTCCCAGGTAGCTGGGACCACAGGTGTGTGCCACCCTACTGAGCTAATTTTTCTTATTTTTTGTAGAGACGAGGTCTCCATATGTTGCCCAGGCTGGTCTTGAATTCCTGGGCTCAAGCGAGCCTCCTTACCTCAGCCTCTGAAAGTGCTGGGATTACAGGCATGAGCTACCACACCTGGCCATCTTTTGTTTTTTTTTTTTTTTTTTTTGTTGAGACGGAGTCTTGCTCTGTCGCCCAGGCTGGAGTGCAGTGGCCGGATCTCAGCTCACTGCAAGCTCCGCCTCCCGGGTTTACGCCATTCTCTCGCCTCAGCCTCCCCAGTAGCTGGGATTACAGGCGCCCGCCATCTCGCCCGGCTAATTTTTGTATTTTTTTAGTAGAGACGGGGTTTCACCGTGTTAGCCAGGATGGTCTCGATCTCCTGACCTCGTGATCCGCCCGTCTCGGCCTCCCAAAGTGCTGGGATTACAGGGTTGAGCCACCGCGCCCGGCCCATCTTTTGTTTTTTAAGAGATGGGGTCTCTGTTACCCAGGCCGGATTTGAACTCCTGGGCTCAAGCCATCCTCCTGCTCAGCCTTCCAAGTAGCTGGAGCTATAGGTGCACACCACCATGCCCAGCTTTCACATAATTTTCTTACAGTATATTGTAATAATTGTTCCATTATTGTTAATCTTAGTGTGCCTAATTTATAAACTTTATCATAGGTATGTATGTATAGGAAAAAACATTCTCTTTCTCTCTCTCTCTCTCTATATATAGGATTTGGTACTATCCTCAGTTTCAGATATCCACTGGGGGTCTTGGAACTTATCCCCCAAGAATAGGGAGGTCTATATATATGCATGTAGGGGTGGGAGGTCAGGTACAGTGAAGAAAGTAGAAATCTTTTTTCTTTAACTATAGAGACAGGGTCTCACTATGTTCCCCAGGCTGATCTCAAACTCCTGGGCTCAAGCAATCCTCCCACCTCAGCCTCCCAAAGTGCAAGGATTACAGGCATGAGCTACCCTGCCCAGCCAAAATCTATTTTTGGTATATTAAGATACAGTCCCAGCCTATAGAATGATCCAATAGTTCATTCTTCTGTGACACTCCAGCCTCTAAAATAGGACATAAATGCATAAATGCATTTTTTTTCTTTTTTGAGACAAAAGTCTTGCTCGGTTGTCCAGGCTGAAATGCAGTGGCATGATCTCAGCTCACTGCCACCTCCGCCTCCCGGGTTCAAGCAATTCTCCTGCCTCAGCCTCCCGAGCAACTGGGATTACAGGCGTGTGCCACCACACTGGACTAATTTTTGTATTTTTAGTAGAGATGGTGTTTCATCATGTTGGCCAGGCTAGTCTCAAAACCCTGACCTCAAGTGATCCGCCCACCTTTGGCTTCCCAAAGTGCTGGGATTACAGGTGTGAGCCACCGCGCCTGGCCAAATGCATATTTCAGAGACACCATTCAGCACTGTTCTGTTTGGTTTGTCTGTGTATTGTGGGCGGTAGGCAGTGGAGCCTTTTTTTATCCCCTTCTAAAAATCCACTTGCAGTATCAAGGTTTGTATCTGTAAAAACACAGAAAGTCAACAGAGGACTCCAAACCCGAGTTGTTTTTGGACTCATTCAGGAAGGCAAAAGGAAGGTTTCTGACCTGTGGGAACAATGAGTGGCTTGTGTGTACAGATACACCTTTGTATCAAGTAGCTAAGGTCTGGGGAAAGCCCAGTCTAGACCAAAGTGCTATGAAGGCCTTTCTGAGACACAGTAGTTGGGAAACACTGTCCTAGTTGGTAGGTACTTAATCAGTAGCACATTCAGGTAACTGCTGAAACTGGTACACCAGAGTAGCTAGGGAGTGAACAAAATTAATTTTGGGGTCACACCAAAATAGTAGTTGAATTACATCTTGGCACAGATTTTAGAACCTTGAGAGAATAACAGTTGAAAAAAAAAATAGTTGGTAGGTATCACAGGAAACAATATTTAAGAACTTACAGTTGAGGTGGAGACCCCAGTAGATGTCTCATAATACTTGACTCATGCGTGTCTGTACTTACAGGCTGTGTCTCCATCTAACTTCACTAAGATGCTTTAAGTGACTTTTCATACTTACATTTGGTCAGCCTTACCTTGTTCTTAGATTTTTTCTGAGGAAGACTCCTAGTATTTCAAAAACAGCTATGATTGTATGTAAACTTTTTATTATTTGAGTTTCACTCGTTGCCCAGGCTGGAGTGCAATGGCACAATCTCGGCTCACTGCAACCTCTGCCTCCCGGGTTCAAGTGATTCTCCTGCTTCAGCCTCCTGAGCAGCTGGGATTACAGGTATGTGCCATCATGCCTGGCTCATTTTTATATTTTAGTAGAGACAGGGTTTCACCATGTTGGTCAGGCTGGTCTCAAACTCCTGACCTCAGTTGATCCACCCTGCTTGGCCTCTCAAAGTGCTGGGATTACAGATGTGAGCCACCATGCCCTGCCTGATTTTATGTAAAGTTATCAACTTATCTGCTGTAGCCACTTGCTAGACCAGGGTTCAGCAAGCTTTTTCTGTAAAGGGCCAAATAGTAAATATTTTAGGCTTTGTGGGCCATATGGTCTCTGCTAACTACTCAATTCTGCCATTGTAGTACAAAAGCAACCATGTAAATGAATGAACGTGGCTATGTTTGTGACACTGAAATTTAAATTTCATAATTTTCACATAAAATATTCTTTTTTCCCCCCCAACAATTTAAAAATTTTAAAGTCATGCTTAGCCATAGGCCATTCAAAAACACACAGCAGGCCATAGTTAGCTAACCCTGGTGCCAGGCTAGTCTTGGTAAAAGCTGACTACTGATAGACATCTTAGAGACTTGTAATTATAGCAGAAGGTATCTCTTATAGGAAGAGAATTTGCCTTTTAAACAGGTCAATATTGGGCAATTTCAAACATGCTTTTGGTTCCTTAAAAAACCATGTGAGCCAGGTGGGGTGGTACACATCTGTAATCCCAGCTACTGCGGAAGCTGTGGTGGGAGGACTGCTTGAACCTAGGAGTTTGAGACCAGCCTGGGTAACACAGCAAGACCCTATCTTTAAGGAAAAAAAAAAAAAAAAAAGAAGAAGCTATTTGGCTAAATCAGGCCTAGTATCATTCCTTTCACCTATAAGCACAGATATGGTAATAACTGGAATTTGGAAAATCCACTTTGGAATTTGGAAATACAGTCCCTTCTTCAAAACCAGAAAACAGCAGTATCCTTGTGTTTTCTTTTGACACTAACATAACATTTAAAAATCATTCTTGGATCTTTCTTACATCCTCACTTTACATATCCCTGCAGATACAATAGTTAAGTTGTGGATCTGGTGTTTTTTAAAAAAATTAACACAAGTAACTGGTCAGTTCTAGCTGAGGCATACTTTAAAACTGAACCCAACCATTGGATCACAAATATGTGACTATTTATTTCTTCTAGTCTTTCAATTTTAATAACTGTATTTACTATAGAAAAACACATTTATGTAGTAACTTCAGAAAACTTTGGATGATTCAAAATGACAGGTCATGGTAAAGCTCTGAAGTCTGATGACTGCACTGAAATAGTCACACGACACAGTTTTGTACGCTGCAAACATTTTAATCATTGTTGAGCATACATTTTGGAAATTTTTTACTTCAAACGGCAACAAGTTAAATAAATGTTTATAATATACAAAGAAAATACAACCAAAAGTAAAACTTGCTTTAAGTGTGCCTTGCACTTAGACCAGTGTTTTCCCCCCTTAATACATCTTTATTTTTGAGCTGCACAAACACACTTAAGACTTTGATCTTCATAGTACGGCATTTAGCAAATAAAAATATACTCCCACCTTAAAGAAATAAAAGGTTGGTGCATGATTATATGCCAAACAAAGAGAGAACACTAGAATACTCTTGATAGTGCAGGCATCATTAAAAAGGAAAAGAAAAAGCTTGAGATGCTCATTAATTCTCTATGTTTTAAGGAAGCAGGATTTTTGACCAAGTAGCTTAAAAGCCAGCAAAACAGGGATCAGTGACAGCAACTGTAGTGTATGGAGTATGAAATGACAAACTTTACACAAATACACTGTTAGAAATTTACCAGTGAACACTGAAGATCTGAGAAGCTGTTCTTTGGAACAGTCAAGTAGGACCACCTTATTCCAGTCACATAAGCCCTTGTAAAGTAACACAGTGTTCTGTGCTATATACTTGCTGGCTGGGTAGTTACAGGATTTGTTTTGTCATTAGCAGCTAACAAACTTATTCCACATGTTCTTAAAGCCTTAATGGTGGAAAAAAAGGCAAGTGTCATTAGCATGGAGGATCATATACTTCTCTGCACATAAACAAAAGAGGCTTCACTAGTATTTTTAAAGTCTCTGATGTCTCCCATTGCACTTCAAAGCTCAATTGAGATGAAAGCCTTTCTCCATTGTAGCAGCTAGCAGGCGCTCTCTCATGATCTCCTCGGAAGAATATTCAGGCAACTTAAGGTAATGCACACATGTATTGACTGATGGATAGCTTGCATCAGTAGCGTCAACCTACAGCAAGAAAGCAAACACAACAGAAGACCATGAGTTTAAGTACTTCTTTCTTTCAAAAGTAAAGTAACTAAATTTCATTTGGATTCCCAATTAGCCACAGAGCTTGTACCTTGCGTACAACCGTGAGCCTGGGATGCAGGTTAGCCAGTCCACCTGGGGGTAGAGTTGAACAACCAGTGGTAAACTGCAAGAATGCTTTCCTTTCATCAGAAGACATGCCACATAAAACCCTCACAAACCTCAGGAAACCAGGGCTAAAAGAACAAAAATATAGTTATACTGAGTTGACTGCAGATTTAAATGAAAATCACTACCACTACTTTGTAAGCCAGCAACAAGCCCCCTAAAAAACAATATCCTCACACCAGAACAACAACACATCTAGAGACTCTTGGGTAAGTATGAAATGGGCTAAGACAAGCTACTTTAAAAATATCCCTGGCCAGGTGTGGTGGCTCATACCTGTAATTCCAGCACCTTGGGAAGATGAGGCGGGTGGGTCACCTGAGGTCAGGAGTTTGAGACCAGCCTGATGAACATGGTAAAACCCATCTCTACTAAAAATACAAAATTAGCTGGGCATGGTGGCACATGCCTGTAATCCCAGCTACTTGGGAGGCTAAGGCAGGAGAATCGCTTGAACCTGGGAGGCAGAGGTTTCAGTGAGCCGGGATTATGCCATTGCACTCCAGCCTGGACAACAAGAGTGAAACTACATCTCAAAAAAAAAAAAAAAAAAAATCCCTCAAAACCTGTCTTGCACTTATAAATTGTAAAAACTGAAAAATACTGATGGTGTATGGGGTCCATCTATTATGCAACAAAATCAGCAAATCATAAAAACATAGGATGCATTTGCAAAATCATTCCAAATATGGATAAATATACCAAAGGGGATCTGAAATAATCAATTTTTGTTCCAGCAAAATAATTATCTTGTGATAAATTTATGTAATGAAATAGTAGATGAACTATATGCCAGAACATGGATAAATTTCATAATCATGTTACTCAAAAGAAACCAGACCACAAAGAAAACAGACTACATGATTTTACATTAAAAGTTCAAAAGCAAGCTGAACTGATCAACATATGGTGATTAAATTAATAGAAAAGAATATCGTGGGAAGGGGGATTTTTGAAGTTGTTTCATATTCTGGATACCAATTACATAGGTGTGTTCATTTTGAGAAAATCCTCTAAACTGTATATATGACGTGTGTACTTATCTGTTATATTCAATAAAAAGTTTAATATAAATGTAGTACAGCCTAACAGCTTACAATTTACCAAATTTTAAAAATGAACAATTAAAACACAATGAGAAAAGGAATCAACATCAACCATGATGTCAGCTGTCTTTTTTTTTTTTTTGAGATGGAGTTTCACTCTTGTTGCCCAGGCTGGGGTGCAATGGCACGATCGTGGCTCACTGCAACCTTCACTTCCTGGGTTCAAGTGATTCTCCTGCCTCAGCCTCCCGAATAGCTGGAATTACAGGCGTCTGCCACCACACCCAGCTAATTTTTGGTATTTTTAGTAGAAACAAGGTTTCACCATGTTGGCCAGGCTGGTCTCAAACTCCTGACCTCAAGTGATCCGCCCGCCTTAGCCTCCCAAATTGCTGGGATTACAGGTGTTAAGCCACCGCGCCTGGCCTGCTATCAGTTGTCTTTTTGTATCCTCCTAGCCTTATCAATGGATATGCATTCTGGTCACTGTGAGACACCACTGCTTTCTCACTTTCTGAATGTAATTCACTGAGTTATAGTTCTTTAGAGAACCTGTCACTTGATTTGGGGAATATAAATAATTTTGTTGATCTTAGAAAATAGTATCACATACCTGTCACGTGTATAACCCAGCTTAGGTTCAGTGTAATTGATAATATCTTCTGCTGCCCAGGATGGTGACTGGTTTCCACAAAGAATCATTTGGACTTCTTCATGGCTGAAGGAACTTAACTTCTCCATTGGAAAAACTTTATTAAACCCATCTACATCATACATGTACAGAAACACAAAAAACAACTCAGTTTCCAAGTTATGATTCCAAAATACCAAATTTCAAACCAAAATACCCCTTATCAGAATCAATGTAAGTATCTGTCAAGGAATGAATGTGTAAAGAAAATGTGGTATATATACACAATGGAGTACTATGCAACCATAAAAAAGAATGAAATATTTTCATTTGTAGGAACATGGGTGGAACTGGAGGTCATTATATTAAGTGAAAAAAGCGAGGCACAGAAAGACAAGTATCACATGTTCCCACTCATATGTGGGAACTTAAAAAGTTGATCTTGGCCAGGCAAGGTGTCTCACACCTATAATCCCAGCACTTTGGGAGGCCGAGGCAGGCAGATCACCTGAGGTTGGGAGTTCGAGACCAGCCTGACCAACATGGAGAAACCCTATCTCCACTAAAAATACAAAATTAGCTGGGTGTGGTGGCACATGCCTGTAATCCCAGCTATTCAGGAGACTAAGGCAGGAGAATTGCTTGAACCTGGGAGGTGGAGGTTGCAGTGAGCACAGATCGTGCCACTGCACTCTTAGCCTGGGCAACAAGAGCAAAAACTCCGTCTTAAAACAAACAAACAACAACAACAAAGTTGATTTCATAAAGGTAAAGAAAAGAATGATATCACAGGCTGGGAGTGTTGCATGTGGGGGTGGATGAAGAGAGGTAGTTTAATGAGTACAAACTTACAATTAAATAAAAGGAGTAAGTTCTAAGGTTTTCTAGCACAGTAGGGTGACTGTAGTTAACAGTCATATATTGTATATTTCAAAGAAGCTAGAAGAGAGTAATTTGAATGTTCCCAACACAGAGAAATGATAAATGTCCAAGATGATGGATATCCTAAATACCAATTTTTATCATTACACATTTTATGTATCAAAATGCCCCATAAACATGTACATATATTATGCAACAATTTAAAAATACCCATTACCAATGAAATGAACAGAAGATGGATATTCAACATTCATAAATGTTTGAGTAAACAAGCATAAATTAAGACAGCTTGAAATTAAAACTGTGTTTTAAATTAGAAATCCCTGCTTATCACAAATGTGGAGAGAGACCATTCAATTGCTATGGTCAGTATGCAAATTCTTATTACTACTCAGTCTGGAGTTCGCCAGCAGTTTCTGTCATACAAGTCAGGCAAAACTGTGTTCTCATTTTCAATAGTAATTTACCATATAATATACTCTGTTATCATCATGATTCTTTCATGGTTTAATTCATCCTGATCAAGTAATCTAGAATGTATGCAACCTACATCCACTTTCTTTGTTGAGGCAAGGTCTCCCTCTGTTGCCCAGCCTGGAGTGCAGTGGCACAAACATGGCTCACTGCAGCCTCAGCCTCCCACGCTCAGACTATTCTCCCACTTCAGCCTCACAGGTAGCTGGGACCACAGGCACATGCCACCACATCTGGCTAATTTTTTAAAAAATGTTTTGTAGAGATGGGGTCTTGCCGTGTTGCCCAGGCTGGTCTTGAACTCCTGGGTTCAAACGATCCTCCTGCTTCAGCCTCCCAAAGTGCTGAGATTATAGGCGTGAGCGCCACCACACCCGAGCACCAGCAATTCTTTTTTTTTTTGCGACAGAGTTTTGCTCATCGTCCAGGCTGGAGTGCAATGGCGTGATCTCGGCTCACCGCAACCTCACCTCCTGGGTTCAAGCGCTTCTCCTGCCTCAGTCTCCCAAGTAGCTGGGATTACGGGCATGTGCCACCATGCCCAGCTAATTTTGTATTTTTAGTAGAGACAGGGTTTCTCCATGTTGGTAAGGCTGGTCTTGAACTCTCAACCTCAGGTGATCTGCCCGCCTCGGCCTCCCAAAGTGCTGGGATTACAGGTGTGAGCCACCATGCCCAGCTGACCACCAGCAATTCTTGACCATAATTTCAACTGTCTCAAAGTCAAAGGAGAGCAATTATGCTAAAAATCCTTTAAAATTACCTCTAAAGGCTTCCATTTGTTTCTGAATACCTGTATGCATACAAAAGTCAAACATCAAATCCACATATTCTTCTGCATTATCCATTGTTATCATCTGCAAAAGAAAATCTGTCAGTATCTAGAAATATTTCAGGAGTGTCTAGTACAACTGGCTTTGCTAAGAGGATATTTCAGAACTTACAACTATATTAAAAGTAAATTTTTTACCTCATCTTCACCACTTGGCTTGAGATCCACAGCTGTGAAACCATATATTCTTGAGGAAGGGCAAAACTGGAAATTTAAACTGGGAGGACAAAAAAGATTAAATTAACTGACAGGCAGCTACTACTAATGGTGTTTAATTTTTATAACATGACTATCATCTGCCATCAGTGGGTACAAGAGAAAAAATTAAATAAATATAATAACATGGCTATCAAAACCATAATTCCCAGCCCCCTCCTCCTCCAACAAAATCAGTACACCAGCTTACAAGTAAGTTGAGGCCTTTTTAAATGCAGTATTCTATAGACAAAATCTACTAGGCCAACTGTTACCAAATCTATCTGGCTTTGCGAAGATTGCATGAAACCACCTTTCTATATTTTACTTCTAACTTATGGCACAAAATTAATTAAAAATTTTGCAATTAATTATGATGGCAACGTTTATAAGTCTTTTAGGAAGAAACTGTTGCTTCACTGAAGTCAATCATGATATGTACAAAAATATACATTAAAAAAAAAAACCTTGACTATATAACCATTTATCAAACACAGCTTACCAACATTATCAGCAAACATTTAAAAAAAAAAAAAAAAGGCCTTGCAGTTAACCTAAAATCACAGCTGAAGACATGATAATTACCTGTACATAAAGTAACAGAGTTTTATCAAAAGATCTGCAGCATCTCAGCTACTACAGCCATTGGTGATAAAGCTGACATACCAACCGATTTTTGAGCTTTGCAAAGTGGGCCATATACTAGCAGATGAATTTGTCAAAATATTGTTGGCTCTGGACATTTTACACAGGCATATAAATTCACATTGGCTAAGTCAGGTAATCCTCTAAAGGTTTGATGATTAATAAACTAATATTCTAGTATTCTGAGTGTTGTCTTTATAATATTAAATCAAGGTTCAAGTCGATCATCAGTATTTCCTACAGCATATTACTGTTTTTGACAGACTATTTTCTCATATATTGCAAATCAGTGAGGACAAAGAAACAAAAGCTTTACAACTTATTCATCCATTGGATTGAAGAATGTACATATAATGCTTACCCTAAATCCTCTATGCTAAGTGGAGGCCCAGAACCTGATGGATTCTTCAGCACTAGTTCCTGTAATTTTGTGTTCTTCTCATCTTCAGAAAGACCTTTGTTGCTTAAAATTTGGCGCCTCTTGATAGCAAGGTCTTTAATTTCTTTTAAAAATCTGGCTCTGTGTGGGTTTACTAATTCAAAGTCTTCCCAAGTCAAAATTCCATTAAACCAAGCCGGGGGTTTTGGTTTAGGGGGATCAAGAATAAATTCTGATTTTGAATCCTCTTCAAAGCTTCCTACCGAGAGTGAATCATGACCTTCTTCTGTAGAAGCTTCAGACTGACTTTCAGTACAGTGTAAGTCTCTATCACCTCGTGACTCATAAATCAGTTTACTCATATTGCTTTTAATGTCACCCATACACATAAGTTTAAAAAAAGGTTTAGAAATAGGTAAGTCCACAAGTCTATTGTCTTGAATGCATTTGGCCAAGAAAATTCCAAGGAAATGAAACAGTTTCGTGATCCTTTCAAGCTCATCACTATCCTGTGGAAATGGTGCCGTGAACAGTCCGCACGACCTCTGCACATAATATCCAGGAGGTTTCAATCCACCTCCAAGATCAACCTAATTTTTTAGAGGGTGAAATGCAAATAAAATTAAACAAAAGGTAATAGAAACTAAGCCTATCATCACCTAAGAAAAAAAATCCATAAACTAAACATCTTCATGAATTTGGCTATCTAAAAGTATGTAATTTTATTAAATAGCTTTTGGTGACTAAATTTTATCACTTTAGAAATATTTTAGTTGTATCAAGATTATTCAATAGTAAAAGTAGAGTCAGAAACCTAGCTTATGCTCTGAACACATAACCTATTTTTAACACTTTTGAAAACAGAGTCACAACTCAAGTCACAAAATAAGAAATATTCTTACATGACGAGATTCATCATCTGGAAAATTATCATCACAAAGCCAAGCTCCCAAGTCAGTTCTCTGGAATTCCGCTGCCACCAGAGCATAAAACTCTAATGTGGGTCCCAAGCCAGTTCCTTCTTCTCCTAAAAACTCAACCTAAAATACGAACAAATAAATTGTGAGTTAAAGTAAACTTAAAGTTTGGGGTATTTTTGAAATAATCTAATTCTTGCCAAAATTTATCATATCTGATCCAGTAATATACCGTTTTTCAAAATAGCAGTGTATATATTATAAACAGCATACGAGTGTTGTTGTAATTTTTCTGAAGAGTCCACTTATACACTATTACATGCTTAAGCACTGTGCCAAGCATCATTCACACATTTACTTCTCACAACAACCCTGCAAAATAATTATCTCCTTTTTACACCAAAGGAAACCAATCTCACATAAGGAGGTTAAATAATTTGCTTGAAGAAATGATAGTGTACAGATTTTTGTGTGTGTCTGTGTGACACCAAAGCCTAAACTCTTCCACTTTTTTACTTTTTTTGAGACAGAGTTTCACTCTTATTGCCCAGAACGGAGTGCAATGACACAATCTCAGCTCACTGCAACCTCTGCCTCCCGGGTTCAGGCAATTTTCCTACCTCAGCCTCCCAAGTAGCTGGGATTATGGCACCACCATGCCTGGCTAATTTTGTATTTTCAGTAGGGACAGTTTTACTGTGTTGGTCCGACTGGTCTCAAACTCTTGACCTCAGGTGATACACCCACCTCGGCCTCCCAAAGTGTTGGGATTACAGGTATAAGCCACTGCGCCTGGCCTCTTCTGCTTATTTCTGAGTTAAAGACGCTTTAAATCATTTTTCCAACAGGAAGAGCATGGACAAAAACCTTTAAAGTGATTGCATAAAGTATCATCAAAACTATAGCATATGGTTAAAAAATAAAGATTATCTAAATTAGAAGAATGTAAGCAGCTGGGCATGGTGGCTCACGTCTATAATCCCAGCACTTTGGGAGGCCGAAGCAGGTGGATCACTTCAGCCCAGGAGTTTGAGACCAGCCTGGGCAACATAGTGAGAACTTGTCTCTACTGGAAAAAAAAAAAAGAAGAAGAAGAAGAACGTAAGGGTAGGAGGAATAACACAATGAAAGAATGGAAGTCTGTATATAAAGTGAAAGATGTAAAGCTTTGGACATCTTCTAGAGATGTATCATATTTCTTGCAGTTAGTTTATGATCCAAAAGTTAAAAACAAACCAATTGTTTTCACCCCTATGACAGGAGAGGTATTTCCACTCTTCCTCATATAGGGAATACTGTGTATACGAAATATAACCAACAATGTCCACAGTAACATTTCTAAACTAAATATATTAAATCTCATACTGCCATTTGCTATAACATCTCTCAACACAGACCAGTGATATAATACCAAGCACAATTTAAGTGAAACAATATTACAAAACCAAGTGCTCCCAAAATATCCAACAGTGCAGTTTAATATAAGGGTCAAAAAGAATCCCTTGTGAGTACTATTATTTTAGTCCAACTTTGTTATGAAATGCGTAGAAGCCCTCAAGCGGAACAAGCATGTTGCCACCTCAAGAGTGGAGATCTTTGTTGCTCAGTAATGGTGCAAGACCTAACCCCTAAGGAGGTGGACTGACATCCTCTTATGAAAAAGATGCTCTGCCAGAGGAGAAGGCTTCTGCTGACAGAATAGGAAAACCCCTCTTCAGGTTTACCTACCACAGTTTTTAATGCAGTGAAGACACACATTGGGCTGGTTCCCTAAGTGTCATTCCTGTTCCCTAAATCTAATTTTATATGAGATTACCTCAAGAACTGATTTCCGATCTGCATGTATTTGCATGACATTCTCAGCCCATTCCATCAGTGATTCGCCACGTGGAACTTTTACTCTTTCATGCTTGAGACGACCAACTCTAAACTCTCCAGGGTCATCTCGCCTAACACTGCTTGTGGTTCTCGTTCGTTCCACAGTGGCTTCACGTCGGTTTTGTAACCACACTATTGCTCTGAAATGAAAAAATATCTATGAGCTGCAGCATACATTAACAGCTGAATGTACTACTAAACCAGCAACAGAATTCAAAGATTTAAGAAATTAAAAAATAGTATTTTATCAGGTGATTTTTAAAACACAGTAATCTTTTCTGTTACATAAATTGCTTCCTTTCACAAGTAAAAATATATGAAACTCCTTTTATTATAATCTGCCTTAAGCAAACTGAGAAAGTGCTGGGTCTGTGTTTTCCCTCCTTATTTTAGCAGTTCAATCAAAATGAAAATCTGTTGTCCAGGCCCCAACATCATTCAAAAAAAGGACAAATGTTTCCTATTGGAGAAATTTAAAAATGATTAAGCTATCTTTCAAACTGAAAGCTGTCAGGCCCCTGAGCCCCAGCTGAGCCATCATATCCCCAGTGACCTGCACACATACATCCAGATGGCCTGAAGCAACTGAAGATCCACAGACAAAGTGAAAATAGCCTTAACTGATGACATTCCACCATTGTGATTTGTTTCTGCCCCACCCTAACTCATCAGTGTACTTTGTAATCTCCCCAGCCCTTAGGAAGGTTCTTTATAATTCTCCCCACCCTTGAGAATGTACTTTGTGAGATCCGCCCCCTGCCCCTAAAACATTGCTCTTAACTCCACCGCCTATCCCAAAACCTGTAAGAACTAATGATAATCCACCACCCTTTGCTGACTCTCTTTTCGGACTCAGCCTGCCTGTACTCAGGTGAAATAAACAGCCATGCTTGCTCACACAAAGTCTGTTTGATGGTCTCTTCATATGGACATGTGAGACAAAAGCCACCATCAATTATAATTTTAAAACAATTTTTCTTTTCTTTCTGTTTTTTTGAGATGGAGTCTTGCTCTGTCACCCAGGCTGGAGTACAGTGGCATGATCTCAGCTCACTGCAACCTCCCTATCCCAGGTTCAAGTGATTCTCCTGCCTCAGCCTCCCCAGTAGCTGGGATTACAGGTACGTGCCACCATGTCTGGCTAATTTTTGTATTTTTAGTAGAGACGGGGGTTCTGCCATGTTGCCCAGGCTGGTCTTGAACTCCTGGCCTCAACTGATCCACCTGCCTCGGCCTCCCAAAGTGCTGGGATTACAGGCATGAACCGCCACACCTGGCCACATTTTCTTTTTTTAAATAACAATCCATTTATGGTGGGAGGAAGAACCAATAATTAGGAATAAGAAGCTGAAGGTTCTATTCTTATGTGTGCTGCTATTTTTTCATGATCTTAGGCAAATTAACTAAGTACGTGCAGAATCAATTTCGTCATTTATAAAACAGAAATTATAATCAATGCCAGTTATCACAACATGCCTATAGTTCTATGTATATAAATGTTTTGTAAATGGCATTAAATGGTACAAAAGTGTAACTATCAAGGAAGAAACACAGTTTAAATTATAACTTTTTTTTTACAACTATTTTGGAAGAGTACTTAAGGTAAACAATCATTCAACAAAATATTTATTGAGCACCTACAGTGAGTGAGTCTTCCTCTGTCGCCCAGGCTGGAGTGCAGTGGTGCAATCTCGGCTAACTGCAACCTCTGCCTCCTAAGTTCAAGCAGTTCTTATGCCTCAGCCTCCTAAAAAGCTGGAATTATGCCCAGCTAATTTTTGTGGTTTTTTTTGTAAAGATGGAGTTTCGCCATGTTGTCCAGGCTGGTCTCGAACTCCTGGCCTCCAGTGATGTGTCTGCCTTGGCTTACCAAAGTGCTGGGATTATAGGCATGGGCCACTGTGCCCAGCCTGGAAACAGAAACTTTTTAAATGTTTTCTTTTTTTTGGTAAATTACTTCTTCCATGATTATTTAGAGGGACTATCTTCAAACCAGTACAAATATTTCGTAAATAATATCTGACCATTTTCTTTCTTTCTTTTTTTTTTTTTTTGAGATGGAGTCTCGCTCTGTCGCCCGGGCTGGAGTGCAGTGGCCGGTTCTCAGCTGACTGCAAGCTCCGCCTCCCGGGTTTATGCCATTCTCCTGCCTCAGCCTCCGAGTAGCTGGGACTACAGGCGCCCGCCACCTCGCCCAGCTAGTTTTTTTTTTTTTTTTTTGTATTTTTTAGTAGAGACGGGGTTTCACCGTGTTAGCCAGGATGGTCTCGATCTCCTGACCTCGTGATTTGCCCGTCTCAGCCTCCCAAAGTGCTGGGATTACAGGCTTGAGCCACCACGCCCGGCCTATCTGACCATTTTCTAACCAACTGAGTAATCTGTTGCACAATAAGCCTTCGCACATCTTTCAGCAAGAAATACATTAAATTTGAATAGTAAAGACACTACACAATTAGGCTTAGGACACAATTATAGTTTGCCTTAAATATTTCTTTGGGGGAGAGGACACCACACTTCTACTCAATGAAGAGAAACATTTTTACAGTCCAGAGGTCTTTTATTTTTTATTTTTTTGAGATGGAGTCTCGCTCTGTTGCCCAGGCTGGAGTGCAGTGACATGATCTCGGTTCACTGCAAGCTCCGCCTCCCAGCTTCACACCATTCTCCTGCCTCAGCCTCCCAAGAAGCTGGGACTACAGGCGTCCGCCACCATGCCTGACTAATTTTTTTATTTTTAGTGGAGACAGGGTTTCACTGTGTTAGCCAGGATGGTCTCAATCGCCTGACCTCGTGATCCGCCTTCCTCAGCCTCCCAAAGTGCTGGGATTACAAGCGTGAGCCACCGCACTTGGCTATTTTTTTTAAACACCTATTATGCATGAATTCACAGAGAAGAGGTTCCAGCAGCTCAGGCTCCTTTCCCTTGGTTTTCACACAGTGTGCTTCTCGGGGTGGAACAGGCTGGCACTTTAGCTAAATGCAGGTACCTTTCTCTTTGGCTTTCTTTTTTTTCTGATCATTTTTCATGCGTTTCAGAAAGCTATCTCGGCTCTTAGAGTGCTTAATGTGCTTAATATGCACATTAATTCTCTTGGTAAGAATCTTGCCCTTGTTTGTTTACAACAATGAATGCGCCTGTAATCCCAAGAGGGCTGAGGCAGGAGAATTACTTGAACCCGGGAGGTGGAGAGGCAGAGGCTGCAGTGAGCCAAGATCGTGCCAATGCACTCCAGCCTGGGCAACAAAGCGAGACAAAATACAAAAACAAAAAAACAATGCCAACAGCATGCTGGGTAACACTGTAGACTCTTCCAATTTAGCGACAGTAACACTTGTGGGGCATTCTTTTTTGAACAGTACCCATTCCCTTAATGTCTACAATGTCACTTCTCTTTTAGATCTGCATATATGTGGCCAAAGGAACAATTCCATGTTTTCTAAAAGACCTAGAGAACATCTATCGGGTATCTCTCCTCCTTTCCTTTGGATTAGTCATTTTGGCAAATTACTAGAAGATTGGTGGTTTAGACCAAAAGGCAATGCTGACTATTCTTCATGGGAATACAAGATAATATATCCCCTCTATCAGTCCTGACAGTATAGTTGTATTATTTTCAACTTATATAACATAAAAACATACTTATTTTAAAAACATAAAAAGATGTACTTAAGGTAAACAATCATCTCACCTAACAGGAAACTGAGAAAGTACTGGGTCTATATTATGATTTATAAATTTAGCATTATTACAAATAAACTATATATCAAATCTAGAACTTTGAAAGATATGACTGTATCAAGTGTTATGCAGCATTAGGTGATTTGGTTGTTGTGAAACATCATCATCTTACCTTGAGGCACCAAATGCTGTACATGTGAAATAAAGCTGTCTAGTTTCAAATGGTATTAGAAAAGGACATTTGCTGGTTAATTGTTCACACCAGTCTGGCAGAGCCCCACTTGCCAATGCCAATGGTTCCTGTGAATTAACAAATAACAATGTCTTAGTGCTATAAGGCATTCATGCATTCATTCATTCATTCATTCATTTTTGAGACAGAGTCTCACTCTGTTGCCCAGACTGGTGTGCAGTGGTGCGATCTTGGCTCACTGCAGCCTCTGCTTCCTGGGTTCAAGCGGTCCTCCTGCCCTAGCCACCCAAATAGCTGGGATTACAGGCATGTGCCATCATGCCCAGCTAATCTTTGTATTTTTAGTAAAGCCAGGGTTTCGCCATATTGGCCAGGCTGGTCTCAAACTCCTAGGCTCTAACAATACACCCACCTTGACCCCCACAGCGCTGGAATTACAGGCGTGAGCCACCACACCTGGCCCTATAAGGCAATTATTAAAAATGACCAAAAGAAAAGAAGAGTCAATTCTAAACCTGTAATTAGGAAATAAATGCAAAGGACCATATAGCTCAAATTACCAATCGGAGGGAAGGGAAAGATGGTGAGAGGTAGAAAAGAAAGTAAAGGGAACATTAGGAAAAGTCCAACAGTAATAGAATGAAGAGTTCAGTTATCTGATTTTATTACCTCAATCTGCTGTAATATTTTTGTTGTAATTTTTTTGCTAGTGAATTCATCTGGTGGAAAAGTAAACTGAGGCTGTTCATCACCATCTATAAAATGAATTAATACAATTAATAAAAATATAAACTGACTTGCTTTAAAACTGCTATAGAAATGAAACAAGGCTTCTTACAGACCTTCCTGGGATATTCTTGAATAAGGGTCACTTGCAACTATATACAGAATACGCAGAAGCTGAAGGACATCTTCTACTCCACAAGAGTTCTGTCCATTGCCTGCTTTGGCTTGAGGTTGTTCTTTTGTTAAATTAAGAATATCACTACTTTGAAGAGTAGAAATGGCCCCCTGGTTTAACCCAGACTTTGTTCCATGCTCACAAAAATCCTATAGAAACAATTAGAAAACCTGGCCATTAATCACATTTTCAAGAAAAACAGTGTATCATTCTATCAATACTACTATGAAAGGGTTGGAATTTTTTAAAGTGCCTTCTTTTTAAATAAAAACATTACACAAGACATAAATCAAGACATTCTAAACCATTAAAATTCCCGAATAAAATATAACCACTCTAGGCCATGGTCAAAGTCTGTATTCAGATTCAATGTTACAAGCCATATTTGAAATTTTAGAATTTGTGCATTAACAATGTTAATTCAACCTCATTTTTAAAATTATGTCTCAATGAACTGCTGTTCCTTAAGAAGCTTCCAAAGCTGCAAAACAAAGCACAAAGCCACTTGCAATCAAAATAGTGTTTTGATGCCAATATATACCTTATATGCAGCTATGAGCTGAGAACAATTTCTGTTTTTCCTAATACTTTTATTAGTGCCGGTTAATTTCCAGTGACGCAGGAAAGCAGCGTCTGCATTCTTCTGCAGGTAGGTTATCAAGTCATTCTTTGGTAATTCATCAGTGCCAAGGTACTGCTCCACATGCTCTATAGACCAGCAACCCTACAACAGGAAAAACCAAATGTTGGCCTTTCCCAATTATAAAGTCTATGATATTTCACATGCATTACATGAGGTAGCTTTAAGATCATGCACTTACCCTAATCTAAAGAATTCCATGTTAGTCATTATTCCCTTCAATGTTCAACTGCAATACTGTGTTAGTTTTACTATCTTTCTTCTTTTTACTAAATAGCCAAGAGTAAGACCAATTTTCCAAAAATAACTTACCATTTTTCCATTTTCCTTTTCTTTATCAGAATCCTTCATTTCTCTGTACATGATTCTAAACATGAAGATATTCAAGTTAATTCATATATAATTTGTGACTATTTTCAATAAGGCTTCAATTCTTTTAAAAAAAAATGAACATCATTTACTAGACATATGTCTGCACTGAACACTGAACTCAAGGAGAATTCTTTTTTTCTGTATTTTTTGTAGACATAAGGTTTTGCTATGTTGTCCAGGCTGGTTTCAAACTCCAGGTTTCAAGCGATGCTCCTGTCTTGGCCTCCCAAAGTGCTGGGAGTAAGGTGTGTCATGACGCCCAGCCTCAAGGAGGATTTTTAAGAAAAAATGTTAATTCGTTAAACATAAGGGCAAAGTAGCAGAAACCATATTCCTGAATTACGATTTATAAATTTAGCATTATTACAAAGAAAGCATATATCAAATCTGGAACTTTTAAAGATATGACTGTATCAAGTGTTATGCAGCATTAGGTGATTTGGTTGTTGTGAAACATCATAGAGTGCATTACACAAAACAAAATGGTATAGCCTACTATCTACCTAGGCTATGTCTTATAGCCTATTGTTCCTAGGCCACGAACCTTAACAGCATATATCAGTGTACTGAGTATTACAGGCAACTGTAACACAATGGTATTTGTGTATATAAACATAAAAAAGGTACAGTAAAAATATGGTTTTATAATCTTATGGGACCCCTGTCATACATGGTCCATCACTGACTGAAAAGTTGTTATACAGCACATGGCTATAACTGTTGTAAAAATACAATGGGATAAGAAACAGGTTCTCTGTGTCTAGATGGAAAGAAGGATAGAAATAACAATGATCAGGGGTGCTTATGTTCAAATAAGGCAGTTGCGATCAATTTCGAAACTGCAATAAAAATTGAAGGGAGGTTTTCCTAGCTTTTGGGAACTTGGAGAAAAAAATAGAAGGGCAGGAGCATACCATTATGATTTTCTGTTCTATCTCAAAAGGACCTACGTTACTTTTATTGGCCTTTATATAAGATTATCAGTGATGCTAAGAGAACATCAGAAAACATACTAATGGAAGTGAAGTTACAGTAAGAATGACGATATAATTTATTATTATTAAATAACAAATATTGTATAGATAACATTTACTGAGCACTTAATATATCCTAGGGAGTACTGAAAACACTTTGCAGGCCAAGCACAGAGGCTCAACACCTGTAATCCCAGCACTTTGGGAGGCTGAGGTAGACGGATCACTTGAGCTCAGAAATTCGACAACAACATGGGCAATATGGCAAAAACTCCATCCCTACAAAAAATACAAAAATTAGCTAGGCCTGGCGGTGCACACCTGTAGTCCCAGCTATTCAGGAGGCTGAGGTGGGAAAATCACCTGAGCCTGTGGAGTTTGAGGCTGCAGTGAACCATGATCGCACCACTGCACTCCACTGCACTCCAGCCTGGGCAACAGAGAGAGACCTTGTCTCAGAAAAAAAGAAAAGAAAACACTTTATACATATTAATTCATTAATTCCTTACAACCACTCTCATTTTATAGATTAGGAATGTGAGGCACAAAAATGTTAAAATAAATTTACCCTAAGTCATTGATAATTATTTGTACAAAGAAAGGCAGGTGTTAACCCACACACCCCCAAAATAAAGAACAGAAATAAAATATTTAGTACTCATATTAGTCAAAGAATTCAAATGACGCTCTTCTCAACAATTACGTTAAGAAGCTAGTGTAGATTGTAAATGTCCTTCTGCTTCTAAAACTTAATCATTCTACACCAAGAGTCCCAAACACTATTATCTGTTCCTGTAAGCCACAGAATAAAAACCCAAACTTTTCTGTTCCTATAATCCAAAATAAACACAATGCTTCTTGGCTCATACACTAGGGCATTATCTACCAAAACATTAAGTTAAAATTTCTTACGTGTATGTGGGTTCCCAAATACGCCTAAGTTTATCTGATTTCACATTGCCATTACAGGACAATTGAAGCAATTTTTGTACATAGTAAAAGATGGTTGATCTGAAATTGGTGAGTGGTAATTCAACTTCACGAGTCGTTCCAAGACCTGTTACTTTCAAAGTGAGGGCTAATCGAGGTGACGGAGTACATTCGACTTCTTCCAAGAGCTCTGAATGAGGTGTCCCTAAAAATTTGGAAGATGTGTGAAAAACAATTATACTAAAACAAGCAGTCCAAGAAAGGTCACTACACTAGGCGACAAGGCTACATGAAATCCAAACCCCTCTGCCATACATTAGCTAAAGGATGTCAGCTACTTAAGACTCTAGGCTTTGACATTTTTGTTTTCTGTTTTTTTTTTTTCTTTTGAGATGGAGTCTTGCTCTGTTGCCCAGGCTGGAGTGCAGTGGCATGATCTCAGCTCACTGCAACCTCCGCCTCCTAGGTTTAAGCAATTCTCCTGCGTCAGCCTCCCAAGTAGCTGGAATTATAGGTGCTCACCACCACATCTGGCTAATTTTTGTATTTTTAGTAAAGACGGTGGGATTTCACCACGTTGTCCAGGCTGGTCTCGAACTCCTGATCTCAAGTGATCCACCCTCCTCAGCCTCCTAAAGTGCTGGGATTACTACGGGCATAAGCCACTGCGCCCAGCCTGTTTTCCGTTTCTTTTTAATGGGAATAATTACACCTATGTTACTGAAAGAGTGCTAGAGGAGAATACATGTGTATGATAGAGAGCTCTCTCATTTTTATATGAAAATATTACTAACTGTATGAATACTTAGGAAACATTTTAATTTTATAAATGAGGCCAAGAGCGGTGGCTCATGCCTGTAATCCCAACACTTTGGGAGGTCGAGGTGGGTAGGTCACTTCAGGTCAGGAGTTTGAGACAAGCCTGGGCAACATAGTGAACCCCGTCTCTACCAAAAATGCAAAAATTAGCTGGACATGGTGGTGCCCGCCTGTAGTCCCAGCTACTCAGGAGGTTGAGGCAGGAGAATCACTTGAACCTGGGAGTGGAGGTTACAGTGAGCTGAGATCACACCCCTGCACTCCAGCCTGGGTGACAGAACGAGACTCTGTCTCAAAAAAAATTTTTTTTATATAAATGAGAAAACTATCCATACTCAAAGAAAACCACACATTCTGGGCCAATGACGTGTCAACCTTTTATCACACTGAATAACTGCATCATGAGGTAAAAACATATACACACACAAATATAATTAGTTTCATCATGTGTTTGGAGAATGCTCTCATTTTTTATTAGCTCATGAAAGTTTTCTTATCATGATCGTCCTCTAAAATATTATTTCTTTCACTGCACAGTATCCCACTGTACCTAAACAGAGGCACATCCCTGTTACTGGACATAATTAAGATCATTTCCAATTTTTTGAAAATATAAATACTTCTGCAGTCACCTATGTGTACAAAACGGGATACAGAGCTAGTATTTAAAATTACCATAGGCAAAAACACATTCTCAGAAGATACAAAATATACTGGTAGAGAACTCTACAAAAAGTTTGTGCCTATTTATACTCTCTAGAATATGTTTTCATTTTTTATAATTAATTTTTTTTTATCCGAGATCCAAAGAAACAAAATTCTCCTTTTTGAAGGACCCTCAGAAGAAACACCTTGATTCAGTCTATCTATCCTCCCTAAAGAACATTTATACTACAGAGTATACTTACTTTCATATTTAATACAGGTATCTTTTTTTTTTTTGAGACAGAGTCTCACTCTGTCACCACCCAGGCTGGAGTGCAGTGGCATGATCTCGGCTCACTGCAACCTCTGCCTCCCGGGTTCAAGCAATTCCTCCTGCCTCAGCCTCCTGAGTAGCTGGGATTACAGGCGTGCGCCACCAAGCCCGGCTAATGTTTGTATTTTTAAGTATAGACGGGGTTTCACCATGTTGGTCAGGCTGGTCTTGAACTCCTGACCTCGTGATCTGCCCGCCTCAGCCTCCCAAAGTGCTGGGATTACAGGTGTGAGCCACTGTGGTCAGCCTAATACAGGTATCTTTCTGTCAGCTAAAAAATACCCTCCTCGCTTAATCGTCAATTTAAATCTTTGTTAAGAATAATTTACTGATTATAATAGCTGACATTTATTGAGGCACACATCAGGCAGCACACTAAGCACTTTACATACCTTACTTCATTTAAGCTTTTTAACTACCTTGTCCAACAAGGACCTTTATTCTCTCATGTAAGAGATGAAGAAATTCAAGCTTAGATAGTTTTGGTGACTTACCCAATGTATCCGTTTCCTACTGCTGCTATAAAATAGTACCACAAATTGGGTGGTTTAAAACAACACAAACTTGCCAGGCACGGTGGCTCACGCCTGTAATCCCAGCACTTTGGGAGGCTGAGGTGGGTGGATCACTTGAGGTCAGGAGTCCGAGACCAGCCTGGCCAACATGGTGAAACCCCGTCTCTACCAAAAATACAAAAATTAGCTGGGCATGGTGGTGCATGCCTGTAATCCCAGTTACTCGGGAGGCTGAGGCAGGGGAATCATTTGAACCTGGGAGGTGGAGGGTGCAGTGAGCTAAGGCTGCACTCCAGCCTGGGTGACAAAATAAGACTCCATCTCAAGAAAAAAAAAAAAAAAAAAAAACTACCACCAATTTATTATCTCATAGTTCTAGAGGTCGAATGTCTAAAATGGATTTGCAGGGCTTCATTCTTTCTAGAGTCTCTAGAGAAGAATGTTTCCTTGCCTTTTCTAGCATCTAGGGGCTGCCCACATTCCTTGGCTCATTGCTCGTTGTCACTCTGACTCCTGTTTCCTTAGTCATGTGTTCTTCTCTGACTCCTGCCTCTTGTGATTACACTGTGTCCACTTGGATGATCCAGGATACTCTCCCCTTCTCAAGATCCCTAATTACATCTGCCAAGTCTCTTTTGTCTGCTTTGATAATATATCATAAGTTCCACAGGTTAGAACCTGAATGTTTTTGGGGAGCAATTAGTATGCCTACCACACTCTGAAATACAAGTTGTAAGGGACAAGGTTGTTACCCAGACCAACTGACTCTAGAGGGCATAACTGTAACCACTGGAGAGCCTGTCAAAATTGAGATGCATAAATCCTTAGGAATTTTGATCCAGTAGAAAATACAATAAGAATTTCTCACCTTTAAGTGGGACTTTGCCTTAAAAATTGAACAAATACAAAACACATGTTGGTTTTTAAAATTTGAAATAATTTGTAATTTGCTCCTTTAAAAAAACCTGTACTTTTTAAAGAATGTGTGGCTGACTAAAATTTTTTTATAACCTGCATACACAAAACTAAAAAAAAATTTTTAATAACGTGCATACACAAGCAGCACCTTACTTTTCAAACTATATAAACCATAAAACCAAAACATCCTGTACCTGGGGGTGGTATTTCTAGATCGGTTGTCTGTTGGACATTAGTACGACCAGGTCTAGGATCAAAAGCAGGAACCAATGCAGAAAATTGTCTCTTTAGCACATAATCATCATCCCATGTTCTCCGGCGTCCTCCTTTAGTTTCGTACTCTTCTTCTTCCTATCAAAATAAAATTTCACACACAAACATCATAAGATGCAAAATCTCATTCTTGCAAAAGCAATGTGTTAGTTCTTTAGAACTACTGCATTTCCTTAGCCATATTTCTTAAGCCCAAAATGAGCTAACCTAAACATGGATAGAAACACACATTTCTTAATCATTTCAGTTTACCCAAAGTAAGTTGCATCCTTGATGGTTATACAAATCTACACATTTCACCAAATGATAACCAGTCACGGACGGGTGCGGTGGCTCAAGCCTGCAATCTCAGCACTTTGGGAGGCCGAGGCAGGCGAATCATGAGGTCAGGAGTTCGAGACCAGCCTGGCCACCATGGTGAAACCCATCTCTACTAAAAATATAAAAAATTAGCTGGGCATAGTGGCAGGCACCTGTAATCCCAGCTACTCGGGAGGCTGAGGCAGGAGGATCACTTGAACCCGGGAGGCAGAGGTTGCAGTGAGCCAAGATCATGCCACTGCACTCTGTACTCCATCCAGGGAGACACAGTGAGACTCTGTCTCAAAAAAAAAAAAAGAAAAGGATAACCATTCACAAACATCGTCAACTTCCTGGTTTTGTTACTGTACTAAAATTAGGTAATATGAAACTAGCCAATGGGAAAAATTAGGTAAAGGGCACATAAGACCTCTCGAGGATTTTTGCAACCTCCTATGAACCTATAATTATTTTAAAATAAGTTGGCTTTTAAAATGTAAATTACATTTCGTACTGAATTACTTACATACCAAATAAAATGCTGGGGAGTTGCTTTAAGTTACTATGAGGCAGATAGCATGTAAGCACACATGTGCACACCCACAGTTTGGTTTAAACACTTAACTGAAACAAACTGACATCTGACAGCTCTGGTTCCAGAATGTTTGGGTTTGCATCCTGGAACCAAAACTACTATTATATGTATGACTTTTAGCAATTACTTCATCTGAAAATTATAGCTAATAATAACCCTAAAAAGGCTGTTGGAAAGAATGAGCTAATATACATAAAGTATTAAGAACTATGCCAGCCAGGCACAGTGGCTCATGCCAAGGCAGGCAAGCTTGAGTCCAAGAGTTCAAGAACAGCCTGGGCAATGAAGCAAAATCCTGTCTCAAAAACAGAAACAACTCTAGCACTTAATTAGTGATCATTAAGTGTTAGCTATTAATAAACTACTACTACTACATCTACTACTACCTCTACTACTGCTACTATAACTACAAATCTTAGATACTATATATTAACCATTTTAATATATGTTTACTATTACCCAAAGCAAGGTAAAGGGGTTTCAAGCATTAAGCTCCTGCATGCATTACGTCACACCAATCATGGATTCTATATGGAATATGAAACCCAACCAGTAGGAGAAGTTTCTTTGTGTAACTGTTTGATAACTCCCTCTTCTTACCCTTTCCACACTGCACATTTTTGTAGGCATTTAGGTTGGTGCCTTACTATGAAAGGGAAAAATATACATACGGTAGGGAGATAAACATGAAGGTATTACCTGCTCCCCAATAGGTCGGCTCCCTGCTCCAGCAGGAACCTGTGGTAGCTGCGAGGTAACAGCATGATGCGTTACATCAGAGCGGGAGCCAGCTCGACGTTGCAGGGATGGGCGTCTCAGAATCTAAAATAAAACAATCCCAAGAGATACACGTCTAATTATTTGACCCATATATGCTCCCTTTCTGCCATGACCTGAATATATTAACCCCTATTAACAAAAGTGTCACTGAAAACTTTTTCATTAGCCAACTTCAGAAAAGTTATGAGTTCGATGTTTTAAATTCATCATGCATTTTATACTAACCTCCTTCATAAGAAGTATTGCGTTTTCTTAGCAACCATATACTAAAAGCATTTTCAAAATTTCTTTACCCCATCAAAACTCATCAATTTTGCCGGGCGCGGTGGCTCAAGCCTGTAATACCAGCACTTTGGGAGGCCGAGACGGGCAGATCACGAGGTCAGGAGATCGAGACCATCCTGGCTAACACGGTGAAACCCCGACTCTACTAAAAAATGCAAAAAAAAAACTAGCCGGGCGAGGTGGCAGGCGCCTGTAGTCCCAGCTACTCGGGAGGCTGAGGCAGGAGAATGGCATAAACCCGGGAGGTGGAGCTTGTAGTGAGCTGAGATCCGGCCACTGCACTCCAGCCTCGGCAACAGAGTGAGACTCTGTCTCAAAAAAAAAAAAAAAAAACCTCATCAATTTTTTTGAAATCTAGTAACATTTTATAAAGAGAAATTTTAAATATACAGTTAGTTACAATAAAGGGTATTTTTTAGGCACAACTTTCAATTAGAATACAATCCTAGTGGTTAAATATTGAGAGTTCTGAATCACATTGCCTAGGCTTGGGTCCTCACTCTTCCACTTAACTCTGATTATAAGGGCAAATTATTTTTTTTACACCTCTACTTCATTCCTTCGTATGACAACTAATGAGAAAACAGATGGACCCTGCTTGCAAAACCATAGGTACTAAAAAACAAACTCCTGGGCCACATCAGCCTCTTGAGTAGCTGGGATTACAAGCACGAGCCACTGCACTGGCTAAGTTCATACACTGTGTGTGTGTGTGTGTCAGGGTCTCATTCTGTGGCTTAGGCTGGAGTGCAGTGACCCAATTATAGCTCACGGCAGCAAGAGCCACTGCACTGGGTAAGTTCATACACGTGTGCACGTGTGCATGTGTGTGTCAGTGTGAGAGATTCTGTGGCTCAGGTTGGAGTGCAGTGATGCAATTATAGCTCACTGCAGCACGAGCCAACTGCACTAAGTTCATACACGTGTGTCTGTGTGTGTGTGTGTGTGTGTGTGTCATTCTGTGGCTCAGGCTGGAGTGCAGTGACCCAATTACAGCTCACTGCGGCACCAGCCACTGCACTGGCGAAGTTCATGCACGTGTGTGCGTGTGAGAGATTCTGTGGCTCAGGCGGGAGTGCAGTGATGCAATTATAGCTCACTGCAGCACGAGCCACTGCACTGGCTAAGTTCATACGTGTGTGTGTGTGTGTGTGTGTGATTCTGTGGCTCAGGCTGGAGTGCAGTGACCCAATTATAGCTCACTGCAGCACAAGTCACTGCACTGGCAAAGTTCATACACTGCGTGTGTGCGCGCACGGGCGAGCACATGTGCGTGTATGTGTGAGATTCTGTGACTCAGGCTGGAGTGCAGTGACACAACTACAGCTCACTGCAGCCTGGAACTCCTGGACCCAAGTGATTTTCTCCCTCAGCCTCCCAAGTAGCCAGCACTACAAGTGTCAAAGTGTGGGATGACAGGCATAAGTCCTATCCCAGCCTAATTTCACACACTTTTAAGCCTGTTAAAACATCGTGTGACATTCTATAATTTTTCAAATATAACCAATTTATTTTCTTTAAGTGGAGAATCATAAATGCTCAGATTAAAATTGCTTTTCTTAACCACATTTTTTATACTGTTGCCACATTTCCTTGCTTCGAAGTTTGATTATGACTTAGCTTTTCCTTTCTTCATTTCAACTATTAACAACCTATCTTTGTGAAGACAATGGAGTACTCTCTCTACCATAACCTCCTCGTATTCTTGGTCCTCCTGATTGTCATCTTCATTCTCATCATCTTCTTCATCTGGCTCAGGTAAGTCCTCATCATCATCGAGCTCAGCCAACAGAGTACTGGCACGGCAGCTATCAAGGAAATCTTGAAAACAAAATCCACAACCTTATGTCAATACAATTAAGAAAATGTAACAAAGGAACTTTGCATTTTAAGTTTTTACAAAACGAAAGTTCAAAAGGGACAAGTGTTGCGTTCTGCCACCATACAAGATAAGTACAGACACAACCATGAAAAAAAGGGATAAAGGACAACCATAAACTAAACCTGAATTATAAAATCATAATATAAAAGGATAACCATTTGGACTATTTAAAAAACAACAACCAAAAAATAAACCTTTACACCAGCCTGGGCGACAGTGCGAGACTCCATCTCAAAACAAAAAACAAAAACAAAGCCCAAAGAAACCCCTATCATCATTCTCTGAATAAGTCACAGGAAGCAGAACATGGTAGAAAAGAGAACACTTTGGAGTTATTCATTCCTCCAACAAATACTATGTGCCAAGCACAGTGTTAGGCACAAGGTATATAAAGTTGCAAACAAAGAAGACACAGTCTGAGTCCCCATGAAGCTCACAGGGAGAGACGCTGATCTGATAGGTTACTCAAAAACAATGACTACTTAAGATAATGCCTATTTACTATGGAATAATGTATGTGGCATCTTTCATGTTATCCATATTATCTAGCACATAAGGAAGTTCAAAATAACTTGAATCACTGTAACCTCCTTCCTTCTTAGACTCTCTTGCCTTCAATGGAGACTGGGTCAAATTACATTGTCCTGCATAAATGAAGATGCCGACAAACTGTTCTTCATAAAAACTGAAAGAGGACTAAACGGATTAAAACAGAACTTTTTACTGGATCTGGAAAAAATAGTCAAATATAATATCAGAACTGCACAAAGGATAAAAAACAAAATACTTTATATTCCTAAAGAACATCCAGAAGACAATTTATAGTTACTCAGAAACTTACACCTACAGACCACTGAACCAATTGGTTTTTAGTCCAATAATTACACAGGACTAAATATTCAGTGCCTTTTACTGGATGGCCAGTAGAAGAAGTCTGCCATTATATTTAATTAGCTTCTAAGGGTACACTTTTTTTTTTGTAATCAACTTTCTCAGGTTGAAAGGTCTACATTTTTAAAACATTGTAATGCTTTGAAATCAGAATGTATCTTACAAACAATGGCAAGTCAGAATTAAATTGCAACATTTTTAACCTTAGCAATATAAAAAAATTGGTGTGTCTTACAATCAAGGGCATCTTAAATTTGATGAAGTATGTTACCCTTCAACACTTGTAAGGAGCCACCTGCAATTTAGGAACTGGTATGATGTGGTGATACACAAAATAAATCTATTCCACTCTGATTTATCTTTTAAGGAACATAATCTAACTTCATATATTGAAATTCTATCTCTGATATGTTACAACTGACTGATGTCCATTTTTTCTTTCTCATCTTCCCTTTTTTACCAGCATTAAAAAGCTCTGTATTTCACAGATGTGACCACATCATAGAATGAAATGTCTCTCAAAACACAACATGGTATGGTATTCGTGCCTGTGGTAAGAGAAAAACCACAAAACACAATAAAAGTTTGCACGGCATATACAGATGGTATAAACTGATGTTACTTTGATCTTTCACCCCAGCAGTCTTAAAGTGTCTACCAGCTTTAACAATATAAAAAAGAACATCTTCTATCATATGTTCTCACTTATAAGTAGAAGCTAAACCTTGGGTACACACGGACACCAAGATGGGAACAGCAGACACTAGTGACTCCAAAAGGAATCAGGAGTGGACAAGGACTGAAAAACTTCCTATTGGGTACTATGTTCACTATCTGAGTGACAAGATCAATATAAGTCCAAACCTCAGCATCATGCAATATATCCCTGTAACAAACCTGCACACGTATTCCCTGAATCTAAAATAAAAATTACATTAAATTTTTTTCATCACCTCACAATAGATTTTTTTTTGAGACAGAGTCTCGCACTGTCCCCAGGCTGGAGTGCAATGGCACAATCTTGGTTCACTGCAACCTCTGCCTCCCATGTTCAAGAGATTCTCCTGCCTCCGCCTCCCAAATAGCTGGGTCTACAGGTGCCCGCCACCATACCCGGCTAGTTTTTATATTTTTAATAGAGACAGGGTTTCACCATATTGGCCAGGGTGGTCTCAAACTCCTGACCTTGTGATCTGCCTGCCTCGGCCTCCCAAAGTGCTGGGATTACAGGCATGAGCCACTGCACACGGCCAACAATAAATTTTTTTAAGGCTGGTCAAACCTAACAACAAAATGTAAAAGTCAATCAATCGTTCTAACTTTTTTTTTTTTTTGGAGACAGAGTCTTGCTCTGTCACCCAGGCTGGAATGCAAACCGCACAATCTTGGCTCAATGCAACCTCTGCCTCCCAGGTTCAAATGATACTGGTGCCTTAGCCTCCTATGCAGTTAGGACTGTAGGCGCGGGCCATCACACCTGGCTAATTTTTTGTACTTTAGTAAAGAGGGTTTCGCCATGTTGCCCAGACTGGCCTCACACTCCTGACCTCAGGCAATATGCCCACTTCAGCCTCTCAAAGAGCTAGGATTACAGGCATAAGCCACAGCGCCCGGCCAGTTTACTCTTTCCTCCCCACGATCATCTTTAACTTCCCATGACCAAGAACTAATGCTTGAAGTTAACATAATAACAAATGAGTAGAGAGGGGCACTGGGCCACCATGAGAAATAATAAATCAGAAAACAGCTTATGCAATCAATTTATAACACTTTGGTGTAATAATCATCATTTTGCTACACACTTGTTTAATAGGAAAAGCAGAAACAGAAATATAATGACTTTCTTTCTTTTTTTTTTTTTTTTTTTTTTTGAGACGGAGTCTCGCTCTGCCGCCCAGGCTGGAGTGCAGTGGCCGGATCTCAGCTCACTGCAAGCCCCGCCTCCTGGGTTTACGCCATTCTCCTGCCTCAGCCTCCCAAGTAGCTGGGACTACAGGAGCCCGCCACGTCGCCCGGCTAGTTTTTTGTATTTTTTAGTAGAGACGGGGTTTCACCGTGTTAGCCAGGATGGTCTCGATCTCCTGACCTCGTGATCCGCCCGTCTCGGCCTCCCAAAGTGCTGGGATTACAGGCTTGAGCCACCGCGCCCGGCGAAATATAATGACTTTCTTAAAACTATGGAACATCATATCAAATTCTTGCTATGAATTAGGAGAGGCTATATTCTCACAAAAATGAAGGAAACATTAAAAAGGGGGTATACACAAAATAGCACTTTAAAAATGTATCTTCATATAAACTTTGTCTTTAAAATTACTCCTAATTTTTTTTTAAAGAAAAACAGGCAATAAGATCAAGGATATATGGTAAAGGGTATTCCAAAACAATAGGGATGGAGTGCAATGTTTTGGAAAGCAATTCAGTAATTATTATTTTAGGCATTTATCCTAAGGAAATATACTAAAATACAGTACAAGAAAGTTCATTCATAATGATGTTTATGGTAACGAAAAAGTTATAACTTAAATATAAAAAATTGATAATTTATTAAATGATCACACAGTGAAATATTTGGCAATCATTTCAAATGTTACAGAAACCCATCCAACATATGTGAAAATGTTTTCACAATGTATTGAGTGAAAACAGCTGGCCGAAAAGGATATAATCCTTTTTTGTTAAAAAAACAAAATCATATATCAAATGATGTACATCAAATGATTAACAGTGATTGTCTCTGGTAGGTGGGGACTAGACAATGTTAATTTTCTTCTAGTTTCTATTCAGAGCATTATTTTTCTAATAAGATAAAATAAGAGAAATAGAAACACAGATTGTATCTTAACTGAATCAAATACATCCCTTTGATTACAACATGGAAGCCATAAGGCTATTACTGAACTTTCTGAATAAAATTTAATTTGCAAGAATCATGTGTTACCTAACTAAGGAATTATTTCCAAAAGTCTCTGATAACAGCATACAAGGAATATCATTTTACAAACCTTATGAATCTATTACACTTCTTCTCTCAGTAATAAGAGTATCAAATCACTTTATGGTTCTTCCATTAAAACTTCTTTTATGACAAAAGGCAAAAAAAAAAAATGACACATAAAGTCCCTAGATCTACTTCATGTATAATCAGATAACTGCAATTTTTTTAAAAATATTTTTTCAGAGACAGGGTCTAGCCTTGTCACTGAGGTTGGAGTACAGTGGCATGATCACAGCTCAGTGTGGTCCTGAACTTCAGAGCTCAAGTAATCCTCACACCTGGCTAATTTTGGGGGTGTAAGGATGGTAAAGATGGGGGGTCTATGTTGCCCAGACTGGTCTTGAGCTCCTGAGCCTCAAGTGATCCTCCCACCTTGGTGTCCCAAAGTGCTGGGATTATAGGCGCGAGCCACCACATCTGACCAGATAATTTTTTTTTTTTTTTTGAGACGGAGTCTTGCTCTGTCGCCCAGGCTGGAGTGCAGTGGCATGATCTCGGCTCACTGCAACCCCCACCTCCCGGGTTCAAGCGATTCTCCTGCCTCAGCCTCCTGAGTAGCTGGGATTACAGGCAACCACCACCACGCCCAGCTATTTTTTTTTTTGTATTTTTAGTAGAGACAGGGTTTCACCACATTGGCCAGGCTGGTTTCGAACTCCCGACCTCAAGTCATCCACCTGCCTCGACCTCCCAAAGTGCTGCGATTACAGGCGTGAGCTACTGCACCTGGCCCAAAGATTCCATATTCATAAGAAGAGAGAATAATTCTCTTTAAACAAAAGTTTAAAATATCAGGAGAAAACATAATAAAAGTATCATTATTTAAGTATCTAAATACTTCAATTTTAAATTATAACTTACCATATAAGGAATATTCTGCTTCCTGACCTGTGTCACTCTCACTGGAAGTTGATGTGAGGCTGGTGGTTAAAGTATTACTTAATGATTGACCAACTGATAAAACTGTTGTTGCTGTAGCTACATTGCTGCTGCTAGTAACACTGGACGTTGACATAGTCACTGTTGATGTAGTACCAGGTGTGGTCAAATTAGGGAAACTCTGAGCACCCATAAGAGGAGAAGCTAAAGACAAAAATGAAGCAAATCAGTACAAATAGGTGAGATTGTAGAAACCTTAGAAAAACCAAGTTTTATATTTTTTAAAGAGTGAGGTCATAAAACACACTAATAATAAAATGGTTACTGAAAAGCAACAACTTTGGGAACCCAACTGAAATCCAACTAAAATTTCTTTTTATAGCACTATTATATTTTTAAATATTATGCCTAACTTTTTTAAAGAAATGAAACAAGCAATGAAATAATTCCCAATGTATTTTCCAAGGGAATTATTTTGACCTGTTAGCAGCTTAAATTGGAATTTAACTTTCAGAAGCTAAGATCAATGTAGAGTCTAAATAAAAGCTATACTTACATGATGCTTTGGTTTCACTGCACTGTGATAACATTTAATAGTCATCTATTTCCTCATGCAACTTTCCTTAATGATGTATCATAAAGGAGTGCAAATCAGAAGTATTGTTTTATCCTTCTAGAATAAGAGGTTCTTTATCACACCTAATCTGAATTCTGAAAATATGATGATTCTAGAGAACTTAACTTCATATTTCTGAAGTGCTAAATTTGATGTAGCTTTATCTAATATGGTTAATGACCTAGTTAAAAACTGCAGCCAGAACACGAGACCCTACTTTGCATCCCTCCAAGTGGAAAAAGCATTGGTTCCAGAAGGAAAAGCTCACTTACTTGCTGTGCTCATCACATTCCTCCCCAAAGTATTAGTGTTGTTATCACTGCTGCTTCGGCTTAGATTCATGTTGTTCGTGGCATTAGTCCGTGCTATGTTTGCCACTCTCCTTACAAAACTCTCCAAGCTAGATGTTTCTCTTGAGGACAGGTTAGGTACACTTGCACTAGAGCTCATAGGGGCCCCAGCAGCCAACAAAGAACTCACTGACAGTCTGTTACTTGCTGAAGAGCTAAGAGGTCGTTGTGAAGCTGCTTCTTTATTAGTTAATTCAGATACTGAACTAACATCAGGAGAACTAACACTGACAATTCCCATGGATATTGCACTAGACTCCCCAGGAGTACGAACAGAACTATCAGGGCCTAACTTCCTTTCAGCATTTTCACTTCCCGTCTCCGCTGTTAAGGTGCTGGTGCTTGCACTGGAAGACGACCCTACTTCTGTTTGAGGGACGTTTTCAGCAGATGAAAGAACAACAATTGGTTCATGGACATCAGCTCCTGAAACTATACTGTGTTCCATTACAATTTCTGATCTCCGTTCCGTTTTGGTCGAACCCAAGCTGATGTCGCTGCTACTGGCCACGCTACACACAGAACTGCTGCTTCCTTTTCTACTTGAGGAGCCTGCAGCAGCAGATGTCTTGTCTGGACAGTTGTTTTTCACCAAGCTGCTCCATGATTGCGTTGTGCCTGAAACAGTGGATGAAACAGGTTTGGGTGATGCCACTGTATCAGGGTCGTACCCTGGTGCAAGCTTGAGGTCAAATTTTCCTTCTGCGCCCATACGGTAAGAGTTTGAGCCACCAGCATCCCAGGTGACATCAATCCAGCCTGGAAAGGGACAGGAGTTTGTGAGACCCAGCAGAAAGCAGATAGGAGCGTGTCAGACAGTAGCTCCACAATATGGGATCAGCTTTTCATCAGTGCTGTCCTTTTCTGAATTTCTAGTCAATCAAGGTTGGCCAACTAAAATATATGTAAATTTTTGGACTCAATTATTTGACTATATGACTAGTTATCTGAAAGTCTATAATATTTAACTCTCATGATAAAAATATTTTAAGGACAAGAAATATGTACTGTATACAAGGTTTCCAGGAAATGTTTAAAATTCTTCCTTTTATTTCCCTTATTTCTGAACTATTCAGTCTATGACATTTAAAAGCAATGTAAAGGTCATGTTTAAATCTACTGGGTTATTTTTCATTTTTAATATTATTTGATTTTTAGAGATGAGGTCTTGCGTTGCCCATGCTAATCTTGAACTCCTGGGCTTAAATGATCCTCCCACCTCAGCCTCTTGAGTAGCTGGGATTACAGATGTGAGCCACTGCACCTGGCTTGGTTACTTCTTAAATGGAAGAACTGTTCAAGAAATTTTAAAAGATTGATATACATGGTAAAATACTGCCACTTCAGCAAGTAAACACAATCTAGGTAAAAGTTTTTAAATTGCTAAGTATAATTATGCGTAGTCAAATTTTCTGTCTAGAAAAACGTGCTAGCTTACCATTAATTTCTTACCATTAATTTGGGCTAACCTCTCAAAATATTCACATATTACCACAGAAATTTTAGGTCACTAGCTCAAATAAAATACTAAAGTTAGCATTTCGGTTGTGTTCTCAAAGTTCAGTGGTTCTTTGGTTCTCTTATGTTAAATAATTAAGTTCAATAAATTTGAATAAGCACAGAAAATTCTAAAAAAAAATTTAAAGAGCACACTGAGCTCTCTTATCAGAAACTATCTGCTAAAGCTACTAACATGTAGAGAACTAATGAGCATAATGATATTCAATTTATATATTTACTTGTAGTTGAAAAATAATATTGTTTTTTAAAAAAGGTAATGAACCTCCAAAAGCAAAAAAAAAAAAAAAAATTGTCTATTAAAAGAAAATTAATATAAATTCTACAATCTTATTTTAGTGTTATAAGCTAACTATTTCAGGGAAAAACATAAGACACAAAAAACATTTTTTTAAAACTGTAACAAGCCTTTATATAAAGTTCTTATCCATACATAAAAGGGGCCCAAGCTCACAAACACACCCATCCACACACCCAGATGCCCACCCACACATACATCAAGTTCATGTTTATTGCTGGCACTCAGAGGGAAATAATATTGAATTACCTGTGGGGATTATCTGCATATGTGTTCTTTGAAAGGAAAAGTGACTGCCCCAAATCTACATAAGTAGCTTAGATGAGATTTTTCAATTGCCTCTGTTTTTTTCTGTATGCTGAAATAATCTCTGAAGAACCAACATTTAACTATCTCTTCTGCTACACAGAAATGTGTGAGAAAAGAAGAAGGTTCAAAAACATAGCCCAATCTCAAATAAAAGTAACTTTTGTATTGTATTAATTGGCCCAAAAAACATACTCTCTCAACTCCTTCTACGCCCAAAAGACAGACAAAAAAATATACAGTCATAACGACTAGCCATCAATAGAAATGGTTGGCTTAAGTATTTGAAAGCTAAGAACCCTCTCTGACATAGAGACTTAAAGGCATAACTTGATGGGAACAGCCATGTTGATTAGCCAAAACTAAATTTCTACATTTGTCAGATCAGCGAAAATAGGCCTTTCTTGAATGCTAAAACCCTGAAATTTCTAGGCTACATGATTTTTGTTTTTCCCATCTGTGGCAGATAAAACAAAACAAAACAAAAAAAACACTCAAAATATTCAGATTTACATGTGAGCACTCTCTCATAAGGAGGTGCCATACCTTACAGTTCGAACGTATTTTATAGATCAGTAACATTATACTGAAATGTAATTGCAACTTACTATGCAGCAAAAATGAATCAAGAAGAAAAATAACCTACAGTATCTATTTACCTTTGTATAGGCAATTGCTTAAGTTACTCTGCTTTTAACATTTGTACTTCAATAAAATGCTTATGTATGTATAGGAATGTCACAGTGCAAGATGCTGCTAGTCCAGGCACAAAGTATTAAAATTATTTTGTGAAGACTGGTGGTTGTATTAAAACTGTTGTGCCATCGTATCTTGGGGGAAAAAAAATATATTCTACTTTCCCTATGCAATTGCTTCAGTTGACTCCATCCCGAGAAAAAAGAACTGCATTCACACGTCTCTAACTATCCTCTTCTTCTCAAGTCACATACATCAAGGCCAAAACAATTACAGGAAATACAATAACAGCTTTTTAATAAGTATCATCAAGATGCCCAAAAACAAGAAAATTTGAAATTTCTGAGTTGAATGGTACTACTGATGTCTCAATTATTACTGGTATTTATGAATTTTAGGTCACTGTAAACCTGTATGATTAAAATGATTTGCAATTAGGGCCTGATACTGCATAAAAACATTTGGCAGTAAAATAATTCAAGAAATAGAATCTTAAAAGCAATATAATCAAAGGGTTTATTTGAATAAATAAATGTCTTTATCACGTAACACACGAAATTAAATGTCAGTCATTCTCCTAAGTACTGTCACATTTATTCTAGCTCTTTAAATATGTGGTGTAAGTTGCCGGGGGTGGTGGCTCACGCCTGTAATCCCAGCACTTTGGGAGGCCAAAGCGGGTGGATCACCTGAGGTCAGGAGATCGAGACCAGCCTGACCAACAGGGAGAAACCCCGTCTCTACTAAAAATACAAAATTAGCCAGGCATGGTGGCGCATGCCTGTAATCCTAGCTAGTTGGGAGACTGAGGCAAGAGAATCGCTTGAACCCAGGAGGCAGAGGTTGCAGTGAGCCGATATCACACCATTGCACTCCAGGGAACAAAAGCAAGACTCTGTCTCAAAAAAAAAAAAAAAAAAAAAAAAATGTGGTGTAAGTTGAGAATATAAACATTTTACTTTTTTTAATGCTAAAAACTGATACAAAATTGATGAAAACAAACCCACTGATGCTTAGGCAAATTATCTGCTAATGAATCAACCTTATAGTTTGAAGAAAACAATTTGCTACTACAATTGCTTTGAAGTCAACAGCAATAAGAAGAAAGATGATCTTCCTAAACTTTGCAGAATCAAAGAACTCGATTCACATAGATTGCTATGTGAATATTGTTTACAAAACATGATAAACTCCTCCCAAAAAAGCAGGTAGGCTGAGAAACATTTTGAAACAATAATAATCTACTAACAGATAAAGAGACGATGCGTCTTGTTCCATGCTTTATTAAAAAATAGTGAAGTAAAAATGCTAATCCTTTTTTTCTACATGATTTATGACACCATAAAAATTATTGCATGATTCCTGTGACACTAACAAGATAAAGAAAAGCATAATAAATTAAAATAAAACTCACAGTAAGCTTGAAAATAAACTAGAGGGAAAAAAACCAGAAGTGTGTCTTGAAGATACTCAACTTACACTAGCCTTGATCACTTCCAAAATATTACCAGTAAGTTTCTAGTCAAAACCCAAGAACTTAAAATTTTCCCTTATTTTCTTTACATTTTTTCCATTTACAATGTGATATCAACAGTTCTTCTAAACAGTGCTCATACATTTATGCAATTTACAAATTATCTTGAAAGACAAAAGAAAAAACTTAACTACCCATTTTCTACACAAATGTGCTGAGCACCTACTCACCATTGTGCAGTTCTCCTGTGACAGTGCCTTCTCCCTGTGGGCTGCCATCCTGATCTCGCCATTTCCAATCCAAGCCTCTGATAACACGAGCTCCTGGAACCATGTATTTCAGAACCTGGGAGCGTACTAGACGTCTCTGCCGTCTAAGATTAGCTTCTGCTTCTTTAGCTGCTTTCCCTGTCAGGTAGAAATTGGAGAAATAAAAACCAAATCACTTTTTACAAAAGTAATTGTTTCAGTAAGTTGGAAAAGTCTCCTATCATCTCTTTACCTAGCTGATCTTCACATACTCCATTTACAGTGCCATAAAGTTCAAATCCAGATAGTGAGAGGTAGTGTGTCTGTCCACTGGCATTTTTCCCCATCTGTTTAATTCTCACATGTCTCCACCCTTGTTTCTCATCCTTTGGTGGATCAAGAGGCCAAGTTGCAGTTGACCTGTTAATATGTTAGAGAAAAAATTATGTAATATTTTAAAACAGATGAAAAAGAAATTCAAGATGGGGAAGATTTTTTATATAACAGAGACCTGTAGAAAAAATACACTAACTTTCATATTCACTCAACAGTTCATTACAAGAATCAAGAAATCAAGGGGAAAAAAGTAGTCAAGAAAACAAGTTAAAAATGAAACGTTTAAATGTACACTATTGATTTGACTCATAACATTAATGATTTATGATTAATATAATTCAAAGATAAAAGACAAAACGATGGGTGCAATGGTGTGCCCCTGTTGTCTCAGCTACTTGGGTGGCTGAGGTGAGGGGAATCACTTGAGCCCAGGAGTTAGAAAGCAGCCAACATAACAAGACCCCATTCTCTTCACACACACACACACACAAAAAAGAAAAAAAAAGTTTACAAAGAGTAGGAGAAATTCTCTTATGATGGAAAAAAGGACTTAAAATCATTTTTTGCAAAGTTTTAAATAACGTATTAATATTTTGTCTTTGAAGCATGAAAAAGGGGTGAAAACATCACCTATTAATCCTAATGTTCAGAAGCTCCTCTCATACCATATCAAATGCCAAAAGCAATTTAAGTACATAATCTCCTTGATATGTGCCAAAATGTATAAATAAAATTTAGTATAACTAATATTTTAGAAGTTACTGACTTGTCTTTTAAAAACTAATTCAATACATAAAATTTAAGGATAAAAATAAAAACATTTTAAGTCAGCCTTAATTCTACAACCAGCGATAGCCACTGCTAATATTTTGAACATTCCTAAGTATTATGTGATTATATGGAGAGTTGATGGAAAGCTTGTTTCACTTGTGTCCGTTAGTGTGCTGTGTGTGTATGCATGTGTGTGTGTGTGTATGTATACAGAGCTATACACCAATTTTTAAAATATTCATAGCTTCTCAGCCTTTTGGCTAAGATCCAGTGTAAAATACTCAGCTCAGCTTTCTACTATTTAATCTAAACCTTTTGACAAAAGTTTTAGTAAAGTGTTTCAAACTTTTAATGCCTGAAGTATCAAGTGATTTGTTTTTAGAAGGAAAATTTTGCTTCAATATTTCACAAAGAAGAGAGCTCTAGAGTATAAAATTATAAAAATAAACAAAGCTCTTTAGTGAGTTTTCCAATTTGCAAAGACTCCTCAACTAACCCTGGTTCATTGAGACTGCAGTCATCAACATGGGTATACAAAGAAGTCCAGTTCTGTCCATCTTTGGATACCTGGAAAACCCAATTTCTCAGTGCAGACCTTCCATAACCACGAGCATGACGAAGTGTATATGCTGATGGTATCACCCAGAGACCCAGATCTATGGCAAACCAGGCATTCTTATCATCATTGCTATGACAATTTAAAGCTGAATTATCACGACTTAGTATGTCTTCTAAGCGGCCATAAGGTAGATTTCTTCCTTCTGACGACGTTACTACTACAAGTCCATAGGCAGCTGGATTTACCCATTCATAAGCAGTTCTACACAAAAATAAAGAAAAATTAGCAAATAACAATGTTAAGATAATTGCATTTGCACAAGGTTTTAAATATAAAAGTATATTAAGTACAATTCTAGAATTAGCAATTTAGACTTTTTTTCCTCATAAAAAGTAATTTGGATAATCTATTAACTTCTACCTACAAGTCAAACTTCCTTAAACCACAGAATATTCAGAGTGTTAACAATTTTATTCTACTTCCTAGAATTCTTTTACCAAGTGAATATGGTCACTCCAGCTTAAAGTAGAATGAGTGACTTACTTTGCATTTGTTCCAATCCAGTAAATGATTCCATTTTCATCAAAATCATGCTGGTGCCGAAATATAAAATTTTGTCCTTCTCTTAATTTTCGAACAAAAACAAATGAAGATCGGTCAAAATCATACCACTGTTTTGCTACCTAAACCAAAGAAAACATGAAAGACAGTCACTTTTTTTTTTTTTTTTTTTGAGACGGAGTCTCACTCTGTCGCCGGGGCTGGAGTGCAGTGGCCGGATCTCAGCTCACTGCAAGCTCCGCCTCCTGGGTTCACGCCATTCTCCTGCCTCAGCCTCCCAGGTAGCTGGGACTACAGGCGCCCGCCACCTCGCCCGGCTAGTTTTTTGTATTTTTTAGTAGAGACGGGGTTTCACCGTGTTAGCCAGGATGGTCTCGATCTCCTGACCTCGTGATCTGCCCGTCTCGGCCTCCCAAAGTGCTGGGATTACAGGCTTGAGCCACCGCGCCCGGTGACAGTCACCTTAATAATGCTGTTTTCAAGCATGTTACCTACTTTTTTCCTATCTCTTTAATGTGAATTGTTTTCTTTTATTATCACAAATGCTCATTTAGGCTGGGCGCAGTGGCTCACACCTATAATACCAGCACTTTGGGAGGCTGAGGTGGGTGGATCATGAGATCAAGAGATGGAGACCATCCTGGCCAAAATGGTGAAACCCCGTCTCTACTAAAAACACAAAAAGTAGCCAAGCATGGTGGCAGGCTCCTGTAGTCCCAGCTACTCGGGAGGCTGAGGCAGGAGAATCACTTGAACCTGGGAGGCGGAGGTTGCAGTGAGCAAGATTGTGCCACTGCACTCCAGCATGGCAACAGAGTGAGACTCTGTCTCAAAACAAAACAACAACAACAACAACAACAACAACAAAAAACAAACAAAAAAAACAAATGCTCATTTAAAAATATGCAAAAAATATAAAGAAAAATAAAAAGTCCCACAACCAAAGCACCTCGCTATTAATAATCACAGAGTATTTCTTTAGTTTATTATTCCAATGGATAGGATAAAACAAATTCTTGATCATACTGTACAAAAACATTTTTCCGTTATCATTAGTCTTTATACATTTTTATGGCTATATGATATTCAAATTAACAGAAATAATTATACACATTTGTCAATTAAATTTAAATTTTTAATATGAATTATCTATTTAACATTAATTCATTGATTTGAATTAAGGTTTTTGTTTAGTATTTCAATATTACAAAATTACAATAAACATCTTCATGTAGAAATCAGTTCTAAAATGGAATTACTGGGCCAAAGTGTATTACCATAACTCTGGATATATACCTCCCAAATTACTGTTCTAAAAGGCTAAATCACAGCTCAGAATGCTTATTTCACCATGCCCTTGCCAGAAACTCACCATTTTCAAAAGGTACTGTTCTAGAGATTCAACTGTAGCCAAAGGTTCCATCTTCAACATTCTGCCAGTCCTGTCAATCAATGCAGTTTCACCAGGTGCACGTTCCAACCGAAATCGTAATCTCCTTGTAAGTATCTACACAAAAACAATTAAAATACTTTGGAAAACGTCTTGGTTTTTGTCTCAGAGTTGTAAAAATTGATACACCCTAAAACAACTGCGATGTATGAAGTATAAACATAATGGAACTATGAACAAATGTCTGTTTTCTGTTAAAGATTCTTTTTTTTTTTTTTTTGAGATGGAGTCTCACTCCTGTTGCCCTGGCTAGAATGCAGTGGATTGATCTTGGCTTACTGCAACCTCTGCCACCCAGCTTCAAGCGATTCTCCTACCTCAGCCACCCAAGTAGCTGGGATTACAGGCGCATGCCACCACCCTGGCTAATTTTTGCATTTTTAGTAGAGACAGGTTTCACTATGTCGGCCAGGCTGGTCTCAAACTCCTGACCTCAGGTGATCCGCCCACTCCGGCCTCCCAAACTGCTGGGTTTACAGGCGTGAGACACCATGCCTAGCCTATTTAACATTCTTCAGGCCAGGCATGGTGGTTCAGACCTGTAATCCTAGCACTTTGGGAGTCTGAGGCAAGAGGATCAATTGCTTGTGCCTAGGAGTTCAAGACCAGCCTAGGCAACACAGTGAGACCTCATCTCCACATATTAAAACAAACAAACCAAAAATTAGCCAGGCATGCATGCCTGTAGTTCCAAGTATTGGGAAGGCTAAGGTGGGAGGATTAACTGAGCCTGGGAGACAGAGGGTGCAGCAAGCCAAGATCATGACACTGCACTCCAAAAAACAATGCTACAGGAAAAGATTCTTTTATAAAAGGGCCACTGAGTAAGCTACAGTGGCTATCAAGAAAAAGACAAAGTTAACTTCCTAGAATTTATAAACAACTTCAAATACACAACAGTTTAAACAAACTTATAAAACTTTTTAACCAAAGTGACTTATAACTCACAATTTTCCAGGTAAGTTTTTGAAAAGTAGCTAATTGGCTTACTCCGCTAGAATATATTCTACAGGATAAGTATTCCTAATCTAAAAATCTGGAATCTTGAAAAGCTCCAAAATCTGAAACTTTCTGAGCACTGACATGACGCTCAAAGGAATGCTCACTGGAGCATTTCAGATTTTGGACTAGGAATGCTGAATCGGTAAGTATAATACAAATATTACAAAATCCAAAACACTTCTCGTTCCAAGCATTTTGGATAAGGAATACTCAACCTGTATGATCAAAGGCTAACAAACTTTAAGAGATGCAAAACAGTTTTTAATCCAATACATTTTAGTAAGCAACAAGCACAGGACTAGCAATTTTAGGTAGTTTCATTTCTGTATAAATCTTAACTAATTCCTATAAAAACAATTAAAGATTTATATGTGCATTTTGGAAGTTTTAGACAGCAAAATTACCAGAGAGCAGATTCTGGCCTTCCTCTCTTTGGATCTTGCACAATCTCCTAAAGTGAAAATTGCGTAATAAAAGGCATCGGTGCACTGTCTTTGAGACTTATCTCCAACTCACCCACTTACCAGAAACAAAGCTTAAAAACAATGGACCAAACAGTCCCCCTTACTCCTGTTATTCTGTCTGAAACAAAACACAAAGTAGCCCTCTACATCTTTTACATATAGAATATCAGGTGCAACTACTGCACTGTAAAACTCCCTAGATAAGCACTCCAGTTTGGGAGTCTACTGGCACTGATAACAGTGCTGGGTTCTCACAGGTATGGCAAGTTTTGTTAGCTTTGCATTGCTTTGGCATATATAGATCCTCAGTCACTCATTAAAGGCTATTATTTAAAAGAAACTATTCCATGCAGTAGAATGCAGAACGAAATTCAAAGCAGAAGGCCTTGCTAGGAAACCCTTAAGAAACCCATAAAAAAAAGTGATAAAAGTTCTGGGCTAGGATATTAGTAAAACGTATTGTTTGTTTGCCTCTAGATCCCAGCTACTAAAGAAAAGAATAATTGAATGAATGAGAATGTAAATAGAAAGTTACATATTATATACAGATATATATATATGGGAAGGAGGAGGGAAAGAAAAGAAACAGGCTATGAAACCATGTGGTTGACAGGACTAGTGAAGACTTGGGCAATCTGACTCTAACCACTGACATCAAGAAAGATTCGAAAAAAATTGTGCTTAAAATATCTGACGTTTTTTCTTATTTTACAATATAGAGATAAGGAAGGGACTTGCCATGGTCTGAATGTCTGTGTCCCCGCAAAATTCATGTGTTAAAACTTAATCCCCGGACCGGGCGTGGTGGCTCAAGCCTGTAATCCCAGTACTTTGGGAGGCCGAGACGGGTGGATTCCGAGGTCAGGAGATCGAGACCATCCTGGCGAACACGGTGAAACCCCGTCTCTACTAAAAAATACAAAAAACTAGCCGGGCGAGGTGGCGGGCGCCTGTAGTCCCAGCTACTCGGGAGGCTGAGCCAGGAGAATGGCGTGAATCTGGGAGGCGGAGCTTGCAGTGAGCTGAGATCCGGCCACTACACTCCAGCCTGGGTGACAGAGCGAGACTCCGTCTCAAAAAATAAAATAAAATAAAAAAAACTTAATCCCCAGTGCAGTGATGTTGGACAGTGGAACTTTTGGGACGGCTCTGTCCTCATGAATGGGATTAGTGTCCTTTTAAAAGAAGCCTGAGAGATCTTGTTCATCCCTTCTACCACATGAGGACACAGCTAGAAGGTTCCATCTAAGAGGAATAGGCCCTCACCAGACACCAAATCTGCTGGCACCTTGATCTTGGACTTCCCTGCTGCCAGAATTGTGAGCAATTAATTTCTGTTTATTAAGTTCGTAGGAATTTTGTTACAGCAGCCCAAATGGACTAAGACAGAACTGACTCATAATTGTAGAATAAGAGGAACCCTTTTCTCAGCTTTTTCCACTGATATCTTTTGCCACTTATGATCTACGAAATATAATTCTTTTAACAAATATTAATGAATAAATGCATCATTTTCCAGTGATTTGATCAAACAAAAGACTTCAAGTCATTAAGATCAATCGAATGGCATATAAGCTAAAATCTTTAAAGATTAAGTGAATCATTTTTATTTTAATCCAACGTGAAAGAAAATAATTTTTTTAAAGGAAAATGTCACACTGTTCCTAGATGCATTCAGCAATACTAGCTACTACATTTTTTATGGTTACCTGGAGGTTATATGTGGATCCTGGTGTATCATACAAATGGAGAGGTAGGCGTTCAATAGATTCTAGTACAGCTATTAACTTTCGAATTAATGCAACTGCTGGTCGACTGTGAAGAAATAATTAAGAGCTTTTGTATAACTATATGTAAATGTTCATGCAGAAAATATAGTAATCAACTTCACTATATACCCCTACTTTTTCATGACTACAAAGTTTAGTTTTTGTATTAGATTATGTCTGAGTAGAGATACTCTTACAACTCAATTTCCTTCACTTAAGAATAAAACGTTTCATTTTTTGAATAAAAACTTAATTATATTTAAAGCAGATGTATATTTTTAAAGTTTAAATAATTTTATTTGATATTTGATAAATAAAAAAGAATACAAAGCAACAAAGTTTTGAAAAAATATTTGATGGCAAGGATATTACAACATATCCTTTCTCACTGTTAGACTGTAAATTGCGATGACACTTCCAGAAAACAATGTGAAAATTTGAATCAAGAACTTTTAAAAATCGTCTTGCAGAGCTGGGCAAGTTGGTATATGCTGGAGTCCCAGCTACAAGGAAAACTGAGAAAAGAGAATCACTTGGCGGGGCGCGGTGGCTCAAGCCTGTAATCCCAGCACTTTGGGAGGCCAAGACGGGCAGATCACGAGGTCAGGAGATCGAGATCATCCTGGCTAACACGGTGAAACCCCATCTCTACTAAAAAATACAAAAAAAAAAAAAAACCTAGCCCGGCGAGGTGGCGGGTGCCTGTAGTCCCAGCTACACGGCAGGCTGAGGCAAGAGAATGGCATGAACCCAGGAGGCGGAGCTTGCAGTGAGCTGAGATCCGGCCACTGCACTCCAGCCTGGGCGACAGAGCGAGACACCGTCTCAAAAAAAAAAAAAAGAGAATCACTTGAGCCCAGGAGTTTGAGGCTGTAGTGTAAAATTATGGCACCTGTAAATAGCCAGTGGACTCCAGCCTCAGCAACACAGCAAGACTCCATCTCTTAAAAAAAAAAAAAAACTATAACCTTTAACACAGTATTACCACTTATGGAATTTACATAAAAAGATGTTTCCGCTGAGACTAGTATATTTGAGTACTAGTAATAGTTTTCAAAGAGCTAAAATGCTTAACATAGTAATACTTCAATACATTATTATACATCCATAAAGATATAATATGCATTCATTAAAAATGAAATTTGAAATTAACACAATTATCTGAATTGTATAACTTACTTTAAAAGTACAATCCCATTCAAATGTACACAGAATAATATAATGAACCTTCATCAACCCAGCTTTAGCAATTAGCTACTAATGGCCAATCTCCATCCAGTTCTCTCCTTTTTTTTTTGAGACAGAGTCTTACTCTGTCACCTAGGCTGGAGTGCAGTGACGCGATCTCAGCTCACTGCAACCTCTGCCTCCAGGGTTCAAGGGATTCTCCTACCTCAGCCTCCCAAGTAGCTGGGATTAAAGATGCTCACCACCAGGCCCAGCTAACTTTTTATTTTTAGTAGAGATGGTTTTTTACCATGTTGGCCAGGCTGGTCTCGAACTCCTGACCTCAAGTGATCCACCCACCTCAGCCTCCCACAGTCCTGGAATTACGGGTGTAAGCCACCGTGCCTGGCCTCTCCTTCTTACATATTTTGAAAAAATACTAAAGAGCTTATCATTTCATCCAGAGATAGTCTTTGTACATAAATCTAACAAAAAAATTATTTTTTAAAAAAAGTAGTATTACACGTTAAAAAAGATAAATTATTACTTAATTTATCAAACATTTCATCAGTGTTCAAATTTTCAGCTATCTTAAACAGGCATGTAATTTAAACTAAGTGATCAGGCCAGGAACGGTGGTTCATGCCTGTAATCCCAACACTTTGGGCAGCCAAGACAGGAGAAATGCTTGAGTCCAGGAGGTTGAGGCTGCAGTAAGCTAAGATGACATCACTGCACTCCAGCCTGGTCAACAGAGCGAAACCTTGTCTGAATTTACAAAATAATAATTATCATGAAGAACTAAACTAAGTGATCAGCTGCATTCATACCAGACATGTAATTTCAATGTTTCTTTTTACTCCATTAGATTAAAAAAAACTTCAAAAATTTTCCTATTATACATGTATGATATGTTACTTTCTTGTTAAATAAGAGTTTCTTTTGTGTGCGTAAATGTTATACTAGACTTATTTTAAAGGAAGCATACCAACTGTGTAAACATTACAAACATCAAATTCAAAGAAATTTGGGGTTTTACCTTTCATCATCTTCATTTTCACTAAAGGCAGTTTTAAAAACATTTATTCTTTCTACCAGTTGACTACAATCCTGTTTCATATCCAAATCCATGCTCTAAAGAAAACAAAAAGTATAAAGTCTCAGAAAAAATAATTTAAGGATCTTACTGAAATTTACCAAAAACTAAGAGACAAATGTTAACATATTGTTATACAATGATCACTACAATCTGAATAAAATCATTAATCATTTCATCTTTCGATTAAAATTATTTTTACTATGTGACTAGTAAGCCATGGCTAACATACAAAATTTTTTCCTTCTTCAATGTTATAATGTACTCAGCAATTATGCTGCAAAATCAGTGTTTCCCCAAGTATACAAGATGGTTTCAGATTATATTAATACAGGAATGAACATTTTCCATTTTAACAGTACTATTTACTTTAATAAGTATTAGGAAAAAACTGTTACATCAAAACTATTTCATAGATTACCAAGTGATATAATGTGATATATCACTGTAATAAATGGGAATAAATGCAAATAGTAAAGTTTATGAAGGGACTATGGGACTCATTGAAGTTCAAGTGCAGTTTTTTCTTTTTTTTTGGAGACAGAGTCTCGCTCTGTCACCCAGGCTGGAGTACAGTCGTGCTATCTCGGCTCACTGCAACCTTACCTCCCAGGTTCAAGCAATTCTCCTGCCTCAGAATTACAGAAGAGTAGATGGGATTACAGGTGCATGCCAACATGCCTGGCTAAATTTTTTTGTATTTTTAATAGAAATAGGGTTTCACCATGTTGGCCAGGCTGGTCTCGCACTCCTGACCTCAAGTGTTCTGCCCACCGTGGCCTCCCAGAGTACTAGGATTACAGGCATGAGCCACCGTGCCCAGCCTAAAGTAAGTATTAAAAGTGCATCAGCACATACAATGATTAAGATCAAGAAATCAACTCTGGCCAGGCGCAGTGGCTCACACCTGTAATCCCAGCACGTTGGGAGGCCAAGGCAGGCAGATAGCTTGAGCCCAGCCTGGGCAACATGGTGAACATGCAGATGCACATGCACAGGCAAGTGCACACACACACAGGCACACACACTAAAAATAATTAAAACTGAGTAGTCTGCGTTTCAGCAAGCAGCACGTATACCAAAACTGAAATGATACAGAGATTAGTATCGCCCCTGCACAAGGATGACACACAAATTCGTGAAGCATTCCAAATTTTTTAAAATATAAACAATTAATTAAATAGAACAAAGTAGAACTGAAACGAAAATAATTCTTTCATTAAAATAAAGGAAAAAAGAGCCATGTGTAGTGGCTCACTTCTGTAATCCCAGCACTTGGGAGGCAAAGGTGGGCGGGTCACTTGAGGTCAGGAGTGCGAAATCAGCCTGGCCAACATGACAAAACCTCGTCTCCACTAAAAATACAAAAGTTAGCCGGGCAAGGTGGCAGGCGCCTATAATCCCAGCTACTCAGGAGGCTAAGGCAGGAGAATCACTTGAGCCCAGGAGGCAGAGGCTGCAGTGAGTCAGGACTGCACCACTGCACTCCAGCCTGGGCGACAAAGCGAGACTCTGTCTCAAAAATAAGTAAATATATAAACAAAGGAAAAAAGTTTTACCACAATAAAGAGGCATTCTTAAATAAAAAAAATATAAGGTTATTAGCAAATATTTATCAAATTTTCACATAAACTTCCTACACTGTCTTTTTTTTTTTTTCCTTTTAACTCATCTGTATTTGTTACAACTTTAAGCAGAATGTGACTCGAGCACTACATTTCCATCCACAAGACTGGGTCTGAGTTATTTTTGAACAGCTTTATGATATGCTTAGGTAGGCTTATAACTTTGCTCCTCCAAACAATACTTTTCTTTGGAAAACAGGCCCTGTGGAGAGTTCCTTCCATCATAAACTTCCTAAACTTTCACTGTTCATACATTATGTATATAACTTGGGTACTTAAGGTCTACAGACATATTCTATTTTATATAACTTACGTAAAAATCAGAGCAGTGAATAATAAATCTTAGGCTGAATTGTTTTTAGTCAACAAAACCTTTAGCAAATTATAACTGGGAACTTAGAAATCAAAATAAACCATTATTTAATTCATTTGGCTCAAACTAATGATAAAACTTAAGGGTTGAAGAAATTAGAAATATTAACATCATTCAGCTTTTAAATATTTCTTGACAAAACAAACTAAAAACCACTCTACCAAAGGAGTAACTACAAATAATTTCTAAAACTGTATTTTTGTTCTTTACTACTTGATAAACTTACATTGTTTAACACAGTAAGAAGTGCCTGTACCAAGCCACTGCTACACATTTCATATGGTGAAATTGTGTTTTCATCCTTCAAAAGTACAATTAGGTTTTCTAAAGCTGTCTTCATTAAATCTCTCCAAGTGTTCTCACTCTCAATACACTAAAATAAAAAAAAAATTCATGAAGACAATCAAAAACATAAACATAGCTCTTAAAATAACTTATCAGAATATCAATTATCATGACAATAACTTAGATATTAAGCAAAATTAAAAGTTAAAATGATTAACACAAATTATGTCTACCAGAGGTCAGCAAACATTTTTGTAAAGGGCCCAGTGCAAATATTTTAGGCTTTGCAGGCCATATAGTCTACGTCACAACTATTCAACCATGCCCTTGTAGCATCAAAGTAGTTGTAGATAATATGTAAATGAATAAGCATGGCTACGTGTGATAAATTATATGGATACTGAAATCTGATTTTCATGTGTCTTGAAATTCTCCTTCTGGTTTGTTTTCAATCATTTAAAAGTATAAAAACCATTCTTACCTCATACAGCCATATGCAAATGGGGAGCAGGCCAGATTTGGCTCCTGGGCCATAATTTGCTGACCCCTACTCAATACCCATGACATAAAGGATAGCGGGGAAGACATCAAACTAAAACTCACTACACATCATTAAAATCTAAAGGTTGACATACTTGTCTATTTGTATGAAGCTCCCAAGATGACTCTAACTGAGTTGCTATGTTTCTGAGTGTTACCACTACTCCACGAGGCATGCTTTCAACAGCTTTAAAGTGGTCATCGTATAAATCTCGAGCCATAGTTCGTACCTACCAAAATAAACATAACAAATGTGAATTTTTACTACAATTAATAATTTTACCAAATCTTCACTTTTATAGACACTCATATTTACTTATCTCACCATGAAAAAATAGGTATGTACTGTCATTTGGGCAAATGAGCTCTTGAAGTTACAGTTATTTAAGAAAACAACCTATGTTCTGGGTCTGATGAAATTTAGTACATGATATTATTCACAAATCATATGCTTAAGTAATGTAAATTTAGGATTCACCTAATGCCATTTTAGTCCCAAACAAACCAGCATAACTCTAATGCAATAGAAAAAACCTATTGCTGTAAACTACTTAATAATACTTTCTATTCTATTTTGGTATGCCCTTCAGAATTAAAAGATGGCAATCATGGATATCAGACAACTTTGAAGAAACTCTCTCTTTATAAAACAGTATTAATAATTAATACTGGTATGGTGGCTCATGCTTGTAATCCTAGCACTTTGGGAGGCGGAGGCAGGCAGATCACTTGAGGTCAGTCAGGAGTTCAAGACCAGCCTGGCCAACATGGTAAAACCTCGTCTCTACTAAAAATTAAAAATAAAATTAGCTGGGCATGGTTGCGCATGCCTATAGTCCCAGCTACTCAGGAGGCTGAGGCGGGACAATCACTTGAACCCGGGAGGCGGAGGCTGCAGTGAGCGAAGATTGTGCCACTGTAGCCTGGGTGACAGAGCAAGACTTCGCATCAAAAAATAAAAAATAAATAAAAAACAATAATTAATTAAAATTATTTTTGCCTAAAATATTTTGATGCATACTTGTTTATATCAAAAAGACAGCCACCTACTCACTGAGTTGTTACTGATTTCAAATCAAGAAAGTGAAGCAATAATTTTTTAAATTTTTTTCTTGTAATTTCAGCTTTTAGATTCGAGGGTACATGTGCAGGTTACATGGGTATATTGTGTGATGTTAAGGTTTGCAATACAAATGATCTCAACACCCAGGTAGTGAGCATAGTATCCAAGTTTTGGAACCTTTGCCACCCTCACTCCACACCCTCCATAATTTTTATTTTTTTAATGAGAATACAAGACTGAGACAACGTTCTCATTGAATTTTTTTAGTTTGTGTTACAAAATTTCAGTCCCCTATAGTCTAGATTTGGTTGGTTAATAACAACATATTAGGTATACCAAAAAGCTCTTGAGATAGGTGATTTATAGTCAGATTATTCAACGATTCCATGCTTGCAAATATGAGTATTCACTAAAATTTGTAACCTCAAAATCAATCATTTCAGAGCTTTCACATTCATTCACGGACATGCACAGTGCAGCAATAAATTTACGGTGCCCGATATGCACGTTCCCAGCAGAATTCAAAAAGGTGACACTCTTTCTTGCTTCGGGTCTCATACTATAAACAAGTACCCTACTCCCAATCTACTTAGCGTCACACTTATCGAATTTTGGGGCTTTTTCTTCCTGATTTCATTGTTTAAAATGGCCCCCAAACATAGTACTTAAGTGCTATCCAGTGTTTCTAAGCACAAGAAGACTGTGATGTACCTTACAGGAGGAAAAGACAAAAAAAGTGTGTGCTAACATATGCTTTGTTCAAGCATAACAGTGCTGTTGGCCAGTTCAATACTAACAAATCAACAATACATATCAGGCTGGGTGCAGTGGCTCAGGCTTGTAATCCCAGCACTTTGGGAGGCCGAGGCGGGCAGATCACTTGAGGTAGGAGTTCGAGACCAGCCTGGCCAACATGGTGAAACCCTGTCTCTACTAAAAATGCAAAAATGAGCCAGGCATGGTGGTGCACACCTGTAGTCCCAGGTATTTGGGAGGCTGAGGCAGGAGAATTGGTTGAACCTGGAAGGTGAAGGTTGCAGTGAGTCAAGACTGTGCCACTGTACTCCAACATAGGAAACAGAGTGAGACTCTGTCTCAAAAAACAAAAAACAATATGTAGCAAATAAGGTGTTTTTAATCAAAAACATTAAAAAAAAGGTGACAAAAATGTTGTCACAACAGGCCCTAGGCCTAGAAGAAATCTAACCCAGTATTTCTCCTACAAGCAATGGTTCAATATTCACCACAACTTTATAAAATGTAACTACTGTTGGCTGGACATGGTGGCTCATGCCTGTAATCCCAGTACTTTGGGAGTCTGAGGCGGGTGGATTACTTGAGGTCAGGAGATGGAGACCAGCCTGGTCAACATGGTGAAACTCCATCTCTACTAAAAATACAAAAAATTAGCTGGGCATGGTGGTGGGCACCTGTAATCCTAGCTACTCAGCAGGTTAAGGCGGGAGAATAGCTCGAACCCGGGAGGCAGAGGTTGCACTGAGCCGAGATTGCACCATTGCACCACAGCCTGGGCATCAAGAGCGAAACCAAGTCTCCAAAAAAACATTATTACAAGGGTTTCGCTAAGTTTCTTTAAAAAAAAAAAAAAGAGAAACACCATTATTACAATTTCTCTGGTCAAAGCCATAAAAAAACACAAGAACTCTCCCCTAATCCCAATCACGTACAAGCATTCTTTGCATACTGTATTTAAAAACTATCTTAGAACCAGGCATAGGGCCTGTAGTCCCAGCTACTTAAGAGGCTGAGGCAGGAGGATGACTTGCACTCAGGTGTTTTAGACCAGCCTGGGCAACACAGAGAGACTCTGTTTCAAAACAAAACAAATAAAAAACAAATCCTATTTTATAGTACCATTACAGGTAAAATAAACATGCTAGTCACCAGAAAATGTTGAATCTAACTATGAGATTAACATGGAAATATACTGGCCATATTTGAAAATAACAATGCAAACCTGATGAAAGCATTAAAAGATTAGTCAATTACGCATCTGCTCCAGTATCTTCTTGAAGTAGTAATTTCAGCTGCCATAGCCATTAAACTAAGCATCAAAATAATCTGAATTTAGAACCAGGCAGTTAAGTTGCTGTATCACAAGGTATTAACCCAGATTGTAAAATATAATAGTCATTTTCAATCCCACTGTAACACTAAAAATATTAATATCATTAATAATTTCAGGCCGGACGTGGTGGTTCACGCCTGTAATCCCAGCACTTTGGGAGGCCGAGGCAGGTGGATCACGAGGTCAGGAGATTGAGACCATCCTGGATAACATGGTGAAAATCTGTCTTTACAAAAAATTAGCTGGGTGTGGTGGCGGGCGCCTGTAGTCCCAGCTACTCAGGAGGCTGAGACAGGAGAATGGCATGAATCTGGGAGACGGAGGATGCAGTGAGCCAAGATCACGCCACTGCACTCCAGCCTGGGCAACAGAGCGAGACTCAGTCTCAAAAAAAAAAAAAAAAAGAAAAGAAAAGAAAAAATTTCAATAAGTTGAATGTTTTTGTGCAATTAATAAGTAATTAACATTTTGTTTCATATTAATATCCATTTTGATTCTGTTTTAATGTTGGTATTTAGTACAGGTATAAAAATAATATGTAAATAAATAAGAAAATGAACACTGAAAACAGGAAAACTAAAATACGTTATATTAGGGTTGCTTATGTTCTATGGCTCAATTTTTTTCAATGCTTATACTTAACCACTGAAAATTTACATCAGTATAAAAGACAAGAATAAAGCACATCCAACAGATATACCTTTTGCTTTGTTTTTTCTAACTTAGATTTCAGTTTTCTGCCTCTTTTGCCAGTCCAGCCAGTCACAAATTCTGAACCTTGGGGGGATAAAAAGAACATTCATAGAGCATACTTTATTACAATTTAACATATTCATTTATTTTTACCTACTAACCTTACACAGCTACATACTTACCCAGGGAAGTTTCTGCAGTAAATGAATGTTTGGTTCCTCTATTAGATTCAAATACAAAACCAGGTAAATCTTCTTTCAATATTGTAGCTTGCTGACCATCTGAATTATGAATAGCAATTTCTCCTTCTTTCAAACATGTCAGTGACCAATTTCCTACAGTAAGTTTAGTGGGTCCTGGTGCTGACAGTATAGGTTGACTTGAAGTAGATGGCTTTACTTGGCCTCGAGCTCTTTGTAACTTCTCTAAGAATTCACTTCGGCTTTCTATGAAGACAAAATACTTGTTTTAAAAATCTTATTTCTTTCAAATATAACATGTATTTTCTCTTAAAAAAATAAAAGACCTATTAAAATATAAATTTTAAACAATAAAACTAAATTAGAAACTGGAAATATTAGCCAGGCATGGTGGTATGCATCTGTAGTCCCAGCTACTTGGGAAGCTAAGGTGAGATGATCGCTTGAGCTCATCAGTTTGAGGTTGTGATGAGCTATGATCACACCACCACTCTCTAGCCTGGGAGACAGAGTAAGACACTGTCTCCCCCTCCAAAAAGAGCTATATTTGTAAAGATATTTTTTAAAAAGTAGATATAGTGTTGTTCCTTGTCCCATGCAGTAAAAAGACATTTATGAAACATTTTCATGGTATAATAATTTTTCTCTACTGATACAAAAAAATGGATATTAAAAAATAAAGAAACAAATATTTTTTTAAAATACCATGACGGGCTGGGCGCAGTGGCTCACACCTGTAACTCCAGCACTTTGGGAGGTTGAGACGGGTGGATCACCTGAGGTCAGGAGTTCGAGACTAGCCTGACCAACAAGGTGAAATCCCATCTCTACTAATAATACAAAAATTAGCCGGGCGTGGTGGCAGGTGCCTGTCGTCCCAGCTACTCGGGAAGATGAGACAGGAGAATTGCCTGAACCCGGGAGGCGGAGGTTTCAGTGAGCTGAGATCGCACCACTGTACTCCAGTCTGGGTGACGGAGTGAGACTCAATCTCAAAAAAAATAAAATAAAATACCATGACAATGGTAGCAAAAATATGAGGAAAAAAACTGTAGAAACTGGGAAAATATTTTAATTGAAACAAAATAGTACCTGAACTGTCAGATCCACCTTCAGGACTACCACTTGAATACATGGTGGCAAGTTTTCCATCCAAGATAAATCTGAACCATCCATTACTGCCATTAGATAATTCCAAGGCTGCTGCATCACTCCAAATATACAAGCAGTCTCTTCCCCTAATGATTGACCAGTCTCTCCAATGATATGGTTTACCTTGCTGCAATTCTTTAGCATCTTCCTGTGGTTCATCTTCCTAAATGTGTAGAATTATTCAATTAAACATGGGAAATAATTTCAATTTCAAATATTTATACGTATTTTAAAAACAAGAATCTAATTTCAAATTTAAATGTTCTGAACATAATACTCAATTGCGTGTAGTTTAATTTTTTTTTTTTTTCCTTTTAGAAACACGGTCTCACTCTGTCACCCAGGCTGGAGTGCAGTAGTGCCATCATAGCTTACAGAAGCCTCTAACTCCTGGCCTCGGGCAATCTTCACACCTCAACCTCCAAAGTAGCTGGGATTACAGGTCCAAGCCACAGCACCTGGCTCTCAATTCTAATTAATTACCTATAACTAAATCTTACAAATAAGTGTTAAAAATATGAAGAAATTCATGTAATTAATGACCTATATTATATCGTATCCAGGTGTAGTGGGGTAAAGACTAATGGATTAGAGTACTACAAACAACAAGATAATAACCTAAAATCTTGCTGAACTCACTACATCTCTGGGTCTATTTGTAAAAAATGATGATTTAGAGAGGCTCAATGGTATCTAAACTGAAGTGTATAACAGAATCACCAAAGAAGCTTTTTAAAGATAAATTTTGGCTGAGAGTGATGGCTCACGCCTGTTACCTCAATACTTTTGGAGGCCAAGGCAGGAGGACTGCTTAGGCCAGGAATTCAAGATCAGTCTGGGCAATGTACTGAGTCTGTCTCCACAAAAAAAATTTAAAAATTAGCTGAGGGTGGCAGTGCGCACCTGTAGCCCTAGATACTAGAGAAGTTGAAGCAGGAAGACTGCTTGGGCCCTGGAATTTGAGGTTATAGTGAAGGACTGTGCCACAGAACTCCAGCCTGGGTGACAGATTGGGACTCTGTCTCTATTATCTATATCTAGCTAGCTAGCTAGCTAATACAGACACTGTCTATTATCCCTATATAGATAATAGAGACAGGGTCTCACTCTATAATAATAGAGACATTATCTACAATCTCTATATAGATAATAGAGACAGTGTCTCTCTCTATAAATATATTACATATATTTATAATTTATATATTATAATATATATAATCTATTATAAGTAAATAAAATTCATTCATTCATTCCAAGGCCCCACCTTTAGCCAAGTGAATCAAATATACTCGTTCCCATGATCATACAAGTATTTTAGCTAGAGCCCCACCCCCCCCCCCCCCCCGCCGCTCTGTCACCCAGGTTGGAATACAGTGGCGCAATCTCCACTCACTGCAAGCTCCGCCTCCCGGGTTCACACCATTCTCTCTGCCTCAGCCTCCCAAGTAGCTGGAAGTACAGGCGCCCACAACCACGCCTGGCTAATTGTTTGTATTTTTAGTAGAGACAGGGTTTCGCGGTATTAGCCAGGATGGTCTCGATCTCCTGACCTCGTGATCCGGCCGCCTCAGCCTACCAAAATGCTGGGATTAAGCGTGAGCCACCGCGCCCGACCAAGCATGCTTTTTAAAAAAACAATCTATAAACATTTTGTAGCTCAGCCTGCGTTCCTAAAACTTTCTTTGGACATATTTAAAAACTGAAAATATTCACATAAAAAAAATATTAAATTCTCTAAATACATCCATTACAACCAACTAAAATATAGTTAAGATACATGAAAAATGTGTTTTCAAACACTAAACAACAGTCAATGCAGGACTAGGATCCTCAAGAAAACGAAAGCAAATAAAGTAGAGACCATTCACTGGCTGAGCTCATGAGGAAGGGGAACACAGATCCTAGCAGTACAAGTTAAGAAAACACAGATCAGAGTTTGAGGAGTTTAAGGCAACTGGAATATGTGGAGGCTGAGTTCACTATTAGGGAACTAAAGAGAAAAAGCCTTTCTAGAAATCTGCAAAGTAGTTTCCACTGAGTACTACAGTCATATACAGGGTGATACTCCATAAGATTGGGCAAAGAACTACTGGAAAGTTGTAAGAGATCATATAAGTGGCCAGACATTTGCATTCCAAACAGCCAGAGTAGAAAATCCTCATGGATCACCAGGATATTCAGTGAATTCAGAGAAATCACAAATTCAGGATCACAGGGGTGAACTTCCCTAGAGTAAAAGCTATTCTGCCACCATGCAATGACAATTTTGTATTCTTTGCAGAGACAGGGTTTTGCCATGTTACCTAGGCTAAGCTTGAACTCGTGGGCTCGAGCGACCTGTCCGCCTCAGCCTTCCAAAGTGCTGGAATTACAGGCGTGAGCCAAGGTACCTGGCCAAAGCCCAATATTCTTTACGAAAAACCACAAAGCCCAAAGCTCAACATCATAACATTTACAATATCCAGCAGCAAATCAAAAATAACTAAACAAAGAATCACAGTGTTTGGAAGACCAAAACAGGAGGATAACTTGAGGCCAAAAACCAACCTAGCCTTGGCAACATAGTGAGACCTCCATCTCTACAAAAATAAAATAAATATTTTTTTAATTAAAAAAAAAAAAAGAGGCAAGGTGCAATGGATCACTTTGAGGTCAGGAGTTCAAGACCAGCCTGGCTAACAATGGTGAAACCTTGTCTCTACTAAAAATACAAAAATTAGTTGAGCATGGTGGAGTGCACCTATAATTCCAGCCACTTGGGAGGCTGAGGCAGAATTGCTTGAACACGGGAGGCGGAGGTTGCAATGAGCCAAGATCGCGCCACCGCACTCCAGCCAGGGTGACAGAGCAAGACCCTGTCTCAAAAAAGAAAAATTTAAAAAGAAGGCCAAAAAAGACATTTTCAGATAAATACAATCTGAAAGAATTATCTGGTTTGCCTTTTAATTTTCTCTTTTTTTAATAAAAATAGAGATGGGGTTGGCCAGGCATGGTGACTTGGGCCTGTAATCTCAGCACTTTGGGAGGCCAAGGCGGGCAGATCACACGGTCAGAAGATGGAGACCATCCTGGCTAATATGGTAAAACCCCATCTCTACTAAAAATACAAAAAATCAGCCAGCCATTGTGACAGTCCCAGCTACTCGTGAGGCTGAGGAAGAAGAACGGCATGAACCCAGGAGGCGGAGCTTGCAGTGAGCCAAGACTCGGTCTCAAAAAAAAAAAAAAAAAAAAAACAGAGCCAGAGTCTCACAATGTTGCCCAGACTGGTCTCAAACTCCTGGGCTCGAGCAATTCTCCCACCTGAGCCTCCCCAAAGTCCTGGGATTACAGGCACGAGCCATCGTGTCCAGCTGACCATTTCAACATATTTGGAAGAGCAAAAGTGTGTGATGATGAAGTACGACTTAGCAATTATGTGTTCTTTTACAGTATAACCGTTTGAAGTTTCATTTTTGAAATCTTTCCCAAGCCCAAGGTCACTAAGATTTCTCTTTTTCTCTAGAAGTTTCATAATTTTAGTGTATACATTTTAGTCTATGGTTCATTTTGTTAATTTTTGTATATGGGACCCTTACCATGTATATATACAATGTACATATATAATGCTATATATATACATGGTAAGGGTTGAGACTGAGGGAGATTCAATTTCAAAAAACAAAACAAAAGAAAAATGATACTATACATATTTTATATATATTATATATA